>NC_052165.1:73524734-74134087 GCF_902713615.1 Scyliorhinus canicula
TTGCAAGACTTCTTACTGTGCCCAGCAATACTAACAAATCTCTCGCAAGTATGTTGGTCCTATTCCGGTTCAGATGCAACCAGTCCGACTTGTACAGGTCCTACCTTCCCCAGAAATGGATCCAATGATCCAGGAAACTAAAGCCCTCCATCCTATGCCATCTCTTCAGCCACACATTCATCTGCTCTATCGTCCTGTTCCCATAATCGCGGTGCTGGTAGTAATACAGAGGTTACAACCTTTTGAGCTCCTGCTTTTAAATCTGCAACCTAGCTCCCTAAATTCTTGCTGCAGGACCTGATCCCTCTTTCTACTTATGTTGTTGGTGGTACTATGCCACGACCTCTGCTGGTTCATCCTCCCTCTTCAGAATTCCCTGCAGCTACTTAGTGACATCCTTGCCTCCAGCACTAGGGAGGCAACACACCACCTTGGAGTCATGTCTACGACTGCAGAAATGCCTGTCTGCAGCCCTCAGTCTAGAATAGGGTCACCTACCACTATTGCTCTTAATACTCCTCCCCCCGGTACAGCTGAGTTACCCACAGTGCTGTGAACTTGGCTCTGGCTGCATTCCCCAGAGGAACCATCACTCTCACCGTCTTCCAACACAGAAAAACAGTTCTCGAGTGTGATGCAATTGGGGGCTTTCCTGACTGCCTGTCGCATTCTTCTGACTGGGACGGGGGGGGGGGGGGGGGGGGGGAGGAGGCGGTTACCCATTCCCTCTCTGACTGCACTTCCTTAAACTGTGGGGTGACTACATCTACATATAACATTTTATTGAACTTACAGTGCAGAAGGAGGCCCTTCGACCCATCAAGTCTGCGCCAGCTACTGGAAAGAGCACCTCACTTATGCCCACGCCTCCACTCTATCCCCATAACCCAACCTAACCTTTTTGGTCACTAAGGGCAATTTATCATGGCCAATCCACCTAACCTGCGCATCTTTGGACTGTGGGAGGAAACCGGAGCACCCAGAGGAAACCCACGCAGACACGGGGAGAACGTGCAGACTCCGCACAGACAGTGACCCAGGCCGGGAATCGAACCTTCCAGCAGCTCCACTGGAGCAAGCTTTTTTCTTTCTCTCTGCAGTTCAGGGCCCAATTTTTTTTCCCATAAGGGGAGAGCTTATACTAAAGCTGCGCCACACTAATGCAAGAGCAAAGCTGGAGTCGTTTATGAAATAAACCAATTGCAAACACGGACAGCACGGTAGCATTGTGGATAGCACAATCGCTTCAGCTCCAGGGTCCCAGGTTCGATTCCGGCTTGGGTCACTGTCTGTGCGGAGTCTGCACATCCTCCCAGTGCGTGCGTGGGTTTCCTCCGGGTGCTCTGGTTTCCTCCCACAGTCCAAAGATGTGCAGGTTAGGTGGATTGGCCATGATAAAATTGCCCTTAGTGTCCAAAATTGCTCTTAGTGTTGGGTGGGGTTACTGAGTTATGGGGATAGGGTGTTGACCTTGGGTAGGGGGTAGGGTGCTCTTTCCAAGAGCCGGTGCAGACTCGATGGGCCGAATGGCCTCCTTCTGCACTGTAAATTCTATGATAAAAACTATGTTAGAGCTTAATCCAAACTTTGCTTTATTATGCAAATACAATTGGGCACCTCCCCGACCCCACCCAGTGAGGGGTTCTGGCAGACATGGATGGCAAGCTCCTATTTGTGCACTAAACCATCAGGCTGAAAGTGGCACTGGAATCTGTTCCACTAGCTGGTGCAGGTAATATGCACCCTCTGGGCTTATTTTTATTTGGCAGATTGCATGTGATAGAATTTCATTATTCATGATTCTACTAGCAGGCTTGCCAAGCGAAGGCACACAATGCAAAGTGCTGGAATTAACCCAAGCCTAATTTAAGCAATTCATTTGAATTCTTTTGATATCTGGTCAAAATGTTAAATTATTTCTTTTTTTTTAAACACAAAATTAAAGAAACAACGATTTTGGGGGTCTTTCTTACTCTGGTTCCTTCCATTGCTGAAAGCATCGACTTGCTAAGAGTCATTACTGATGTGTCGTCTTCAGGTCAGAGGGTCTTCTGGCTGAGAACATCACAGCTGAGACCCAATTCGACACACAACCTGGCATCTTAAAATTGCAACTGCAACCTTCTGCAAGGTTTGCTGGCAAGTGAACAGGACAGAGGGACCCTTCCTGAAACCTGTGCATTGCTGTCAGGAAAGCACATTTCTTCTTTGGGTGGCACACTGTTCCAGCTTTGGGTGACTGTCTGTGCGGAGTCTGCACGTCCTCCTTGTGTCTGCGTGGGTTTTCTCCGGGTGCTCCGGTTTCCTCCCACAGGCCAAAAATGTGCAGCTGAGGTGGATTGGTCATGCTAAATTTCCCCTTATTGTCCAAGGATGTGTAGGTCAGGTTGGGGCGGGGGAGCGGGCCTAGATACAGTGATCTTTCAGAAGGGCGGTGCAGACTCGATGAGCCGAATGGTATTCTATTGCTAGTCATTCTATATGACTAATTGAACCCGTCACAAGATCCAAATGTAGATATTAGCACATCTGACTGCAACAAATACTTCAGGGAAAAAAAATCTCTTAATCCTGTGGTCATCAAGGATACCGGTGCTGGACAATTGGAGGATTTTGCTTTTCACACACACAGATCCAATTTTAACTCTCTGTTAATGGAATGGATTTTGAGCCAGTTCAAACCTGGTCAACACTCATGCACTTTTACTTGCCCGGTGAATCACAGGTTTGATGCAGGACAAAGATCCCGTTTATGCCCCAGTAACTTGATTTAGTCCCTCGTTCAGAAGAACAGTCATCCTCAACTCCATCAGGGTGACATTTTCCCGTACTCAGAGGAGTCACCCGATCTCCTCTCTGAACAAGGCCTCACAGGGAGTTTTTATGCAAGTCCATGCCTATCAGGGCAGGAAGCAATGATAACTATTTTTTTTCACACAGGTCTCTGAAAAGCAAAGGAAATGTTCACCCTGGGCTGGATTTGAATCCAGGTCCAAGAGACAAGCAAGCTTGGTAGTCTAACCAATTCCACAACTCACATCTACAATAATGCTAGCTTCATCTGGATTCAATATTTAGCTTTAATTTCAAATTTTTCATAAACCACACACTGCTCTCAATAGCACGCACAAAGTATTCTTTCCAGGGTGCAGCAGTAACACAACATTATCATGCATTGCAGGAGCACTTTCTTTTCCCGTAACAGCCTTCCCGAACAGGCGCCGGAATGTGGCGACTAGGGGCTTTTCACAGAAACTTCATTTGAAGCCTACTCGTGACAATAAGCGATTTTCATTTCATTTCATTATACAGTACCACAGATTCTGTCTCACTTTCACTTTGGCTTGTACATGCCTTTATACCAAGTTGTGAACATGATTTAAGATTACCCCACGACTAAACACAAATGTCAAGCAGTGACTCCTGGACATCGGGAGATCCTTTGTCGGGGGCGGGAAAATCGATCAATGCGGACCTCAAATAATCCTCTAACGGAACTTGAATGCCACCATTCTTTCTAAAAATAAGTTGTTCATACCTATGGAGCAAATTCCAGTCCAATACAATGGAAAGGTGCAATCCGACAACTACCAAAATATGGTTTTGTTAGCATAGTTTAGTTACAAATAGAGGTTTGTTATCTTTGCTGAATAAACACCCTGATGAAAATGCTCAAGAATAATACATGTTCAATTAATCATTAATTAAGTCTGTGAATATACAAGAAATGCCAGAAGTGTGCAGATGTTCACACATTTGAATTCCAATCTATGCAAATTTGAATTACAAACACACAATGGAAATCTGCATGTGTCTACAGATAATACAAATTAACTTCAACCCTATCAATTACACACAAGAGCAATTTTTTGCATTGCAAATATTAATATTTTTTCTGTTCATGCTGCTTTGCATTTCGGCAATGATTTTCTGTCTGCATGTTTTATTTATTTAGTGGTTTCTGTTCTCGTGAATATTCCCCCCGTTGTTTTGTGCTCCCTTTCATAGGAAGAATTTAAAAGCAATGGGAAATGCTGCATAGATACCGCCCTGTGACAGTCACAAGATTTCACTGAAGCTGAGAAAGGTAATTGGGAACTTAACTGAAGTCTCCAAGATTATAAAGGGTTTTGGCAGAGTAAAGCACAATAAAATAGTTTCCCTAATTGTTGGTGAGATAATGAAGAGGGCTTAAAAGGAAGGTCCCCCCCCCAAATCCCCCAGGAAAATAAAAAGTAGAACCTCTTTACACGGGATGGCAACTAGAAATGGAATGCTACATCCCCAACCATTGTACAAACAAGGAACTCGATTGTTGTTTGAAAGAGAGGAATATGGGACGATTTGGGGATTAGGCAGATGCTTGTGGAGTAAACCTGTTGCACTGTATCCTATTCAACTATTCGTCTCTCAGGACACATGACCATCATTGGACTCAAAGGGTGGGGCGGTGGTTAGCACTGCTTCCTCACAGCGCAGGGACCCGGGTTCAATTCCAGCCTCAGGTAACAGTCTATGTGGAGTGTACACTTTCTGACCTTGTTTGCGTAGGTTTCCTTCATGTCCCAGTTTCCTCCCACCAGTCCAAAGATGTGCGGGTTAGGTGGATTGGCCATGTTAAATTGCCCCTTAGTGTCCAAAGGGTAAGGCGGGGTGACGGGGATAGTCGGGGCATGGGCCTAGGTAGGGTGTTCTTTCCAAGGGTCGGTGCAGACTCGATGGGCCGAATGGCCTCCTTCTGCATTGTAGAGATTCTATGATCTTCCTCCTGCAATCACCAGACTTTTGAGGCTCAGTATCTTGCGATTTACCTCGACCAACCCCCCCCCCTCACTTTGAAACTTTGGTAGTGGAGATACTCCGTACCGTGGGATTTTTTGGTTTTACTTTCATTTCCCAGTGAAACAAAGCTCCACAAAATGCACAATGCAACATCACAAAATGGCTCCCCCGGCGCTTCAATGTGACGTTCCCATCAGTGAAATGGAAATATGGCCATTCTCCATTGCAGAAGGAAATAAACATGACTTGCAAAGTATTTTTTCTGAAGCCAGTGATCCATTCAAAATGGAATTTAACCGTGAGATGGAGATTGGTCAACAGCTGCACGAGAGAGAATGAGTTAAATAGGGTAAGTTGTAATTGGACAACAGTGAGAGTGTTGGGAGGAGGGAGATGATTTGGGAGGACATGCTTGCAGCACAGGAATCCTCCAATAATATCCACACAAACAGCCTTCAAGTTAAAGTCTGCAGTTTATAGAGCAGGAGGAGGCCTTTTGGCCCTTCAAGCCTGCTCCGCCACTCATCACGATCATGGCTGATCATCCAACTTAATAGCCCAATCCTGCTTTCTCCCCATAGCCTTTGATCCCATTTTCCCCAATGTTTCCTCCATAAGTATTTGCAGGTCAAATCCCAAGCTCCTACTCAATCCCTGAATCTTTCCATATCCCTCTCTTTCAAGCATTAATTTAATTATTTGCTTCAACAATGGATTGTGACATGAAATTTCACTCTCCCCCTCGCAACCCCCCCTCCCCCCTTCTCTGTAGAGAGGCTGTAATTTTCAAATTACCTCTAATTATTTTTTGTGGCCGCCTTACATTTATGCCCAATTATTATCATAGATTCCCTACAGTACCGCAAGAGGACATTCTGCCCATTGAGTCTCTGAAAGAGCACCCTACCTGGCCCACTCTCCCGTCCATCCCACCCCATCCCCGTAGCCTAACTTGCACATCCCTGGACACTCAGGACAATTTAACATGGCCAATCCACCCAACCTGCACATTTTTGGACTGTGGGAGGAAATCGGAGCACCCAGGGGAAACCCACGCGGACACGGGGAGAACGTGCAGACTCCGCACAGACAGTGACCCAAGGCTGACACCAAACCAGGGTCTCTGGTGCTGTGAGGCAGTAGTGCTGGCCACTTGTCAACAACAACCAGTGGGAACAATTCTATTATAATTTATTTTTAGCAAAACCCTTCATAACATTGAAGACCTCAATCAAGTTCCCACTCCTCAATCTTCACAAAATGTTTCTTAATGACTGTAACACTCTGTGGAATCGAACATCATCCACTCCACAGAAAGAGAATTGCTTCAGATTTTAGCCTTGTAACAGCTCAGGTACCGAAAACACAGGTAAACAAGCAATAAAAAGCCATATTTTGTCATAATTATTTTGAAGCCAGGGATCCACAGTTTTTCTCTCATTTTATTGAAGGCATTTTCAATATAGACATAACCAAGAGATACAAAAGCCAACCATTGCAACTGAAAACAAACCCTTCCCTCCCTGTAGCCCCACCTCCCACTCACCCCAGCACCCACCCCACTTTCCAGTTTGTCATCCCACCCAAACATAAACTTCACCCCCCCCACCCCCCGCCACTGACGACTCAATAGTCCTTAAAGAAGTCGATGAACAGCTTCCACCTCAAGGTAAACCCGTCCTCCGAACCTCGAATGGCGGTGAACTTGATCTTTTCCAAATGCAGGAACTCTGCCAAATCGCTCAGCCATACTCCTGCCTTCGCCGGCTGCTCCGAGTCCCACCAGCAGAATGAAATCCGTCTCCGGGCTATCAGGGAGGCAAAGGCCAACAAGTCGGCCTCTCTCCCCACCTGTACTCCCGGGTCCTCTGATACTCCAAATATCGCCACCTCTGGACTCGGAGCTACCTCTACACCCAAAATCTTTGTCTTACATCCGAAAATCCCTTTCAACGCCCCCTCAATCTCGGACATGTCCAAATATATGCACATAATTCACCGACCTCCCTGCACACCACCCACACCTATCCTCCATGGAAAGAACCAACTCATCCTGCACACCGTCATGTGGGCCCTGTGCATCATCTTAAATTGGATAAGGCCTGGTCTTGCACATGACAAGGACGCATTCACCCTCCACAGAGCTTCACTCCATACTCCAGCCCCCAACGCCCCACCCACCTCCTCCTCCCACTTACGCATAACTTCCTCCAGGGGAGCACAGCCCCTCTTCATCAACTCCCGACATATATCCGCAACCTTGCCCTCCCCTATTTCACCCTCGGACAGAAGCTTAACCTACAGCACCGGGGGCGGCAGCATCGGAGATAACGGCACCTCTTTGCTCAATAAGTCCCTAGCCTGCAGATACCTGAACCCCTTCAGCAACTGGGAATAGTGTTTCTCTTTAATAATGTGAAAGATAGGCAGCCCAGTCCCAGGTTGTTACAAATACCGCTTGAATCACAACGCTACAAAGCCTACCCATTTATGAGACCTGTTACACAGTTGTTGTGATCTGGAATGTGCTGCCTGAAGGGGGTGTTGGAAACAGATTGGCCAGTAACTCGCATAAGGGCACTGGGAAAGCAAGATTACAGGGACAAGAGCAAGACAGTGGGATTAATGGGATAGCTCTTTCAAAGAGGCGATGGGAGCACAAGCTGAATGGTTTGTATTATTTTATGATTGATGACAAAACCATGCAAGTTGCTGAAAGCCATGTCACCGCGCACATTCCAGTTGCTCGACTGTGGCCAACACCAGCCGTCAAAGAACAAAGGGTCAAGGCATTCAGTACACAAACCATGCTAAAGACACAAGGACCTTTCTCAAACCTTCCTGTTCCCCTGGGTGCCCTGCTAAGATCTAACGATTCAATGTGAGCAGGCTAAAGACATTGGAAATCGTACTGGATGAATCATGGCCAAGAAAACAAATCATTCCGTCCCACTACCATTAACTAACTCCTCTGGAAAAAAAACATTTAAACTGGTCAAAATTCCTCCATCAAAAATATAGTTTATGCTGGATACATCACACGGAAAATGCAACTTTAACAGGGATACACTACAGGGCGGGGTGGTTGGTAGAATTGCTGGGATCAGCCTGTGCAGTGAAGAACATGTTTTACATTCTGGCTACACACTCTGGAGCACAGTACCTCTCTTTCCTCTTTGTCAGAAAATTTCAGCTGATCATTCCCACACATGCACATCCTCCAGAAAATCCCACCTGTTGCAGAGTGTCTCGTTGCAAAAGGAACACAGCTCAATTGATCGAGCGCAGTCAAATTTGATTTTGTACGACATGGCCTTCCAAGGCCAAGGCTTTGGGCAAACCCCCCCCCCCACACCACATTAATAACCAATAGGCTGCTGGCTCACCCTGGCGGTGCCAGTCCCGTTTTATTTGAGATTCTGAGCAGGATCTGGGGGGGGGGGGGGGGGGAAACTAGTGGCCCTGATTTGAAGGAGGAGGGTTTAAAGAAAAACATTGGATGAGCAATGGTTCCTTCATGCAGAGACAGCAAGCCAAAGTGCTTTAAAAACGCACAACACCACCAATGGGAAGATAGATGCCTGGTCTGATCACTAGTCATTAACCTTTGGAAAGGTAAGGAAGGGGATCAGTCCCACCAGCCTAGATGAGAGAGGGCGGTGACACAGGATGCTGCCCTCTGAGGTGTTTTTATGGGGGAGCTGGAACGCGAGAGCTTGAAACTGACGCTGAAATGTACAATCTATAGACAAGTGCAGCTTCGACACAGTGCCCGCTCTTCATTACATTAGACGGGGGGGGGGGGGGAGAGAAGGCTGTTATTCCCCAGTGTCTACCACAGCTGTCCTCTGCGTTACCACCTGACACTCGGGGTTTAATCGCACTTTAAAGTAAAGAATCGCGTCCTGCACTGATTCGCCCACACCTTTGTAATAGGGAGGAGAAAAAAAATGTGGGTTTTTTTTTTGCAGGGTGTCAGGGAATTCTGAATACCTCCAACCCATAACCCAAGGAGGAGGTTTGTTAAAAAAAATGACATTCCCTTAATTCACTTTGGAAGTTAAAAATAAAAATACAAGCTTGAAGACATGCAGGGGGATTAACCGGAGTGTTAATGATTGAAGTCTTGCCACGGTATCTCTCTGTAGGTTCAGCATCTCAGCCCACCTCACCGGTCTGGAAGAGATCAGCAAACCCTCCTCTCTGCCCACCCCAGCCCCGGGGAGGAGGGGGAGGGGGGGGGGGCTGTATTCAGGCAGGAAAATGTGGCATTTCCCCCCAAACCCGTGGGCAAATCTATGTCATTCTCTCTCCCTCCCTCCCCGAGATTTCCATCGCAAGGTGCCAATATCACCGGTTGCTAGGCGGACTTGGGAGCTGCCAAAATGACACAGTTTATCTGCAGCAGTATCACCTTCAATGCTCACACCCGCCCCCAAAGAAATAAACAAGATCATTCGCAAAATGCAAACCTCCTACCAAAAAAATAATAATAAAGCTAAATGTATAATAAACACTTACCAGATGTGTGGTTGAACAAGCAGTTGTCTTGGAGAGAGTGGGAGAGGTGTTGAAACAAATTCTGACCATCAATTTCAAACGGGGGTAGGAGAAGGGGGGGAAAAAAAATAAGGAGAGCGTTTACAAATAGAAGAGGTTTGATGCAGCAGCACCAACTAAATAAACGCCGTGCTTAAAGGGCAAAGTGACTGGGAGCGTCCGGGTTGCCGCTGCTTGCAAACTCCAGCCCGACCGACGCTGCGACACGGGCGCTGAGTCTGTGTTGCCCCCTTTGACTGAAAAGCAGCCTTGCTCCCCGCTCCCTGCCTCCCCGGCCCCACTGCTGCAATCCTATCCTGCGCTGCTGCAGCCAAGACCGCAGCGACACCAGCGGCGTGTCTGCTCCAGGAACCTGACAGTGGCTGGCAAGCTGCCTCAGCTTCCCCCACCCCTTCGCAAGATGCGCCCACCTTCTCCGCCTACATCGCCAAAGGAACCACTGCGAGGGAGGGCATGGGAGATGGGATGATTCTCCTCATCATTTTTTTTTACAAAACGACGCCTTGGCTTAAATCACACCATGGCGAGTGCAGGAAATCTTAACACAATAATAATCTTTATTTGTGTCACAAGTAGGCTTACAATGAAATTAGCGTGGAAACTCCCTGGTCGCCACACTCCAGCGCCTGTTCAGGTACACGGAGGGATCATTCAGAATGTCCAATTCACCTAACAAGCACGTCTTGTGGGAGGAAACCGGGCGGAGGAAACCCAGGGGCAGAATGTGTAGACTCGGCACAGACAGTGACCCAAGCCAGGAATCGAACCTGGGACCTTGGCGCTGTAAAGCAACAGTGCTAACCACAGGGAGGTCACACACTAGGTACCACTGACCAGGATCCGCATTTAATCCCCCAGGAAGGGGAGCAAATCTGCAGTTATTGCCTTTTTGTCTTGCCAGAGATAGCTTCCGGTATCTGGGTATCCATGTGGCCCATGATTGGACCCTGCCCCACACCGGAAGCCGGAATTGGACTTGGGTCCCTGGTGCTGTCTACGATGCATCTTAAAATCATACAGGAGCGAAGGAGACCATTTGGCGTGGTTGTTTCTGCTATATGAAAGTTTCATTTCTCTCCCCACCCTACTCCTTTCCCACAGCACTGCATTTCTCCCCCCCTTTTTTTGTCACTTATCTCCCCGATTCTCTTTTGAAAGTTCCTATTGAATTTGCCCCCTCTTGCCCTTCAGTCACCAAATCAGAACTCTCTGTCTCAAATAAACATTTCTTTTCCCCTCCCATTGGTTCTTTTCCAATGGGAAAACGAGTGGCTGGACTTTTAGAAGCGGTGTCCAGCCCTGGGGGTGAATTCTAGCAAATTGAGCTCTTAAACATCTCCCACATCCTTCCCTCCACCTTTGGTGGTTCTGCCTTCAGCTGCCTCGGTCCCAAGTTGCGGAATGCCCTCCCTCAACCGCCTCACTTCTATTTCGTTAAGTTATTCCTTAAATCTGACCTCTTTGAATAGACATCTCATCAATGCCCCAAATATCTCTCATTATGGCTGAGTGTCAACAGTCGTCTAATTCAGTGTTCTTCAAACTTTTTTTCCGGGGACCCATTTTTACCAACCGGCCAACCTTCGCGACCCACGTCTGCCGACCTTCGCGACTCACGCCGGCCGATCTTCGCGACCCACGCTGGCTGACCTTCGCGACCCATGCCGTCCGACTTTTGCGACCCACGTCTGCCGACCTTCGCGACCCACGCCGGCCGACCTTCGCGACCCACGCTGGCCGACCTTCGCTATCCACGCCGGCCGACCTTCGTGACCCACGCCGGCCGACCTGCGCGACCCACTATTTTCTCTTACCTTGTTTGCTGCTGACAAAAATGGAGGAAATGGTTTTGGGTCCCTTTGGCCCTCGTACACGCTCCTCCAATGGAACCTGTTGGATGAAGGTGAAGCCTTCCGGTGTCGGAACGTCTGGAGTCTCCATCTGTCCACAGTTCTGAATTTTTTTCCTGTAAAATTTTATCAAATAAACCCCCCCCCCCACCAAACTTGTAAAAAAAAATAAACTGAATGAAATAAATGAAAAAAAATGAATAAAATAAATCAATAAATCAATAAAAACCACGACAGAACTTGTAAAACAAAAAGCTGCAACCGTTTAAAAAAATAGCGGCAGCACTGCGCATGCGTGCTCGATCTGCGCATACGCACCGATCATTGTGCGCACATGTGCAATGCGGCCAAATTGTTTTTTACATGTTCGCGGAACGCGAATGCGCGCTGATCATCGCACTGCGGCCGAATTTTGTTTTTAAACATGTTCCCGGCCTCTTTCAGCCGGCGTTATGAAAAGCCGGCTGCTGCGCGGGGATTTGCGCGATCGGGAGCGCCACAGACAATGGCCGCGACTCTCCCGACAGCTGCCTGCGACCCACCCGCGGGTCGCACCCCCGACTTTGAAGAACACTGGTCTGATTGATACATTTATCCTTTTGATACATTCCTTAAAAATTTAAAGTACCCAATTCTTTTTTTCAAATTAAGGGGCAATTTAGCGTGGCCAATCCTCCCACCCTGCACATCTTTGGGTTGTGGGGCTGAGACCCACGTAAACATGGGGTGAATGTGCAAACTCCACAGATGGGCAGTGACCCAGGGCCGGGATTGAACTCGAGTCCTCAGCATCATGAGGCAACAGTGCTAACTACTGCACTATCGTGCCGCCCCTCCTTTTGATACGATGAAGACATTATGGGCGCGATTCTCCGAGCCGGGCCGGAGAATCGGCGGAACCGCACCACGACGCCGGTGCGCGATTCTCCGAGGTGCGGCCCAATTCCAGCAACCCGTGGCTGGTGCCGCGTTAAACGCACCGACACAAATGGTGCCGATTCTCCGCACCTCGGAGAATCGCACGCTGGCATCATGGCGTTGTGCTGATTCTCCGGCCCGGATGGGCTGAGCAGTGCGCGGATACGACAGAGTCCGACGGTGCCGTTCACCCCTGGTCGTTGCCGGCAGGAACTCTGCACGAAGGGTCGAGGGGCAGCCTGTGGGGCAGGGAAAAGCACTCCTTCACCGGGGAGGGGGGGGAGTTTGCCTCCAATGGGGCGTGGCTTGCGATCGGGGCCCACCAATCGGCGGGCCAGCCTCTCCCCCGGGCCTAATTTGTTGCGCGGCCGGCCCCTGAACCCCGATGCCATGTTGAGTTGGGGCCGGCATGCTGAAGAAGTCCCACGCGCATGTGCAGGTTGGCGCGGCCCAACTGCGATGTTGGCACGGTGCGCCGGAAAGGGAGGCTGGAGCGGCGTGAACCAAGTGTTTGCGCTGTCGTGAATGCCGTTGCGTTTCACAACGGCGCGAAACGGGCACGGGGATGACCGATTCTGGCCCTCGCCAATGTCCCACGCTTCGGGACATACCGAAGGGCCATGCAGACGCTGCAACAATGAATGAACGGACATCGCGCGACAATCACCAGGCAGGAATGTTCCCTTCCAGTCGGTGAACACTTCAGCAGTCAAGGGCATTCAGCCTCTGATCTGCGGGTAAGCGTTCTCCAAGGCGGTCTTCAGGACGCGCGACAATGCAAAATCGCCGAGCAGAAACTTATAGCCAAGTTCCGCACACATGAGTGCGGCCTCAACCGGGACCTGAGATTCATGTCGCATTACATTCATCCCCAACCATCTGGCCTGGGCATGCAAAATCCTACCAACTGTACTGACTAGAGACAATTCACACCTCTTTAACCTGGGGTTACCCCTATCTCTGGATCTGTAAAGATTTAATTACCTGCAAATGCTCACATTCTAAGCATTGTCTGGCATCTTTGCATTTGTCTTAATATATATGTTTCTGGAACATACTTCTTCATTCACCCTAAGAAGGAGCAGTGATCTGAAAGCTAGTGTTTGAAACAAACATATTGGACTTTAACCTGGTGTTGGAAGACTTCATACAGTTATTAGGCAGGTAGTAGCAGGACACTCTGGAAAAATCACAATAAGACTAGAAAGAGAAAGTCTGGTTTTATGAAAGGGAAATCATGTTTAACAAATCTATTAGAGCTGTTTGAGAATATAACTGAGAGTGTAGATAAGGTGGAACAAGTGAGCATAATATATTTGGATTTTCAGAAGGCATTCAATAAAGTAAAAGACAAGCTGTTACCCAAGCACGGTGGCACAGTGGTTAGCACTGCTGCCTCACAGCGCTAGAAACCTTTGTTCAATTCTGACATTGGCAAACTGTGTAGAGTTTGCACGTTCTCCCCATGTCTGCATGCATTTCCTCTGGGTGGTCCGATTTCCTCCCACAGTCCAAAGATGTGCACATTAACTGGGGTTACAGGGTTATGGAGTTGGGTTGGGGATGTGGCCTGAGTGCTCTTTCAGAGGGTTGGTGCAGACCCAATAGGCTGAATTACCTCCTGCACTGTAAGGATTCTATGTTGTCCCACAAGATTAATGCTCATTAGATTGGCTGTATTATGGCAACATTTACTGGGGAACTGGTTAATGAATAGGAAACAGAAAATAGCAATAAACGGGTCATTTTCAGGATAGCAGAACGTAACCAGTGAAATGCTGCATGGATCAGTACTTGAGCCTCAGCTATGCAGAATCTATATCAATGACTTAAATAAGGGTTGAGTGTACTCTATTACAGTCTGCTGATAATACAAAGTTAAGTGGGAAAAAGAGCTGTGAGCCGGACACAAAGAGGCTGCAAAGAGTTAAGTGATTGGACAAGGAGATGGCAGATGCAGAATAATTTGGAGTAGCATGGAATTATCCATTTTGCGAAGGAGAATGGTAGAGACTGTTGGTATTCAGAGATTTAGCTGTCCTTGAATCACAAAAAGCTAACATGAAGGTAAAGCAAGCAATTTGGAAGGTAATTGGTATCTTTCTCTTTATTGAGATGGAGTTGGAATATATGAGTAACAAAGTTATGCTGCAAGTATCTAAGGCTTTGATGAGATCACATATAGAATAGTGCAGTGTTCTTCAAAGTCGGGGGCACGACCTGCGGGTGGGTCGCGGGCGGGTATCGGGAGGGTCGCTGAGCCGTTGCCCACGGCGCTCCCGATCATGCAAATCCCTGCGCAGCAGCTGGCTTTTCATAACGCCGGCTCAAAACGGCCGCAAACATGTTAAAAAAAAAATCTGGCCACATTGCACATGCTTGCATGATGATCGGCGCGCATGCGCAGTGCGGCCGCTATTTTGTTTAAACGGTTGCACCTTTTTGGTTTACAAGTTCTATAGTGGTTTTAATTCATTTATTTTATTCATTTAATTTTTATTTTTTTCATTTATTTTATTCATTTTATTTTTTTTACAAGTTCGGGAGGGGGTTTTATTCATTTTTTCATTTATTTTATTCATTTTTTTTACAAGTTCAGGGGGTTTTATTCATTATTTTCATTTATTTTACTCATTTTATTTTTTATTGTTTTTACAAGTTCGGGGGGGGGGGCGTATTTTTGATAAAATTTTACAGGAAAAAAATTCAGAACTTTGGACAGATGGAGACTCCATACTTTCCGACACCGGAAGGCTTCACCTTCATCCAACCGGTTCCATTGGAGGAGCGTGTATGAGGGCCAAAGGGACCCAAAACCATTTCCTCCATTTTTGTCAGCAGCAAACAAGGTAAGAGAAAATGGTGGGTCGCGCAGATCGGCCGGCGTGGGTCGCAAAGGTTGGCCGGGTTGGGTCCCGAAGGTTGGCCGGATGGTAAAAATCTGTCCCCGGAAAAAAAGTTTGAAGAACACTGGAATAGTGTGTGCAATCATGATTTCTCTACCTAAGGGAGAATATATTTACCTCAGAGTAGGGTGTAACAAAAATTCATTACATTTATTTCTGGGATGTGAGGGCTATCCGAATAGAGGACAGTCAGTAGAATAGTCCAACATTCTCTGGAGTTTAAAATAAATAAAGGTGACCTCATTGAAACATTATAACTCAAAAGAACAAAGAACAATACAGCACAGGAACAGGCCCTTCGGCCCTCCAAGCCTGCGTCGGTCACATGTCCTATCTAGACCAACTGCCTGTATCCTTCTGTACCTATCTGTTCATGTGGCTATCCAGATAAGTCTTAAAGGTCACTAATGTATCTGCCTCAACCACCTCATTTGGCAGTGCATTCCAAGCCACCACCACCCGCTGTGTAAAAAACTTTCCCCGCACATCTCCACTGAATCTGTGTCCCCCCTCATCTGAACTTGTGCCCTCTTGTAATTTTAAATTCCACCTGGGATAAAGCCTCCAATGTTCACCCTATCTATACACCTAATAATTTTATGAACTTTTATCAAGTCACCCCTCAGCCTCCGTCGTTCTATGGAGAACAATCCCAGTATATTCAATCTCGCCTCATAGCTATTACCCTCCATACCAGGCAACATCCTGGTAAACTTTTTCTGTACTCTCCCCAAAGCCTCCATGTCCTTCTGGTAGTGCGGTGACCAGAATTAGACACAGTATTCCAAATGTGGCCTAACTAACGTACTATATAACTGCAAAAACATTTGAGCTTTTATACTCAATACCCTGTCCTATGAAGGCAAGCATGCCATACGCTTTCTTTACCAACATTTCCACCTGTACTGCCACTTTTAAGGCTCTCATAGAGGGTGTGACCAAGTTGCATGCTTCCCCAGGCTGAGGCACAGCGGTTGGCACTGTTGCCCAACAGAGGCAGGGACCCAGGTTCGATTTCGGCCTTGTGTGACTGTCTGTGTGTAGTTTGCACATTCTCCTTGTGTCTGTGTGTGTTTCCTTTGGGTGCTCCAGTTTCCTCTCAGTCGAAAAATGTGCAGGTTAGGTGGATTAGCCATGCTAAAATTGTCCCTTAGAGTCCAAAGATGTCCAGGTTCGGTGGGGTGCTCTTTCAGATTCAAAGGTCAAAATGGGCCCATCCGGACTGTAGAGATTCTATAGATTCTAGGAGCGGGAATCTCCGACCCCCCCTGCTGGGCGAGGACCAGCCACCCAACGCCCAACACCTGGCACTGCCAGTCCTGGAGGCCCGTGCTGGTATCGACAAGGGTCTGCAAGTTTGCAGCCATGGTGCTCAGTTGGCCATCCCTGCCTGTGCGACGCCGGCTAGCACATGGGCAATGGCGCCGATGCCCTCAGCGATGGACTGCTGAGACTGGGCTACTGCCTGCTGGGACTGCGCCATGGCCTGCTGAGACTGGGCCACTGTCTGCTGGGACTGCGCCATGGCCTGCTGAGACTGGGCCACTGTCTGCTGGGACTGCGCCATGGCCTCCTGAGACTGGGCCACTGTCTGCTGAGACTGGGCCATGGCGTTGAGCGCCTCGAACATCTGCCGCTGGCTCTGGCTCATGGCTTCCTGTGAGAGGGCAGCCATGTCCTGGGCCACAGACGCCGCCTGCACGGAAAGCCCCAGGCCTTGCATATGGCTCCCCATGTCTGACACCGTCGCACCCATTGCCTCCACCGCGGACGCCACCCGTGCGGTTTCGGCCTGGGTGGCACGCATGACCGGCACCACTCCCAGCTCCTGGATGCGGGTGCACTCCTCCACATGCGTCTGCAGCCGCTGCAAGCCTGCCGTCACCCCCTTCGATCGTCCCTGCTTCGGTGACTGTATCGGGTCTATGGGTGGGTGTGGTAACTCCAGGAACCCGGGCCTGTCTGGGTGGCAGATATTTGCTTGCGCCAGGAGGCCCTCTGACCTCCCGGCCCCTCTGCTGCCCCTACCTCCACCTGCTGCACTGGTACGGCTGTGTTGTGCGCACCAGTGAGTGTACCAGAAGCCTCATCGATAAAGTGCCCAACTGAGGTGAGTCTCTCTGCGATGGTGGAGGGTGTTGAAGGTAGCAGTGGCATTGTGAGCATCGTCTGACCCATGGTCCCCTGGGGTCACCGTTTGTGTCGTGTGACACACCGCTGTGTGTCACTTCTGTCTTTCGGTATCCTGGGTAGGGCTGTCCTGCTTAGGGCTGTCCTGGGAAGGGCTGTCCTGGGAAGGGCTGTCCTGGGAAGAGGTGTCCTGGGAAGAGGTGTCCTGGGTAGGGTTGTCCTGGGTAGGGTTGTCCTGGGTAGGGCTGTCCTGGGAAGGGGTGTCCTGGCTCGGCTGCGACGGGGGCCTATGGCAGGGATAAAGGGCAACAGTGTTAGGCAGGGATATACATGCAGGCCATCGGTTGTGCTTATATTGGCATAGGTACGCAGCACATTAGGGTTAGGGCTAGGGTTGGTTGCACCTGGGGTTGTGCTGCACATTGGCGGGGGAGGTGGGGGTACTCACCCTGGCTGCCCTGACGAGGTCATTCACCTTCTTGTGGCACTATGCGCCTGTCCTTGGTGTTACAGCCACAGCGCTGACGGCCTCTGCTGCCTCCCTCCACAGGCACCAGCTGAGGCGTGGGGCAACCCTGCGGCTGTGTCCGAGGATAAGGGCCTCCCTTCTCTGCTCCACTGTGTCCAAGAGCGCCTTGATGTCACGCTCCTGGAACCTCGGGGCTGCGTGGCGGGCGGCCATCTTGTTGGGTCTCCGGGGGGGGGGGGGGGGAGGGCATCGTCTTTTGTGCTGTGACGCTGTCGCGAATGGCGTCACATCACTACTAGCCCATTCCAGGCCGGAGAAGTTGCGCCGTTTGGGGGGGCCCCGACGCCGGAGTGATCCGTGCTGTTTTTGGTGCCGGGTCCCGGCCATCACGCCGATTATCAGAGAATCCCGCCCTCGGAATCTAGAGCTAGGCAGTCAGAGTCTCAGGATAAGGGGTCAATTATTTAGGACTGAGATTGGGAGAAATTCCTTCACTCAGAAGTTTGTGCCTTCCCCAGAGGGCTGAAGATGTTCATTCGAGGAGCATTATATTCAAGACTGATCCTGCTAGATTTGTACTGAGGCGAATCAATGGTAATGGAATAACAGTGAGCAAGCAAGTTTTGTATGTAGAAATTCGGCTCCTGTCTTAGTGAATAGCAGAGTAGACTCAATGGCCTTGTGGCCTACCCTAACTCTTCTTATGTTTGCTTCTGTTGTTATATAAAGGCAAGTTGGTGTTGATGCAACCCATCATTAAATCTACAGATAGAATAAACCTGCTTTTGTACTCGGCTGTCGTACTGGAGTGAATTATACTCCGGCAGATGAATATCAAAGATTTTCAGAATGCCAGTGGGAATTACCGATTTCGCAAAAACATCAAGAGTAAATCTCCTTCAGCTTCAGTTTATAAAATGCCTCAGAGGCCTGGTGGAATATGTTGTATTATATACTCTGGGATAACACAGGCTGCAACTCAATGCAGCTTTGACCAAAAGATACTCCAGACTTTGAAGTAAGTACAATGTGATTTATTGAACTTTTAACACAGTTCTCTATGAGTTCGACTCTCCTGCTATCTTGCTATAATAACTCAGTCTAACTAACCAGTCTGCTCTAAGCCATGTGGTGAGTGTGATGCTTCTGATCTGCCCCTGTCCTACTCTCCACGTGTCGCCTGTGGAAAGAGAAAGAGTCTGTGTGCCCTGTCCTTATATATGGGTTGTGTAATGCCCCCTTGTGGTAGTGTCACCTCTGGGTGTCTTGACTGCCCATTGGTCGTGACCTATTCTATGTGTTCATTAGCTGTATGTTTGCATATCATGACATCTCCGGTGCCCCCTCTAGTGTTTACTTAGTTGTAGTGTATTTACATTAACCCTTGTGTATATAGGGTGATGCATATCACCACAGAATGCTTGAGCAGAGTTTAAACCTAGTTTGACACCACTGTGGAATTATACTGTGCATTGTATCCTTCACAAATAGAACAAGCTGGCCTCTCCAGCAGGGGCTGAATGCTGTTGCAATTGAGAGACTGATTGGAATCTCAATCTGGAGTCACTCTCTCATTTTTGGGTTGCTGTGAAGCTAAGATAGTGGAGGTATACCTGGAGTCTTAGAAATGACAGTCTATGTAGCTGGGCGGAGATGCTTTTCACAAAAGATTTTGTTGTCTAAGAATTTCTGGGGAGCCCACTGGTTTCTGAGAAGTTTACAACAAAAAAAAAGGCAATTTGACCTATCCTCCCTATGCCAGTTCTCCACTCAGCATTCTGAAAAGTTGTTTGGTAGTACAGAAGTTGAACCCAGTGAAAAGAGAGACATGTTGCCGAAGATTTTAATTTCACACATCAGGAAGAATGCCAATTTCCTGATCCGCTGCAAACAAAAGGGATATGTTCAAGCCCTGTGCCTGTTTGAATTACCCAGTGTGGGGAGGAGCAGGTTGGTTTCCATTGCTTACTGTGTGGTAAACCCTCAGTCAATCAGAGTCGATTTGCCAATCAATCAGCACCCTTTGCTCCTGTAGTATAAATTGTGATTGTTTGAAATTTGGATATCTTGTGTTTGTCCTGATGAGTGCAATTTGAAAAGATTTGGCGACATGTCTTTAAAAAATACTCCCACTGCTTCACTATCATTTAACCTTCCGTGCCCTCTAACCTATCATTTAATCTCCCTTACCTTTTAACCTATCCTTGACCTATTTTACCTGCCCCTCCCCCTTATTCAACAGCATTAAACCCATCACATTCCTACCTCTCTCCCATTCCACAGAAGGGTCACGTTGGACTCAAAACATTAACTTTGTTTCTCTCTCCACAGATGCTGCCGGACCTACTGAGTTTATCCAGCATTTTCTGTATTAATCTCACCATATTCAAATTGTCTACCCCAGAACATTGTGGATGTTCAGTCGGTGAGTATACTCTAGACCAAGATTGATCTATGTTTAGGCACCAAACGAATCAAGGGATTTCTCTTGTGGTACAGTAGCATCGTGATATGTTACTGCATAGGGAATTACCTCCGGATTAATGATCCAGAGATATGAGATCAAAGCCCCTGTGGCAGCTGGGGAATTTAAATTCCGTTAGTTAAATAAATCTGGAGTTTATAACAAAAGGTACAATCCAATTCTGTGATTCCGTCGAGGAATTCAAAAGGGCATTACTTGAATGAAAACAACGCAGGGTGCAGGGAAAAGGCAGGGGAATGGCACTAAGCCATGATGCTCATTTGGAGATCCGGTGCAGACACGATGGGCCAAATGCCCTCCTTCTGCGTTGTAACAAATCTGCGATTCTGTCATTTCCGTAAGGAAATCTGCTACCGTAACCAGCTGGTCTGTTCTACATGTGACTCCAGAGCCATGGTATATTGGCTCGCTTCTAACTGCCCCCTGAAATGGCCTAGCAAGCCACACAGTTAAGGAAATTAAGGTTATACAAGTGTCTGGGAGAGCAGGGAGGCAAGCGGGTGATGAAGATCAAAGAGAAATGGGAAGCGGAGTTGGGAGGGGATATCACTTGGGGAGCATGGAGTGAAGCACTGCGCAGGGTAAGCGGGACCTCCTCTTGTGCGAGGATGAGCCTCATACAGTTTAAGGTGGTGCACAGGGTGCATATGACCTGGGCAAGAATGAGTGGGTTTTTTCAGGGGGTAGCACGTGAGTGTGAGAGGTGTGGGCGGGGGCCAGTGAATCACACGCACATGTTTTGGGCTTGCAAAAAATTGGGAAGATTTTGGGCAGGAGTGTTTGCTGTCTTAGCTAGGATAGTGGAGGGGGGAGTGGACCCGGACCCTTTGGTGGCGATATTTGGGGTTTCAGAGAAGCCGGAGCTCATGGAGAGAAGGAAGGCCGATGTCTTGGCCTTCGCCTCTCTGATTGCACGGCGGCGAATTTTGCTGGATTGGCGGTCGGCATCACCACCTAGGGCAGCGGCTTGGTTGGGTGACCTTTACGACTTCCTGCGGTTAGAGAAGATAAAGTATGAGTTCAGGGGCTCCTCAGGGGGGTTTGAGGAAAGCTGCGGGATGTTTGTAACCGTGTTTGAGGGGCTGTTCGTCGCGGGGTGGGGGTTGGGGGGGGGGGGGGTGAAAAAGAGGAACTATCTCTACAGACTGTATAGTGGATTGTAGGAAGTATGTTTCCCGGGGTGTTTATTCACTGTAACCTGTTTTGATGCATGTTTGTAATAAAATACATTTTTTTTAAAAAAGGAAATTAAGGCTGGGGATAAGTATTGGCCTTACAAATGGCACCCATGTCCTGTGAATGGATTTTTAAAAGTTCCACTTGGTCTGTATTTTCCTCCACTCCAAATGTGTTCCTGCTTTGAAAAACAATCTCAGTATGTGGGCATCACAGGCAAAGCTGGTATTTGTTGCTCTTAAGAAAGACAATGATGAACACGTTTGGTGAAAGTCATGGATAGCAGGAGTTCTGGGATTTTGACCCAGTGATGCAGAAGGATATCTGTCCAAATCAAGATAGTGGGTGATCTTCCCTTGGTCATAATGCTGTTTGTAATTAATAAAACAGTGTTACCCCAGTACTCTTCAAAGCTGTATACTAAATCCATGCTCCAGTTTAATTTAAACTTCCTTCACTAAGTTACCATTCCTTAATAAATGGTCAGTTCTTTAACTGCGATAACTGGAGTTCTGAAATTAAATTCAATAAAAAAAATTTGAAGTTAATCTTTGGTATCAGTAAAAGTGCCCATGAAGGTTTGTCATAAAAATCCATCTGGTTCTTACCTATTCTGGCCGACATTTGATGCCAGGCTCACACTATTGTAGTTGATTCTTAACTTCCCTCTGAGGTGTTATAACAGGCCATTCAGTCAGGGAACCGATGAATGTACATTAAATGCCAGCTTTGCTAGTGACGTCGGCATCTGGGAATTAAGAATAGGAATAAATTCACCTGAAACCCTCTTCCACACCACATTAACAGAGGTACTGACCTTGTTTGTTTCGGACAGGTTAACAACTCCAACAAGGTTTACAAGAATGTTGCCAGGGCTAGGGAAGTGTGCGTACGAGGACAGATTGGATAGGTTGGGGTTATTTTCCTTGGAACAATGAAAGCGGAGGGGTGACTTGATTAAGGTGTACAATATTATGAGGGGAAGAGGTAAGGTGGACAGGATAAAAGTGTTTCCCTTGGTGGGGAATTCTAGAACCAGGAGACATTGATTCAAGCTAAGTGGCAGAAGGTGTAGAGGGGACTTGAGGAAGAACTTTCTTTACGCAGAGGATAATGGGAGTCTCGAATTTGCTGCCCGAGTTGGTGGTGGAGGCAGAGACCCTAAACTCTTTTAAAAGGTACCTGGATCTGAAATGAAATGAAGATCGCTTATTGTCACGAGTAGGCTTCAATGAAGTTACTGTGAAAAGCCCCTAGTCGCCACATTCCTGCGCCTGTCCGGGGATCGAACCGTGCTGCTGGACTGCTTGGTCTGCTTGAAAAGCCAGCGATTTAGCCCAGTGAGCTAAACCAGCCCCTGAGGGCAGCACAGTGGGTTAGCCCTGCTGCCTCATGTTGCCGAGGTCCCTGGTTCGATCCCGGCTCTGGGTCACTGTTTGCGTGGAGTTTGCACATTCTCCCTGTGTTTGTGTGGGTTTCGCCCCCACAACCCAAAGATGTGCAGGCTAGGTGGATTGGCCACGCTAAATTGCCCCTTAATAAAAAAAATTTTTTTTAAAACGGTACCTGGATCTGCACCTTAAGTGCTGTAAGCTACAGGGTTATGGACCGGGTGTGAGAATATGGGGTTAGAAAGGGCACCTGGGTGTCCTCGGGCTGACATGGACGAGATGGTCTGAATGGCATCCTTCTGTGCTGTAGCCTTTCTATGATTAAGATGGTGGAGAGGAACATTTCAGATGGTGTCATGAATTATTTTATCTGTCAGTGTTGTCAGTGTCTCAGAGAATAACAAGTAGTTGGAACGATTACGATGCACCAATTTAATTGATGGCTTCAACTGCGAGTGGCACTCAAGTAGTTTATAAGCATGATTTGAATGTGATTAGCTTGCATCTTGAACCTGGGCTGCTACCCATTTTGGTTTTGCTTCTTGATAAATAGTGTGTTCATTTTCGGTCGTATTTTTCTTTCGGTTTCGGGATGGTTGCCGACCTGGAAGTTGCTGCCCGTTCTGAAACTCAAGTCATCTGGCTCCATGGCACTGATGTGTGGGTCTTGCTAGAGTGCTTACAACTGTCACCTCAGTCCAAAGCTAAGATTACAAATTTGAAATCACTCCCACGTGCCTGGTCTCATTTTTAATTAATTAATTTTTTTTAAGTAAAGCCAATCAGGAAAGGGTGAAATTCATTCAATTTTCTGAATTTACAGTGCCATTCAGCCCATCGAGTCTGCATCAGCCCTTGGAAAGAGCCCACGCCTTAAGCCCACTTAAGCCCACGCCTCCACCCTATCCCCACCTAATCTTTTCGGACACGAAGAGCAATTTAGCACGGCCTATCCACCTAACCTGCACATCATTGGACTGTGGGAGGAAACCGGAGCACCCGGAGGGAACCTACGCAGACACGGGGAAAACGTGCAGACTCTTCACAGACAGTCACCCAACCGGTAATCAAACCGAGAACCCTGGAGTGGTGAAGCAACTGTGCTAACCAATGTGCTATCATGCCGCCCAGTGTGCCACCATGCTGCCCTCCGTTTTGATATTGTCTGGTGGCAACAATTGGGGCTTTAATCACAGCAAGTTCAGTCGACAAAGAATTTCAGTCGTCTGACTGGGAGGGAATGCGGTCAGTTAGAAGATGGGTCTCAGAAATAGTGTGTCAGAAACAGTGCAATTATGTTGCTGTTCAAAGAACTTTTAAATGAAGCAATTAGATAGTGAATGGAGTTTTGGATCTGATATATTATTCTCATTGCTTCCCCCCCGTGATAGACAGATTTGGAATACAAAAAGGGGGACAAGGCGGCAAACAATCCCCCATCTCGCCCAGTTTCATCCCATGCCTCACACCACTGGATCCCTGTACCATTTCAACAAAAAAAAGATGCGTGCTCAATTCAAAGGGTGCCAGTTCAATGCTTTCCATATGACACCCTGTCCACATCTACCTTAACCAGTGAAGGCATCAAAGCGCTAGTTTGATGCATGTGCTGCCATGGTACTGTGGGACTCAAGATGAGGGATGAATTCAAATCAGTTTCTCTCTTTCACCTTACTTTGTTGCTGCCCAAATTCCCATGACTAATCACTTGGTTACGAACAGTGATTATTACCACTTCCAAGTGATTATTCATGAGTTCAACTGAGTGTCAACTGCACAACCGTGCTTTAAGTTGAAAGGCTTATAGAGGCCAGTTACAGAACTATGGTGAAGAGATGCATCATTTGTGACTGGTTTACATGATTGAACGTAACAATGAACTTCACACTCCATATATGTCAAGACGAACAAACCAATTAAGCTTTTTCTCTTGGAGAGGAATAATAATCGGAAACTAAACTTGAGAAGACCCCAGAAGAATTGACTAATTGGACCTGTGTTTCTGCTTGTCCTCAAACCAACTCAATCTTTTATTCTCTGGCTCTGCCCACAAGTTGATGGGAAAATATTCAGCCGGTAGAGCGACGGGCAGGGATTTGTCCACTCATACTAAAGTCTGTCTCAGGATTATACAACCCCTGTAACTTTCACCTTTCATTTCTCTGCATTTACAAGTGTCCCGCTCCTTATTCTCTCTTCAAGGAACTTAAGAAAGTAGTTGAAAGAAAAAAGGATTCAAGGCTACCCCATCATTCAAGCACCCATCTCAGAAATCCTGTGGCAGTCGAACAACTGTATATTTATTCTTCGCACTTTTCCACATCATTCTGTACAAAAAAAAAACCACTTAAGACTTTGGCCACTTTGGGTTAAGAAAGTGTTCCACGAAGGTGAGAATCTACTTCCTAATATCATACACGAGCAGAAGAAATAAGAGTCAGTCGTCCCTTCCACTCTTCGACCCTGCTCCACCATTTAATGACGTCATGGCTGATATTCCAACTCAGCTATACCATCCTGTCCTATCCCCAGATCACGTAAACCCCCGAGTGACCAAAAACGTACCGATTTCCATCTTGAGTCGACTCAACAAGAATCCACAGCCAATTCCAAGGATTCTCAGTTGCTTGAATGAAGGGATTTCGCCTCATCTCCTTCCTAAACGGCTGAGTTCACACTGGGACAAGGGGCGGAATGTTCTAGAAATTGCACAAAGTGCTGGATCAGGCGAGAAAAGCAATGTGAAAGTCGCTGGCTTCATAGCTGCCTTTTCTAGCTAGATCAAACGGCGGGAACTAAACTCGCCAGCAAAGCTGACATTCAAAGAGCCATCTGCGCCGAATCTCAAAGTGAAGTTAAAGGTCCCCATCTGCAGGGCAGCACGGTGGCAGAGTGGGTTAGCCCTGCTGCCTCACGGCACCGAGGTCCCCGGTTCGATTGCGGCTCTGGGTCACTGTCCGTGTGGAGTTTGCACATTCTCCCTGTGTTTGCGTGGGTTTCGCCCCCCACAATCCAAAAATGTGCAGGCTAGGTGGATTGGCCATGCTAAATTGCCCCATAATTGGGAAAAATATAATGGGGTACTCTAAAATTAAAAAAAAAAGTCCCCATCTGCAAACCACCCCCCCCCCCCCCTCCACATCATCAGGACCCACAGCAAACAAGGAGATCACCCCTAACCCTCCAACCTCCCCGCTTTCTTGCCCTGCTGTAGTCTGTGCAGTGTAGATGCAGTCACAATGCTGTTTAGGGAGGGAGTTCCAGGATTTTTACCCAGCCACAATGAAGGAACAGCGATATTGCTCTAAGTCAGGATGGTGAGTGGTTTGGAGGGGAATGCGCAGGTGGCAGTGTTGCCATGTGTCCGCTGCCCTTGTCCTTCTAGGTGGCTGAGGTCATAAATTTGGAAGGTGCTGTCCAAGATGCCTTGGTGAGTTGTTGCAGTGCATCTTGTAGATGGTGCACACTGCTGCCATGTTGCATTGGTGGTGGAGGGAATCAATGTTGAACTATTTGTAGTGCAAATCAAGTGCGCTGCTTTGTCCTGGATGTTGTTGAGCTTCTTGGGTGCTATTTATTACTAAATGGAAAATCTCCAGCATGTTTGAGGAATACAATGGGCCCTTTTTAAAATCCTACATTGGCTGGCATTGCAACTTGTCGACAACATATTAATCCTCAACCGTTAATTTCTCATGTTTCCCATTGTTGGAACACTTTTTATTCCTTCAGGGAACATATTTTTATTGAGAATTCTAAGTTGATTCTTTAAATATTTACCAATCATTACATCTTTAAATCTAGTTTCCCAAAGTACCTTAGCCAACATCCCTGCCCCCCCCCCCCATGCCGAGAAAGTTTGTTTTGTTCAGATTTAAGACATTTGTTTAATACCTCAATCTCTCACCAAGAAAAGATATGCAATTGCATTACGTTATGATCACTCTTCCTCAAGTTCCTTCACTGCAAGGTTATTAATGGACATTCTCCCTTTAACAATACTACATCTAAAATAACCTGCCTCTTCCTTGGTTTCTGGACATATTGATCTCGAAAACTATTCTGTGTATGTTCCATGAACTTGTCCTTCCCACTATTACTACAAGATTGATTTGCTCAATCAATCTATATGAAGATTAAAGTTGTCCATGATCGCTCTTTTACTCTTGATTAATGCACCTTAAATGTCCTGATTTACAATCAGCTGGACAATTCAACAACTATTACAAGGCCTATAAACTACTCCCACCTGTGTTATCTCCCCATATTGTTTCTTAACTCCGCCCAAACGGGTTTAACGTCTTGATTTTCTGAGCTCGGATTCTTCTCTCTATTGCCTTTGTCCTTGTATTCTCAGGGCAACAGGCACTGCTCCCCTCCCCCCCCCCACCCCGCCACGATTTTGTTCAGTTCTTCTAAAGGTCAAGTATATTTAATTGCTAACCTTGATCACTCTGCCACCAAGGCTCAATCATCAGTATTCAAGATGTGGAGATGCCGGCGTTGGACTGGGGTGAGCACAGTAAGAAGTCTTACAACACCAGGTTAAAGTCCAACAGGTTTGTTTCAAACACTAGCTTTCGGAGCACTGCTCCTTCCTCAGGTGAATCACAGGTGAAAATGTTTGAGTCGCTGAATTGAGATGTGAACTGGTATGATATTATTCAAGGTTCAAAGGCAGGTTAAGTGGGTTCTATAATCCTTCTCGCCATGTTTTCCTCTTCCCTTTACTTGGACTATATCTTGAGGAAAATCTACCCCAAAATGTTCTTGTGATATCGCCGGTAAGATTTCTTTCTTTTTCATTTGCTGATACATATTTTTGGTAAATCAAAACATTTAATGAATTATATATTTGGGGTGAAGTGCTGATTTCAGCAGAAGATATGCTTTCATCATATTCCTCTCCTTTTTAAAAAATAAATTTAGAATACTCAATTCATTTTCTTCCAATTAAGGGACAATTTAGTGCGGCCAATCCACCTAATCTGCACATCTTTGGGTTGTGGGGGCAAAACCCACACAGACACGGGGAGAATGTGCGAACGCCACACGGCCAGTGATCCAGAGCCGGGATCAAACCTGGGACCGTGGCCCCGTGAGGCAGCAGTGCTAACTACTGCGCCACCGTGCTGCCATTTTCCCCTCCTGAAGAACCTTTGACTATTGAAATAATTTCCAAGTACTACCTAAACCTTGAATGAAATGATCGTTCAACGTATTTTCCGCTACAAAAATTTAAAAATCGGAAACATCTTGTGCCTGCTTTCATAGAGTTCAAGGGCTCCTTGCACAAATTACTGTCAGTGGTGTGTGATTTTGTGCTGGCTTTTGAAATGAGTTGTGCAATCTACATTATTTAACATTACAAGAACTACTGAAGATGAAGTGGTGGGAAGAATCCGAATGGTTCATGGTTCTGGGGCAGCAGGGTAGCATGGTGGTTAGCATAAATGCTTCACAGCTCCAGGGTCCCAGGTTCGATTCCCGGCTGGGTCACTGTCTGTGTGGAGTCTGCACGTCCTCCCCGTGTGCGTGGGTTTCCTCCGGGTGCTCCGGTTTCCTCCCACAGTCCAAAGATGTGCAGGTTAGGTGGATTGGCCATGCTAAATTGCCCGTAGTGTCCTAATAAAAGTAAGGTTAAGGGGGGGTTGTTGGGTTACGGGTATAGGGTGGATACGTGGGTTTGAGTAGGGTGATCATGGTTCGGCACAACATTGAGGGCCGAAGGGCCTGTTCTGTGCTGTACTGTTCTATGTTCTATGTTCTTCCCAAGGCAGATTTAAAATGCTGTCCCTGGAGGTTTGGAAAGTTGAATTTTACAGATATGACGGCACAAACACTGTTCAAAATGGAAAATCTCCAGCATGTTCGGGAAATACAATGGGCCCTTTTTAAAATGCTACATTGCATGGCATCGGAACTTGTATCGAGCACATGCTGAGGAGGTCCTGCAGAACAAACGCAAGGCCTTGTTCTTCTTTTGATGGGATTTAGAAAGCACTGTCAGGTGATCTTTACTGAATGCAAGAGATTAACACTTTGGACCGGAGATGAAACAGCTGGACAAATATTGACAATTCATCCAGCTCACCATCAGGAATCGTGTTGACCTTGACAGCCTTTTCAGAAACGTTGGTCAATTTAGCTGACTAAAGCAAGACTAAATGCTTTCTTCAGCGTTGAAAATGTGCTGAGAATGAATCAGCTGACTCAGCTTCCACATTACCTCAATGGAAATAGTCTAATGAATTTGGACATGACAACACCAAAGGCATGATATGCACTATTCTCTTTCATTGGAGACAGGGCTCAACAAATTCACATTGAAAAACGACAGCTATCTTGTAAAGAGAAGCTGCCTTGGCTGTAATGAGCCTACTTTTCTGATAATACAAAGTCCAATTTCTGTTGCAGAGATGTGCACAAGATCCCCAGATTATCAAACACAATGACTGGAGGCCTAAAGCAAATCTAATCCACCTAACACACGCCAACCTAGACAATGCATTTTAAGCTTGGCCATAGAATATGTCGAAGGTCCACCAAGTCACACTACAGACACATGTGATGTCACGCCGATGCGAATCACTACCGGTTTTCAAACACTACTCAGGTTTTCAAACACAAAACACTACTGGTTTTCAGACACTTCACCTGAGGAAGGAGCAGTGCTCTGAAAGCTAGTGTTTGAAACAAACATGTTGCACTTTAACCTGGTGTTGTAAGACTTCTTACTGTGCTCATCCCAGTCTAACGCCGGCATCTCCACATTCAGACACATGACCACATTATCCAGGCTGACATTTTGTGCTACTCCAAAAGTGGATGGAATTTTCCCAAAAACATGGCAAAATGTCAGATACTGACTGAAAACCGGCTCTCCAGAAACACCGAGTTTTCAGACCAGGGGCTAGATTCTCCCCTACATGGTGGGATGGAGTGGCGTGAACCACTCCGGCGTTGGGCCGCCCCAAAGGTGCGTAAGTCTCTGCACCTTTAGGGGCCAAGCCCTCACCTTGAGGGGCTAGGCCCGTGCCGGAGTGGTTCCCGTCCCGCCGGCTGGCGTGGAAGGCCTTTGACGCCACGCCAGCTGGGGCCGAAGGGACTTTGCCGACTGGCGGAAGTCCGCACATGCACCCGAGTGTCAGCGGCTGCTGACGTCATCTGCGCACATGCGCAGGGGAGGGGGTCACTTTCGCGTCGGCCATCACGGAGGCACCCCCCGCAGCCAGATCACCCCGCACCCCCCCCCCCCCCACCCCCAGGGTCCCGGAGCCCGTCCGCGCCACCGGTGAGGGAGGTGGTTTGATTCACGCTGGCAGGAGAGGCATTACAGCAGCGGGACTTCGGCCCATCGCAGGCTGGGGAATCACCGGGGGGGGGGGGGGGGGGGGGGGGGGGGGAGGCCCGTCCAGAGCTGTGCGATTCCCGCCCCCGCCGAATATCCGGTGCCAGAGAATTTGGCGGCCGGCGGGGGCAGGATTCACGCCAGCACCAGGCGATTCTCCGACCCGGCATGGGGTCAAAGCACCAGGGACTGGATTCTCCTCCCCGCCGCACCACATTTCTGTTTCAGCACGCAGGCAGGATGCTCCATTACGCCGGCTGGTCAATGGGGTTTTCCATTGTGGGGCAGCCCCACACCATAGGGAAACCCCCGGCTGCCGGCAAAATGGAGCATCCCACCGGCAGAGAACCCAGCCCCAGATTTTCTGTCCACTGGGCATGGTTTGCGCCGACACTCTGCCAGGTTGGTGCCTGATACAGATAGGAAGGCCGGCTCCGCAGAGACTGGGTACCATCTTTCAAGGGGGCACTGATCTGTGTTTAAAATATGTTCCCTCAACCCCACCCCCCTTCCTGCATGGACACAGAGAGCCATGTCCACAAGCTTCATGGTGACCTTGCCACCGCCACCATTCCCAAGGGGAATGCACCCCCCTCCCCACAATGGAGGAGGGTTACCTCCTTACCAGAGCCTACTGGGCAGTGCCTACCTGGCAATGCCTACCTAACAGTACCAACTTCTCAGTGCCAACCCTGTCCCTCAACACCTGGGGACCATACTCAACCCTGCGCGCCCGGCATGGCCATCACAACTGGTTCTGGATTTTGAAAGCCAGTAGTGATTCGCGTCGGCGTGACATCACAGGGACTGGATGGGAAGATAAGGCATGGACAGACAATACAGCGTGAAACTGTTTAAATATATTTAAATGGATTAAAATTCATGAAAATCTAGATTTAGGGGCCATAATGGACTTTACGCCAGTGGCGAACAGGCTCTCTAAATTCCACCTAATATTTTTCAAATAAGATCTTAAAATGAGGCCTCATCTTTCCTCCCAGAAAGATGTAGAAGATTGCACAACTCTATTTGAACAAGTGCAAGTCCTCCTGCTTTTTCTGGCCAAAATATATCCCAAAATCAAAGTGACTGATACAGATTATCTGATCATTATCCCACTACCACTGTGAGAGCCTTCTGTGCACAAATTGGCTGTCGCATTTCCTACATTACAACATGACCATGCTCCAAAGATTCTGAATTGGCTGCAATGCACTTTGAGACATCCTGAGGCCGTGAAAGGTGCTACCGCAATGCAAGTTTTTGCTGTTCATAAGTCCTTTAAACTGGGGGACTTACCATTCGATGAACTCCAGGTATTAAAGGGGTGTTGAAAATCGCTTATTGTCACAAGTAGGCTTCAAATGAAGTTACTGTGATTTGCCCCCAGTCGCCACATTCCGGCGCCTGTTCGGGGAGGCTGGTATGGGTGTTGATTTCCTGATGTGAAGGTTTCCTGTTCATCTGTTGTAAACTCAATGGTAGAGCTGCTGACACTGTTTGCCTGGGTCTTCTGAGGCTCCACTGTCAAAGTTCGAGCCTTTAAGTGTGAGAACCCTTGGGAAAAGCCGCTGCCATTGGTCATTCAGGGAGATACTGATCAAGGAGGGGGTTTGGGATGTGGGGGAGTGGAGGAGTGATGGGGGGGGGGGGGGGGGGAGAGGAGGGGGGGCAGGAGTGAAGCATTGCTCTTGGTGGCTCCGTTTCGCTGCATTCCAGTTTCAGCTCTTCAATGGGCACTTTGTGGCAGTGCTTCAGTGGAAACAAGCAACCCTCACTTGACTATGAGCACCCAACAATCCCCCCGCAACACAGGGCGCGCTGCTAGTGTATCGTATACTCCTCATTATGCCATCATGTGAATGAAATGACTTTGCAACATGGAGCATTGCCAGGACATTGGGTGTGGACACAACCCAAGCCCGCTGCTGGCAGCCCATCCTTGCCACTCTCAATGTTACCCTGTTTCTGGTGTACCAGAGTTAACAAAGCCTTCTGGGAGAAAGACTCAAAACAAAATGAAATGGGAGACGAGGTTACAATATCACTAAACATAATTCTGACTTATCACTTCATCTTCATTACAAAGAACATGGAGGCCTGGATTATTACCGATCTGATCCATCGGGAAGGTTAGGAAGTTGGAGGGAACTCGAGAGTCAGGATTTCTCCTGCTGAGGAGTTTTAACTCCACATTGTGTGCATGATATTGCTCATCGGCACAGTCCGAAAGCCAGCCTTACAAACAGGGCTGCAGGAACCAGGAAATTAGTGCCAGGGCAGAGAACGGGGAGGGTCTGTTCTGGGGAGGTGCTACTACCAGTCCCAGGGTTTGGATGGGAGGTTGGGGGGCGGGGGGCGGGGGGGGGGGGGGGGGGGGGGGGGTGTTGAGGCTGAGGGCAAGGTTTGTATGAGGGATCAGGTGCCTGGGCAGAGAAGTTTGGTGTGAATGAAAACGGGGGTCGCTTGAGTGGAATTGGAGGATTGGGTAGGAGGCCAGAGGCCTGGGGGAGGGGGTGGGGCATGTCAGAAGTCACAGTGGGGGAAAATCGGAAGCTTGAGGAGGAATGTGGAGGCCTTGTGGAGAAGGTACTGCGCCAAATGCCAGGTTTCCTTGGGCAGCCATGCAAGACCCAGGAGGTAGGTACAAAGACACTCACCCTCTTGGGTTCCCAGGGTGCTTTCTTGGAGATAGCTGTCCAGGCTCAAGAAACAATAGTTAAACTTGAAATGATAAACAGCAATGAGACGTGTGGTTGAAGTATCACTGTGCTAACCTTGGTCACTGGTCCACCTTCCCACCACAGTTAAAGCTGGAAAAGAGCAGGCTGGAGGCATGTTTGGGTTGGGAACCTAATTTTTAAGAATTTAATTCCTCACCTCACCTGAACTCAGTGTTTCCTTTGGCTAAAATTCCACCCACGAATCATTTTGCTCTGTCCTGTTTAGATGGATGACTGCTGCAAACCTGTTTGTTGAGGTATTAAATCAAATGGTTTGTTTCAAATCCGGGCCTCAGTTAGACTTTCTGCTCCTTTTAGATTACTCGAATCAGCCTACCATCCACTTTCCCCAGTGGCGCCTTCGCTATTACACCCTCTTGGCGACATCTTGGGAGTGGGGGGGGGGGGAGATGGAATACGCAACAAGTCATTCACAACTCCAGCAACTCTGCCGCGACTGGAAGTTCCCATCAGGAGGGACTGTAAAACTCCACCCTCTGATTCAAATGTGGCTCCCCAAATTTAACCATTCCGAAATATTCAGCAGAAGTCAGAGCATCTTTAATGCTAAAGGGTGGAATTTAATTCCATCAAAAATTAAATTAAATTTTTCCACTGCTGTTGTTTCTATTTCAACTTGAACCGTCACGTATGGATTCTAAATTCGCATTTTACCCTGTTACACAGCTGTCCGGATTGTAAAAACAAAACAGCAGATAAAATTCCCGTACCAGCCTCCCCGGACAGGCGCCAGAATGTGGCGACTCGGGGCTTTTCACAGTAACTTAATTTGAAGCCTTCTCGTGACAATAAGCGATTTTCATTTCATTTCATTTCAATTAATCAACAGACTTTAAATTCACCGGGTAATCTGGAAGACGATTTACTAGCACCATGAAGTATTTAGGTATTAAATATTCTTTCTCAGGTGAAATTGTACATTGAGGGATTAATAAATGTACTGTTTCGCAGTAAATCAGATAAGGCTCGTGTTTTGATCAGAATAATGATTACAACTGTCTTTGCCATTTTTCCCTGTGTGGCCTGTCAAGAATCATGGGGGTTTGAAAGGATCACTGTGGCCATTCTGGATGGACCCATGTAATAAGCCCACCATTTGTTTGAAAGGGATATTTTTCATATATTTTTCCATATTGTGCAGCAAGAGTTTTAATGAATAAGAGTATCGTTTAGTAATTATTAAAACACAAGATCAGCTTCAAACAAGACTGCTGAGAAAGATAAAACAACAAATCCACTTTTGTGGAGCTTTTAACAAAGGTGAAAGTATCGCCCCATAAAGGAAACTCAACGGCAAAGTAGGCAGCACCGAAATGACCTTGACCGCGATGCTTCATGTTTGCTGCTTAGTGTATCAATTAAGGAAATAAGTTGTGTGCATCTGTGTGCACATGTGTGACTGTGTGCATGGACTTGTGTGCGCATGTGCATGTCTGCGCGTGTTTTGGGTAGGCATAAGGCTGCCTGTGAAATCTTAGGGACATATAGAATTTACAGTGCAGAAGGAGGCCATTCAGCCCATCGAGTCTGCACCGGCTCTTGGAAAGAGCACCCTACCCAAGGTCAACACCTCCACCCTATCCCCATAACCCAGTAACCCTACCCAACACTAAGGGCAATTTTGGACACTAAGGGCAATTTATCATGGCCAATCCACCTAACCTGCACATCTTTGTGACTGTGGGAGGAAACCGGAGCACCCGGAGGAAACCCACGCACACACGGGGAGGATGTGCAGACTCCGCACAGACAGTGACCCAGCCGGGAATCAAACCTGGGACCCTGGAGCTGTGAAGCGATTGTGCTATCCACAATGCTACCGTGCTGCCCTTAGTTGTAACTTAGTTGGGTACTTTAGAAATGTCATTCAGAAAATAATAGCTGCATGATAGCAGGATAGATCTTCAATAAGTCATTTGCCAGGAGAAGTATAGATGTGAATACTAGCCATTGGCAGAAGTAATTATGATCTCCCAATTTTGGGATGCCACGTTTGTGCTTGTGTGACTGAAGCCACTTTGGATATACATCAATGCAAAAAATGGCAGCATATTCCTGGGAGCCAGGTTCCGGCTGAATTCTCAAAGACTCAAAAGCCAAGCGCCATCAGGCCACCAACTCCTCCCAGGAGGCATTCTCCAACACTTGGGCATGGCAGAATGTAGAGGTACCCTCAGTCCAGTTATGAAACTGGGCTCAAAAGTACTGGCTACAAAATCAGATGGCCTATTGGATCTCCTCGGCTCTTTGTCAGCTTACTGCAGAGTCTTCCTCAGGTTAAGAGTTAAGTGCACTGTCTTAATATTTTTTTTAAATAACCACATTCGAATAAAGCATAGGTGCACGTATCTCTCTCCTGATTGGGAAGAGTCTGGCTTGCACATTCACATCCCACAATATACATGGGATATTGCCAGCTATCTAATTGTGCAGCTACCAGATTCCAAAATGACAATTTTCTACCACATAGGATGGTTGGCAAATGCTCTGTTCACATTTAGACCGAATACATAAATAAAGTCGCCATAGTCCCAGATGACCATAGGCTGCTTTCCCCTTTGAGGGGGAGAGATGACTGGTGGTGATTTAATCTGAGGTATGGGGAAGGTTGAGAAGGCCTTCATGAATAACCTAATATTTACCTAATCAACAGCAACAATAACATACATTGGGGATTTCAAGGGAATTATAGTACTCACCTGTCCAAGTAAGCAAACGCACATTAGAAATAGAAGGAGGACTAGACCACCAGAACCATCAAACCTGCTCCACCATTCAATACAATCAGGGCTGATCTTCAACTTTGATTCCACTTACCTGCCCTTGATTCCCTGAGACACCAAAACAACGCTATCTCAGCCTTAAATATATTCAACAATGGAGCATCGACAACCCTCTGGGCTAGAGAATTCCAAAGATTCACAACCCTTTTGAGTGAAAACAATTCTCCTCATTTCAATTAACCCCTTATCGTGAGGCTCTGCTTCTATCCTTAGCCAGCTTCCATTGGGGATCACTCAACCTTTACAGGAGCAGGAACTCTTGCTCTATCCCCTCGAAGCCCCAGGAACACAGAGGCCAAGGACAGCAATCAGTCACTGCCATAGCTGGGTTTGCAAAACCGAAAACAGGCTGGAATTAAACGTGAAGCCTTTAATAAACGCCAATGATTTTCACAGTAAGAAGTCTTACAACACCAGGTTAAAGTCCAACAGGTTTGTTTCAAACACGAGCTTTCGGAGCACGGCTCCTTCTTCAGGTGAATGGAAAGGCTTGTTCCAGAAATGTTTATATAGACACAGTCAGAGATGCCCCGGAATGCGAGCACCTGCAGGCAATCAAATCATCAAAGATGCAGAGAGAGAGGTAACTCCAGGTTAAAGAGGTGTGAATTGTCCCAAGCCAGTTCAGTCGGTAGGCCTCTGCAAGTCCAGGCTTGTTGGTGGGGGCCGAATGTAATGCGACATGAATCCCAGATCCCGGTTGAGTCCGCATTCATGCGTGCGGAACTTAGCTATAAGTTTTTGCTCAGCAATTTTGCGTTGTCGCGTCTCCTGAAGGCCTCCTTGTAGAATGCTGACCCGGAGATCAGAGGCTGAATGTCCTTGACTGCTGAAGTGCAGTCTTGGACATTCTTGGACACACTCGTCTCCATCAAGGACGGTCACCTCAGCACCTCGCTTTACCGCAAGCCCACAGATAATCTCACGATGCTCCACTTCTCCAGCTTTCACCCGAAACACATTAAAGAAGCCATCCCCTATGGACAAGCCCTCCGTATACACAGGATCTGCTCAGACAAGGAGGAGCGCAACAGACACCTACAGATGCTGAAAGATGCCCTCGTACGAACGGGATATGGCGCTCGACTCATTGATCGACAGTTCCACCGTGCCACAGCAAAAAACCGCACCGACCTCCTCAGAAGACAAACACGGGACACCACTGACACTTCAGCAGTCAAGGACATTCAGCCTCTGATCTCCGGGTCAGCATTCTACAAGGAGGCCTTCAGGAGACGCGACAACGCAAAATTGCTGAGCAAAAACTTATAGCTAAGTTCCGCACGCATGAATGCGGACTCAACCGGGATCTGGGATTCATGTCGCATTACATTCGGCCCCCACCAACAAGCCTGGACTTGCAGAGGCCTACCGACTGAACTGGCTTGGGACAATTCACACCTCTTTAACCTGGAGTTACCTCTCTCTCTGCATCTTTGATGATTTGATTGCCTGCAGGTGCTCGCATTCCGGGGCATCTCTGACTGTGTCTATATAAACATTTCTGGAACAAGCCTTTCCATTCACCTGAAGAAGGAGCCGTGCTCCGAAAGCTCGTGTTTGAAACAAACCTGTTGGACTTTAACCTGGTGTTGTAAGACTTCTTACTGTGCTCACCCCAGTCCAACGCCGGCATCTCCACATAATGATTTTCACAGAAGACAATTTACAGTTTGCACCCCTTCCAAAATTACTGCAGGCGTACGATGAAGTTTAAAATTGCAATCACTACCTTGCAATCTTCTGCTGCGATGGATTGTGAAATATTTTCCCCAGAGTTCCTGTGGACCCATCCTCATTTCCATCTCCACTCTTGAACCTATTTCTCTTGCGCTTACTGTGAAATTAGTTTATTCGTTTGCACTTTTTGAATGGCAGTATTATTCATGCATCCTCAAGCCAATGCATGGAACATGGGCATCGCTGGCCAGCATTTATTTCCCTAATTGCCCTTGAGGGGCAGTTAAGAGTCAACCACATTGCTGTGGGTCTGGAGTCACTTATTTTTAATTTTTTTTATAATTTCTATTAAGATTTTCACAAAATATAAACAAAACAATATTAACCAAACAACCATATTAAAACCCAAAAAACAAGAACCACCCCCCCCCCCCCTCCCAGTAACTACAAAAACAGGAAAAAGAAAACAACAAAAGGGAAATAGATAACACCTGCCCCATCCAACAAACCCATGTACACAATTCTCCCTCCCACCGGACCAAACCCCTCCCCGGGTTGCTGCTGCTGCCAGCCTATTTCTCTACCATTCCGCCAGGAAGTCCAGGAAAGGCTGCCACCGCCTGAAGAACCCCTGCACCGACCCTCTCAGGGCGAATTTCACCCTCTCCAACTTAATGAACCCCGCCATGTCATTGATCCAGGCCTCCACGCTTGGGGGCCTCGCATCCTTCCACTGAAGAAGAATCCACCGCCGGGCTACTAGGGACACAAAGGCCAGAACACCGACCTCTTTCGCCTCCTGCACTCCCGGCTCCGCTGCTACCCCAAATATCGCAAGTCCCCAACCTGGCTCAACCCTGGATCCTACCACCCTCGACACCATGCTTGCTACCCCCTTCCAAAAGTCCCCAAATGCTGGGCATGCATATGGGCATGGTTCGCTGGGCTCCCCGAGCATCTAGTACACCTATCCTCGCCCCCAAAGAACCTGCTCACTGGAGTCACTTATAAGCCAAACCAGGTCAGGATGGCAGATTTCCATCCCTAAAGGACATTAGTGAACCAGATGGGTTTTTGCGACAATCGACAATGTTTTCATGGTTATCACTAGACGAGATTTTTATTGAATTCAAATTTCCCCATCTGCATTGGCGGGATTTGAACCCGTGACTCCAGAGCATTACTCTGGGTCTCTGGATTATTAGTCCAGTGACAATACCACTACACCACCACCTCCCCGTACACTTTATCATCTTACACCTTGCTGCATTACCTTATATCCATCTTGCACCTTTTCATTTTGCACCGACTAGTGTTTTCTAGTTTTTCATTACAGTTAATGTTTTCTCGGTTTCAAAACCTCTTCTGACATTGCTATTTTCATTTTTAACGGGAATGTATCACAGATGCACGTATACGTTTTTGGAAATAAAATTGAAGGTTCACAGGAAAGGGAATTCAGGAATACATTTTCCCCATTGAATAGAGGAAACAGACTTGCATTTATATAGCGTGTTTAGTCCCTGGATGTCCCAAAGCACCTTGCAGCCACTGTACAAAACATACTAGTCAGTTTGCAGTTGATGGATAACACTGACCTATCAGAACTAATTTAATTCAATAGTTTCATTTGAAACGTCTCAAAACACATGGAACAGATCTTGCCTTTGTGCCAACAACCATGATCTTTCTATCCTGCCTTCCAACCAGGTGACTCCTGTTGATTTTCTCACATGCTAAAGACCACGAGCACTCACCCTCATTGCCACCCTTCTCAGTTGGGCTATTGCCTCTCCTTTTTCAATCATTTACTAACCTGAAGTCCCACAAAGAAGTTCCCATTGTTGTTCTCATCTCAAGGGTTACACAGCGGAAGAATAGGCTGCTGTGCAAGGCCCAAAATCTATTTCGAATCAACGACACCTCAAGGCTACCCGGCTGACAGACAATCTGTTACTCACGACGGGAGGCTTTTTATACAACGATGGAATAAATCAACATGCAACTCAGTAACTAGTATTTGGTCTTCAGTGTTAATGCCCATTTATCATGGTCAGTTACCAGGCATTAATGTTGTTGCAATACATATCCGTAGACATGTAGCATAGGAGTGGCTTTTAGTTCTGATGGGGAGGAGGACTTAAAGCTCAGATGGAGAACGAGAAGAATGTATCGTCATTACCACACAGAAGGAGGCCATTCAGTCCATGGAGTCTGTACTCTGCAGAGCAACCTAACCAGTCCTATTTCCATGCTTGATCCCCGTACCTTTGGAAGTTCATTCCTTTGGGTCTTATCCAATTTCCTTTTGTAATCATGCATCGTCTCTGCTTTCACCACCCTCGTGGGCAGTGAATTCCAGCCCATTGCCACTCGCTGCATGAAAAGGTTCTTCTTCAAACCCTCCCCACCTGCATCACTTGCCCAAAACTGTAAAGCTGCATCTCCTTGTCCTTGTACCATCAGCTTGTCCACATTATCCAAATTTGTCATAATCTTGTATACATCTATCAAATCTCTCCTCAATCTCCTTCACACCAGGCACAACAGGCCCAGATTCCCCAACTGAACCTTGCAACTAAAATCCTTCATCCCTGGTATCATTCTGGTAAATCTCCTCTGCCCCTCATTAGGGATCATCACACCTTTCCTATAGTGTGTGTGCAAATGTAGATTTTTAGCTAAATATTATCAAGGCATGATGGGATGCTTGGCCATAATTGTAGGGCATTCAGAAAAATACTAACAGGGCAAGAATAGTCCTCACGTCTCGGAGGATCCCCTTCCCTATGTACTGCAGTGTCACTTCCTTATCTATATCCATTTGTTTCCACACATTTACAAACATGCATAGGCATGTATTGATAACATTGTCGATACAGCTTGAATGCATCCTGGCATTGTAAGGAGTCATGATTTTAAGTTAAATGAGGTATTTTAGGATTTGAAACTAAGAGTTTTTTTAGGCGCCAAGAATCAAAGTCATGTTACTTGTTTACTCCAGTGTATAAATATCCTAGGAGGAATGTCGTACCTTGGATTCTCGCCCTAACCCTTGCTTAGGTGCGGTCTCCCCTTGCGGCAAGTAAAATAAATTAACTGTTGATGTTAACCTGTATTTTGTTGTCCGAGTCTTACTCCGTGTTGGATTTTTGACATGTACTAACCAGAACTGAACACATTGCTCCAGTTGTGTTTTAACCAGAGTTTTATACAAGTTTAGCTTAACTTCATGTGGTCCAGGCCTCAATTTATGAAGACCAGGATCCCAGTCGCTTTGCTAACTACAGTCTCAATATCTCTTGCCACATTCAAAGATCAATGTACAAGGACCCCCAGGTCTCCACATCTCGGTACATACTTTGGAAATGTGCCACGATGCCTAGCTTTACTCTCCATACCCTTGTTGCCAAAGTCCATCACTTCACATTCCTTTGCATTCAATTTCATTTGACACTTGACTGCCCATTCTGCTAGCCGATCTATTATTCTGTTGCAGTCGATTGGCATTATCCTCACTCACTGCCGCACCTCCAAAATTGGTTTCTCTGGCAAAGTTTGAATGATGGGGGAAAAAACAAGCTACAAGTGAACGCTGGGAGCGTAAATGACAAATAAAAATCTGTGATGTATGTCAAGCAGCAAGAAAACAGGCAGAGAAAGTACAATGACAGATTTCAGATGATGAAAATTGGAAAGAAGTACATCAACTGTGAAAGGGATGTAGCTAGGGGTTATGAGCAGGAGAGAAACACCAATTTATTTTGCGACAGAACACCCTCGCGTTTTCAAAGTTAGTTTTTTCCCACTCCCTCACTTCCAGAGCAAACAACCGAGGCATAAATGGATCATGCTTTGGCTCTCCAAAGTATTCAGGAGCCTGCTAGATATAAAAATTGCAGGTTTGAACGGGCACAAGGTAGACCAGGGTTTCGCAAACTGGATTCCGTAGTGCCCTGGGAGTTCTATGGGAGGCTCCCAGGGGTTCATAGGTAAAATTTGGAAAATATTACGGAACAGTACGAAACTCAAACCTCCATATCAAGGGTCAGGGGAGTGATGAGGAGATAATCGTTGACAATGCTTTCTTAGGTGGGTGCTTGCATCTCCATCATCCCTTTTCAGAGGTGCCAAGGCCAGAAAAAAAGCATTAATAAATCACTGGCTTTCTTGAAAAAAATACTTCTATTATTTTGCTGTGTGACATGCACTTGGCTGAACTGCATAATAGTGGAATTCTGCTGGCATTGCTCATGGCAAGTTATGAAATATAAAAAGTAGTTGCATTAAATTAGCACCAGAGGATGTCCCAAAGCCCTTTTACAGCCAATGAAGCATTTTTAAAGGGCAGTGGCTGTTGTTGTCCAGGGAAACCAAATTGTGCACAGCAAGCTCCCACAAACAGCAAAGGAGGCAAATGGGCGGATAATCTGGTTTAGATATTGGTTCAGTGGAAAGAGCAGAAAATGGGGCCGTTTTAAAGGTCAGGGCAGCACAGTCCACCAGTGAAAAAAAATCAGGCGACTTGGCAGTTTTAAAAAGGGAGAGTTAATTGTGGAAGCCCATCCCAGAAGCTAAACAAGCTGAGAAAAATCTCAAAGGGAGCGCCATAATTAGCACAAGTGTGGAATGACAGATTGGAAGAAATGTAATATGTAACTCACTATCCACCCACTCTTTAGCTCAATTATAAATAGTGTCAAATAAATATTCAGAATAATGAAGTGAAATTAAAGTTGCCGTAGTCCCCGATGACCTTAGGCTGCTCTCCCCTATAATGAGAGAGCTGACTGGTGGTGATCTAACCGGAGGGTCAACACACTTCATGCGAGGGGTAAAGTTCAGAAGGTGGTTCCTCCCCCTGGGACTTACCAGTTCTGGGACAGGAAGAAGCTGCACCGATTGGATGGGTTCCATCTGAACTGGAATGTGCGCAGAGTCCGGGCAGAAAGGGTAAATAGTTAGACTGCAAAGTCTTTGAATTAGCAAAATGGGGAAAGTGGTCCACAAGAGAAGAAACAAAAATGAAGGATAATGTCAGCCAGTACGGGAATTGAACCCGCACTGTCGGTGTCGCTCCGCATCACAAACCAGCTCTCCAACCGACTGAGCTAACTGGGTTCAGAAAGAGGAGAGCGAAGCTGTCAGGGAGCCGAGTTAGGAGAGATGATGAGGAGGTTCCGCAAACACTGGTCCTCGCCAACAGGCACAATATACTCTCGCGCTGTGAAGATGAGGAGATAGGCAGACACATTGCAGAGCAAGGCACTGTAGCTGAGAAGGCTGTCCAGTCCATGAAAGTGCAGAATAGAGAAGTGGTTGTGACAGAACATCCTATATTAACTTATACTCTGAAGTTCTGAAGAAGCGTCATTTGGACTCGAAAGACTAACTCGGTTTCTCTCTCCACAGATGCTGCCAGACCTGCTGGGTTTTTCCAGCACTTTCTATTTTTATTCTATAATTGGGGGACGGGTGGTATCCTCAGCTCCCACAACAAGAGTCTTGAGGGGTGTGCTACCTACCGCCCTGCCAGAGTAAGCTTACTCCAATGTCACCACAGAGAAATTTGGAAAGGGAGAGGTGACTGGGGCTGTTTAGCACAGGGCTAAATCACTGGCTTTGAAAGCAGAGCAAGCAGGCCAGCAGCACGGTTCGATTCCCGTAACAGCCTCCCCGAACAGGCGCCGGAATGTGGCGACTAGGGCCTTTTCACAGTAACTTCATTTGAAGCCTACTCGTGACAATAAGTGATTTTCATTTCATTTCATTTCAAATCCTATTTTCATGGCTCATACGGGAGCAAACAGATGTAGGGACAAGGAGGTGGTTATGCTGAGTGAGTGCTAGGAGGACTCTGGCCCGGACTCTCCGGTGCAGGGTAGCATGGTGGTTAGCATAAATGCTTCACAGCTCCAGGGTCCCAGGTTCGATTTCCGGCTGGGTCACTGTCTGTGTGGAGTCTGCACGTCCTCCCCCTGTGTGCGTGGGTTTCCTCCGGGTGCTCCGGTTTCCTCCCACAGTCCAAAGATGTGCGGGTTAGGTGGATTGGCCATGCTAAATTGCCCGTAGTGTCCTAATAAAAAAGGTTAAGGGGGGGGTTGTTGGGTTACGGGTATAGGGTGGATACGTGGGTTTGAGTAGGGTGATCATGGCTCGGCACAACATTGAGGGCCGAAGGGCCTGTTCTGTGCTGTACTGTTCTATGTTCTTGTCCGTGTTGGGACCTGGTGCGAGCGAGAATGCAGAATTTAGCGTTCCAGCCAAAATTCCATTCACCTTCAGTAGCACCGGAAAATCACAGCCGCAAAAGAGGATAGTAAAATTTCGGCCTTTGTGTGCATTAATCTCTTTAATTTAATTTCATTAATCTGCCCAAGTCTAGTGCAAATTGGCATAGAGGCAAAAAGATCTAGCGAGTTAAAGGCTGGAGTGAGAAAGAGGGGTTCCTTCCCCTGGGACTCTGATACCAGTTCTGGGACAGGAAGAAGCTACACCGATTGGATGGGTTCCATCTGAACTGGAATGTGCGCAGAGTCCGAGCAGAAAGGGTAAATAGTTAGACTGCAAAGTCTTTAAATTAACAAGAGAAGAAACAAAATTAACTACGTATGAACCAGAACAGGAGAGGTTCGAGAGCATACATCAATGGCCAAGGAATAAAAAGAGTTTTAAAACAGGAGTTTAAACAAATGGTTAAAAATAAAGTGAAAGGAACAGCTATTGAAAATGAATAAAATTGGCTGTACAGAAAAGTGCAATGTCCATAATGATTCAGGGGAACTGGAAGCAATAATACAATGCAACAATCTAGACATAATAGAGATTGTCGGGATTAATAGGACTCAGAAAAATCAAGTTTGGGAATTAAATATTACAGGGTATACAGATAACATACTTAGAAAAACAGAGTAGGAAACAGGGGAGCTGGAAAACTGTTCTTTTTTTAATATAAATTTGGAGTAACCAATTATTTTGTTTCCTCAATTAAGGGGCAATTTAAGTAGCCAATTCGCCTATCCTGCATATCTTTTTGGGTTGTGGGGGTGAGACCCACGCAGACATGGGGGAGAATGTGCAAACTCCACACGGGACCCGGGATTGAACCTGGGTCCTCGGCGCCGTGCGGCAGCAGTGCTAACCACTGCGCCACCGTGCTGCCCTGGCAAAATGTTTCGTCCAAGCTGTGTGCATGCAGAGCAGAATAGCAACTCAAAAGCCGCCACACACAATCCGTCCCTTTTGTGATACCTGGCATGCACGCCACCTAATTGTGACAGGAAGGTGAAGGAAGAATCATGTAAACAAATTAAGGAATTGAGTAACAATCTGTTGAGAGTACCTGGTTCATGTTAATATTCCTGAGGTAATATTTAGTTCTGAGAAGATTATCGTTTTAAAAGCGAGGTGATTACTTCACCGATTGACAGAACACCTAAAAAACAATGGCAGTTCAAAAGGTTACCCATGTTTGTTTAATACAGTCAGAAGAACAGTGATACAGCCGTAAAACAGTAGGTGGGCAACAAGACCTCCATAATACAGCAGACACGGTTAATTCAGTATGTGCAATATATCTAGATTTGTAATAAGGGACCACAAAATGCGGCTAACGAGCCCATTAGGGATAATAAAATGGCAGATATATTAAGTATTAGTATGCGCCAGAGAGACACAATAGGTAGACATGACATTGGAAGATGAGATTCAAAACTATATAACTGCATTAAAATAAACAGAGGGGAAATATTAAGTATACTAATCAAACTCAAAGATGATGAAAACCCAGTTATGGACAGATTACATCCCTGAATTTTAAAATAACCTGGAGAGGAAGCAGCAGAGACATCGTTACACATATTTACAAATTCATGAGAAATAAAGGTGAAGTGCGTCAGTGAACCAGCAGATAGCTAGCGTTAAATCTATATCGATAATCGGAGACAGAACGTGTCCAGGGATTACAGACCAGTCACCTTAACAAAGATAATAAGAAAAATAATGCAATGCCTATTTAAATGGAAAACAGGAAAACCTCTAGAAGTCACACATAGAATAATGAATAGTCGATGGACTCCAGAGGGAAAGCCTTGTTTGACCAAACTTCTTGAATTCTTCAAAGAGATAGCAGAGGGAGTTTGTCGTTTTGTTTTCTCTTCCCGCACCTGGTGAACTAAGGCAGGCCTTTTGTCTGGTTCCATAGCTTAGAACATAGAACATACAGTGCAGAAGGAGGCTATTATGCCCATTGAGTCTGCACTTAAACTCTCACTTCCACCCTATTCCCGTAACCCAATAACTCCTCCTAACCTTTTTGGACACTCAGGGCAATTTAGCATGGCCAATCCACCTAACCTGCACGTCTTTAGACTGTGGGAGGAAACCGGAGCACCCGGAGGAAACCCACGCAGACACGGGAGAACGTGCAGACTCCGCACAAACAGTGACCCAGCGGGGAATCAAACCTGGGACCCTGGCACTGTGAAGCCACAGTACTGGCCACTTGTGCTGCCCTTAGTCCTGGAACAGGTCAGTAGTCTGTCACCAAAGTCTTATAGCTTGAGGGATGCCACGCCACATCAAGCATGGCTGACCAGGAGTCTCTCCCCCTCTTGCCCCCTCTGTTGGGCTCCATTATGGCACCTTCCTTGCCCATCAAGCCCTAGAGTGGGGCTCAAACCCAAAGCTTCTTTCTCAGAGCCAGGGATGCAATCCATTGCACACAAGATCTCCATAGCGGAGAGAGTAGACAAGGATAATCCAGTAATATAATCTAGGTTTCTAATAAGATACCACAATTTATGACTAATGAAGAAGGTCTAATGCCTGGGTAGATGGGTGGTTGTCAGTAGGGCAAGAGGGAAGCTGAGGGGGCAATTCAGATCCCAACTGCCACAGAAGGGAAATCCTTGTTAATTTTACTTGCTGCCCATTGTTGGATTTCTGCCAAACAATTTTGGATCATGGTGCAAAACCCCAATATCCTGTTGTACTATTAGGCTATGTTAGCTAAGTTTCCAATGATTACATTGCTGAGAGGATGGTATTGGGGTTAATTAATCACAGAATCAGAGACTCATTACCATGTGAAAGGAGGCCATTGGCTCAGTATCTGCACAGCTCTTCAAACGAGCGTGACTTAGTACTATTCCCCGTCTTTTTCATGTACCCCTGCATATTGATTCTAATCAAATAATCATCCAATGCCCTCTTGAATACCTCGATTGAACCTGCCTCCACACTTCCAGGCTGTTCAGCAGCAACTCATCTTCAGATTTAGCACTTTACATTGAGTTCAACAGCTTGACCATGTACTCTCTTTCATTTCAATCTTTAAAAATCTTACTATTTCCCCAACCCCCTCCCCCAATAGAGCCATCTGTAACTTATGTTTTTCTTTTCAGAGCAGTGACCCTCATTCCACCAACATATTCTGCTATTTTACCTTTCTGCCCCAATAGCACCTTCTTTAGCCTTTAACAATATTATTGGCACTCTAGTTGTCTTGTCCAGGACATCTTTGTCAAATCTCTCCTGAGCTCCCATTTATCCAATGCCTTCTATTTTGCACCACCTGCCCCACACTCGCTAACAGTATAAAATTGATCCCATTTCTACCGCTCTGAAGAAATTATATGGATTGTGAAAATTAACTGTTTCTCTCTCTAAAGATGTTGCTGGTTTTTTTACAGCAATTTGTTTTTATTTCAGCACTTTTTTTTTTTACAAACCTACTCCTCCAGAATACTTTGTTTGCATTTTTTACTGTCTTTTTGCATTATTTGTCCATGGGAGGTGAGCATCGCTGGAAAGCCAGCGTTTATGGCCCATCTGTAATTAGCAGAAGATGATCATGAGCCTCCTTCTTCTACTGCTACAGTCCATGTGGCCTGGATAGCACCTTTTAAACACATAACCGCTGTCATCTAGGACAAGTGCAGCAGACACAGGGGAACACTGCCACCAGGAAGTTCTGCTCCAATTCACTCACCATCCTGACTCGGAAATATATCTCTGTTCCTTCACAGCACGGTAGGTGTATGTATATCACAGGGACTGCAGCAGTTCAAGAAGGTAGCTCGCCACCACCTTCCGGCGCTGGCACCACCTGGGGCTGGTTTAGCCCAGTGGGCTCAACAGCTGGCTTCCAATGCAGAACAAGGCCAGCAGCGCGGGTTCAATTCCCGTACCGGCCTCCCCAAACAGGCTCCGTAATGTGGCGACTAGGGGCTTTTCACAGTAACGTCATTGAAGCCTACTTGTGACAATAAGCGATTATTATATTATTATTATCAAGGCAACTAGGAGATGGCCAATAAATGCTAGCCTAGCCAGCAGCGCTCACATCCTGTAAATTAATTTTTAAAACGTACACACCATTGCTCTTAAGAGTTACGGGATTTTAACATGCATTGCTCTTTTAATAATTTGAGTGGCTCATGATCTTAGTTATAAATTCAATTTAATTTAAACAAACTGTCTAGACAAACACAATCTATTCTCTTCAAATTTCTGAGATAGCTGGGGCCTAATGTTTGTGAGGACTTGGGAAAAACCAGGCCTGTGCAGTTTAGTGCCTTCTGAAATGCACGACAAGCCCGTGCTGGGTTTTCGTTTGCGGTGCATTTTGCAAGAATCGATGGGGAGTACGCGAGGAGTGTTGGTGCAGGGGTGGGGTGGTCGGAAGCCCCGTTTCCATTCTCCAATACAGCAGCCCAGCTCCCAAAAAGGCCCCCTCAACCATACCCATCACTCACCCCTATGCCACCTCAGATCCTCCATTGTCAGTCCTCATGAGCCATGCAATAACAATGGGAGTTATTTCAAAATAATTGGGGGGGGGGGGGGTTATTAAATCCCTTACAATATACTAAAACTCTGAATTCAAACACAGCATCATTGATACTAAAAAAAAAAACTTACTCCAGTGTAAACTAAAATGTAATCCTTTAAGTGCCTATTTGGTTTGCAAAGAAATAAGAAGTTACATCAGAGATTTTCTTTTAACTTTCAAAGTAAAAAAAAACAGCCAGAGTTGTAAATCACAGCACCATGGCAGCAGAGGCTGACAGGACATTTTTGTCCATTTTTAATTCATGTCACTTATGACAACTGGATTTAATACATGACAACAATTACATAATATTGGTCAACGTAAAGGTCAACTTCCCTTTGCAGGAACAATCCCCGTGATGAATCATTGCATCAAAAACACATCTACATTACAATACAGTACCTAATAATGACATTTCAATATGTCAAATATTTTTACACTTGCCTATCATATTGTTCCCGATTCCTCAGCAGGCTTCTTCTCTCCAATAAGATTTTTTCAAAGAGCTTTGAAAATCCACACCAACAGGCAAAAATGGCACTTTTCCACTAGTCTTCACAATGGGAACACCTGGTCTTGGAACGGTGTGCAAGAATTTTTAACATCAGGCCTTCCCACCCCCACGGAATGGCCACTCGAAAATGCCTTGGGAACAGGAAGGCAGAGGAAAATGTGTTTCCCAGATTCCCAATCCAGCCTCTGATGTTCTTTTTCGGAAACTATTTTGGCCTTTAGGGCAGAGGTTTAATTGGAGGCTGGTTTCAGGGTTCTTTTGGAGAACTTAAATCAGGTTAAATGTCACTTATATACATCTGGGAGGCAGGAAGGAGTGAAACAGCCCATCAGGTTATGTTAGGCAGAGGTCTGTTCTGTTCAATGAGCCGCAGAAAATTGTATTCTTAGCATCATCTAGCGACATACTACTGTGGATTGTGAGACACACATCAGTTTTAGTATATAATACTTGGATATATACCTGGCTGGTCTGAGATGTTGAAAGCAAGATCCATTACCAGTCATTCAGTGAAGGGTAGTGAATTGCAGAGCAATCTAATCAGAATTTCTGTTGTGTCAGAGATGGGTTTTGTTGCATATTCATGCGACGATGAGTAACCAGGGCATGATTTGTTCAACTTGGGGGTGGTGCAAGTGGACTAATATTGAGAGGAGTTTCTGAGTGTGAGAGGTGAGGCATAAAGATGAGACAAAAGGTCACTGGCCTGAAACATTAACTCTGCTCCTCTCTCCACAGGTGCTGCTAGACCTGCTGAGCATTTTCATCATTTCCTGTCTTTATGATGAAATTATAATCCAAGTACACAAAAAATAGGAGTTGGAATTAGCCTTTTAAATTCTTTGAGCTGCACTGCCATCCAACAAGCTAATTTACCTTCAATTCCACCTTCCCACCATATCCCCATATTCCTTAGTCTCCGTGAATCTGCCAACCTCAGTCCTGAACATTCGCAAAAATTTTGGCTCTTGGAGTAGAGAATTCCAAAGATTCACAACCCTCTGAGTGAAGGAATGTTTCAACTCAGTCCAAAATGGGTCACCCCTTATTCTGAGTCTGTGACCCCAATGGACTGTATTCCACAGATAGGGGAAATATTTTCTCAGAATATACCCTCCAAGCTCCTCAAGAATTTGATATGCTTTAATCCCCTCCTTCTAAACTCCAGGGAATTTTGGCCTAATCTACTCAATTTCTTCTCATGGGACAATCCCCCGTTCCAGGCACCAGTCCAGTGCACTCGCTGTAAGGCACGCAAGCCCTTCATGTCATAGCAACTACTTTAAAATGAATATAAGCCTATAGGCTGATTTTAAAAAATTGTATTAGAGACTTGCCTCAATTGTTTTTCTGCGGAACAACTGAACTGTGCAGAACAGGAATCTTCTCGGGTTTGTTTCCTAATCTGTGTTATCATGTTTTATATTATTCATTCTGGGGAAATGTGCGTAGCTGGCTGGGCCAGCATTGATTATGCATCTCCAATTGCCCTTGAACTGATTGGTTTGCTCGGACATTTCAGACGGCATTGGAGAGTAATTAGATCTGCCATCACACATAGGCCAGACTAGGTAAAGATGGCTGATTTCCTTCCCTAAAGGGCATTAGTGAACAATAATCAACAATGGTTTCATCATTAATTCCAGATTTTTATTCAATTCAAATTTCTCTATCTGACATGGCAGGATTTGAACCCAGGTCCCCAGGGCAACACCCTGGTTCTCTGGATTACTAGTCCAATGACAACAGCACTACACCACCACCACCTCCCCCGAGCATAGTGCCAAATAAGTGGTTTTCCACCGACCTGATTGATGCAACTGGTCACTGTCTTCTGGCTTAGGAAAGATAAAAAGTGACATTTTTAAATTGCTGCTTGGCAGACCTCTGCATTCTAAGTGTACCTACCACATGAACTGCTGTGGTACAAGGCTCACCACCAACTTCAAGGGGTATTAAGAATGGACATCAAAAATTGACAATTGGGTAATTAATGAGAAAATGCTTGTTCCACCTCTCATGAATAAATTAAAAAGAAATAGGTGCACACAGTAGCATGCATTTGTGGATAATGAGATTCTGATCCCTCCAGTTGAATAGTTGTGGACACTGTCAAAGCTAACAGACATAAAGAGAGGAAACTTGAGTGTGCAGTTGACGTGTGCGTCAACAGCAGAGAAAAGACACTGGCAGAATCCAACAGACTAACGTTGTGCTGGTTTAAAGCTACAAAGTTTATTGATATACAAGAGAAAATGGAAATGTAGTAGCATGTTACAGTTTCTCAGGAAATATGATGAAGTGTGCATACTCAAACAACAGACACAAGTTCTACATTATCCACTGTGTGGATGGAGCATGTTCAAGTGCCTTTATTAAGAACACTGAGCTGCTTTCAAATAATGAAAATTGCAAGACGTGGTGTAAGGCAAGCTTTTGTGGTGTGCAGGGAACACATAAACTAATTACAAATATCATGATCATGTAAGTGGGAAAACCACATCCATACTTCAATGTCTACAAAAAAAATTCATTTAGCATAAAGAAAATATTTGATTATTGGCAAAATAAATAATCCAAACCAAAACTTAGCATAAGGTAGACACTATATCCATTGAAATATATGGAGTATCACCCGGATATCAGTCAGAGACAAAGGGAGGAACAATTTTGAAGCATGATGAGAATGGAACTTGGATGAACAATCTGGAAAATGAGCAACACTGGTACTTGTTTGTTAAAAAAAAACTGCTTCAAGTATTAAACAAAAATTCAGTGTCGCTTCTCAAGGTTTGAAGCATTGCAGACTGATTTAGTCACTATGACTGAATTACACTGATCAGGTTGCAACTAGATTCCGAGAAGGATGCATTTTCATTTTATAGCTTGGAAATAAGAGGAAGGCCATCGTACATATCTGCTTTTAATTTAAACCAATCAGATGCTTTCTGAAGCACGCCCTTCTCCTGACCAAGTATCAGAGCAGCCCTCTTCAGCTTGGGTTCATTCCGTTCAAGGTACCGGGTCCCATCCATTTGCAACTGATTTAGCTTCTCCTTCCGGTTTTCATCCAATACTACATCCTCACTCATGAAAGGATTGAACCTGAAGTAGGTGTCAGGAGGCAGAAGTGCATCAAGCATGGTATGAACTTCTGAAATAAACATTTAGAAGAAAAACAGGAGAGTTCAATAATGGTCAAAAACGAAATGAGGCAGATATGCAGACATATAAATATATATATATATATATATATAAATGAGGTAAACAAGAGAAAGCTGAAGACAGTCGTGCACATTGTATAACTAACGTCGCCTTTCAAAGTTGTGGTTTCATAGTGAGGCAGACAAGTCAATGGCAGAGTCTGCATAATGGGCTTGACAAGCTAAATGAACTTTTATTGCTTAATGTTTTCTGAAAGAATGTTTTACACTGTTAGCACTTTCAGAATGAATACCTCTTGATACAGCGGGGGTATTGTGAGCTGCGCACTTGGTGAATCAGGGCGGGGGGTATATGTGGATACTGCACCTGGGCATGGATGGGTCGTGCTAGTGTGTGTCAGGGTGTGCTGGAGCGCAAGCGTAGTGCTCGGATACGGGAGGTGCCAGCCGCTTACTTATTTGGGGAGCGGGGGGAGGGTGCAGAGTGTCGGGGAGGGGGGGGAGGGGGGGTTGTAGCAGGCGAGACTGATGCCAGGGGGCCAGTGTTCACTTGCCCTTGCAGCCCGGTGGAGGTCATTGGTCTTCTTCCTGCGCTGTACGGTGGTCCTCCTGGTCACGATGCCTGAACTGAAGGCTGCTGCCACTGCCTCCCCGGCTCCCTCGGGGGAACAGGGTGTCTTGTCTTGCCTCCATGGCGTCTAGAGCCCTGCGTGCAGCAGGTCTGTATGGTGTCACGCTTGTGTGCTGAGTTGAAGTGACTTTGGGGGGAGGAGGAGGGAGTTTAAAAGCAGCTCCCCTGTTAGCGGAAGGCTGCCGAGTGAGAGTCTAGTGAATCAGCCAGAAGCTCGTAGGGGCTCATTTTCAGCACAATATGGGCCCAGCGGTCGAGAAACACCCAGGAAATTACCCGTGAAAAACGTAGAACGTTCGCATTAGATCACGCCCTAGATTACATTATTACCAATGGATGTCATTACCATAAACACTAATGAAAGACCATAGCTGGAAAATGCACTTTGCAGAGGAAATTAGAAACTTGGTGGTTACCAGGACAAAGTGGCTTGCTATTTGTAATACAACATCCAAGCTAAAGTCACCCCCGCAAGCAGCTAATATTTCTACCACCACTTCAGCAGCCAGTTGTTAACATTACTGGGTCAATACTAATTTGTGATTATTGATATTTATGCTGTATTAGAGGGCAATTTACAGTGCCCATGTATTTTGTTTGAAGCCTGGGAAAAATGAATGGAAAATATCACAAAATATCCTTTAGTAAAGCTCATTGAACAGCCCTCAGTGGACTCAAATTCCAGTGACAGAGATGTGACCATCTCTCACCACCTTTACTTAACGTATCAAAGGGGTCTCAATCAGCTGCTACTTAACACCAAAAACTATAGGATGGTTTTAATAGACGGTGCCAGTTTTGAAGAGTTCTTCAGATACAACTGTAGCTTTTGTAGCATCTGGAAGTGAAACGCAGCACTTGGGAATAAAATCAAAAATAAACGGAGGCAGGCATTCATTTAAGGGGCTGCTGGTCCGCTCAGTTGACTAGATGGTTCAGAACAACACCAAAAGCGTGGGTTCGATTCCTGTTCTGGCCGAGGTAAACCTGGGGCCAGCCTCCTCACCATGCCGCTGAGATTAGAAGGTTTTGGCAAACCAGTGCTGACCAAAAAAAAACTAAGAAAACAGCTCAGGATCAAGCATGAGCAGACAATCAACCCGGGTCCTGCCTTCCGGAAGGACACGGATAACATGACAAACCAGCCATCGATGTCCAATTGCCTATTGGTGCTTATATTTCTCACTGGCTCGTTTTCCTCGTTGAAATTTTTGCGGACTAGAAGTTTCAAAAAGGCTACCTATTATCCGTGTTGAGATATCAGTCCTCAGTTAGAGTCCCAAGGTGTCCAAGTGCCAGGAACCTCTGATAGGTGCAAGTTAACTAGAGCACTTGTTTAAAGTTTGCGTACAGCTTGTTGATTCTCTGTGTTGATTCACAAAGACAAACACATGGACGATGCATGGTTTATGGTACATTTTATATTAAAAAGAGGCATTTTCTTTTTAAAAGAGTGGGTGTAAAACCACATTTATGGGGCTCCAAAATGGCTCATCACAAGGAGGCAGGGGGTGGATTCTGCTCTTGAAAGATTCTGATGCAAAATATCTGCACTTCTTTCACTGAATGCCAAGCTTTAAAATGTCTGAAAGAGGGACATGTTTAAAAATCTTTCCAATGTTTAAAAAGTCCATTAATGTCTATGGACTGGCTGTGTGCATCATAGTTTGTACCTCTGCGCATATTTACCACATTTAGTCACTAACGTTTTCATTAAACACCTCTGCCCAAGTCAGATGTAAGAAGACCCAAGGGAAGTCTGCAGCTTGAAAGTTGACAAGATTGGATTGAATCATGGCAATATGTTCACTGCTTGGCCATATACATGCTCACAGCTTTTCAGTAATCATCCACATTTTAGTACCTCTTCATTTTCCAGTTTTGTCACCGACAACACCAAATCCATTACTTTATTTTTGAGCTGCTTTAAGACTTATCCCTTTTATTTGATCTGATCTTTTGTAGCAATGACTAATGCTAAATTTACATCAGGACAGTGCAGAATACGGTATGACCAAGAAAATCTGTCACTGCAGTTACCTTACAATGACTAACCTTCTGTATCTGTGGCACTACTAATTACATTAGTCAGTTTTGCTTTGAGGCTTGTGTAGGTCACATTTTTCCCCAGCGTTTCGTAGCGTCCAGTTCCAAGGGAGATTACGCACTGAAATGGGGTGTTTGGCCATAGACGCTTGCACTCGTGTATGGCCAATGCACAAGGGTTGTTAATAAGCAAACCGCCATCCTGTAGGGGAGAAACAAACAGATTATTCCACCATATTGGCAATGACACAACCACTTCAATACTTTTCCGAATATTTACCAAATTCTCCTCTTCTGAAAGTATGACATTTGTAGAGTTGTAGTTCCACTGGTGTCAGTTGCCCTGTTGTAACTGGGATGCAATGGCTACTCTTTGCCAGTGAAAAATCGTAGATTGGGAAACATCAAAGCCAAGTCCAAAATTGTCTGCTCTATTTTGATGCATGGACACTTTCCAGTGGCAATCCTCAGAGAAGGAAAGCTTTGACTGATTTCCATCTTTCTCGCCAACCCACACCTTGTCCAGGGGCGTGAAACAATTGTGGCCTCCACCATCTTGTCACTTGGCATTACCTGACTCAGCACAATGGAAATCAATTGGGACTTGCCATTTCAAGGCTCAATTTTGAGTTGCCTTTATTAATTATTTTCAAATATATATCAAAAATATGTTACAATATATTCTGGATGTGGGAAAGGTAACTGGAAACAGGCTTAAGTGAGTTTTAGCAGGGGCTATTTAGCACAGGGCTAAATCGCTGGCTTTGAAAGCAGACCAAGGCAGGCCAGCAGCATGGTTCGATTCCCGTATCAGCCTCCCCGAACAGGGGCCGGAATGTGGCGACTTCATTTGAAGCTACTTGTGACAATAAGCGATTTTCATTTCATTTCATTTCTTGTTTTTCCAATTGAAAGAGCAAGGTGAAAGGCTAAAGCTCATCGCCAAAGACGACCCAAGTGGATGGTTCCCCAGCAGCAGGGTGTAAACATCGGTGGGATTGTAAGATCCTGCCAGCAGCCAATGGCGAGCCTCCCACCACTGGAAAGTACACTGCGGTGGTGAGGGGGGGGGGGGGGGGGGGGGGGGGGGGACTGAGGAAGTTGACAAATGATAACCTTTATTATTGTCACAAGTAGGCTTACATAGTAACCGCAATGAAGTTACTTTGAAAATCTCCTAGTCGCCACATTCTGGTGCCTGTTCGGGTACACAGAGGGAAAATTCAGAATGTCCAAATAATCTAACAAGCACGTCTTTTGGTTCTTGTGGAAGGAAACCAGAGCATCCAGGGGAAACCCATGCCAACACGGAGAGAACGTGCAGACTCCGACCAGACAGTGACCCAAGGCTCGAATCGAACCCAGGTTCCTGGCGCTGTGAAGCAACAGTGCGAACCACTATGCTACCGTGCCACCCAGTTAACAATGATAAGGTTCCCCGTGTCTGCGTGGGTCTCACCCCCACAACCCAAAGATGTGCAGTGTTGGTGGATTGGCCACGCTAAAATTGTCCCTTAATTGGAAAAAAATAATTGGGTATTCTAAATAAAACAATCATAAGGTGATGTTAAACTTGAATTATAAAAGGTATGGTATGATATGTTTATGGCTGGAGCATAAAGTTTTATTTTGAAACACTTTCCATACCCCCCTCCCCCCCCACAAACTTCCATATCCCCTCCCCCGCCTTCCATTCCTCCCCCCTCCCCCCTACCCACCCACAAACCATTCAGTGTTGAAACTGCCAGGGTGCCAAGTTGATAGTGCCGAGGCACTAGCCTGCCCTGTCCCTGACCACCCGGGGGCTCCAATATCCTCAGAGTCCCCGGTGTGGCCGACACATGTGGTTCCGGTTTTTGGAAACAAGTATCAAGTGGCGCTGGAATCACTCTGTGCCAGTGGGGCCAGTGAATCCCGGGGCCTGGGAAACGCTGGTACTAAAGGGTGCTGAATTAACATTTTGTTTCAGATAGAATCATGGAATAATACAGCACCAAACAGTTAAAACTTTAGAATTGTAGTCATGCAAGCCATAACTGGTCTGCTGTACCTAAAATGATTATTTATTGACAGTGGAACAAAAACAACTTCTATTTGCTGAGCACCTTTAATGCAATAAAACAACCCAAGATGCCTCGTCGAGCAATATCAAACAAAATTTGACACCATTTCGCACAAGGAGATTTTAGGACAGTTTGAGAGAGGCATACTGTCTGCATCATTAAGACAATTTCATTTCCTGTATTGGCTATTATCTAGCTTCTTTCAGAAATGCTAAAATTGAGGCCAAACATGCTTTTGCCCCACCAGACTGGATTGAAATTACATAATTCATTAGGGACCTGTCAGACTGTGAAAGAAGAAAATATTCCCTTCATCTCATTATCCCGAGTTAGATTCAAACCCAAATCCAAGTAATGAAAGGGTAATGTTTTAATTAGCATTCGATCGAAAACACTTGGCTTTCCAAAAGAGGGGTAATTTTAAAAAAAAAAATCACATTCAAAAAATATCGGCGTAAAACTGCAGTAAAATTCGGGACAGCCGACTGTGTGTCTGAACTGTTATCATAATCTTTTTAGGTGGGCAGAATGGTAGCACAGTGGTTAGCATTGCTGCCTACGGCACCGAGGACCCGGGTTCAAATCCTGGCCCTGAGTCACTGTCCGTGTGGTGTTTGCACATTCTCCCCGTGTCTGCGTGGGTTTCACCCCCACAACCCAAAGATGTGCAGGGTAGGTGGATTAGCCACGCTAAATTGCCCCTTAATTGGAAAAAATAAATGGGTACTCTAAATTTAAAAAATAAATAAATAATCATTTTAGGTACAGCAGACCAGTTATGTCAAATCACATAGGATTAGACATCTCCTCCAGCCTTCCCTTTTTAAAAAAAAAATACACTTCTTCATGTGGAACTGTACCTAATTCTGCAGCCATATCAGTGGGGCAGAATTTCAATTAATTTTGGATTGTTGCTCCTAGTTCATTGACATCCCTGAGTGCGTTGAGGGAGGGATGTCCTGATACTGGACTCTGCTATTCTGACAGACAGTGAAGAATGAGAAGGCTCTTGTCAGGCAGGAGTGCGTGGCAGATCCCAGTCAAACTGCAGGTTTGGGAGGGATTAATGGGAAGAGAGATTAAATCCTGCCTATCCTGATTCAGAGCCCACTTTATTCATGTGCTGCAGCTATTAATTCCTCAAGTGTTGTGAGTTTGGTGTTGCACTATTAGCTGTTCATCTGTATTTAATATTTTGGTGGAGTAGTTGCCTATTCTTGTTGGAAGCATCGTGGAAGATAGTTCAGGTGATATTCTGACCATGTAACATTGGTTCACATGATACCATCAATAACATGTGAAAGTCTCTGGTTTCAAGTGCAGAGTAAAAGGTCAACTCCAACACTACTCAAACAATCGATCCTGAGCATATATTGCATAATAGCGACGTCACATAGAAGAGAGCATCTGAGAAATAAGCAGTAGTTCTGACTTAGTGTTTTGTAACTATGCAAATAAAGGTTACGTTGAAAAAGGATCTTTGCCTCCAGCCAGATCTCATGCTTAGAGTAAGACACCTAACATCTTGCAAGACAAGCCGACAATAACAGATGGTGGCAGCGGTGGTCAGACCCACAGAGAAGCAGTGGAACTTGGTGGGAAACAGCCTGAGGAAGAAGTCCAGCAGCAGCAACAGGGAACAGGGGGTGAAGCGCTTCAAGGCTCGCCCAGTAATCAGACCAGAGAGGACAGCCAAGCGGCTAACACCGAAAACAGCGTGGGAAACGGGATGCTCAACACAGGGTGCGCAATGACTTCTACCCTACTCTCCCATAATTATTCCAGAACTGAGAAGGTCCCAGACAGGCAAAGCAACAGCAAAACTGGAGATAGCATCTCACCAGTTATCGAAATGCTTCGGGTCTCACGAGGAAGACTAACAAGGACAAGGGCTGGGATTCTCTCCTACCCGGTGGGGCAGGGGGTCCCGGCGGGATGGAGTGGCATGAACCACTCCGGCGTCGGGCTGCCCCAAAGGTGCGGAGAAATCCGCACCTTTAGGGGCCAAGCCCTAACCTTGAGGGGGAATGGGACAACTCATCGCCGCCGACTCATTGCCAGCCCAACTCATCGCCAGCCCAACTCATCGCCAGCCCAATAAAAACAGTACAGTCAACAGACTTCTTAACAGCGCTCTGGAGTGAATGGAATCTATTTAAACCAACAGACTTCTTAACAGCGTTCTGGAGTGAATGGAATCTATTTAAACCAACAGACTTCTTAACAGCGCTCTGGAGTGAATGGAATCTATTTAAACCAGGGGTGGGCAAACTTTTCCGTGCAAGGGCCACATTCAGAAATTCACAATTCACAAAGGGCCGCATAGTATATTAAGTAAAATAATTACTTCACCCGGTTATGATTCTGGGCGCCTCATATAGAACATAGAACAGTACAGCACAGAACAGGCCCTTCGGCCCTCGACGTTGTGCCGTGCAATGATCACCCTACTCAAGTCAACGTATCCACCCTATACCAGTAAGTAACCCAACAGCCCGCCCCCATTAACCTTAAAAAAAAATTAAAAAAAAAAAAAAAAATTTAAAAAAAATTTTTTTTTTTTTTTTTTTTAATGACTTGGTGGGCCGCAGAAATACCTTTGGCGGGCCGCATGCGGCCCGCGGGCCGTAGTTTGCCCACCCCTGATTTAAACAATTTAAACCTATAGAAAACAAAGGTCATTTTAACATATTTTTCAGTAAATTGACTCTATTTAAAAAGTGCCCAATATAAAAACGATTGTATTTAACCAGAGACGGACGGAAAACACAATACAAAAAACAGTAACTTACAATTAACAGCGTCTATTTCAATAGAGCCCTACAGTAAACAGTCAACTGACCAAATCTGAACCTAATCAATTTCACATTTGTCGCTCGCATGTTCCATAACCCTGGTGTTTGTCAATTTCAGCCATTCAGACGAAAAGCACAAAATTATATGTGGCAGGTGCGAATATACATTGAGCAACTTTAACCAGAGACTGACGGAAAAAGATTTCTGTTACACTGCAAGGTTTGGCGAAATACTCACGGTGCTTTGTAGAAAAAAGCTTGTCCTTACTTATGTCCATTACACAACATAATTATTTTGAGGCTGTTCACAGATTTTCTTCTTTAAATATGAATAAAGGGGCTCTTAATGGTCATGTGCTGAAATGAAATGCACAGCTAGGATGAGTAGGAATGGCCTACTGCTGTCTGTGATGTTAGAAACGAATGCTATCTGCATATATATTTATTAACATGATAATCCTCCCACATCTATCCACGCAAACGCATCCACACACGCACACCTGCATAGGGTTATCAATCGTGGCATCTCAAAGAAACTTATTAGCATGAAACCAGTGGCATATATCAGCTGACTTTTACCAGAGTGCACTTTGCAACTCACAAAGTTGCTCAATGTATATTCACCAAACTTCAAAGGTTACCAACAGGGAAAATCCCACTCCACCTAATTCAAGTAGGCTAATCTTTACGGCAACTTTTAAGGCAGAATTAGGTATGGTGCTGGATAGTGCATCAACAGCAATCATTTGAGCAAATCAAAAATGTGTTAACAAATTCAGAGATCCAAGTTTACTATGATCACAAACTTCCAACTATTGCAGCAGTGTAAATGCATCGGCAACAAGAATGGGTGCAGTCTTGTTCCAGATTAAGTCCCAGAAGAAGATGATAAAAATACTGTAAAGGAAGCCTTAAAGACTCAATATTTACCAGTTATTATTATGCATCTCCTTCTGTACCTTCTAGTATATTGAAATCTCTGGGATGCCAAAAAATATTCTGAAGCTGCGTAGAAGTTTTGACAACATGGAAGTTGCAAGAATTTTGTAAAATTCAAATGCGAAGTGAGGAATCTGTGCAGGTTTGCACATATTGATAGTTGAGCAAAGTATGTGCTCAGTAACCCCATCATGAGGCAGTACTTTGAACTCGGTCACCACACCAGCATCTTTCATAGAATTTACAGTGCAGAAGGAGGCCATTCGGCCCATCGAGTCTGCACCGGCTCTTGGAAAGAGCACCCTACCCAAGGTCAACACCTCCACCCAATCCCATAACCCAGTAACCCCACCCAACACTAAGGGCAATTTTGGACACTAAGGGCAATTTATCATGGCCAATCCACCTAACCTGCACATCTTTGGACTGTGGGAGGAAACCGGAGCACCCGGAGGAAACCCACGCACACACGGGGAGGATGTGCAGACTCCGCACAGACAGTGACCCAAGCCGGAATCGAACCTGGGACCCTGGAGCTGTGAAGCGATTGTGCTATCCACAATGCTACCATGCTGCCCTATTTGCATGAGGCGAAGCCGTTCTGCAAAGGTGTAAAGCAGTAGCTAACTTCAAATCTTTGTTTCTTCCGAGGAAGCCTGAACTCCTCCCTCAGCCTCTCCATTAGGGGTGGCAGGGTGGCAGAGTGATTAACACTGCTGCCTCACAGCTCACTGCCCAAGATGATGACATCTTGATCTATGAAGCGTGGTTGGGATCCCTCTCCACCTGGAAGTCCTCCAGAAGATTCACCAGGGGCATTTTGAGATTACCAAGTGTTGGGCCAGATGGCCAAGTATCTCACATTCTCTCAAAGACTTGGCTTCCAACTGTGTTACCCATGCCACTCACAAACAGGAGCAGAAATAACTACTTCTACCTTCTTTTCCATCCAGGTCATGGGACCACCTTGACATGCACCTCTTCAAATTCAAAGGGAAAGTATTTCTTAACGTTGTGGATTTTTACTTCCACCAGACTGAGGTGAAAGAGCTTCATGGATTCGCCGCTGAAGTCTCTCTAAGGAAGATATTTTCACATATGGCATTCCGGGCTTTGTTAGTTATAACGGACCACAATCCGCCAAACAGTGTTCCAAACCATTGCAGCATCATATGGATTTTCTCACATTAGTTGATCCTCAAGCTAATCATAGAATTTACAATGCAGAAAGGCCATTCGGCCCATTGAGTTTGCACCGGATTCCTTGGAAAGAGCACCCTACTTAAGCTCAAACATCCACCCTATCCCCGTCTAATCTTTTTGGACACTAAAGGCAATTTCTTCAGTCCACCTAACCGGCACATGTTTGTACTGTGGAAGAAAAACCGGAGCACCGAGGCAGCAGTGCTAATCACTAATGGAGAGGCTGAGGGAGGAGTTCAGGCTTCCTCAGAAGAAACAAAGATTTGAAGTTAGCTACTGCTTTACACCTTTGCAGAACGGCTTCGCCTCATGCAAATTGTTTATGGGTCGCTGGCTAAGGACCCAACTTCCTTCCATTTCTCGCACATTAACGCCAAGAATCACAGTAAAGAGCCACAACCGCGTCTGACAGAAGGAAGATGATTACAGAGCAGACCATGCCCTCACCTTAAACCAATGACAGGTCTCACCAACTGCCCATACTCAAAAAGAAGTGTGGATTAAGGACGCAACGAGAAGGAACCGTAAGAAAGATTGTAACAACAAAGATTATTTCTTGTCCAGACAGAAAGCGGCATTAGCTGAAGAAACAGGAGTGCTCTGATTTTAATGAATAAGAAGCCATGATCTGGATTGAGCTGCACACCCTGACCCTCGGGAGAAAATTGCAACTACAAAACCAATAACAATGGATACAGGAAATGACCCCCGTCCCCTCCCCCTCAGAAAATGTGTTTGAAGCAAACTCAACGACGTCAAAATCAACTCCATAAACATTCAGAAGGATTGGTGAAACCAGCATAAAGATTATATCTTAAAAACAAAGTCTTTGGGGGGCAAGATGTATGATGATGTGTATATAGCATGTCGTGATAAAGACTGGGGAGGATGAGAGAGATGTAAAGGGGTAATTTTCACACTGCCCTAGCAGATGTACGCATGGAGCTTTGCAATAATGAGGCCACACAGAAGAGAGCGAGGAGAATTTGAGATGAGCAGTGTCTCTATCGGAGTACTTTGTAAACCTGCACAGTGCCATGAAGCACACTGATATTATCTGCGAGGGTATCCCAACTAGATAACACCGGTTCATGGGGGCTTACGGTTCTATTTTGCTTTGAAGTGAAACCCCAGTGTAACAATTATTAATGACTAATTAAATAAAGACAAATACAAACAGGACAACTCTATTCTAATGCAATTAAGATGTATGAATTACTAAACACAGTTTATATACAGCATACTGTTTATTACAAAATATATCTACGATACCCGAACTCTGCAAGACATCCCCTCCCCATCCTGCAAACAATATCCGAATCAAACAACCAGCAATAGTTACCATAAAATACAGGGATGATACTCAAATCTGGGATTTGTTTTTTTCCTGCTGTTATGAAGGTTTTCTGCACTGCCTAGGCTCCAAGACTAAGAAGCTTGTTTGCTATGAACGTGCCTTCAGGCTTGGTTCACTTTCTGAGACTGCTAGGTGGTAACTTCCTCTCTTGGCTTCTCAGGGTCTGGACAATTATACCTTTGTTGTTCTTTGATTATGCCTTCTTTGTATTTGGCTGTCTGCCCCATCAACCTCCTCGGCGTTAATATATGTCTATCTCAAGGGCCTTTCCAATTGTCTATAATCGGATTCTCTTCCATAAGCTATTCGCACTTGATGATCTAAACTGTCATTCCAAACGCATTACTGGGAGAGAACCATATCAATCTAGGCTCGTTTGATACAGTCTACTACCGTCTCCAGGCAGATTAATTACAATAGTTATCTCTGTAAATAAAAGGTTACTTGTAAAAGTATCATTTTTCTGAGTGAAACATCCAACACTTTCCAAGACAACCCAAGAATAACAGATCAAGTACGGATTGTGTCCATCAAAACACAGGTTATTTTGGACGGCCAGGAAGGATCTATTCTTTAAAGGTGTCCATTTGTATTGGTTTTGCTGTAACTATTATTAAGAGCGTGACAACTTTTTATGCAAATCCATAATATTGCCAGAATTCTGAGGATTCACTTTCAAAAGGTTGCTGGATAGCCTGCCAAGCTGCTCAAAACCTCAGCACAGATTGTGGTAGTTGGAAATAATTTTGAGTGCTTCAATAGTTAATAGGATTTTAAGTAAAGTAAAATATTACCACAAAAGAAATGCTGAATAATTTCAGTCGCTGTGATGTTTCTTTAACCACAAGGACTGCTTAAAATACATCAAAGTAGTCTTATGAATAATCAATTTATCCTTTGTTGAATGAATTATTACTTTTGTAGACTGAGGTTATTAAAGCTTGGAGGTACCTGCAGAACTATACTTATGCATTTCCACATGGCATATTTGTCAATTAACTGTCACTGGACACTAACTAAAATACAGGAAATGCTAAGGTCAAATACGTGACAAAGTTGAATGCAGGACTTCATTTAAAAGTAACATGGATTATAAAATGCAAATAAAGTGTAACATGCACTGATTAATGATGCCTAAGCATACAATTCACATAAAGAATGAATGATTTAATCTAATAAAAGAAAATGCCAGTTGTGACAAATTACAAAAGGAAAAGTCGAAATGATTTTCAATCAGGTGCAAAGTATTACTGCACAAGGAATGAAAACCGTTATTTTATAATAAACAGAATTTAAAGCATACCCTGTACTTACAGGACAGATACGGAAGAAAAAAGTATGTTTATTCGCATACCACTTTCTTTCTCCAAGTGCATAGATTTTAAATCTCCTTGGACCAAGCTATAAATAAGTAACTTGCAGTGTACAAACCAGGATGATGAATCGACGGACTTCCTACATAAACAGTGTTTTATGACCTGTCTGTCATACATGCTCAGATGCGAAACCTATTAAATCTGCAGTATTAATCCTGCCAGCAGAACTATCAATTCCCTTTGTACGATAAAGCATTTTAAATGAGAAAGGAAGATGCACAATGTAGGGAGGATCCAGTTAAAAAGAAAAGACAGAGAAAAAGAAAATAATACGTCTAGGAAGCTGGACAAGGAAACAAAAATGGCCTCTGAGCATCTGTAAACAAAGGGTGGTTCTTCATCTAAAAAAAAGTGACCCAATTTCCTGATGCCACTGCTCTAGCCACACATTTTAAACATTTTTAGATGCTCCAAGTCAGTCCCTTTGGGACTTTCGAGCAATTTCTGTTTTCATTCGAGAAATCTTCCGTAAAAATAGACTGGCTACATTTCCAAATGCACTGTTTTACTGAACCTGCCGTTTTCCACGTACTATTGTTCCCCAGTCTCACAATCACTGGATGCATAGAATGAATAAGCAATCTTCCGAAGTCGGAATACACTTGATATCACAAATAAATGGTTAGCTTGCACTTTGATGCTGAAAGCGTCTGCTACTCAAATGTGCTTATTAATGGGGCTTGCCATCTACAAAATAATTTATTACATGTTTATTCCAAAGATTAATCATTCCATGTCGGTTAATCTTTCAAAAATTGAGCTGCATTGCAATAATGTTCATTTCTAAGAGAGGAAAAATAATCATTTAGTTGGCAAATAACTTCCTGTTTAGTCAGTAATATATAAAGCATTTAGAGCTCTCTTATTTAACTTTTAGCTCTATTTCTCCTTTCCTTTTTGAGCATTTTCTTACTTTCAGCTATTACCACCAATTTTTGGTTAAGAGGGACTCTGCCTCCAATGCAACGGCAGCTTTACAAAGAAAGCTGGTCAGTGTGGCCCTCCACTCTCTTCCACTAAAGTAATTAATGATTACAACTGACAATGGATAGAACTGACCATAGTTTAATCAAGCTTTCAAAACTTCCGTGCACGACTTTCATAAACCCATTCAACAAGCACAGGCAGCACAGTTGCTTCACAGCTCCAGGGTCCCAGGTTCAATTCCCGGCTTAGATCACTGTCTGTGCGGAGTCTGCACGTTCTCCCCGTGTCTGCATGGGTTTCCTCCGGATGCTCCGGTTTCCTCCCACAGTCCAAAGATGTGCAGGTTAGGTGGATTGGCCATGATAATAATAATATTATAATAATTGCCCTTGGTGTCCAAAAAGGATAGGTGGGGTTACGGGGATAGGGTGGAGGCGTGGGCTTAAGGAGAGTGCTCTTTCCAAGGGCTGGTGTACTCTCGATGGGCCGAATGGCCCCCTCCTGCACTGTAAATTCTATATGAATAAAAAGCCATGGAGGTTCAACCATGTCCTTAAAGGGATTTAGCAATCATTTGCCTGCCTGACCAACATAAACTTCATGCCGCGATGCCGTGAGTTTCTTTCATAGTCCTGTTTTCTATCTTTTCTCCTGTATTTATTGGCTTAGTAACACATTACTTCTGCCATTTTGGGTGACCCACATAACTTGAATCTCAAGTTTTTTGCTGGAGTCATATTGGATGGGAGTGGTATGATCACAACGTGACTATCTCCATTACTGTATAGCAGAGCAGAGGCTTCCATTTTCCTCTGACTGGCTGGCAAACATTAGAGGCTGCCGGCTCATTAATCAATTTTATTGCTGAAAAGTACATTCTGACAAGTGGTGCGTGGATCTTAGTCTATATCATCAAATATTTCAAGTCATGAATCTTTGCTGAGAAGCTCGATTCTAAGCAATAATACCCAAACTGAACTGCCAATGAATGATGTCTAAAACTTGGGAGGCAAAGCCCTCCCTTGAGCTTGTCAGCATTTTAGAAATATTTACAACCATTTACCGACACGTAGAAACCCTACTGTGTAGCTACCAAGATCGTGGAAGAAGCGAGGTCCATGACCCAAATAAATGAATTTAAGCAACATATTCATCATTTTGTGTGTCCACCCAAGGAATTATAATGGTATCCTGCCTCATCTTGTGAGCTAGGGAGAAATTATTCTTGTACAGAATCAAGTGTAGAAATTACCACGGCATCTGGCTATCTGATTTTTTTTTCAAAAAGATATGCAACTGCTCAGGCATTTATCTGTAGATTCATTCTGCAAATCTGAGTGAATTATTTATTGCTGGAAGTCTTGCAGTTTAATAAAGAATTCAGCAGTTATTACATTTTTTAAAACATCAAGTACAATCTCGCCTAAAAGGAAGGCAAAAAATGCTTCAAGTACTCAAGACAGTCGGACAGCCTCTGTGGAGAGAGAAGAGAGTTCCCATTTCAGGTTGCTAAGCTTCTTTAAACAACGTTATAACAAAACAGGAAAGTCTGACCTTTCTGAAATACCAGTGCTCAGTCATGTCCAGAAATCTGAGCCTCTGTCTGTACACCTGGTGCTGGGGGTACCTATGATCAAAAACTCTGTGTGCATCCTGTAAGGATCCTCCTGTTACGCCCCCGTCTGACCCTTGTTTTTTTTTTTCCTTTTATCTTATTCTGCTATTTTCATTTCGGTACCTGGACAATTAATGAGACCTCGGCCTTTAAGATGGACTTAACCTTTATTTTAGAAAAAAAAAGGGAACGCCAGCGGAATGTCCTGTTTGGTCTGACATCAGTGAGGACTCGCCTTGATGGACTTGGCTGGCGGCCAATTAGCTGATTCAGATTTCCAGGGCTTAGCTGACAATCTATGCTGATTGGTGCTGACAGTTTTGGAATGCTCTGCACAGGCAGGAAGCCTTCATCTTGCTTTTAGTTTCATTTTAATCAGAAGATGGAGGGTTGCAGCTCTGATTTCTCTCTCTTTCATCTGATGGTCCCATCTAATGATCCAAACTAAAGATCTTTCTCTGCACAGCCAGGTTGAACAGCATGAAAAATCCAGTCCAGCAGCAGCTGAAGGCAAGCTCAGTTGTTTAAAAACCTTTTTAAAAATCTCGTGTGGGGAACCCTGTTCTCATCTCAGAAAGGCTGTTGGTCATTCTGGTGGAGTTGGAAACAAGAAATAATTAAACGGATCTGAGGTGGATCTTGAGTGAAGGCCCAAGTTAGTAAAAGTTAAAGTGACTCCCCAGAGGGAATCCTATAGATGGAGAGTACTGACAGCTTCCAAGAGAACATCTCTAACCATACACTGGTGGTTTCAATTCTTAAGTGCCCTGGGAGATCAGCTTGGTACAAAAATGACCTCTCAACATCCGAAGCATCTTGCATTTCAAATTAAACCTCTGATTATTTTACCCCTTTCCCCTCCCTCCGTGTGTCTGTCTTGTGTGTTTGGGTAGAGGGTGGGTCAGTAAAAGGGGGGAGTAGTAGATTAGCTGGCTGTTATTCTATTATAATTATTGGTCTTATCTCGGTTTTTGTTATAAACAAACAGTTGTTGTGTTTCATTTACAAACCTGGTGCCTCTAAGTCACTGGAGCAGTCAAGGACAAAAGATCTCACAAAGTGTATACAAATTATTAGTTAATTCACTCGCGTTGAGACTGTGGGCCTGAAATTGACCGTGAACTAGCCCAAGGTGTCATAACAATCCCCACTGTCCTGTGGATCAGCAACTGGTTGAGGGGAAGACTTCTGCTGTTGCCTCAAGACTTCCTCATCTGAGGTCCAAGATAGAAGTGCAAAATTATCCCTCATGCTGCTGCTCAGGCTGACAAATGGAGGTAGTAGACCAAAAAAGCAAAAGAAAACACCAAGAAATGCCCTCCAAATATTGGAAGTGATCTCCAAATCAGTGAAAGCGCAACTTCAGAACTAGTTTCGTTAGCAAAAGCCTTTCACTTAGACAAGGGGGCAAGCATTAGATCTCAGTATGTATTGCCCATCAATTGCTCAGCCCTTCTCTTCTCTTGTTTTGTTTACTCTGCACAGAGTTGAAGTCAGAATCCCGAATTAAAAGAGCAGCTAATGATGGAGTAGCATATTCAAATAGCAGACCTGCCTGCTTCACCTGGGCTCCCAAATATTGAAGAATACACTTGGGTCGAAAGAAGAAGTTAGGTGTTCCTACTAGCTTCCCGGTATGGCCACAGTTTCAGATGTTTCCGCCTGCCACCTGCACACAAACCACCCCACTCCTGACAGGTCAAACCCCCCCCCCCCCCCCCACGTTCCTGTTTGATGAAAAAATGCGAAATGGAAAATGTAACCTTGCTACGGCGAGTTGACAGCTTTTAGAGAAAGCAGTTTTAGTGGTGACAAGTTAAGAAAATTAGTATTATGGTTTGGTTTATTTCATCACATGCCTTTTGGAGAACAGGTATTCCTCACATGACTGCAGACTATGAAATCCATGAGAAGACTATATTGTATCGGAGGGGATTGCGCTTCAGAAATGACTCAGTTGAATCCATAGCAACCGTTCAGCAACAACAGCTGAAAGCAAATGTATCGATGACTTTAAACAGTGCAATAGACATATTTCAGTGACCGTCAGTGGTTATTTGTGAATAGGAACAACGCCGCTCTTTTCTGCCTGTTCCGTCCTCTTCATGGTGAATTAAAAGTTTAAAATAGGTTACCAAAGTCTAAAATACTTTAAATCGCTTGCGAGATCATTTCAACACAGTTTACTGAATGCTTTGTGAAAACCTACATAACCTGGATTGTAACAGAAAGAAGACAGCTTAAATGATGACTTTCCAACCCTTTTGTTTTACAAGGAGCTTGTGACCAAATTACTAAATGGGCCATCTTCTGTAAACTCACAACATGACATCCAGTTTCAAATAAAATGAAAGAAATATCAACCATGAAAGAGCTAAAGTATCAGTCATCTCTGTACATTTCCTCAAATCCAACATATCTTGATAGCCGGGAGTTAGCACAACATGTTGCCATGTCACTTTTTTTTGTATTTTGGTAGAAATGCATCAATAAGGAGGCTAACATTCATATTTAAAATAATCAGAAGAAAATTGAGAATTTGGGCTTGTGATATGCTACTTCCATTTCCCTTTCAATCATTATTTCTGGTCAATTTTCCCTTTTCTCTTCTCAGTGCCATCTTATCTTGGTTTAGTATCTCACCCAAGTTGCTAACGTTCATTCAGAACTCGTGACAGCAAGTATTAGTAAACTGAAAGAACACTAGTGTCAAAGCTATCTCCAACACGACTTCAGGTTGCGGCTATGCGGAGCTAAGCCGCACGTTCAGCAGCTCCCGCCAGGAACGGACTTTTGGGCTCTTTTAAGGGCCCCCAGCGGTATTTGATCGACGATTCCCGACGTGGGAAGGTGTCAGCAGCAGATCCCCAGTGTTCTATGGTCTGGACCAGGAGTGGGGCCAGCAAAATAGTGGTGGCGGCGCCTAGAAAAAAGGGGGGGGGGGGGAAGAAAAACAAGATGGTGGCCGGCAGAGGCCTCGAGGACTGGAGGCAGTGGGTGCAGGAGCAGCAGTAGACTCTCCAGCGCTGTTTTCGGGAGCTAAAAGTGGAGCTGCTAGACTCGCTGAAGGCTAATACGGACAAGCTGCTGGCGACGCAGACAGCCCAGGGGGGTGGAGATCCAGGAGCTCCGACAACAAGCCTCCGAAAGAGAGGATGAGGCCGCGGCCCTCACGGTAAAGGTGGAGATGCATGAGACGCTCCATAAGAAGTGGCAGGTGCGGTTCGAGATGGAGAACCGGTCGAGGCGGAGAAATCTGCGGATCCAGGGCCTTTCAGAGGGGCTGGAGGGGAGAGACCTGGGGGCCTATGTGGTCGTCTTGCTGAACTCGCTGATGGGAGCTGGGTCCTTCCAGGAGCTCCTGGAGCTGGAGGGGGGTCACAGAATACTGGCCAGGAGTCTCAAACCGAATGAGCCGTCACGGGCGGTGCTGGTGCGGTTCCACCGGTTCGTTGACCGAGCGTGCATGCTTAGGTGGGTCAAGAAGAAGCGGAGTAGCAAGTGGGAGAACACGGTAGTGCGGATCCACCAGGACTGGAGTGCGGAGGTGGCCAAGCGGAGGGCCGGGTACAACCGGACAAAGGCAGTGCTCCACAGAAAGAGTGTGAAGTTTGGCATGTTACAGCCGGCACATCTGTGGGTCACCTACAAGGACCGGCACTTGTATTTTGAGTCCCCGGAGGAGGCGTGGGCCTTTGTTCAGGCCGAGACGTTGGACTCTAACTGAGGGTCGGGGGTTTGTAAATAACTGTGTTTACCTTTGGTGGGGGGGGGGTTCTCTGTTTAATGCTGTTTTATGCTGGTTGTGTGTTGTTTCTAGGGAGGGAGGGACGCTGTCTTTTTGCTTGGTTTCGGTGGATCCACGTTGGGAGGGGTCGGAGGTGTGGCGGGAGCCGCTGGGGTCAGCAGAAGTTAGCTGGCTCACGGGAATGCTATGGAGGGAGTAATGCGGCTGGGAGGGGTCCTAGCCTGGGGGGGGGGGGGGGGAGAGAGATTCCGGGTTGCTGCTGAAATGGCCAGGAAGGAGCTGGAGTATGCAGGGGGGGCCGGGGTGGGGGTTTGCCGCTGTGGGGAACGGGCCGAGTTGGGGGCGCTGGCCTGGGGCGGGCAGGGGATGGGTCATGGCTAGTCGGCAGGGGAGGGGGGCAGGGAGCCCTCTGATCCGGCTGATAACCTGGGATGTGAGGGGGCTGAATGGGCCGGTCAAACGGGCCCGGGTGTTTACGCACCTGAAGGGGCTGAAGGCGGACGTGGCCATGCTCCAGGAGACGCACCTGAAGGTGGCGGATCAGGTTAGACTGAGGAAGGGATGGGTAGGCCAAGTGTTTCATTCGGGGCTGGATGCAAAAAATCGGGAGGTGGCGATCCTGGTGGGAAAAAGGGTGTCGTTTGAGGCGTCGAAGGTGGTGGCTGACAGTGGAGGGAGGTATGTGATGGCGAGCGGCAAGTTGCAAGGGGAGCGGGTGGTGCTGGTGAATGTCTATGCCCCACACTGGGACGATGCGGGTTTTATGCGGCGCATGTTGGGCCGCATTCCGGATCTGGAGACGGCGGGCCTGATATTGGGGGGGGGGGGGGACTTTAATATAGTGCTGGATCCCCCATTGAATCGATCCATGTCCAGGACTGGCAGGAGGCTCGCAGCGGCTAAGGTGTTGAGGGGGTTTATGGACCAGATGGGAGGGGTGAATCCTAGGAGGTTCGCGAGGCCGAGGGCCAGGGAGTATTCATTTTTCTCCCACGTGCACAAACATAAAGCCTATTCCCGGATCGATTTTTTTGTTCTGAGCACAGGCCTGATTTCGAGGGTGGAGGATGCAGAGTATTCGGCCATAGTCATTTCGGATCATGCCCCGCACTGGGTGGACCTTGAGTTGGGGGAGGAGAGGGACCAGCGCCCACTCTGACATCTGGAGGTGGGGCTGCTGGCAGATGAGGAGGTGGGCGGGCGGGTTCGGGGGTGTATCAAGAGGTACTTAGAGGCCAATGATAATGGGGAGGTCTGAGTGGGGACGGTTTGGGAGGCATTGAAGGCGGTGATTAGAGGGGAGTTGATTTCCATCCGAGCCCATAGGGAGAGGGGAGAGCAAAGAGCGAGGGAGAGGTTGGTGGGGAGATGGTGAGGGTGGACAGGAGATACGCGGAGGCTCCGGAGGAGGGATTGCTGAGGGAGTGGCGTAATCTTCAGGCCAAGTTCGACTTGCTGACCGCCAGAAAGGCGGAAGCTCAGTGGAGGAAGGCACAGGGAGCAGTGTACGAATATGGGGAGAAGGCGAGTAGGATGTTGCTGCATCAGCTCCGTAAGCGGGACGTGGCCAGGGAGATTGGTGGAGTGAAGGATAGGGGAGGAAATGTGGTGCGAAGGGGGGGTGGACATTAATGGGGTCTTCAGGGACTTTTATGGGAATTATACCGGTCCAAAACCCTGGTGGGGTGGTTTTTGGACAGGCTGAGATTTCCAAAGGTGGAGGAGGGGCAGGTGGCGCCAATTGAGCTGGAGGAGCTGGTTACTGGGATAGGCAGCATGCAGTCGGGGAAGGCGCCGGGGCCGGATGGATTCCCGGTCGAATTTTATAAAATGTACGCAGACCTGCTGGGCACCTTGTTGGTTAGGACCTTTAACGAGGCAAGGGAGGGGGGGGGGCTTTGCCCCCCGACTATGTCACGGGCGCTGATTTCCTTGATCCTTAAACGGGACAAGGACCCCCTGCAGTGTGGATCATATAGGCCGATCTCGCTGTTAAATGTGGATGCCAAGCTGTTGGCGAAGATCTTGGCCACAAGGATAGAGGAATGTGTGCCGGGGGTCATTCATGAGGACCAGACGGGGTTTGTGAAGGGAAGGCAGCTGAACACCAATATACGTAGGCTTCTGAATGTTATAATGATGCCGGCGGTAGAAGGGGAGGCGGAGATAGTGGTAGCATTAGACACGGAGAAGGCCTTTGATAGGGTTGAGTGGGGGTACCTGTGGGAGGTGCTGGAAAGGTTTGGGTTCGGGGAAGGGTTTGTCAGTTGGGTGAAGCTGTTATATGAGGCCCCGATGCCGAGTGTAGCCACAAATAGGAGGAGATCGGAGTACTTTCTGTTGTACCGGGGGACGAGACAGGGGTGTCCCCTGTCCCCCTTGCTCTTTGCGTTGGCAATTGAGCCCCTGGCGTTGAGGGAGTCGAGGAAGTAGAGGGGTCTGGTGCGGGGTGGGGAGGAGCACCGAGTGTCACTTTACGCAGATGACTTGTTGCTATATGTGGCGGACCCAGTGGGGGGAATGCCGGAGGTGATGAAGATCCTTAGGGAATTTGGGGCTTTTCAGGGTACAAGCTCAACCTGGGTAAGAGTGAGTTGTTCGTCGGGCACCCGGGGATCAGGAGGAGGGGATTGGTAGGCTCCCACTGAAAAGGGCAGGGAGGAGCTTTAGGTACCTGGGAGACCAGGTGGCTAGGAGCTGGGGGGGCCCTACACAAACTTAACCTCACTAGGCTGGTGGAGCAAATGGAGGAGGAGTTTAAAAGATGGGACATGTTGCCGCTTTCGCTGGCGGGCACGGTGCAGTCAGTCAAGATGACGGTGCTCCTGAGGTTTTTGTTCCTATTCCAGTGCCTCCCCATCCTTATCCCAAAGGCCTTTTTTAGGAGGGTCAACAGGAGTATTACGGGATTTGTATGGGCGCATGGGACTCCGAGGGTGAGAAGGGTGTTTTTGGAGTGGGACAGGGATGGGGGGGGCTGGCGCTGCCCAATCTCTGTGGGTACTATTGGGCTGCCAACGCAGCGATGGTGCGGAAGTGGGTAATGGACGGGGAAGGGGCAGCATGGAAGAGGATGGAGATGGCGTCCTATGTGGACACGAGCCTGGAGGCGCTGGTAAAGGCGCCGTTGCCACTCCCTCCAACGAGGTATACCACGAGCCCGGTGGTGGCGGCTACCCTCAAAATATGGAGGCAATAGAGACGGCACGGGGGGAGGTGGGCGGCTCGATGTTCCAAGAAGCATCGATGGCGGGTTTCTTGGCTGGCACAGGGTAGGTAGTAGGAGGTTGAGGGACCTGTTTGTGGATGGGAGGTTTGCAAGCCTGGGTGAGTTGGAGGGGAAGTTTGGGGTCCCCCCCAGGGAACATGTTTAGGTACATGCAGGTGAGGGCGTTTGCCAGGCGGCAGGTGGAGGGGTTCCCTCTGCTGCCCCCACGTGGGGTACGGGACAGGGTGCTCTCGGGGGTGTGGGTTGGAGGAGGGAGGATTTCGGACGTGTACCACGTAATGCAGGAGGTAGATGAGGCCTCGGTGGAGGAGCTGAAGGTTAATTGGGAAGAGGAGCTGCTTGAGGAGATTGAAGAGGGGACGTTGGCGGATGCCCTGGAAAGAGTGAATTCCTCCTCTTCTTGTGCGAGGCTTAGCCTCATATACAGTTCAAGGTGCTACATAGGGCTCACATGACCAGGACGAGGATGAGTAGGTTTTTCGGGGGCGAAGACAGGTGTGCTAGGTGCTCGGGGAGCCCAGCGAACCATGCCCATATGTTCTGGGCATGCCCAGCGCTGGGGGAATTTTGGAAGGGGGTAGCTGGGACAGTGTCAAGGGTGGTAGGATCCAGGGTCAAGCCAGGCTGGGGACTCGCAATTTTTGGGGTTGCAGTGGAGCCGGGAGTGCAGGAGGCGAAAGAGGCCGGTGTTCTGGCCTTTGCGTCCCTAGTAGCCCGGCGGAGGATTCTTCTTCAGTGGAAGGATGCAAGGCCCCCAAGCGGAGAGGCCTGGATCAATGATATGGCGGGGTTCGTCAAATTGGAGAGGGTGAAATTTGCCCTGAGTACAGGGGTTCTTTAGGCGGTGGCAGCCTTTCCTTGACTTCCTGGCAGAACGGTAGGAAAATAGGCCGGCAGGGGGGTTTGTTTCGGGGGAGGGGAGAAATATGCACATGTGTTTATTGAATATGCCGGATGCTTATCTATTTCTTCTTTTTGTAGTTACTGGGGGGTTTTGGGGGTTATTGTGTTTTTCTTTTTTGTTGTTGTTAATATTGTTTTCTTTTTTAAAAAATAAATTTAGATTGCCCAATTATTTTTTCCAATTGAGGGGCAATTTAGTGTGGCCAATCCACCTACTCTGCACATTTTTGGGTTGTGGGAGCGAAACCCACGCAGACACGGGGAGAATGTGCAAACTCCACACGGACAGTGACCCAGAGCCAGGATCGAGCCTGGGACCTCAGCGCCGTGAGGCAGCTGTGCTAACCACTAGGCCACCGTGCTGCCCTGTTAATATTGTTTTCTTGTTGATATTTTCTGTTTTTGATATTTTGAGAAAATCTCAATAAAAATTATTTTTAAAAAAAAGCTATCTCCAACACTATTCTGACAAGTTGACTGAGAAAGCTGATTTTCCACAAGGGATGAGGAATCTGGTATTTGGCTGATTATTCCCGTACACAATTCGCCTTTTACTGTCTATGACACCAACATTTTACATTTATATAGTGATTTTAACATAGTAAAACAGTCCAAAGGTGCGTGACAGGAAGTGCAATCAGACTAAAAGAGACATTAAGTACAGGTGAGCAAGTTCTTGATCGAAAGGTAGGTTTTCAGCAGAGGAGTGAAAGAGGGGCTTGGGGATGAAATTCCAGAGCTAAGGAGCGAAGAGAGCTGAAGCCAATGATGGGATGAAGGAAGTGGGAAAGAACATGGCATTAGCATTACAAGAACATAAAAGTTTTCAAAAGCTAGAGATGTTTATCGAGAGAAGGAGAGGCAAGGCTAAGGAGTGATGTGAACATAAACCCAAGCTACGTTTAAAGAATTCAGCAGATATCAGGAGCTGATGCAGCAGCCTATCATATTGCTGTATTTTCCATCAAGTAATTCATAGGATCTTTTTAACCGATGTGACAAATCAATGGTATGAAAACTGGGAAAATCCGATTCTGGGAACAACCAGGGTCACGGTCACCAAACTATTTGACTACAAAGGGAAAACTAGTGGAGCCCAGCGCTGATCTTCCATCACTGGAATTAGCAAGTAGCAATCAAAACTATAAATAAAAGAGAAATGCTGGAAACACTCAGCAAGCCAGGTGGCATCAAGCGGATCATAAGCCTTCAGTAGAAGTGAAGCAAAGTGTGAGCAAGTGAAAGGGAGAAGGGGAGGAAGAACAAAACTGAAGGTCTGTGATTGTGTGGCGGACAGGGGAGATTAAGTGACAAAGTTTTTGTGTAATGGGGCAAGTATGCAAAAGGTGTGTTCAAATGAGGTTGAATGGTTCGCTAGCAGCTGTCCGAATACAAAGTAAAGAGGAAAAAAAAAAGAGAAAAACTGAACCAGAGGGGGGGAAAAAGAAATAAAATGAAGGCAGACTATGCTCTAAAATTGTCGAGCCTAGTGTTGAGTCTAGAAGGTTGTCGAGTGCGGAAAGATGAGGTGATGTTGTTTAAGTCTGCATTGAAGTTCACTGGAATGATAAAAAGATCAGTGGGAGGCAGGTGGAGAACTGAAATGACAATTGACAGGAAGCTCATGGCCATGCTCAAGGGCTGAATGGAGGTGCTCTGCAAAGCAGTGACCCAGTCTGCATTCGCTATCCCCAAAGTACAGGAGGCCATACTGTGAGCAGTGAATGCAGTGTACTAAATCGAAAGGCGCATAAAGTAAATGGCTGTTTTGTTTGGAAATCCTGGCTGTTTCTTCACGTAACCATGGGTTACAGATGCCCATTGCCAAATTCTGCTCCAAATGCCATCAATTGAATCTGGTCAGACCAGTAATTGAATCTGGAAGTGCCTCAGGCCTGCAGGAATGAAAATGAAAATGGCTGCTCACCTCCTCCAATCCTCTCATCAGCCATTGCGCTTGGTTCCCGTTTTTAAACAGAACCCACTTGACCTCTCGCTGGGGAGCCTTTTAGTTCCAGGTGGCCGTTAGATGGGCTACCATCTTGTTAATGAGATGGAGATTAGTCTTAATTGGTGTTTTTCCGTGTCTGGGTGGGATCCGCCAATGGAAGCGGGTCGATTAGACTGGGAGTGGATTGGCGCCCGGCGAGAATCCAGAATTTGCCGTCTCCTGCGATTTCTCCGGTGCCCATAGATCACGCCGGGCACAACGTGGCCGTTAAATCACACACGTTGTCTCCGTTACACTTAAAATTCTTTAGAAGGCATTCCACTCATATTTGTCAACAGAACGTCATAGAATCCATAGAAACCCAGTGTAGAGGCAGGCCATTTGGCCCATCGAGTCTGCACCAACACTCTGAAAGAGCACCCTACCTGGCCCACTCCACTGCCCTATCCCATAACCCAGTAACCCCCAACGAACCGTCGGACACGAAGGGGCAACTCAGAATGGCCAATCCACCTAACTTGCATATTTTTGGACTGTGAGAGGAAACCAGAGCTCCCGGAGGAAACCCACGCAGACACGGGAAGAATGCGCAAACCCCATACATAGAGTCATCCAAGGCCAAAATCGAACCTGGGTCCCTGGCGCTCTGAGGCGACAGTGCTAACGACTGTGCCACCATGCCCTCCCCGCCATGCAAACCAGCAACAGAATAAGTTACTTTATTCCCTACAGATTTAAATTTGGTTGATTCCACGTCACGATTGGATGAGTGGTAACCTCACATCCAGTCTAATATTTATACTTCAGCCAATTTCACCAAAGTGACCCTTTGCTATTAGTGGGGCTTTGTAAATTGGCTACCACATTTACCTATACAGCAGACATGATTACACTTTAAAATTAACTGGCTGTAAATTACTTTGAAACTTTGAGGACATGAAAGGTGTGCTGCATGTCCAAGTTGGATCATTATTTTCATCAAAATAAATGGCAGAATAATGTACCGATCGTGATCTATACACACAGAAGTGATATACTGCAGCCAGTCATACCTGATGAAGGTTCCTGCCAATCGCATATTCTTGGAAATAGCCAGGTGCCGCTGAGGATGCTCGAATCGCCTGCCACAGTTTATACTGACAGCCACCCATATAGTGCGATCTTACACTGGGAAGGTGATTGTAGTTTCTGAAGACGAATGCTTTCAGTGGTGTCCCTTTGTTCACTATGGTACTTACGGCTGCCACCTGAAAGGTCAAGCAAGATAAATATTTAAACACACAATTAAAAATAATAAAAATACTTGTCTCAATTTTTGTGAACCAGCAATAATCCCCGTCTGCAAAGCATCACCCTGCAACTCATCAATCCCATTCCACCAATACGTAATCTCATTCTGTCTTCAGATTCAGTCTCATAATTTTCAATGGTTACAATCAAAAAATCCTTATGCACCGTTTGGTTTAAAATGTTTTCACAGCGGTGTTACGCATTCTACAACGTGAAACATCCATAATCCTTATTTTGCTTGAAACAAAAATCAAATGGTGTCGAGTTTAGCAACACATTACTCAAAAACTTACAGTTGTCCCCATCTATTATGCTTCCTTTCCAGTGGAGATCTCACTGGGCCATGTGCCCTCTGCAGCCAACCAGGCAGAGGGCTCATTTTAGTTATCATACATCCGGGCTGTATCTGTGCTGGCTGATGCAAAACATTTATCCTGTTTTAATTGTAGCTTTCCAAAAGGTGGTAATAAGCAGGAACTAGGCATTACACCATGGGTAAATGGTGATTTTCAAATGGGGAACTCGGTAGATTAAGGCAGATAAAGGAGGTTGTGGCTACAAAATACCACAATGGCAACACTCAACGTCATTGTCACAACGCACAGCAGCTGAGCAACATTTTCACTCAATGCCATTCTCAAAACACTTCTTGCAACAAGCAATTAAATGCTCTTCCGTTAGTCTTGATTACAAATATGTTAAGCACTGTGGGCGTAACTATATCAGATGGAGTGCAGCAGTTCATGAAAGCAACTCACCGTCACCTTCTCAAAGACAATTAAGTGATGGACAACAAATGCTGGTCTTGCTTGTGATGCTCACATCCCATGAAAGAATAAACAATATAGGAGGAGCTTGGCGGGGAGATGGAGGATGGGCTGTGGGCAGAAGCCCTGAGTAGGGTAAACTCAACCGCAACATGTGCCAGGCTCGGCCTGATTCAATTTAAGGTCGTTCACCGGGCCCACATGACGGTAGCTCGGATGAGCAAATTCTTTGGGGTAGAGGACAAGTGCGCTAGATGCGCGGGAGGACCAGCAAATCACGTTCACATGTTTTGGGCATGTCCTAAGCTTTGGGGTACTGGGAGGGATTTGCGGGGATCGTGTCCCGGGTGCTAAAAACATGGGTGGTGATGAGTCCGGGGTGGCAATTTTCAGGGTTTCAGAAGACCCGGGAGTCCAGGGGGAGAAAGAGGCCGATGTTCTGGCCTTTGCTTCCCTAATAGCCCAGCGGCGAATACTGCTGGCATGGAGGGACTCAAAACCCCCGAAGACCGAACTATGGCTTTCGGACATGTCAAGTTTTCTGGGTATGGAAAAAATTAAGTTATCCTTGAGGGGATCTGTACTGGGGTTCGCCCGAAGGTGGCAACCATTCATCGACTTCTTCGCGGGAGAGTGAACGTCAGCAGGGGTGAGGGGGGAGATGAGGAAATGGCTGGAGAACTTAATAAGTACTTTGCGTCTGTCTTCACAGTGGAAGACGTTAGTAATATCCCAAAAATTATAAAGGGTCAGGGGGCTGAGTTGAGTATGGTTGCCATTACAAAAGAGATGGTGCTAAAAAAGCTAAAAGGTCTTAAAATTGACAAATCTCCTGGCCCCGATGGGCTACATCCTAGAGTTCTGAGGGAGGTGGCTGAAGAAATAGCGGAAGCGTTGGTTGAGATCTTTCAAAAATCACTGGAGTCAGGGAAAGTCCCGGACGATTGGAAGATCGCTGTTGTAACCCCCTTGTTCAAGAAAGGATCAAGACAAAAGATGGAAAATTATAGGCCAATTAGCCTAACCTCGGTTGTTGGTAAAATTCTAGAATCGATCGTTAAGGATGAGATTTCTAATTTCTTGGAAGAGCAGGGTCGGATTAGAACAAGTCAACATGGATTTAGTAAGGGGAGGTCGTGCCTGACGAACCTGTTAGAATTCTTTGAGGAGGTGACAAGTAGGTTAGACCAGGGAAACCCAGTGGATGTGGTCTATCTGGATCTCCAAAAGGCCTTTGATAAGGTGCCACACAGGAGGCTGCTGAGTAAGGTGAGGGCCCATGGTGTTCGAGGTGAGCTACTGGCATGGGTTGAGGATTGGCTGTCTGACAGAAGGCAGAGAGTTGGGATAAAAGGTTCTTTTTCGGAATGGCAGCCGGTGACCAGCGGTGTCCCACAGGGTTCAGTGTTGGGGCCGCAGCTGTTCACCATATATATTAATGATCTGGATGAAGGGACTGGGGGCATTCTAGCGAAGTTTGCTGATGATACGAAGTTAGGTGGTCAGGCAGGTAGTGCTGAGGAAGTGGGGAGGCTGCAGAAGGATCTAGACAGTTTGGGAGAGTGGTGCAGGAAATGGCTGATGCATTTCAACGTGAGAAAATGTGAGGTCTTGCACTTTGGAAAAAAGAATCCAAGCATAGACTACTTTCTAAACGGTGAGAAAATTCATAATGCCAAAGTACAAAGGGATCTGGGAGTGCTAGTCGAGGATTCCCTAAAGGTAAACATGCAGGTTGAATCCGTGATTAAGAAAGCGAATGCTATGTTGTCATTTATCTCAAGAGGGTTGGAATATAAAAGCAGCGATGTGCTACTGAGCCTTTATAAGGCTCTGGTTAGGCCCCATTTGGAGTACTGTGTCCAGTTTTGGGCCCCACATCTCAGGAAGGACATACTGGCACTGGAGCGTGTCCAGCGGAGATTCACACGGATGATCCCTGGAATGGCGGGTCTAGCATATGAGGAACGGCTGGCGTTCCTGGGATTGTATTCATTGGAGTTCAGAAGGTTAAGGGGAGATCTAATAGAAACTTACAAGATAATACATGGCTTAGAAAGGATGGACGCAAAGAAACTGTTTCCGTTAGGCGAGGAGTCGAGGACCCGTGGGCACAGCCTTAGAATTAGAGGGGGTAAATTCAAAACGGAAATGCGGAGACATTTCTTCAGCCAGAGAGTGGTGGGCCTGTGGAATTCATTGCCGCAGAGTGCAGTGGAGGCCGGGACGCTAAATGGCTTCAAGGCAGAGATAGATAAATTCTTGATGTCGCGAGGAATTAAGGGCTATGGGGAGAATGCTGGGAGGTGGAGTTGAAATGCCCATCAGCCATGATTGAATGGCGGAGTGGACTCGATGGGCCGAATGGCCTTACTTCCACTCCTATGTCTTATGGTCTTATTAGAGTAGAGTAGGAGGGATAAATAGGCGGGTAGTGTCTATGGAAGAGGAGCCGGCTTGTGCAGTATGGTTTGATTGAAGTATTGATTTTACGCTGATGTTTGCACATTTTTGCTTTTTTTTTGTTATCTGTAACTGTTTACAATGCCGAAAAATACCTCAATAAAATTGTTTGTTAAAAAAAAATAAACAATATTATTTTGCTTGGAACTAGTTGGGTCAATGAATGGAGTCCCTGCTGACTTTGGGGCACCAGACACAGTTAGTGAAATTTTACTATGGGATTCTTGACTCGGGAAGACGGGGGGGGGGGGGGGGGGGGGGGGGGGCTGCTTGTGGGCCCATCTTAAAATTAGCCACCAGGAAATGTTGTGCTTCTGAGAAAGATCAGAGACTCCGAGGTGACCTTGTAAGCAGAAATAATAAATTCAGGATGGTCAAGTGGGCAGGTCCCCCAATCGCAGGACAAGCCCCTCTGGTGGTATCATTGGAGCTGTGGGGTTGCCTTTTGCATCCGTGGCTCCTATGTTGAGCATGAAGCCTTCAGCTCTGATGACCCCAACTCTCCATTCCAGGCCGCCACAGGGAAGCTGCCATGAATCTGACAACCTCTCCACATGGTGGCAGGCCGCTCTGCTGTTGGCAAAGTGCCAGTTGCCCTGTAAAATGGCCGTTGATAACTATGCCCTAACGTCAGCAGGACATGGGGAACTGTCCCTACACAGCCCACTGAATTTATTAAACAGCCCACCTTCATTCAGCCCCTTATGTCCACCCGAAAAGGGCACAGTAGCACAATGGTTTGCACAGTTGCTTCACAGCTCCAGGGTCCCAGGTTCAATTCGGGCTTGGGTCACTGTCTGTGCGGATGCTGCACATTCTCCCCGTGTGTGCGTGGGTTTCCTCCGGGTGCCCCGGTTTCCTCCCACAGTCCAAAGATGTGCAGGTTAGGTGGATTGGCCATGATAAATTGCCCTTAGTTTCCAAAAGGTTAGGTGGGGTTGCGGGGTTACGGGGATAAGTTGGAGGTGTGGGCTTAAGTGAGGTGCTCTTTCCTAAGGGCCGGTGCAGACTCAATGGGCTAAATGGCCTCCTTCTGCACTGCGAATTCTATGATTCACTGAAATAGGAAAATCAATCTGCTTAACCGTTGCCTTGTTTAGTATAAATATTTGTACAAATCACAAAAATTATGAACTCAGAAAGCTCTCCAGGATGATGATATTAGCTTTCCTTTTCCATCGTTCCACCTCTCAGTGGCAAATTCAACAGTGAGAGGTACTCCAGTTTCAAGCACATAGATTTCCCCTCAACGGGCGGCTCAAAGAACGAGGTTAATTGTGTACCTTCACTGCTTGTCTGCTAATTTAACAAAAATCAAGAGGATTGAACTTTCTTTACGTATAAAATATGAGCAGCACCGTGATAGTACTTTTCCCCTCCGAGTGACGGTGGAACCCAATCTGGGTTTATATTCCTTTTAAAAAAAATCTTCAAAATTCAGCCAATTATCTAACAACGCAATTACACAGAAGCACTGGGAGCAACAATAGAAGCCAGAGAGTAGAATGCATAAAATCCTTACAGTGCAGAAGGAGGCCATTTGACTGATCATAGTTTCAAACTAGGATTACACTCATCAACATTCGACTTTTCGCAAAAAAGTACTACTACAAACAACACTTTCCGACAGAGATAGCCAATAAGACTCATTCCTATGATTAGATGAAACTGATTGGAGACAATAGTGATGAGCATGACAGAGAATCTTGTGATGGAACAAGCTTCACACTTTTGGAGACACACATCCTGAGACTTGAGTTTTTCTTTTACTTGCTCCAGATTGCAATCATTTTTTTTTTATAAATGTTTTTTATTGAGTTTTCATATTTTATATATGACAAATTACAAATTATTAGAGAGAAAGAAAAAAAAAGAAAACACAAAAATTTAGCATGAATATTTACAGGTAAGCATCTTCATAACAACAATTGTGGCCGCCCCCTTTAGCCAGCATACATATTTTACATTCCCCAATATGGCCGAGGCACATGTTTATAGGCATTTATTTATAGTTTGGTTTTGGGCCTTGGCTTGCCATCAAACCCCCATAACGAGCCCGTAACCGCCCCCCGCCCCCCCCCCCCCCCCCCCCGGCTACCCTCCCCCGATTCCCGTCCATTTTCCCCTGATTCTTGGCCACCCGACTATTCTTCCTCTTGTACGTTGGCCACAAACAGGACCCGGAACAGTTGCATGAATGGCTCCCACATTCTGTGGAAGCCGTCGTCCGACCCTCGGATGGCGAATTTGATTTTCTCCATTTGGAGAGATTCCGAGAGGTCGGACAGCCAGTCTGCAGCTCTGGGCGGTACTGCTGACCGCCAGACAAACAGGATTCTACGGTGGGCGATCAGGGAGACAAAGGCAAGGGCGTCCGCCCTCCTCCCCAGGAATAGATCTGGCTGGTCTGAAACCCCGAAGACCGCCACTATCGGGCATGGCTCCACCCTCACCCCCACCACTTTGGACATAGCTTCGAAGAAGGCTGTCCAGTACTCCACAAGTCTGGGGCAAGACCAGAACATGTGGGCGTGGTTGGCCGGGCCTCTTTGGCACCGCTCACATCTGTCCTCCACCTCCGGGAAGCACCTACTCATACGGTTTCTCATTAAATGGGCTCTATGTACCACTTTTAGTTGCGTCAGGCTGAGCCTTGCGCACGTGGAGGTGGAGTTGACCCTATGCAGTGCTTCGCTCCAGAGTCCCCACCCTATCTCCATCCCCAGGTCATCCTCCCATTTCCTTCTTGTTGCGTCCAGTACGGTGTCGTCCCTATCTACCAGTCGGCCATACATGTCACTACAGTTCCCTTTCTCTAGGATACTTGCGTCCAGTAGGTCTTCCAGTAGTGTCTGTCGTGGCGGTTGTGGGTACGTCCTTGTCTCCTTTCGTAGGAAGTTTTTGAGCTGCAGGTACCGTAGCTCGTTCCCCCCAGCTAGCTGAAATTTCTCTGTCAGTTCGTCCAGTGTTGCGATCCTGTCGTCCGTGTATAGGTCCCTGACTGTCAGTGTCCCCCCATCCTGTCTCCACCTTTTGAAGGTGGCGTCAGTCAGTGCTGGTTTGAACCTATGGTTGTTGCAGATGGGAGCCTTGTCCGACATTTTGTGCAGGCCAAATTGCTGCCGCAGTTGGTTCCAGGATTGGAGGGTGGCTGTCACCACTGGGCTGCTGGAGTGTTTTTTGGGTGGGGATGGGAGTGCTGCCGTGGCGAGGGCCCGGAGGGAGGTTCCCATACAGGAGGCCTCCTCCGCACCCACTCGGCTTCTGGCTCCTGGATCCATCCCCTTACTCGCTCGGCTGTTGCCGCCCAGTGGTAGAATTGTAGATTCGGGAGGGCTAGCCCCCCCCTGGATTTTGTTTTTTGTAGGACCTTCTTTGGGATCCTAGCATTTTTACCCCCCATACGAATGCCATGATAGGTTTGTCCAGCGCTTTGAAAAAGGCCTTGGGGTTGTAGATCGGAATGGATCTAAACAGGAAGAGGAACCTGGGCAGTACGTTCATTTTGATCGTCTGGACTCTCCCCGCGAGGGAGAGCGGGAGTGTGTTCCATCTTTGCAGGTCCTTTTTAACTTCCTCCGTCAGGCTGGTGAGGTTCCATTTGTGGATCCCTTTCCAGTCATGGGCTATTTGGATCCCAGATTGCAATCATGTGCACAGGAGAAGGATTCAATCCTATATCACTGCTCTGGTTTACACGGAGCTGGATTCTTCGGTGCCCCAGCCTTGTGTTTCTCAGCTGTTCGCTGGTAATGGAATTTGCGACTCTCACTGCTTGTCAATGGAATTTCTCATTGAAGCCATCATCAAAGCAAGCAGATAGGATTCTGAAATACTGCCAGGGCAGTAAGGCTCCAGAGGTTATGCTGGCACTTTATAATGCATTTGTCATTGCAATTATTATACTGACCATGTGCAGTTCTGACAATGCCACAAAAATAACTTGTTGGAGGGGGTAGGAGAAAGAAACCCAGCAGATGACTGAGCAAAGACTGAAGTTCAAGCTCTACAATTTTAGTCCAGTTAAGCTTCTGTTAAATGCTGTAAGAATTTTGCTACGTCAAAATCATTTTATAATTGCAAGTTATTTTATTACAATCTAGAATTAAGACCATGAAGCTTCAGGAAAATATTAAAAGGAGTATATGTAGATTAGGTAAACCCATGTTAAGCAGTATAAAGTAGGCCAAAAGAAACTTAAATTAGTTGAAGGACACATTAAACATATTTTTTAAAAAATATTTTTATTGAAAGTGGTTTTATTATAACACGTCTGCAAGTCTTCACGTCCTCCCCGTGTGTGCGTGGGTTTCCTCCGGGTGCTCCGGTTTCCTCCCACAGTCCAAAGATGTGCGGGTTAGGTGGATTGGCCATGCTAAATTGCCCGTAGTGGCCTAATAAAGTAAGGTTAAGGGGGGGGTTGTTGGGTTATGGATATAGGGTGGATATGTGGGTTTGAGTAGGGTGATCATGGCTCGGCACAACATTGAGGGACAAAGGGCCTGTTCTGTGCTGTACTGTTCTATAAAACATATTATAAAACGGGATTCGACTTCCGGTCGGCGAGCGAAGCGGTCGCAGGGAGAGGGGCTCCCGCAAGCGGCAGAGAGCAGGGAAGGGACCCGGGCAGGCCGGTCGGCGGAGGAGCAGCGGCGGCGACAGCGGGGCTCGGCGGCAGCGGCGGCGACAGCGGGGCTTGGCGGCAGCGGCGGCGGCAGCGGATCTCGGCGGCAGCGGCGGGGCTTGACGGCAGCGGCGCTCGACAGCGGCATGTCCAACCCGGTCCAAACCCCCCCCCCCCCCCCCCCCCCCCCCCCCCCCCCCCCCCCCCCCCCCCCAACGCAGGCCAGGAGTGGTGCGGCAGCAGCAGGCCCTCTTCCCCCCCCCCCCCAAACGCAGGCCAGGAGCGGTGCGGGACCGAAGGGGGGGCCAAGCCGGAGGCAGCGACCAGGAGGCCGCGGGGTGCGAAGTGCGGCAGCGGGGACCCCCCCCCCCCCCCCCAACCGGCAGCGGGGACCCCCCCCAAACCGGCAGCGACCACCACGTGGCAAGAACAAAGGGACTGGGCAAAAGCCTCTCTCTCTCTCTCCTGGGTGAGTGAGGAGAAAGGAAGGGGCGATAAAACAAAAAAAAAAAAGACTTATATTTCTGTTTTTAAAAAAAAAACCCCAAAAGAAAACTGGTAAAGAGAAAGGGGGGCGTATATACTATTTTCTCTCTTTATACACTCGCTCCCAGCAAAAGTAAGCCCATCGGAGAGGAGTTGCATAAAAGCGGGGAGGAGGAGAGAAAATAATTAAGAAATAAATAAATAAAATAAAGGGGTAAAGGAAAGAAGGGGGGGGGAAATAAATTTTTAAAAAAAATAATAATAATAAATAAAATAAAAATAGGGTGCGGAAAAGGGGGGGAAAGAAAAACAAGGGGAGAAGAAAAGATGAAAGGGAAGGGGGGAGAAAAAAATGACAGAAGGGGGCCAAGAGAAAGGGGGCACCAGAAGTGGACGGGGCAAAGGGCAAGTTAGCTTGGGTGAACGAAGCAGCACACGAAGCGGCGGGAAGGATGTATCGCCGCATCAAAAAGAGCTGGACAGACAGGTACCCTCTCCCCTGGGGTTAGAGGGGGGCGTGAACTGGAAGGCAGCCTTGGCCGAGGTGGTGAGGGAGCAGCTGCAGGCAATCAAGGCAGAGTTGAAAGCGGACGGAGCGGCCGCAGTACAAGCAGCAGTGGCCAGGGCCATGTCAGGGGTGCAGCAGGCTCTGACCAGATTGGAGGAGAAAGTGGATGCCCAAGGGGAGAAACTGGCAGCCCATGAGGCAACCATTAAAGAGCTGGAGAAAGCAGCGACCGACATGAGCGACCGGGTCACGGCCCTGGAGAGGGAAGTGGCGAGACTGGGTGCAGCACAGGGGAGCCTGAAGGGCAGGGTAGACGACCAGGAAAACAGCTCGCGACGGCAAAATGTTAAGATAGTGGGCCTGCCAGAGGGGATCGAGGGCAGAAACCCCACAACATTCGTGGCTGCATTGCTGGGCTCCTTAGTGGGGGGGGGGGGGGGGGGGGGACACCTTTCCCACCCCACCGGAAATGGACAGAGCTCATCGGTCACTGCGCCCGAAGCCCAAGGAAGGGGAACAACCGAGAGCAGTCATAGCCAAACTGCACCGGTACCGGGATAGGGAGACAATCCTGCGCTGGGCCAAGGAAAATAGAGCCTGCAAATGGAAAGGGCACGCCATCCGAGTCTACGAGGATCTTGGAGCGGACATAACTAAGAGACGGGCTGAGTTCAACAGAGCGAAAGCAGTCCTCTACAAGAGCAAAGTGCGTTTTGGTATGCTGTACCCAGCAAAACTCTGGGTCACATACCAAAACAAGGAATATTTCTTTACAGCCCCTGCTGAGGCGAATAGGTTCGTCGAGGAGCACCTGCTGGAAAAACGCCATGGGAGGTAGGGACGAGGGGCCCATGGCAAGGAGAAACGACATGCTGACGGGGGGGGTGAGGAGGGGCAAGGCAAAGCCAGCCCCCTCCCCCCCGGCAGGAACACCCAGAACAAAAAACAACCCACTGCCCAAGGGACCGCTCCAGGTGGGAGGCCAGGCCCCAGCACGAGGGAACGGGAGTAGTGGAGAAGGGAGAGGAGAAGCGGGACAGCAACCTCCGAGAGGGGAGCCACTGTGCTAGCAGGAAAGCTAGCGATGGGGGCACGCAACAAAGCAGGGCCGCAGCGCACCCCCAACAGGGGGGAAGGCGCCAGGCAGGGGAGGGGGGGGATCACCCATCAAAGTCGGGGGAGCAAATGGGGACAGGAATAGGGGATGGAGGGGCAAAGGAGGGGTATACAGGGGAGGGGGGAAAAAGGGAGAGAGCGGGGTGGGGGGGCACTCTGGGTGCGAGAGACCAGGGAGGGGAAACGCAGGGACAAAGGGACAAAAGAGGCCAGAAAAGGACCAGGGCCACAAAGTGCCACAAACAAGGGCTCGAAACAGGGAACCGCTGCAAGCACCCACCCAGTACGGTCTGTGAGCAAAGGGGCCCCCCGGAGTGCAGGGGACTACCCGCGTGGCGGACACACAGTGGACGGCCATGGCGGGTGCCCCCGGGACAAGGGGAAACCCCGGAGCGCAGAGACCCGACCGCATGGGGAGAGCAGTGATAGTGGCCATCCTGGACGGCCCCCTAACAAAGGGAAACCCCGGAGGGCAGGGGCTCGTCCACCAGACAAATATGGCTAATCCCACAGGAACGAGGGGGCAGAAGCCCCCCACCAGGATAGTCACCTGGAACGTAAGGGGACTTAACGGCCCAGTGAAGAGATCTAGAGTCCTCACCCACCTCAGAAATATGAGGGCCGACATAGTCTTCCTCCAAGAGACGCACCTGAGGGAGCAGGACCAACTGCGGGTAAGAAAGGGCTGGGTGGGACAAACCTATCATTCCTGTTACGGGACAAGGGCCAGGGGGGTGGCGATCCTGATTGGCAAGAGGACAATGTTTAGGGCGACAAAGACGGTTACAGACCCAGGGGGGCGGTATGTCATGGTCAGCGGGGCCCTGGATGGGGCGCCGGTAGTTCTAGTCAACGTGTACGCGCCCAACTGGGACGACACGAGCTTCATCCAAAAGACCATGGCAGAAATCCCGGACATAGCGACGCACCGACTAATCATGGGGGGGGGGGGGGACTTCAACTGTGTACAGGATCCAAAGACGGACAGATCAAACCCCAGAACGGGGAAAACCTCAAACATGGCAAGGGAACTCAGTCACTATATGGAGCAGATGGGAGCAGTGGACCCCTGGAGATTTGCCCACCCGGGGGAGAAAGAATTCTCTTTCTTCTCCCCAGAACACAATGTGTACACCAGAATTGACTTCTTTGTGGTGGGGAAAACGGTGCTTCCAGGGATAGACAAGGTGGAATACTCCGCAATTGTGATATCAGACCACGCCCCACACTACATGGACGTGCGGCTGGAGACGGGAAGGGCCCAGCGCCCCACATGGAGGCTGGACGGTTACTTACTAGCTGACAAGGCCTTCAGCGAAAGGATAGCGCGGGCCATAGCGGAATACACGGAGAACAACGAAAACGGGGAGGTCTCATCCTCCACGTTCTGGGAAGCGCTTAAGGCCGTACTAAGAGGGGAAATCATTGCCTACAAAGCGCAAAGAGATAGGGAGGAAAGGGTGGCTAGGCAGAAGCTGGTCGACTCCATACTGGAGGTAGACCGTAAATACTCCGAGGCCCCGACCGTAGAGCTCCTGGCGGAGAGAAAAGAATTACAAAGGAACTTTGACCTGCTCTCCACCAGGAAAGCAGTACACCAACTCCGCCAGGCACGCGGGGCCCTGTACGAACACGGAGACAAAGCCAGCCGCCTGTTGGCACACCAGCTGAGAAAGCAGGCAGCCAGCAGGGAAATTGCGCAAATCAGAGGTACCAGAGGCACGTGGGAAACAGAACCAGAGAGGATTAACGAAACCTTCAAGGCCTTCTACCAAGAGCTATACACCTCGGAGCCCCCAACGGGGAAGGCTGGGATGAACCGGTTTCTTGATGGACTGGACATACCAGTCGTGGGAGAGGGCAGAAAACGGGATCTGGAAGCACCACTAGCACTGGAAGAGATCATGGAGAGCATTAGCTACATGCAGACGGGGAAGGCGCCGGGACCGGACGGATTCCCGGCGGACTTCTACAAAAAATTCGCGACAGCGCTGGCCCCGCACCTGCGGGAGATGTTCACAGACTCGCTAGCTAGGGGCACACTGCCACCCACGTTAGCACAGGCCTCAATCTCGCTGATACCTAAGAAAGACAAAGACCCAACGGAATGTGGGTCATACAGACCCATATCTCTGCTGAACGCAGACGCCAAAATACTGGCCAAAATCCTAGCCAAAAGGCTAGAAGACTGTGTACCTGAGGTGGTCACAGAGGACCAGACGGGCTTCGTCAAAGGTAGACAGCTTACCGCGAACATCAGGCGCCTGCTGAACGTGATAATGACCCCCTCCGGGGAGAGAACACAAGAGGTGACCGTCTCCCTGGACGCAGAAAAGGCCTTCGACAGAGTCGAATGGAAATACCTCATAGAGGTACTGGAGCGGTTCGGGCTTGGAACAGGGTTCACCGCTTGGGTAAAGCTCCTATACAACGTTCCCATGGCGAGTGTACGGACCAACAATACCAACTCCCAATACTTCCAGCTGCACAGGGGCACCAGACAAGGATGCCCACTGTCCCCGCTGCTGTTCGCACTAGCAATCGAACCGCTAGCAATCGCGCTCAGGGCAGCAAAAAATTGGAGGGGGATCCGAAGGGGAGGTAGAGAGCACAGAGTCTCACTCTATGCGGATGATCTGCTCCTCTATATCTCGGACCCACAAAGCAGCATGGACGGAATCATAGCGCTCCTGAAAGAGTTTGGAGCCTTCTCGGGCTACAAACTCAACATGAGCAAAAGTGAGATCTTCCCAGTACACCCGCAAGGGGGGGGGGGGGGGCAGCACTAAAGGGGCTGCCGTTCAAACAAGCCCGAAATAAATTCCGCTACCTGGGGATCCAAATAGCCCATGACTGGAAAGGGATCCACAAATGGAACCTCACCAGCCTGACGGAGGAAGTTAAAAAGGACCTGCAAAGATGGAACATACTCCCGCTCTCCCTCGCGGGGAGAGTCCAGACGATCAAAATGAACGTACTGCCCAGGTTCCTTTTCCTGTTTAGATCCATTCCGATCTACATCCCCAAGGCCTTTTTCAAAGCGCTGGACAAACATATCATGGCGTTCGTATGGGGGGGTAAAAATGCTAGGATCCCAAAGAAGGTCCTACAGAAAACAAAATCCAGGGGGGGGCTAGCCCTCCCGAATCTACAATTCTACCACTGGGCGGCAACAGCCGAGCGAGTAAGGAGCCAGGAGCCAGAAGCCGAGTGGGTGCGTGCGGAGGAGGCCTCCTGCATGGGAACCTCCCTCCGGGCCCTCGCCACGGCAGCACTCCCATCCCCACCCAAAAATCACTCCACCAGCCCAGTGGTGACAGCCACCCTCCAATCCTGGAACCAACTGCGGCAGCAATTTGGCCTGCACAAAATGTCGGACAAGGCTCCCATCTGCAACAACCATAGGTTCAAACCAGCACTGACTGACGCCACCTTCAAAAGGTGGAGGCAGGACGGGGGGGACACTGACAGTCAGGGACCTATACACGGACGGGATCGCAACACTGGACGAACTGACAGAGAAATTTCAGCTAGCTGGGGGGGAACGAGCTACGGTACCTGCAGCTCAAAAACTTCCTACGAAAGGAGACAAGGATGTACCCACAACAGCCACGACAGACACTACTGGAAGACCTACTGGACGCAAGTATCCTAGAGAAAGGGAACTGTAGTGACATGTATGGCCGACTGGTAGATAGGGACGACACCGTACTGGACGCAACAAGAAGGAAATGGGAGGATGACCTGGGGATGGAGATAGGGTGGGGACTCTGGAGCGAAGCACTGCATAGGGTCAACTCCACCTCCACGTGCGCAAGGCTCAGCCTGACGCAACTAAAAGTGGTACATAAAGCCCACTTAACGAGAAACCGTATGAGTAGGTGCTTCCTGGAGGTGGAGGACAAATGTGAGCGGTGCCAAAGAGGCCCGGCCAACCACGCCCACATGTTCTGGTCTTGCCCCAGACTTGTGGAGTACTGGACAGCCTTCTTCGAGGCTATGTCCAAAGTGGTGGGGGTGAGGGTGGAGCCATGCCCGATAGTGGCGGTCTTCGGGGTTTCAGACCAGCCAGATCTATTCCTGGGGAGGAGGGCGGACGCCCTTGCCTTTGCCTCCCTGATTGCCCGCCGTAGAATCCTGTTTGGCTGGTGGTCAGCAGCACCACCCAGAGCTGCAGACTGGCTGTCCGACCTCTCGGAATCTCTCAAAATGGAGAAAATCAAATTCGCCATCCGAGGGTCGGACGACGGCTTCCACAGAACGTGGGAGCCATTCATGCAACTGTTCCGGGAACTGTTTGTGGCCAACGTACATGAGGAAGAATAGTCGGGTGGCCAAGAACCAGGGGAAAATGGACGGGAATCGGGGGAAGGTAGCCGGGGGGAGGGGGGGGGGGGGGGGCTACGGGCTCGGTATGGGGGTTTGATGGCAAGCCAAGGCCCAAAACCAAACTATAAATAAATGCCTATAAACATGTGCCTCGGCCATATTGGGGAATGTAAAATATGTTTGCTGGCTAAAGGGGGCGGCCACAATTATTGTTATGAAGATGCTTACCTGTAAATATTCATGTTAAATTTTTGTGTTTTCTTTTTTTTTTTCTCTCTCTCTAATAACTTGTAATTTGTCATATATTAAATATGAAAACTCAATAAAAAAACATTTATAAAAAAAAAATATTATAAAACGGATGTTTCAAGTTGCAACGTAAATGGCACACAATCATCAATCAAGATCTTAACTCCCCAAACATTAAACTAAAAACCCCTTAACACCATTAACAACTGACAGTGACTAAATCTTTGAAAAAGGAAATAATTGGCTGCCATCTTAATTAGAACCCTTCTACTTTAATGGTATACTTGACCTACTCCAAATGTAGGAATGCCCTGAGGTCACCCAACCAGGTCGAGGCACTGGGCGGAGTAGAACTCACTCACTTCTGGGCTATTAACGAGGCAAAGGCAAGGATATCCGCCTTCACCTCCATCTGCATCACCGTGAGTCAGACACCCTGAAAATGGCCACCAGCGGACAAGGCTCCAGTTCAATACTTAAGTATTTTCAATATGGTGTTGAAGAAAGAGGCCCAAAAGTTAACTAACTTGGGACATACGACTACAGTTAGCCGGCCCCCGTAAACAATGCTCATATCAGTACTCCGCCACAGAAAAAAAACTCTGCGCCACCTCAAACTGGATCAGAAGCACAGAAGGACGTAGAGTTGACCCTGTGAAGGACTCGCTAACACCTCATCATCCAGAATAGGAGCAAGTTTGCCCTTTCATTTCACCTTCGCCTCATTCAATGGAGCCGACTCCGCTGATAAGATCTGGCCATAAATAAGAACAAACAAAGAACAAGGAAAAGTACAGCACAGGAACAGGCCCTTCGGTCCTCCAAGCCCGTGCCAACCATGCTGCCCGACTAAACTACAAACTTCTACACTTCCTGGGTCCGTATCCCTCTATTCCCATCCTATTCATGTATTTGTCAAGATGCCCCTTAAATGTCACTATCGTTCCTGCTTCCACCACCTCATCCGGCAGCGAGTTCCAGGCACCCACTACCCTCTGTGTAAAAAAACTTGCCTCGTACATCTACTCTCTTGCCCCTCTCACCTTAAACCTATGCCCTCTAGTAATTGACCCCTCTACCCTGGTGAAAAGCCTCTGACTATCCACTCTGTCTATGCCCCTCATAATTATGTAGACGTTTATCAGGTCGCCCCCAACCTCCGTCATTCCAGTGAGAACAGAGTTTATTCAACCGCTCCTCATAGCTAATGCCCTCCATACCAGGCAACATCCTGGTAAATCTCTTCTGCACCCTCTCTAAAGCCTCCACATTCTTCTGGTAGTGTGGCGACCAGAACTGAACACTATACTCCAAGTGTGGCCTAACTAAGGTTCTACACAGCTGCAACATGACTTGCCAATTCTTATACTCAATGCCCCGGCCAATGAAGGAAAGCATGCCGTATGCCTTCTTGACTACCTTCTCCACCGGTGTTGCCCCTTTCAGTGACCTGTGGACCTGTACACCTAGCAGCACGGTAGCATTGTCGATAGCACAATCGCTTCACAGCTCCAGGGTCCCAGGTTCAATTCCGCCTTGGGTCACTGTCTGTGCGGAGTCTGCACATCCTCCCAGTGTGTGCGTGGGTTTCCTCCGGGTGCTCCGGTTTCCTCCCACAGTCCAAAGATGTGCAGGTTAGGTGGATTGGCCATGATAAATTGCCCTTAGTGTCCAAAATTGCCCTTAGTGTTGGGTGGGGTTACTGTGTTATGGGGATAGGTTGGAGTTGTTGACCTTGGGTAGGGTGCTCTTTCCAAGAGCCGGTGCAGACTCGATGGGCTGAATGCCTCCTTCTGCACTGTAAATTCTATGATCTCTCTGACTTTCAATACTCTTGAGGGTTCTACCATTCACTGTATATTCCCTACCTTCATTAGACCTTCCAAAATGCATTACCTCACATTTGTCCGGATTAAACTCCATCTGCCAACTCTCCACCCAAGTCTCCAAACGATCTAAATTCCTGCTGTATCCTCTGACAGTCCTCATCGCTATACGCAATTCCACCAACCTTTGTGTCGTCTGCAAACTTACTAATCAGACCAGTTACATTTTCCTCCAAATCATGTATATATACTACGAACAGCAAAGGTCCCAGCACTGATCCCTGCGGAACACCACGGGTCACAGCCGTCCAATTAGCAAAGCACCCTTCCATTGCTACTCTCTGCCTTCTATGACCTAGCCAGTTCTGTACCACCTTGCCAGCTCACCCCTGATCCCGTGTGACTTCACCTTTTGTACCAGTCTACCATGAGAGACCTTGTCAAAGGCCTTACTGAAGTCCATATGGACAATATCCACTGCCCTACCTGCATCAATCATCTTTGTGTCCTCTGAAAAACTCCAACAAATTAGTGAGACACGACCTCCCCTTCACAAAACCATGCTGCCTCTCACTAATACGTCCATTTGCTTCCAAATGGGAGTAGATCCTGTCTCGAAGAATTCTCTCCAGTAATTTCCCTACCACTGATGTAAGGCTCACCGGCCTGTAGTTCCCTGGATTATCCTTGCTACCCTTCTTAAACAAAGGAACAACATTGGTTATTCTCCAGTTCTCCGGGACATCACCTGAAGACAGTGAGAACATAAGAACGAGGAGCAGGAGTAGGCCATCTGGCCCCTCGAGCCTGCTCCGCCATTCAATGAGATCATGGCTGATCTTTTGTGGACTCAGCTCCACTTTCCGGCCCGAACACCATGACCCTTAATCCCTTTATTCTTCAAAAAACTATCTATCTTTACCTTAAAAACATGTAATGAAGGAGCCTCAAAGGCTTCACTGGGCAAGGAATTCCATAGATTCACAACCCTTTGGGTGAAGAAGTTCCTCCTAAACTCAGTCCTAAATCTACTTCCCCTTATTTTGAGGCTATGTCCCCTAGTTCTGCTGTCACCCGCCAGTGGAAACAACCTGCCCGCATCTATCCTATCTATTCCCTTCATAATTTTAAATGTTTCTATAAGATCCCCCCTCATCCTTCTAAATTCCAACGAGTACAGTCCCAGTCTACTCAACCTCTCCTCATAATCCAACCCCTTCAGCTCTGGGATTAACCTAGTGAATCTCCTCCGCACACCCTCCAGTGCCAGTACGTCCTTTCTCAAGTAAGGAGACCAAAACTGAACACAATACTCCAGGTGTGGCCTCACTAACACCGTATACAATTGCAACATAACCTCCCTAGTCTTAAACTCCATCCCTCTAGCAATGAAGGACAAAATTCCATTTGCCTTCTTAATCACCTGTTGCACCTGTAAACCAACCTTCTGTGACTCATGCAGTAGCACACCCAAGTCTCTCTGCACAGCGGCATGCTTTAATATTTTATCGTTTAAATAATAATCCCGTTTGCTGTTATTCCTACCAAAATGGATAACCTCACATTTGTCAACATTGTATTCCATCTGCCAGACCCTAGCCCATTCACTTAACCTATCCAAATCCCTCTGCAGACTTCCAGTATCCTCTGCACTTTTCGCTTTACCACTCATCTTAGTGTCATCTGCAAACTTGGACACATTGCCCTTGGTCCCCAACTCCAAATCATCTATGTAAATTATGAACAATTGTGGGCCCAAAGGATTTTGAGGATCCAAAGATTTCTGTCAATATTTGAAATCCTCCCCCCACCTGACCCAGCCAAAGATAAAATCATCTTCAACACGGAGGGCAGTGGTACCAAAGGAATAAAAAGGAAAACCCCTTACGCAAAACAAGAAATCACAAATCTGAAAATATCTAAACCGATTGGTCGCAGGGAGTTGGAACGTTTCCTACAGCTCCTCAAAACTGGCAAATCTTTCCACCCAGAACAAGTCCCCAAAACTCTCAAACTCTTCTCCCCCCATGACTTAAACATTGAGTCTAAGCCTGCAGGCAAAAAGAGATGATTACCATAGATAGGGGCCAACAAAGACATGGAGCCAAGTTTGAAATGCTGTCTAAACTGCTACCAGATTCTCAGGGAGGACACCATTACCGGTCTCAATACACTACCAGATTCAGAGACTATTGCATAAGAGAACGGAAGCGATGCAGTTACTAAGACACCCAGACTAGAGCCCCTACAGCAGGGGTGGGCAAACTACGGCCCGCGGGCCGCATGCGGCCCGACAAAGGTTTTTATGCGGCCTGCCAATGAGGTGCCCGGAATCATAACCGGCATTTTTGAAAAGCCGCCGGGGAAAAGCCGCTGAAGTAAATGCGCTTATTCAATAAGCGCATTTACTTCAGTGGCTTTTCCCCGGCGGCTTTTCAAAAATGCCGGTTATGATTCCGGGCACCTCATTGGCGGGCCGCATAAAAACGCGCGTAGTGGGGTGGATGAGTGGGGCTGTCTCATTGGTCAATTTAGTTGGGTGTGCGACCAATAGGAGTCCAGGTTACAAACAATAAGCCTTATTATTGTTTGTAACCTGGACTCCTATTGGTCGCACACCCAACTAAACCGACCAATAAGGCAGCCCCACTCATCCACCCCACTACGCGCGTTTTTATCGTTCACTCGGCTAGGCTGTGCTTCTGTCAGCGTTAAGGATCAGCACAAGCAACTTGACACCTGATTTCAACAAACTGGTAAATGACTGCAGTCAGATGCATCATTCTCATTGACATTTTTCTGTTACTTACTGAGTTACTTTGTTTTTCAAATAAATGTGCTTTTTTTTCTTTAAAGACCTTTTACTTTGGCTATTTAAAATATTAATTATTTTACTTAATCTACTATGCGGCTTTTTTAAATTGTGAATTTCTGAATGTGGCCCTTGCACGGAAAAGTTTGCCCACCCCTGCCCTACAGGAACCCACCTCCATTTGCCCCCATATGGAACTTGAATCTCTAAACCGCCCAGTACTTTTTCAATATTGGCTGCCCAATAATAAAATAACAAATTGGGTAAAGCTAGACCACCTGACTGTCCATCTCTCTGGAAGAACACCCTAAAAACGCCATGGATCTGCCCCTCCCCATCTGCTCCAATGAAAACCAATTACACCTTTGCCACACCTGATGGAATGAGATTTAGGCCTGGATTGATCCAATCTGGGATCTAGAACAGTTTAAGTCACCCCTAAGATTAGTTGATGCGAGTTCACATCAGGAATGGAGGTAGCAACCGTATCGTCCCAATTTGGAGCATAAACATTAATCAGGACCACCAAGGTACCGGCCAAGGACCCACTAACAATCACATCTCTAGCATTAGGGTCCACCAAAATCTTGGCGGCCAAAAATTGAACCCTTTTCTTGCTGCACCCTGCCGACCATCAAAACCCGAGTGAAATACTTGTCCCACCCACCCGTCCCACAAGTCCCTGACCCGTAAATGAGTCTCCTGCAGAAACACCACATCAGCATTCAAACTTTTACCGTAAGCAAATACCCTCGACCTTTTCACTGGACCATTCAACTCTCTTACATTCCAGGTGACCAAACTAATTGGGGGCCTCCCACCCCCCTCGATCCGGAGTCAACCATTTTCACTATCAGTTACTTAGAGGGCACAGGTCCTTCCAAGATGTCCACCAGCAAGACAAAACAAGGAAAGATCTGTAGTCAGTCAGCAAATTATCCCTACCACTCACCCCCACCCCCCCCCCCTTCACTGCCCCCAAATATACATACAAAAACCAGTAAGATGGACAAAGACCACTAAAACTTACTTCTACCGTCCCTAACCCCAAACAAAAAAAAACTAATTTAGTGAGCTGCAGTCACCCCCACTGCTCTGGTCCCGCGAGTTAACTCTTAGGTCCTGCCCAGGGTGAAATACAATGCTAACAGAAAAAAGAGCGAGAGAGAGAGAGAGAGAGAGAGCGCGCGAGAGTGAGATCGCGAGCGCGTCACCTCTACGCTCTGTATTTCAGCCCCATGAACCTTTACCGTCTTGTTGGTCTTCTCCAAAGCCAATCGAATGGGAGCCAGGGCTTCTTCCATCAACTTCCTGAGGTCCCCTGACACAACCCGCTATTGCTTCTCACATTCCGCCGCCAAGATGCCAGCAATCATCTTGGCCGTTAGCGGAGTAGCTGGAGTCCCAGAAGCTGACTCTGCCATTATTTTCCACTGAAAATTTGTGTTAAAAATAGGTGGGACAGTAAGTTGCAATGAGGAAGTAAGAACCTTACAAATGGATATAGATAGGTTAGGAGAGTGGGCCAAAATGTGACAGATGGAGTTTAACGTGGATAAGTGTACGGTCATCCATTTTGGTTGGAAAAATGAGAAGGCAACTTATTATCTAAATGGGGAGAGACTGCACGGTGCTCCGATGCAGAGGGATCTAGGTGTCCTCGTGCATGAGTCACAGAAATCGAGAATGCAGGTGCAACAGATAAGGAGGAAAGCAAATTGAATATTGAAATTTATAGCAAAAGGAATTGAGTATAAAAGGGAGTGTTGTTACAACAATACAAGGCATTGGTAAGACCACACCTGGAGTATTGTGCACAGTTTTGGTCCCATTATTTGAGGAAAGATGTAGTGGCATTGGAGGCAGTTCAAAGGAGGTTCACTAGATTGATTCCAGAGATGAGGGATTGGTCGTATGAGGAGAGATTGAACAGTTTAGGCCAATACACTCTAGTTTAGAAGAATGAGGGGAGATCTAATTGACGTATACAAGATGCTAAAAGGAATGGATAAAGTAGATGTGGAGCTGATGCGTCCTCTTGTGGGACATTCCAAAACGAGAGGTCATAATCTTAGAATAAGCAAATTTAAAACAGATTGGAGGGGAAACTACTTCTCCCATAGAGTTGTGAATCTATGAAATTCACTACCCTAGAGTGTGGTGGATGCAGGGACAGTGAGTAAATTTAAGGAGTTAGACAGATTTTTAATTTGTAATGGATTGAAGATTATGGATAATGGACAGGATGGTGACAATGAGGCCATGATCACATTGAGGGTGTTAGGCTCGGGAGGCTAAATTGCTTACTCCCGCTCCTAGGCCACATGTTCTAGGGAGGAGATGCTCTGGCTGATTTCACAATCCAGCTCTTGGTCTGTAACATTGTCGGTCACAGATGAGGAACATATTAGCCATGAAAGAATGGTGGAAGACTATGGGCAAATATCCTAATTCTGCTCCTATATTTTATAAACTTATGAACTTGCGTCAAGCATCCGATTCTGTCGACAAACCTCTGCCTTCAAGTTTCTTTGCCCTGGCCCTTCTGGGCATTTCCCTTGTGGGCACCTTATGCCATCACTCAAGTGGGATTTTAAACAACGATACCCCCATAAACCGGACTTAAAAGTACAGTACCCTAAGCAGGGTCCACCTCGTGTACGTCCACTCCCTACATAGCACCACCAGAAGTCTAAAACATATATGAGAAGAAACATATTTGGGGCGGTACGGTGGCGTAGTGGTTATCACTGCTGCTTCACGGCACCAAGGATCCCAGTTTGATCCTGCCCCTAGGTCACTGTCCGTGTGGAGTTTCCACATTCTCCCGTGTCTACGTGGGTCTCACCCCCAAAACCCAAAATGCAGGGTAGGTGGATAGGCCATGCTAAATTGCCTCTTAATTGGAAAAAAATGTTTTAAAAGAAACATAGTTACTTAAGAAGTGCCAATATTTGGAATAATGAGCCATAAAATTAATGGAGCCAAAGGCATTATTAGGAATGTTAACTTTAGCTGCATATTACAATGGGAGTATAAAATATATAAGCTACCATGGGCCAAAAAGCCTTTTCTTCCCCACATATTTTATGTTCCTAATGGCATCCACAATTAAGCAGCTTGTGACAGGGATTGCAAAATAGCAGTTAGGAACAAAAACACTGGTTTATTTTTTCCCCCCTTTTCTAGCTGAGGGCCAAAACAACTGCCCCGCTGGAGTAGAGTATTAACGATGTAGGTCAGAGATAGAACCCAGATTCTCATCTTGGTCTGCACTGCACAGTAATTTACTCACGAAACATCAAACACTGATCTTCAAAGAACAAACAAACCAATCCTTTCCGCAAGATACTTCATTTCATAAAACTAATCATGGCATTCGAGTGATGAAAAACAACTTTAGCAATGGGTTCATGTCATCACATAAAGCTGCGTGTGATTTAATGAAATATACTTTTTGCCTGGAAATGGTTCGAACACAACCTCAACCTTAATAATGTACACTGTCAAACCTAAGCAGGCAACACCAAGTTCGAAGGCACAGCAGGTTGTGTAGATGGGGCTAGCAAGTTAAAAAAGCGACACAGACTAAATAGGTCGTCAAATTGTGGCAGATGGATTTCCACATGTGAAAAAAAAGAGGTAATTTACTTTGGATCCAAGGATGACAGGTCAGAACGTCTTCTTAATGGGGAGAGATTAGGATTTGTAGAGAGACAAAGAAAGTTAAGTGTCCTCGAATACCAATGCTACAAGTTAGTGCAAGGGATGCAAACTTCAAAAATCCAAATAGTTTACAAGAATCTTTTAAAAACTATATTCTTCAGCTTCCATATAAAATCATTCCCCTGACCCATACATTGTTGTTCCTCTGTGGTAAGGAATAGACCAGAAGTAAACAGGAATGCAATTGTTCAGTTTCAGAATTCTTTGCATTCTTATTTTCTGCACTATTTTAATCTCAAAGCTTCTTTCTACTTCCATTATTAAGAGTAAAGATGATTCAGAGATTCTCCACTGCCGTCACATCTGCTTGATTTTTATAATCATGGAATAGCTTTTACGACATTGCAGAATATATATTTGTGTAGGAATAAATCCCATTTTTTAAAACATCAATGCATCAAATAAATACAGTTTTCACCACACTTTTATATAACGGAAACACAAATTAGGGTCAGGAACAGCATGAATGAAAAGAAATGTTTTTGTCTTGAATTTACAGAATAAGGGGCAGCACAGTGGCACAGTGGTTAGCATTGCTGCCTCACAGTGCCGAGGTCCCAGGTTCGATCCCGGCTCTGGGTCACCGTCAGTGTGGAGTTTGCACATTCTCCCCGTGTTTGCACGGGTTTCGCCCCCACAACCCAAAGATGTGCAGGGTAGGTGGATTGGTCACGCTAAATGCCCCTTAATTGGATAAAATGAATTGGGCACACTAAATTTTTTTTTTTTTTTTTTAATTACAGCATACAAGAAGGGACCCACTTTAACAGGTAATAGGGATAGATTAAGAAAAGGTTCCAAAATGATGCAGAAAATGTACCTGAAATAATCAGTATTGTTTAAAGTTAATCTCAACAATTTATTGTAGTATTTTCCAACTGAATTTTTCTTGATTATATTCACCGATTACTTTCTACTGGCCAGGATTAATCTTAATTACCTTGGCCAGATAGATGATGCTTTTCCTGATGAAAATTAAATATGGACTGTGTGTGTGCTTAATCCCAAGTGATCATTCTCATGAGCTGAGGAAATTGTTAAGGCACCAATTCAAACATTTAGTTGGCAGCTTCACATATTGCAATCCAGTTGGCCAAAGCAATGTGGATGGGTTTCTTTGGCCTAACAAATGAGGCTGAGAAAGCTTTAAAAAACGGTTAAATGGAAAGACTTTTAAATAGACAACTGTTCTAATATGGTTAGATATGGCCAAAGTTGCATTTAAAATAATGATCAATGAAGGGGATACTTTTTAAATAATAAGTTCCCCAGATGAAGTACAACCCCTCCAAGATCAGCACTGCTTTGTGGTATGGATGTAGACTGCTGCTTTTGGATTTAGCACACTCAGACAGCATTATCTCAAACCAGTGTAATTTTTATTCTAGTTCAGAACGCACAGATATTATTCATTCCATTTCTTCACCTCAGCTGGCTACTAGTTTCCACATGGGACAATAAATCCACTTCAAAAGTAGAATGGTAACTTCTTCCAGCTCTACACATTTACTATGTGCCAATGGCCCACCTGTCTGGAGATGACTGGCTTAGAAATGACTACGGAGGAAAAATATTTCTGCCAACCTTGCACCTTCCAGGAAAACCGAGAAGCAGCAAAACTGTAATTGCAAAGACGTTGCAGACATCGCCAAAACGCACAGCAGCATCGTGAACTGACCACTGCTCCAATCCTGTTTAACACCAATCCACAAGACATCTTACATCAGGTCTCTGGATCTCCAAGTAGGCAAAACCGTGGTATTGAGTTACACAGTCCAGTCAGGTCCCAAAGCTTATGCATTATTGCCAGTTTCAGCAGAGCAACCACAAATGTCTCTTGGCCAGGGAAAAATAAAATGACAAATGTCTATATGTCTATGCTCTGGATCATAAAACCAAATGGTTTTGTGATCGAAACAAGTAGAACTTCAGTCAAAGCCAATAGTAGTATTACTGCTGCAGTGCCTAAGGTTCCCACTCTATGTTCAAGTCACAACGTCTGAACATTATTTCTGATTAACGGAACAGTTTGTTCAGCACATTTTTTAATATCAAATTGAAGCTAGCGTGGTCATGCTTGGGTTAGTGTAATTTGCTCACTATGATGCCAGTTGCCGTGTCCTGTGGACAGTTTACAGCTTGGCTTATCCTCGTGGTTGTACCTTTCCTAACAGTATCACAGCTCCCAGAACCTTCACTACAGGAAGCAAAATATTCATATATATTTCCCATCTACCTTCTCCAACCTTCTCTGTACTCTAGGAAACATTTTTGTTTAAATCACTCAGAGAGGTTGGACACAAAAGGCAAAAGAGGAGCACTACAGAAACCCACCTACACAGAGGTGTTCTAGTGCCAATCCTTACTGGGGAGTGCAGAGGGCTATAATCTTGCTGACACAATTCAGTTTCTTACCGGGCGATGTGGAGAGGCAAGTTTTAGGAATAGGAATGCATATGAAAAATTAGGAACATTTCTAATGGATGATCGTTTCATTTCATTTACATTCAACATGTCAGTGGAACTGGTTCAAAGTGATAAATTATTAGTGTCACAAGCAGAATGTATCTGCTCTCTTGCTGTCCGTAATCAGTTTTCAAATATAATATTTTATTCCAAATATTACAAAAGTTTCCACAATCATAAAAAAGCATGCACAACCATATTACAGGCAGTTTGTCTTTTTATATCTTTATAAATTACCTCATCTTATCCCCAAAACAACACCCCCCATCCCCCCCTTCCAACACCTCCCCTCCCCCCTATTAATTGATAGTGACAAACAGATCTTTGAAAACAGAGGTAAACGGCCTCCACCTCATGTGGAATCCCTTCTCTGACCCAGAGGGCAAATTTAACTTTCTCCATTTGCAGAAACTCTGCCACATCCCCCAGCCATGCCGAAGGACCTCCAACCCAAGTAGTATCGATCATCAGGCACTCAATGAGGCAAAGGCTACGGCATCGGCCCCTCCAACAGCTCCGGCAACTCCGATACGCCTAAAATTGCCAAATGGCACGGCTCCAATCTGACCTCCATGATCATCGACAGGGTCTCAAACACCGATGCCCAGAACTCACCCAGTTTTGGGTAGGATCAAAACATGATTGGCCGCCCCGAGCACCTTTCGAACCTATTCTCCGCATCGCGGAAGAACCCACTCATGAGCACTCTAGTCATAAGAGCCCTGTGAACCACTTTAAATTGAATCAGGCTCGTCCTGGCACAGGAGTAGGTTGAAGGAGGAGGTCGAGTTCACTAGGAAAGTATTTCAGTCCAGACCCCTCCCAGCTCCTCCTCCCACTTCCCTTTTATCTCTTCTTCTTTTTAAAAAAAGTATTTTTATTAAGGTTTTGCAGAATTTTTAATAAAACAGTAGCAACAATAATAACAAAACGAACTAGAGTGAACATTAACATAGTGCAAAAAGAGAATATACAATAACAATTAAATAGACATTACCCCACGCGACCCAGTCTTCCCACACCATCCCAATGAAGCACTCATTTTCGCTGCCTTGTGTGCCCAGTGGACCACCTTAAATTGAATTAGACTGAGCCTGGCACATGATAAGGAGGAATTAACCCTGCCCAGGACCTCTGCCCACAGACCCGCTTCTAACTCCTCACCTAGCTCCTCCTCCCACTTGGCCTTGAGCTCCTCCGCGGGGTTTCCTCCGCCTCCTGTAGTTCCTGGTAGATATCCGACACCTTCCCCACCCCCACCCACGTGCCGGAGACCACCTTGTCCTGTATCCTCAGTGGCGGCAGCATCGGAAAGGCCACTACCTGTTTTTTCAGGAAGGCTCGTACTTGCAGATATTTAAAGGCGTTTCCTGCCGGCAGATTAAATTTGTCCTCTAGCACCTTCAAACTGGGAAAGCTTCCGTCTATGAACAGATCTCCCATCCTTCTGATGCCTGCCCTCTGCCAGCTCTGGAACCTACCATCCATCCTAACCGGGAGAAACCTGTGGTTGTTGCATATCGGGGTCCAGACCAACGCTCCCTCCACCTTCTTGAATCTCCTCCATTGTCCCCAGATCCGCCACCACCACCGACTTGTGGAGTAACGGGTCAGCGAGAATGGCAAAGGAGCCGTTATCAAAGCTCCCAGACTAGTACCTTTACATGACGCCGCCTCCAGCTGCTACCACCCCTTTTATCTCTTCTAACGGAGCCTTTCAGGGTCGCGTGGGGTAATGTCTATTTAATTGTTATTGTATATTCTCTTTTTGCACTATGTTAATGTTCACTCTAGTTCGTTTTGTTATTATTGTTGCTACTGGGGCAGCACGGTAGCATTGTGGATAGCACAATGGCTTCACAGCTTCAGGGTCCCAGGTTCGATTCCGGCTTGGGTCACTGTCTGTGCGGAGTCTGCACATCCTCCCCGTGTGTGTGTGGGTTTCCTCCGGGTGCTCCGGTTTCCTCCCACAGTCCAAAGATGTGCAGGTTAGGTGGATTGGCCATGACAAATTGCCCTGAGTGTCCAATATTTCCCTTAGTGTTGGGTGGGGTTACTGGGTTATTGGGACAGGGGAAGGTGTTGACCTTGGGTAGGGTGCTCTTTCCAAGAGCCAGTGCAGACTCGATGGGCCGAATGGCCTCCTTCTGCACTGTAAATTCTATGAAATTCTATGATTAACTTTCCCGTCTCCAGCAACCACCTATATATATATATATATCTCCAAGATCGTCACTTCTCCCAGCTCATCGCATGATAACAATCTATCCATCAACTTATGCCTCGAGAGCAGAGGGAACGAAGGAAACTCTTTGCAAAGTCCCGCACCTGCATATACCCAGATTCACTCCCCCTCGGGAGCTGATATTTCTCCTTCAACTCCTCCAGCCCCGCAAATCTACCCTCCACAAAAAAATCCCTGATCCTCTCAACACCCTCCCTCTTCTAAATTGACTCCATCCTCGACAACGCAAATCTATGATTTTCACAGATTGCCGACAGGACTGACATGCTCCCCAATCCGAAGTGCTGCCTGAGATCATTTTAAGCGATGCCACCACCACTGGGCTCGCAGTATACTAAGCTGGGGAGAACGGGAAAGAGGCAATACCCAATGCCTTTAAACATGCCCTGACTCAAAAAGCCTCCTCCATTTACACCCACTCTGAGCCCCATCTCTCCCCACCACTCCCACATCTATTCTACATTCGCCGCCCAGTAATAATAATAAATTTGGCAGCGCTAGCCCTCCCGAACGCCTTCCCCTCTGCAGGAAGGCTCTCTAGATCCTGGGTGTCTTGCCTGCCCACACAAGTGCAGAAATGAACTTATCCACCCTCAAAAAGAATGCTTTGGAGAGGAACATCGGGAGAGAATGAAACACGAAAAGGGAAAATGTTCATTTTTATGGTCTTAACTCTACCCGCCAAGGAAAGCATCCCACCTCTTCAGGTTCCCTCTCATCTCCTTCACCAAGCTGGTCAAACTCAATGTGTGCATCATAGCCCAATCGTCCCACCAGAATACCAAGATATTTGAATTTTATTTTGGCAACTTGAATAGCAAGGTTCTCAAGTCGGCGTCCTTACCCAGGGAACTCACCAGGAAGACCGCCCTTGGCCACGTTATGTTTGTACCCCAAGAAGAGTCCAAGCTTCTTTAACAACCCCATTGTCCTTCCCATACACAAGAGCAGGTCCGAAACCTACAGTAACAAATCGTCTGCATAAAGTGAACACCGTGCTCTCGACCTCCCTAACCTCTCTCCTTTTAATGCCACTCTATTCCTTCGGCAACCTAAGTGCAATGGCCAGGGGTTCAAAAGCAAACGCAAATAACAATGGGCATCCCTGTCTCGTGCCCCTATACAGCGTAAAGTATCCCGAGCTCAGCGCATTTGTCCTTACACTCGCTGTAGGGACGGTATATAACAATCTCACCCAGGAGTTGGCCCAAAACCAAACAGTCCCAGGATCTCAAAAAAGGTACCTCTACTCCACCTGATCGAAAGCCTTCTCTGGGTCCATAGAAATTACTTCTGCCACCTTCCCCCCAGACATGGTCATGGGCACATTCATGAGATGTCTAATGTTATTCGACAACTGTCGCCACTTCACAAAGCCAGTCTGATCTTCAGAGACTACCTCTGGAACAGACACCCCCAGGCACCTCGCCAAGAACTTAGCTAGCACCTTCACATCCATGTTCAACAAGGAGATGGGCCCATAATACCCACATTCCCCTTATCCTTCTTTGGAATCGGGGAGATGGACGCCTGCACCAGCGGGTCCGGCAATTCCCTCCGCGCCAACGAATCATCAGACATCCCCAGTAGATATGGTGCCAGTGAATCTACAAACTGCTTTTACAATTCCACCAGAAAGCCATCGGGCCCTGGTGCCTTCCAAAATTGCATAGACGCAATGCACTCCATTATCCCCTGCAGTCCTAATGATGCCGCCAATCCCTGCCCCCTCCCCTATCTACCTTCGGAAGTCCAGCCAAAAATTGCATTCAGAATCCACCGCCAGGGACTCGGATCTATACAACCTCCAATAAAATGCCTCAAATGCTTCATTGATTTTATCCGGAGCTGACACCAGCCCTCCCGCTTTGTCCCTAAAGCTGAGCTATCTCTCGTGCAGCCGCCTGCGCTAACAAATGGCTGGCCTTCTCTCTACATTCATAGAATACACCCTGCGAGCGACACAATTGGCTCACCGCCTTTCCAATCGATACCAGATCGAACTCCATCTGCAACCTCTTTCTCTCCACTAACAGCTCTTTCGTCGGAGCTGCTGAATATCACCGATCTACTCCCAAGATAGCACCGACCAACCTCTGCCTTTCCACCCTCCCAATGCTGATCCATGTGTGAGAAGGAAAATTCCCTCTCTCCCGGATGCCTAAACCTCAACAGATCCCTCCCCTCCCATCTGTGCCATGAATATCTCCCGTTCCTTAGCCATTCCTGACATTACTAACGACCTGGAGCTCGATCAAACCATCTTTGGGTCCAAAACCCCAGGTCACTGTCCGTGTGGAGTTTGCACATTCCCCTCCTGTTTGCATGGGTCGCACCCCTACAACCCAAAGATGTGCAGCAAGGATGGATTGGCGACGCTAAATTGCCCCTTAATTGGAAAAAAAAAATTGGATACTTTAAATTTATTCAAAATAAAATAATGTGGTACAGCCAGACTGTTGGCAAATAATAATTTGAACCAGTTTCCGCCAAACCCTTCCAGGTCAACATTGGATTTAAGGAAGCAGGGATGAGGGCTATATCGGGGGAAACGCAGAGATTACATAACCGGGGTCACAACCGGGAGGAGAGGGCACTACCATCTAAATCAAGCTGCCACATGGCACACCACTGCAGTTGTGTATACCATCCTACGCCACAATGCCCTAGTTGGAGGAAAACCTTCCAGGTGTGGAAGCCCAAGAAAAAATTTGAACTGCACAAAGAGAACTATGTGTACCTTTATCTCCAAACAGGAACATAATCTTTGACTGCATGTGCATGCCTACAATGTAATATTTTAATACTGCATTTAACATCAATGGCACTGGCTCTGAGAATAGCATTTATATCCGCAGAACAAATATCATAATCACGAAAGATTAGATTTCAATGCTCTTATTGCACAAAGTAAGCTATATGGGATCAAAGCTGAAACATTAATCCTTAAAGTCTAATTCCCAACTCTCTTATCGTCCCACTTTACCAACCACCCCAAAATTGTATAGATCAGCCCTTCTCCTGTATCCTTCAATCAAGATCTCTCCCCCTCCCCAGTTTTACTGGAACAATATCTTACTGATTCTTCCATTAGTTACAATTTTCATCCAAAGACCCACAGCCAACTCAAGTATTGAAGCAAAAATGACATAAATCACAGATTGCATAAATACCTGAGTAAACAGTATAAATTTAAGAGGAGTCTATTTTAGAAATTGTACATTCAGTCCACAATTCTGCTTAGTTTCACCTGTCACTAATTTTGAAAATGAGCAATCATTCCATGATCCCTCATTATATTCATGTCCTTGCAGTAATTGGGTTGCTTCCAAGCTTCTATTATCACGGCCAATTTTCTATCTATATTTTCCCCAGCAAAATTGATCATCTCTAATTGTGCTGAAGCAATGTTTTACTCAGGGGAGCATTTACCAAAATTATCTCTGCGAACGAAAAACATATAGTCACACTTCAATCTAGTACTAACGAGATTCAGTGCCACAAGACTACAATATAATGTTTTCATCGAAAGACAGATAGTGATGATTACAACAGTACACAATATATTAAGTCAGTCCACCAAGAACAAATACGTGGCAGAAATTTTCGACATAAAGGATAACTCACCTTTGGACTTTTAGGATTCCTTGCAGTTTGAATTAAAAGTTCTTCGCCCATTCTCTCTCTGTAATTGAGAACATTGTCAGACAATTATAAAAGATCTGAACTCCCATGTTAAACCTCAACAAAAGCCGTCAGTGTGCGTTTCCCAGACCTTGCCATTTAATGAATTTGTTCATGGAGATCTTGCCCAGGAGTGGGGATGGAGCAGTGTGACTGAATAGTTAAAAGTAGTCCAGTTCTACAAATGGTGGTCTTTGAGGAAAAGAAATATAGCTCAGTGAGCCTCTTCATTTTATTAAAATCATAATTATAAAGGACGAATTGTGATGAAAAACATTTTGGAATTCAAGCTTTGGCATCAATGTACTGACAATTCAAACACTAAAGCTTTTAATGATGCTCAGGAGAGTTGAGAACTTTGCCTTTTAAAGCTTTTACATACTGCACTTCTTCTAAAATCAGTGACATGTTAAGCCTTGAGGATATCGAAGAAAATGGGAAACTTTCTTGGGTGCATTTTGCCTAAAATATTTATAGTTTCTTGCTCTTACAAGTATCCACTATATCCCACACAAGAATAGCTCAATTCTTAACCAAGAGAAAGCCCAAGGGCATTTTCATAATTGAAGGATTTATGGCTTCACCAATTATTTTGCTTCCTATTCCTTGTAATGCACATGCTCCTGGGACAATTAGTGACGAGAAAGGCCAGCTGCCCTTTAAGTACTATCATTCCCCTCCCGCCACAAAACTATTAAAGAAGGATCATTCAAGGATAGCTTTAATTGGTGGAAGCTACAACCTGCACCCTGAAAATTCACAACCACAAATGTCTTGATCTGCATTTTTTCATGACCTACAGTATGGTTAGGTAACTCTGGCCCAGTAGACAATGGTGCAAGGGCCCTTCCTGTTGATTCCCTTCATTCCTGTTTCTTTTATTATGTCTTTTCTCATTTTTGGTCCATGGATCATTAATGGAGACATAACTAAGTCGAGCAGAGGAGACAATGAATTCAGTATTAAAATATTACACTGTTAAAGTTTTTTTATTTTGGACAGAAGAACCCAGACTTTATAGCACCCAAGCGGTTGGAGGGATTTGTTTCAATTGGTTAGCTGGTGGCCAATGGATTGCCAAGCAATCGATAGCCATTGGTTCCCGTCAGGTGGGGTTTTTCAGAGGAAACCCAGGAGAAGTCACTGGCACTCAAGGTGGAAGCAACTCTCTGTCTCTCTGCTCCCTACTGTCTGACAACAGAACCATCTAGACCCTGAAAGAAGCTGTCTCTTTCTCTCTCTAATGTTGGCTAGCTGTAAACCATTACAGGCTGCAGCCATCTGAAAGCCTAGACTGAAGAAACAATCTACCTAAAGACTCCTCGCATCATTATTTTACACCTGTCTTTTCTCTATCTTTGTTTGTCTGTGTAGAGGGTGGGGCAGATTAAAAGGGAGGGGTTAGAGATTAGATAGTCGTTAAGCAGTTGTATTTGTTGCCTATTTAATTATAGTTACTGATAACAATATAAAGCTAATTGTGTTTAAATTTACAAACCCGGTGACCAGTTGCTGGGTAGCCGAAGACCTTGGGTATTTCAAAATACAAGTTAATTTCAACCGTGTTGTGACTCCGGGTCAAGTGGGGCTGGAACTGACCGTGCACTGGCCCAGTGTGGTTCGCTTTAAGTGAACCGAGGTAACAACAATTACTGCAAGTAAGTACCACAGGTTGAAACAGTCATGTGTAATTTCTTTCCTGTGGTAATGTGCTTAAAGAGAGGCCTTGTGGTCCAGCGTAAGCATAGTGGCAGCAACTCTCAAAAGGGTTATCCATTTTGCAACAGTACTAAGTCAGAAGTTACAATGAGGAGATGCAGACGGCCAAATTCAATTTTGAAAAAAATTCCTGAGAAAAAACACTTCTTTTCATTCAATGTTACAGAATATAAACCAGATTAACTGTTTCAGCAGACCATGCTGCTGTTTTAGCGCCGTTTATCCAATTAATGTAATTTTAGCATGGGACAGCCTCCTCATAGCTCCTTCGCTGCAAGACGACTGATGCTGGCAGAAAATCAGTCTCCTTTTGAGCCACTTTTCTTTTACCAAACTGACACATGCACTGATATGGATGCCACTCTAAATGGCTAGCTATGCTCAGTCACAGCTGACTGCTGAGGCTTCTAGTTTTAGGGCACTAAACGAGGTGAAGAAACGGAAATCTAAAAACTAACTTCAGTATCTTTTCCCAGGGCTCGCTCTCATAAAAGGCATGGCTCCAGCCCATTTTCATAGTTCCAACTATCACATTCTGTTTGAATACATCAGTCCCCAGCTTCCGGTACATTTCCTCGCACTCATCCAGTGAAATCTGGAAAAAGCCCAACATGAATGCCAGTATGGCACCTGAAAATAAAAATTGCAAATCAATACAACTAAGTTCCATTTACACAATTATAATTAGGTGGCACTGCATTTACAAACTTTGACCTATCCGTCCAGTTAAATTAGGAGTGCTTTTTGATTGTACAATGACAGGCTGAGAGAACTGGTCATGGCAGCAACTTGAGGGAATCAAGATGAAGCACAGAAGTTGTACATTAGCACCGTTCAGTTTATTGGCATCAACCTCAACATGCTGGCACCAAGATGCCACACTGATAACTTTGAATTCATTACTACGATGAGCAGGCAGTCTGGTTAAAAATCGGAGTGAGGCATTTACCTAGTATTAAAGATCAGTTAGTATATCCTCTATAGCAGGAAAAGTTCTTGCTTTTACACATCACCAGAGGACGTTCAAAAGCACAGCAAGGTCCCACAAACGGCAATGCAAAAATAACTGGATAATGTGCTTGAGTGATGTTGGCTAAGAGATCATTATTAACCAGGGCAGCAGAGAGAACTCCCCTTCTCTTAATGAAATGGTGCCATGTGATATTTCACCACCAGCTGAAAGGGCAGAGGGAATGTTAGTTTAATGTCTCATCTGAAGGATGGTGCATCTGACAATGAACAGTTAGCCTAAACAATATACTTGGGTCTCTGGGGTGGAACTTGAACCCAGACTCAGATGACAATGCTACAATGGAGCCACGTTGCTATTAAAGAATGCAGATATCATGGGGACCGTGCTATTCGAAGAAACAGATAATTAACATTTTTCAAGCTTCTGAACTAGGTTAATTCAATAAATGGGAATTTACATGGATTTCCTAAAAAGGTGTTTGATAAAGTTCCTCATGTAAGCCTATAAAGGATATTAAGAACTAAGCAAGTGTTGCACATGTTGTCAGCAAGAATTGAGAACTGGCTGGTAATAGAAAATAAAGCATTAATAAATAGAAAATGTTCTATGATGGGATGCTAACCAGTGCAGTTCCACAGGGATGCATCGCCAGAGCCTGCTATTTTCCATATTTGCGAATGATCGCACTATTAAATTTTTTAACGATGCTGAGCTCTCTGGGTGGATAATGAGGATGAAACAGATCTCGAGATAACCAATTATATGGAGAACATGAGATACGATTCAAGTGGCTAATATTGGGTGTTGCATGTGGGAACAAATAATCATGACATGTATAAAATTGAACCGTCCTATTTTTTGGAGACACTGTCATGCGAATCCAGCCAAACAGAGGGGATGGAGGTTCTCCTGTCTGTCACCTGGAAGGATTCAATATGAAACGGGTTTTCATTGTTAGCTACCGAATTGCCAAAATACCCAGTCGGTATTTTTAACAAACTGCGATGTTAAAGAAAACCTTCATTGGTAGAGACAGGAAATGTATTAGTTAACAATATCCAGAAATCATCTGGCCAGTGAGAGCTAGGTATTGAATGAGGCAAACCCAGAACTAGAATTGGCCTCAAATTCATCTGTAAAATGTCACCACAGTTTCTGATAAATAATGCACTAGAACAGATGAGCTTGAGGCCCGATCTGGAGTATGTAAAGAATTCATTAAGAGTGACCAGAAAGCCTGGAATCTAAAGGAATTAAATAATTAAGAAAAAACTTCCCATAGAAATTTAGATTTATTGGAATACGACTGAGGATAGACATGATTTGGGTTTTGAGAAAAATGTAAGATTTAGAGGTTGAAATAAGCATGCTATTTAACTTGCAGTCACAAGTACAAAATTCACAAGCCAGGAGCTTGATCAGGATAAACTTTATTTCTTAAACCCCTATGCTTCTCTCGATAATAATTGGAGAAAAAGACTCTCAGACATGAAAGCCGACGTTGAATTGATTGGTATTATTTAAATGAAGCTGGATCACTAACTGATGGGGTGACAGCAGCAAGGAGGTCAGTGGGGGAAGAGAGAGATACTGACAGCATTTCTTTTAAAAAAGGGAAAGAGGGGACTAAACACAATTTTCTTAAAGTAAAAAATCAAGTGTTTATCTGGAAGGCCTATCTATAGAAGAATAATCAGACGCAAGCATGGGACTGAACGGTGGCGTAATGGTTAGCACTGCTGCCTCGCAGCACTGAGGTCCCAGGTTTGATCCAGGCCCCGGGTCACTGTCCAAGTGGAGTTTGCACATTCTCCCCATGTCTGCATGGGTCTCACCCCCACAACCCAAAAAGATGTGCAGGGTATGTTTGTTGGCCACACTAAATTACCCCTTAATTGGAAAACAAAAGTAATTGGGTATTCTAAATTTTTTTTTTTTAAATGGATTGAGCAGACTTGATAAGCTAAAACACCTTTTTTTATATAAATGTTTTTTATTCAGTTTTCATGTTTTAAATTACAAATTGTTAGAGAGAGAGAAAAAAAAGAACACGCAAAAATTAACATATATATTTACAGGTAAGCATCTTCGTAATAATAACTGTGGCCTCCCCCCTTTAGCCGGCATACATATTTTTGTGTTTCATTTTTATACGCTACATGTCACTGAAGAAAACAGATCAGTAAATTATTCAAAATACTTTCACTTTTTAAAAAATGTGCAACAAAAAGGCGTTGCATGCCAGAATTAATTTTAGTTGGAACTCTTGTAGACAGCAAAGGAAATATTCAATTCTTCAATAACATAGCTTCCACGTTCCAAAGACCCTGCCTAACCTGAAGGCTTGGATAGTCTTCTGTGCATTTAAGCATTTGCTAATTATGATTTAAGATTCTTCCCTTTAATTATTCGGCTAGGAATAATCACATCTATCTTCTCTGATTGTTTTGTTTCCTTGTCTAGGACATAAGATTCAATGCTTTAATTGTAATGCATTAGGCCAGAAGGATCTGAATGTTAACAACCAGTGCCCTCTAGTGCTTATGAATAGCAGTCAGCACAAATTTGTTAGAACACACTTTCCCTATTAACATGAACTGCAACTTACTTTTATATAGCATCTTTACATCGTAAAATATCTCCTAACACTTCACAGGAGGGACATTAAACACCAAGTCACACAAAGAGATATTAGGGCAGATGACCAGAAGCTCGGTCAAAAGAGTTTTATGGAATATCTTAAAGGAGAAAGAGTTAGAGAAGAGGAGGGAATTCCGTGGCCCCCAATGACGGTGCAGCTAAAATCAGAGTTATTCAGGAGGTCAGAACTTAAGGAGAGCAGAGAACCCAGAGGATTGCAGGGCTGGAGAGGATTACTGAAATAGCAGCCAAAAAAATGGAGGGATTGGAAAATAAGAATGAGAATGTTACAATGGGGATGGCGCTTAACCAGGAAAGCAGCCAATGTAGTTCAGTGAGCATAAAGATGACATGTAAACAAGACTTGGTGCGAGTTCGGACATTTACATGCAGACATCTAATTATAGATACAGAAATGGAAAGGTATTAGGGTTGATGAGATTACATAGAACATAGAACAGTACAGCACAGAACAGGCCCTTCGGCCCTCGATGTTGTGCCGAGCCATGATCACCCTACTCAAACCCACCCTATACCCATAACCCAACAACCCCCCCCCCCCCAACCTTACTTTTTAGGACACTGCGGGCAATTTAGCATGGCCAATCCACCTAACCCGCACATCTTTGCACTGTGTGAGGAAACCGGAGCACCCGGAGGAAGCCCACGCACACACGGGGAGGACGTGCAGACTCCACACAGACAGTGACCCAGCCGGGAATCAAACCTGGGACCCTGGGGCTGTGAAGCATTTATGCTAACCACCATGCTACCGTGCTGCCCCCATTACATGGGGTGGTGGGAAGAGAGAAAGAGACAAATGGGCCAAATAATATTTTAGACGTATTGTTGCTGTTAGCTATGATTTATGGGAACTCGTCTTTTTAAAACAGGCAGCAGCATCATATTGATCAAACCTTTCGATCAATTGATTTTTGTTTGGAGCTTCAACTTCAGTTTGATGCACTAAGTGTACTCCCTTCATGGAAAGAGAAACAGAGCGACATCACCTTGCTCTTCCAAAGATTTTGGTCAAGGGCTCATTTCCTACACTACTGCCATACAAGCCCTGGCTCTGGATTACATTTATAGCTTCCACTGTCGCAAGAACTTGATAGAAGCACGAACATCTGACTACAAGTTTAAATGTAGCACGAATGCCGGTTTGGCGTATTGTGGTACCACCAACTCTCAGATTCCTACAGAGTTGAGCTGTGGTCCCAAAAGTAGAATTAGTCCCAAAAGCAGAATTAGTTACACACGACCTAAGCTGTGATGCAACATGACAGAAAAATCCCTCTGAGGCTGACACCAGTGACTGAAGTTTGTCCATTTCGTTTTGGAAGCTAGCAGCATTAATCTTCTAGGTGGCAGAATGTGTTTCATCTGGAAAATATGCTTTGCCACCAAAATCCATCCAGTAACTTTATCTCGGGCAGAGTTACCAGACTCACTGGTCACAGTTCCAATCTGTCAGAAAGCAAATTTGGAACTGATGCTAATTACGTCTTGTTCCACAAAGATCGATGAGTGCAATAGATGTTTGGGTGCAGTATTAGAAGTAAATTATTTAGAACCAATCTCACGTGAGGAACAATACAACGCTCACAAAGAAATAAATAGAACTGGCAATAGGTGACAAGTGGCTGAATAACTCGCATAGCTACATTGAGGCCGATTTAGATTCTTGCCCCAACATGTAACCTACCTGTGCTCACCCCACAGATGTAGTCAAAGAGTTGATAGACTTGCTTTCCAGTTAGTTCTTCCAGTTTACGAAGTGTCTGAAGAGCCACCAGTCCCCTGCGACAAATAAAACATTGCTCTCAACACTTGCGCAATCTATTTTCATATCCAAGTTCATGCCTTTTTAGTAAGTGTAAAAAAGAATCAATAATTACTAAATTAAATGGTGCAGCAAATATTGTTGTGACAACCACAAATGTTCCATTCTACTCATTGCAAATAAACATTAAATTTTAACGCTCCCACCTCAAATATATATGCGAGCTTTGCGCACGAGCCGTGGGAGAGACCACATGTGAAGTGAGACACAGCCAGAGTGAGTGCAGGTATCGGGAATTTGAAACAGAATGGGAATTCGGTGCAGAGCGGAAAAAGATACTTTTTGCTTTTTCTCCTTGCTTTGTAACTTTTTAACATCTTCAGTGAGCTGCAGCAGCTGAGACTACAAGGGAGAGGGCTGATTGGTAAATAGTGGGGAAGCTCGACAAATCTTTAAAATGTTTATTGCTTATAGTTTAAAAATACATTTTGTACTTTATAATCTGTAAGGGCTATAATTGTTGTAACACGGACCAGGAAAGAAGGGCCATCGAGAATTAGATATAATCTTAAGTCATGGCAGGAGAGCCCAAAGCCATGGGTTGCTACTCTTGCTCCATGTGGGAAGAGGATAACATTTTCAGTGCCCAGGACGAGCATGTGAGCAGGAGGTGTCCCCAGCTACATTTACTGGAAGTCCAGGGTTCAGAGCTGAAGCGACAGCTGGGGACACTGTGGAGCATCTGCGAGGTGAAGAGTGTCGTGGATAGCATGTATAGAGAAGTGGTCACATTTCAGACTCAAGACTCTACAGGCAGGAGGGGAATGGGTGACCACCAGGCAGAGCAAGAGTGCTATGCAGTTCATGCAGGAATCTCCTATGGTCTTTCCCTGCAAAATAGATTTACCACTTTGGATACTGTCAAGGGGAAAGCAGCAACCGCCAAACTTGTTGCACTATGGATGGTTCTGCTAGAGATGGGAGGAGTAAAAAGTGTGAGAATGCAATAGTTATGGGGGATTTATTTGTAAAGAGAATAGATAGGTGTTTCTGTGGCCCCAAACATGTCTCCCTAGTGGTAGAGTCAAGGATGTCTCGGAGCAGTTACAGGATGTTCGGGAAGGGGGGGTGAACAGCCAGTGGTCATGGTCCACGACGTAGGTTAAAAAAAAAAGGGATGAAGTACTTAAAACAAAATATAGGGAGTTAGGAAGAAAGTCGATATGTCAGACCTCAAAAGGTAGCGATCTTGGGATTACTACCAGTGCCACGTGCTAGTCAAAGTAGAAATAGCAGGTTATTATAGGATATATATGTGGCTGAAAAGATGGCGTGATGGGGAGGGTTTCTAATCTCTGGGGCATTGGGACCAGTTTTGGGGAGATGAGATCAGTGCAAACTGGACGGGTTACACCTGGGCAGGATCGGGACAGATGTCCTGGATGGGATTTGCTAGAGTGGCTGGGGAGGGGTTTAAATTAAAAAGGCTGGGAATGGGCCCCTGTGTAAGGAGTCTGAGGAGAGGGAATCAAGGACAAACACAAAAGGACAAAGAGTGGAATAAGAGAAATGATAGGCAAAGAAATCAAGGACCAGATTCAAACAGTGAAAAATATTGTGAGCGGGGCAAGCAATGTTAAAAAGAAAAGCTTTAAGACTTTGTGCCCGAACGCCCGGAGCATTCACAATAAAATGGACAAACAAATCGGGCAAATAGATGTAAATTGGTATGATGTAATCAGGATTATGAAGACATGCCTGCAGGGTGACCAAGGATGGGAACTGAATATCCAGCAGCATTCAGTATTTAGGAAGGACAAACAAGAAAATAAAAGGCGATGGAGTTGCATTGGTGATTAAAGAGGAAATTAACACAAAAGTGAAGAAGGATTTTGCTCCGACAGTGTGGAATCTGTGTGGGTCGCGCTGAGAAACACCAAGGGGCAAAAAAATGTTAGTGGCTGTTGTATATTGACCCCTAAACTGTAGTGGTGATGGTGGGAATGACATGAAACAGGAAATTAGAGATGCATGCAATAAAGGAACATCTGTAATTATAGATGATTTTAATCTACATATCGATTGAGCAAACAAATTAGCCACAATACCAAAGAGGAGGAATTCCTGAAGCGTATACGGGATGGTTTTCTGAACTAATAGGTTGAGGAACCAACTGGAGAGCAGGCCATCCTAGACTGGGTGCTGTTTAATGAGAAAGGAATCATTGGCAATCTAGTGGTGCAAGATCCCTTGGGGATGAATGACCATATGGTAGGATTTTTCATCAAGATGGAGAGTGAAGTTGCTGATTCTGAGAATAAGCACCTGAATCTTAATGAAGGAAACTACAATGGTATGAGGCACGAGTTGGTTATGATCGATTGGGAAACATTACTTAAAGGGATGACTGGGGATAGGCAAGGAGTGCAAGATTGTTTATTCCTGTCTGGCACAAAAGCAAAACGGGAAAGGTGGTCAATCCATGGCTTATAAGGGAAATTAGAGATAGTATTTGCTTCAAGGAATCAAATAAGCATACTATTTAGCCAAGAAAAACAACAGGTCTGAGAACTAGGAGCAGTTTAGAATTCAGCAAAGGATAACCAATCGACTGATTAAGAGGAGGAAAATAGAGTACGAAAGTAAGCTTGCAGGGAACATACAAACTGACTTTAAAGGTTTCTATAGGTAGATGAAAAAAGAGTGGTGAAGGCAAATGTAGGTCCCTTACAGTCAGAAACATGTGAATTTATAATGGGGGACAAATAAATGGCTGAGCAACTAAATACATACTTTAGTTCTGTATTAGAACCTAATATTCCTAAAATCCTCCACTCGACACACTATTACTGTAAGACGGTCAAAAACATCCAAAGTTTGTGATTTATCTAGGACATTCTGATGCAGGGCAATTGCCCAATGCAAGCTTGCACTTACTGGCAATCGTCATACAATTGTTACCAGGGAACATCAAGGATTGGGGTTTTCCCCACTGCATCTTTAGGGTACTCCCAAGTTTAGACCTTCCAGAGCTGGAAAGTTACAGGCCACGATTTCCCTTCTACTAAAACTTGTTGACTCGGCAAGGTGTATTTTGTTCTATCAGGGAGTTTGCAGCTAGGAAAACCATTATTTTAAAACTACCAATAATGACCACAAAGGCTACAATTTAGCTTAAGAATTCAATTGTTTGTATCATATATCCAAGTTATTATAACAAGAATGAAATGCATCGAGTTAGAATTGCCCATGTTACAGGTTTAAGAAAGTGGTTAGACACAACGGGATCTGAAAAGAATTATTACAATTGCTTGATTACTTTTCAGCAGAGTTTAATGTCAGAAAATCAAGTACTGTACTTCTATTTAATTAGTTTTTTCATTCCATTGTATTACTACAATAATTCAGAATCTTACCTTGAGCTTGAGATTTTGACTTATTGTCAGTGCTTTTTGTTCGTTTAGAAATCAGGTTTATAAGCAGGGGAGATCCAGTATAATTGAATAACAAAAGAAAACTGGATGATTAGCCCAGAGAGGCGCGACAATTCCTTCACTGCAGCAATAGGGTTCATTAGAGGCATGGACTTGCCTTTGGGAGCTGCCTTTTGCAACAAACACAACAGTGTTGGGGTTGCTCTGAATCATAGCAATTCTCAGGTCAAACATTTGCAAATCCAAGTGAAAAGAGAACATGGCAAGACTGCTCAAAATTCACAATCTCTCAGAAACAATCCACAAATACGCAAGCAGTAACTGTCAATTGTACGAGGTATTATTTTTTAATATAATCTTTCTTAGAATATGGTGTCTCTGGCAATGTTCGCATTTATTTCCCATCTCTAGTGGTCTTTGCAGTGGCCTTTCTTCTTAAATCACTTACAGTAGATGTGAACGTGCTGAATTTTGACCAACCAACAATGTAGGGCTCGTCGGGAAGGTGTGTGACATGGAGGTGTCATGTGCCTCCTTCTATCTATTCTGATCATATGTTGTAGTTGAAGAGTTGCTGGTCAATAAACTACTTTAAATCTTTAAACTGAACCACTTGTGACTCCTCAACTCTTCAGTAAACTGTCAACCCTGGAGAGTGAGAAGGAGAGATGCTTAATCCTTATCCTCTGACTTTCATTGAAATTCAAGGTGAACCAGCCAATGTTGAGCCGCAAGACATTCATGGTGGGAGCTTCAATAAGGAAATGCTAATAAATGTCATTCTACATCTCGACAAGCTGCTGCTCTCAAGATTTTTGTTGTTGCTTACCTGGGCTCAATCGCAATAAAATATTTTTCAAACTTATGACCTTTTCTTTGGACTGGTTCACTGTTTTAAATACAGCCAAGAGCAACTTTTGTTTCCCTTTTAATCGGTCACCTGATTCTGCACCCACTTGAAATTGAAAAATTGAAAATCACTTATTGTCACAAGTAGGCTTCAATGAAGTTACTGTGAAAAGCCCCTAGTCGCCACATTCCGGCGCCTGTCCGGGGAGGCTGGTACGGGAATCAAACCGTGCTGCTGGCCTGCTTGGTCTGCTTTAAAAGCCAGCGATTTAGCCGAGTGAGCTAAACCAGCCCCTTGTAGGCTCACTGTAAAATGCAACTTCTATTTGAGTCGCTATCAAGAACGCCATGTCCCACAGACAAGACTGAAAAGTCCTTCTATAAAATTGGGGCAACGAGTGGTTTCAGCTTGCGTTGCCTCCTGTATGTTGAAGAAATAGATTTCCCTCTCTTGCGATCATATTGCAGTTTAACCTGGAGTGTGAAATCTTCCCGCAAGCATTTGCTGGACTCGGCCTCCAGAATAAAGGCCGAGAGAATATCTACTAACCAGAAAGAAACCTTGGCCCCTAACCCATAAATACGTCATGAGTCTTTCAGTTCTTTCTAATGTGATTCTTCTTCATAAACCTTGCTCAGCTACTCTAAGAAAAGATAATGATGATTGGCGTTACTGGTTTTGCATCCACCAAATGTCTAAACTTTAGGTGAACCTGACCCTTAATTTTGTACCAAACAAGTGGATCTTCATCCCTTACTCGCTGTCCTGAAAAATCTCACTTCAGAATTCCTAATGCATCAGTTTGAACGTTCATACTCCCCATAAGGTGTAGAAGGAAAAACTACCTGTTTGCACTCATTGGCAGACACGTTGGACTGCCAACCCACACAATCTGGGTTGAAGTTCTCCAGGTTCTTTCAATGCCGCGCCCTTAAGAAGCCATGATTCCATTGCTGTGATATGGATTTGTATCTAGGTGCCAGTAAAGTGCAATGGAAATAACAAACCTTTCTTCCCCAATGTACTGACAATGATTTTAACTTACAGCGTTGTACAATGGCAAAGTCACTTTACTCTGAAAGAATCAAGCAAAAGCTAAGCAGCAATGAACCCAACAAAAATTCAAGTGTAAAATCAAAGTCACATTTGGATCTCCAAGAGACCAAGCAAAAAACAGCAGAAACCTATTTCCTCAATTTGACGCTCAGATGGTATGTTGGTTGATGAAGTTACGTAGATGAATGGCTATCTTATTTTTTCTCTCAAATTTAGAGTACCCAAATCTTTCTTTTCTCAATTAAAGGGCAATTTAGCGTGGCCAATCCACCTAACCTGCACATCTTTGGGTTGTGGGGGTGAGACCTACACAGACACGGGGAGAATGTGGAAACTCCACACGGACAGTGACCCGGGGCCGGGATCGAACCCGGGTCCTCAGCGCCACAGCCACTGCACCACCCCGGAGGGCTACCTTGATGAAATATTAAATGCCTCACTTGAAACATTTATTAAAATCAGAAATTCAATTACCTCGTTCCTCCTCCATCGATACTCAAGACTCTAATGCCACGCCCTTTGATAGGGTTTGTATACCCAATCAGAGCCAGACTCTCCCTGACTGCATTCTGAAGGGTTTCATCATTTGCTTGCCTCAGACGTAACAAACAAGGAATTAGCTTCTCCTGTTTTCAAAAACAAGAAGATAATTTTAGAACCTCAATGTGCTCATCACAGGATTTCTAATGCATGTTTAATGGAATAGAATATTAGTACAGCTAGCTATCTTTGCCAAATTTAAAATGAAATATCAATGGAAGAAAGCAGTGGAAAAGAATAAATATATATTCAGTACAATACCTGTAACGGCCCACCAGTGTGTGTGTGTTTTAAGCAACTGATGTTCTACAATGTATACTAACAGCCCCCAGTGGTGCTGTGGTTTCTCTTCCCGCACCTAGTGATGCGCACAACAGACTTTTGTTGGTTTCCATAACATTTTTTTCCTGGAACAGGGTGCTAGCCTGTCACCAGAGGGTTAGCTTGAGGGGCATCGATCTACTTCAAGCATGCTGACCAGGAGTCGCTCCTGCCTGCCACTGGTGTGTTAGATACTCAACCAGCTGGCAGTAATATGAACGCACCTTCCTTGGAAGCCGTGTCCCCCCCCACCCCCACCCGTTGGACACACGCAGCACCGACCGGCGACTCCGAGCCGATGTGTCCCGAGGGTCTTGGCAGCTTGACCACCGTGGACCGGAAGTCCTGGGGTGGGATTTGAACCTGGTGTTTCTGGCTCAGAGGTAAGGATGCTACCCATCGTGCTGCTGCACTGGAACATTTTTTGCTGAGCTCAGGGTTAAAAGCTAGTTCCCAATCTTAACCGTGGGCCTATTTTGAATCGACTGAGCTGCTTCCATTGAGCCAACATCCCACCTGCTCCGGAGGTTGGAGGTTGACCACTGAAGCCTATGGTGCATCCCACTAATGTCCAAAATATCTCACTAATGTCCAACGTAAAAGGAGACAAAGTGAACAGTTCTCTTTAGGTGATGACATTTTGGTGCTTTGAAAGCTCGCAGACAGTCTACTCAGTACAGGAGTTCAAATCTGGAGTGCTCAAACTTCGAGAACAAGGCCACAAAAACGTATCCTTTCTCCAACTGAACTGAAAATTTAAAACTGTCCATTAACCTTTGTTTACCACCCTCAAGCCCTGGAAAAATCACTGGCAAGTCAAACCAGACAGGTTTCAAAGGTGTGAATGATAATATAAGATTGAAATTTCAATATTCTGAAAAAGGAAGTAAACTTTATTTTTCAAAGCACTCTCTTCTTTGTCATTCTTTACAAAACGTTGCCAGTTTCTTTAATCCACTGGCACTGATCAAGGGACACAAACAAATATATAATATTTTGCAGGGACATGAATAAAAATAAAATCAGGATAGGAATAGGGCCGCTCTGATATAGACAGGCAGAGATAGGAAAATGGCAGAAATATTAAATTATCATTTTCTCTTCAGGACCTAGAAGGGAGGCTGATCAGGTGGACACTAAATCAGAAGATTAAATTAGAAATAATATAATTACATTAACATAGGGGAAGGAATATTAAATACATCAATCAACCTTTCTGTCTGGACAATTTGTATCCATGCATTTTAAAGAGTCAGTAGTAGCACTCTTACACATATTCATTCATCTAGAATTAATAAGCTTGCAGAATGGGCAAATAATTGGCAAATGAATTTGAACACAGATGACGGTGAGGTATTACATTTTAATCATTAACGTGACGACTCTCGACAATCTAAGGATTTAGGTCTATGTGCAGTTTCACATTCTGGCCACTGGATGGCACTGTAAAGCACTGCCCTCTCAGAACTGACAACACCAGGTTAAAGTCCAACATGTTGGTTTCAAACACTAGCTTTCGGAGCACTGCTCCGAAAAAATATATAATATTTTGCAGGGACATGAATAAAAATAAAATCAGGATAGGGCCGCTCTGATATAGACAGGCAGAGACATTTTTACAGACAAATTCACAAATGCCAGATAATGCTTAGAATGCGAGCATTTGCGGGTAATTAAATCTTTACAAATCCAAAGATAGGGGTAACCCCAGGTTAAAGAGGTGTGAATTGTCTCTAGCCACGACAGTCGGTAGGATTTTGCACGCCCAGACCAGATGGTGGGGGGTGAATGTAATGCGACATGAATCCCAGGTCCCAGTTGAGGCCGCACTCATGTGTGCGGAACTTAACTGTAAGTTTCTGCTCGGCAATTCTGCGTTATCGCATGTCCTGAAGGCCGCCTTGGAGAATGCTTACCTGGAGATCAGAGGCTGAATGCCCTTGACTGCTGAAGTGTTCCCCGACTGTGTTACTGCCTGGTGATTGTCGCGCGATGTCCGTTCATTCGTTGTCGCAGCGTCTGCATGGCCTCGCCAATGTACCACGCTTCGGGACATCCTTTCCTGCAGCGTACGAGGTAGACAACATTGGACGAGTCGCACGAGTATGTACCGTGTACCTGGTGGGTGGTGTTCTCACGTGTAATGGTGGCATCCATGTCGATGATCCGGCACGTCTTGCAGAGATTGCCATGACAGGGTTGTGTGGTGTCGTGGTCGCGGTTCTGAAGGCTAGCTAGTTTGCTGCAAACAATGGTTTGTTTGAGGTTGCGCGTTGTTTGAAGGCAAGTAGTGGGGGTGTGGGGATTACCTTGGCAAGATGTCCATCTTCATCAATGACGTGTTGAAAGCCTGCGAAGATGTCGTAGTTTCTCGGCTCCGGGAAAGTACTGGACGACGAAGGGTACTCTGTTGGCTGTGTCCCGCGTTTGTCTTCTGAGGAGGTCGGTGCGGTTTTTTGCTGTGGCGCGTTGGAACTGTCGATCGATGAGTCGAGCGCCATATCCCGTTCGTACGAGGGCATCCTTCAGTGTCTGTAGATGTCTGTTATGCTCCTCCTCGTCTGAGCAGATCCTGTGTATGTGGAGGGCTTCTTTGGATCTGCAAAGATTTAATTACCCGCAAATGCTCGCATTCTAAGCACTGTCTGGCATCTTTGAATTTGTCTATATATATGTTTCTGGAACATACCTCTTCATTCATCTGAGGAAGGAGCAGTGCTCCGAAAGCTAGTGTTTGAAATAAACATGTTGGACTTTAACCTGGTGTTGTAAGACTTCTTACTGTGCTCACCCCAGTCCAACACCGGCATCTCAGAACTGAATCTTATTGCTGCATCTGAATGGATTTGTGTGTGAGCTGAGTAAATCAGCAAAATCCTCACTCAAGTTTTAAATATTTTTAAACTACATAAATCACATTAACTTTTGTTTGCTCCCCCCACGCCACTACCACCAATTTTTTCTTGAAAACATTTAATGAAGGAGCCTCAACTGCTTCACTGGGCAAGGAATTCCATAGATTCACAACCTTTTGGATGAAGAAGTTCCTCCTAAAATCAATCCTAAATATACTTCCCCTTATTTTGAGGCTATGCCCCCTAGTTCTGCTTTCACCCGCCAGTGGAAACAACCTCCCCGCATCTATCCTATCGATTACCTTCATAATTTTATATGTTTCTGTAAGATGCCCCCCACATCCATCTAAATTCCTCAGAGTACAGTCCCAGTCTACTCAACGTCTCCTCATAATCCAACCCCCTCAACTCTGGGATTAACCTAGTGAATCTCCTCTGCACACCTTCCAACCTCCTTTCTCAGGTAAGGAGACCAAAACTGAACACAATACTCCAGGTGTGGCCTCACTAACAGTTTATACAATTGCAGCATAACCTCCCTAGTCTTAAACTCCATCCCTCTAGCAATGAAGGACAAAATTCCATTTGCCTTCTTAATCACCTGTTGCACCTGTAAACCAGCTCTCTGTGACTCATGCACTAGGACACCCAGGTCTCTCTGCACAGCAGCATGTTTTAATATTTTAGCATTTAAACGTTTTAAGATTTTGATGGCCCCGATTCCCACGGATTCTGGTCTTTATCATCCGCCTGCCACCCACTTCCTCAATCCCATATCCACGTGGCTCATTCACAGTACAATGCCAATTCCTTGGTCAGCACAAATTGGAACATAAAATACTCACCACCTGCAGTGGGTCCACACAGCTCCATGCTTCCACATCAACGCTTGCTCTCTCTCGCTCCCGCTGAGCCCTTCAGAGGAGCTACCTGCATGGAGCTTCTGTTTTTTGTAACTAAATCATCAGACTGTTCCCTCCAGGGCACAACTCACTCACCCACTACCAGCAACTGTTGGAATTAAAAATGCACCCATCACTTGGAAGGACCCACTGACAAGGTCCTGGAGATGGGAGGTCCTGCAGCCTCCTACACTCATTCTCACCCTAGTGCGAAGGCCTCAAGCTACTGTTTGCACATAACGAGCTCAGATGCCCCCTGGAACCCTCACCCATTGTAAGGATTTCTACTCCCCAGAGATGGGACTGCTTCGCCCCCCCTCACCAAAACAACCACCACTTTCCTGCACTCTTTCCCAAACTCTCTGGACTCAGATTCAATTGCCCCTCTACACCCAGTTTGAACAAAATCCAATATTATTTCTTGACGTCTCACGTGGAATGGCTTAGAGAGGTGAACTAGTGCTCCTTTTACAGCTTTAGAAGCAGATTGATGTTTGGTCCTAGTGTGGTATGTAGTGAAGCTTTATTTTTGGGAGGGCTGGGTGGTGGGAGTAGGGCCGGGAAGAGTTACAAACACATATACAAATTTCAACCAATTGGCTCTTAAGAGGAAGAAAAGATAGACAAGAACGTCAGTGTCCGAGTTACCTTGACAGCCACAGCCCGGCTTTCAGGAAATTCCAGAAGATGGTACGTTAGCTCTTCCACTCGATTGATATACACTCGGGCATCAGAGGCTCTGTGTAATGCTTGTACCAAAGCTCTGGTCCGGTTATCCACACTGAACTTGGCAATGATCTAGGCAAAGAATGGTAATGCAGCAATGAAAGAAATCAACCTTTGCATCGAGTCACTGCATCTCTTTTGGACTTAAACTGATGCAGCTTCTCCCAGACGGCTTGATCTTTCTGGAGAAAGCTCTGCGACGCAGACTAGCCAAGAGTTTAAAAAACAATTCGACCACGTTTCATATTGTTACGCAAGCAATAATGTTGAAAAATCAAAGCACAACCGAGGAATTAATACAAATAGGACAGTACCAAACCAGAGACAGCTGAAGATGTAACTAGGGTCCTACAAAAGAGTTCCGCAAGTCATTGTCCAATAGCACAATGCATCCCTACAGCTTAATACAGAAATATGTAACATGCTACATATCGGATGAAAAAAAGACACGCATGAAACGTACTCTCCAAAATAGTTTAGAGTGAAAATGAATATTAGTAGACACAGGAGGTAAATGGAGCACTGAAACAAAAAGATATTACACCATGCACAAGGAAGTCTAACCACGCAAGGGGGTACAAAGAGACATTCACATATCGCTTTATGAGGTGGACCCAGGAATCCCATAGCACCACAGAAGAGCAGGTGAAGATGTTTCTTCTTGATTTCTTGGTGACTATCCTACATTGATGACCTCTTGTGATGTTCTGCCCCGTGAATGGAAACATTGGCCCAGATCTACCGATTCCAACAGTGGTAGATGCAGAGGCTTTCCGAAAGCCACAATGACATTGCAACTGTAGGGAGGCACCTTATGCGGGAACCTGGAACTTGCTGTTTGCCAGAAGTAGCTCCTTGGGATGCCACGTTGATAGTTCTGTTGCAATCAGTCAGTGAAAACACGGCCTGTTTGCCCAGTGCTTACCACAGCTATATCACAGCTTTATTTAGGTGTGCTTCTAGCCAGCGTAAAGCCTGCTCCAGGACAGCAGCCCTACAATCAGCAAGAGTATCTCTCCAGCTGGTAATCCAACAACCACCCCTACATTGATCAACCTCTTCCAACCACCAGCTCTGCTCACCACCACCACCCACCCCCCACTTACCCTACCTACCTCCAGCTCAGAGTGTCTAATTTGCCACTGGCCAGAAGATCCGGGGCACTGAATCCACTCTATCAAAACCTTTCATCATTTTAAAGATCTCTATTCAGTCACCCCCCCCGCCATCTTCTATTTTCACACTTTCCTGATCAGTGCACCCACATACTTCTGGCACCATCCTTGGGAATCCTCTCTGAACTCTCTCCAGGGCCTCCATATACTTCTTGCAATACGGTGACCAGAACCGCACGCAGTGCTCTTATAATTGTGGCCTAGCCAATGTTTGAAATGGTTTTAGCTCTTACTTTCCTTCTCGAAATATCTGTGCTGCAAGATTCTTCGCATTGATCCGTCCATCAACACTAAACAGGTTAACTAATCAGTTACCTCATTACGGTCATACCCACAATGACTGCCGTTCAAAAAGGCTGATCTTCACTTGGGAAACGTAAATGGGTACAAAGATTTTTCATAATGTCTTGGCTTGGAACCGGAGGGACTATTAAGCTGACTAGATGGAGAAACACAGCCATTTTCCAGCTCTGCATCATTTGTTGGTTTTTGATGTGAGAGCTTCCACTATATTGAACCTAGACCATCTCAAGCTCCTTGTATTTTCACCACTGTAATATTACACTCATGTTTATTTCATCTATACAAAAATAACACATTAAGAGCTGGAAAAAGCCCCCTTGGGCCTGCTCCACCATTCAAGAAGCTGAATTGATGGTCGCCTCAACTCCACATTCATGCCTCTCCCCAATACCCTTTGATTCGGCTGCTAATCAAGGTTCTTTATACATCGACTTCAAACCTACTCAATGGACCTGCCTCCATCGTTCTCCAAGGAAATAGTTCCAAGGACTCATGACCCCCCCCCCCCCCCCCCCCCCGCCCCCCCAATGCAATAATATTCTCCTCTCCATTTTAAATGGGAGACTCCCTATTTTTAAACTGTGTCCCTTCATTCTAGCCTCTCCCACAAGGGGAAACGTCCTTTGAGTATCCACCCTGTCAAAACCAGTCAGGATTTGAAAAATGAAATGAAATGAAAATCACTTATTGTCACAAGTAGGCTTCAAATGAAGTTAATGTGAAAAGCCCCTAGCCACCACATTCCGATACGTGTTCGGGGAGGCTGGTACGGGATTTTATACATTTCAATAAAATCATCCCTCAAATCTTTTAAACTCAGTCCCAGCCTGTCCAACTTTTCCTTACAAGGTAACCCCACCCCCAACCCGGGTGATGGTCGAATGAACCTTCTCTGAACTACTTCTAACCCATTTATATCCTTTCTTAAATGAGGAGACCAAAATTGCACACAGTAATCCAGAACTGGTCTCACCAATGTCCTGCACAACTGCAACAAAACATTCTTATTTCTATATTCCAACCCCTTTGCAATACAGAACATTCCATTTGCCTTCTTAATTACTTGCTGTACCTGTATACTTACTTTGTGATTCCTGTCCCTGAACATCCAGATCCCTCACAATTTGCAATTTCTCCCCATTTAAATAATATGCTACCTTTCTATTCTTCCCGCCAAGGTTAAACTGCACCGTCCAAATTTTTGCACACTCAATTAACCCTTTGCACACTCCTTTATAGACTCTTTGCAACTTGCTTTCCTACCTTTCTTTGGGTCTTCAACAAATTTAGCAACCCTGTGGTCATCTCCCTCCAAAACAGGTATACCGTTTTGGATACTGTTGGGGGAGAAGACTCACCAGGGGAAGGCAGTAGTAGCCAGGCTCATGGCACCGTGGCTGGCTCTGCTGCACAGAAGGGCAGGAAAAAGACTGGCAGGGCTATAGTCATAGGGGATTCAATTGTAAGGGGAGTAGACAGGCGTTTCTGCGGTCGAAAACAAGACTCCCGAATGGTATGTTGCCTCCCGGGTGCTCGGGTCAGGGATGTCTCCGATCGGCTGCAGGACATACTAAAGGGGGAGGGTGAACAGCCAGTTGGCGTGGTGCATATTGGCACCAACGATATAGGTTAAAAAAAGGATGAGGTCCTACAATCAGAATTTAGGGAGTTAGGAGATAAGTTAAAAAGTAGGACCTCAAAGGTAGTAATCTCAGGATTGCTACCAGTGCCACGGGACAGTCAGAGTAGAAATTTAAGAATAGTCAGTATGAATACGTGGCTTGAGAGATGGTGCAGGAGGGAGGGGTTCAGATTTTTGGGACATTGGACCCGGTTCTGGGGGTGGTGGGACCATTACAAACCGGATGGTCTACACCTGGGCAGGACTGGAACCAATGTTGCTAACACTGTTGGGGAGGTTTTAAACTAATGTGGCAGGGGGGATGGGAACCAGATTAGGAAGTTAGAGGTCAGTAAAGAAGCAGCAACCAAAGCTGGTAAGGTACGAAATAATAAACTCCATGTGACTAAGGGGAAGAGTCGACAGGGAAGAGATGATGAACGCAAAGGGACAGGTGGTCTGTCGTGCATTTGTTTTAATGCAAGAAGTGTAGCAGGTAAGGCAGATAAACTTAGGGTTTGGATCAGTACCTGGGAATATGATGTTATTGGTATTACTGAGACTTGGTTGAGGGAAGGGCAGGACTGGCAACTGAATATCCCAGGGTACAGATGCTTCAGGAGGGATAGAGAGGGAGGTAGAAGGGGTGGAGGAGTTGCATTACTCGTCAGAGATGATATCACAGCTGTGATTAAGGAGGGCAAGATAGAGGATTCGAGCACTGAGGCAATATGGGTGGAGCTAAGAAATAGGAAGGGTGCAGTAACATTGTTGGGACTTTACTACAGGCCTCCCAAAAGTGAGCATGAAGTAGAGGTACAAATATGCAGACAGATTATAGAAAAATGTAAGAGCAATAGGGTGGTTGTGATGGGAGATTTTAACTTCCCCAACATTGAATGGGATTCGTGTAGTGTTGGAGGCGTAGATGGAGCAGAGTTTGTAAGGAGCATCCAGGAGAGTTTTTTAGAGCAGTATGTAAATAGTCCAACTCGGGAAGGGGTCATACTGGACCTGGTATTGGGGAATGATCCCGGCCAGGTGGTTGATGTTTCAGTCGGTGATTACTTTGGGAATAGCGATCACAATTCCGTAAGTTTTAGAATACTCATGGACAAGGACAAGAGTGGTCCGAAAGGAAGAGTGCTAAATTGGGGAAACATGATGTGGAGATGCCGGCGTTGGACTGGGGTGAGCACAGTAAGAAGTCTTACAACACCAGGTTAAAGTCCAACAGGTTTGTTTCAAACACGAGCTTTCGGAGCACGGCTCCTTCTTCACCTGAAGAAGGAGCCGTGCTCCGAAAGCTCGTGTTTGAAACAAACCTGTTGGACTTTAACCTGGTGTTGTAAGACTTCTTAAATTGGGGAAAGGCCAAGTACAACAAAATTCGGCAGGAGCTAGGGAATATGGATTGGGAGCAGCTGTTTAAGGGTAAATCCACATTTGAAATGTGGGAGTCTTTTAAGGAAAGGTTGATTGGAGTGCAGGACAGACATGTTCCTGTGAAAATTAGATAGAAATGGCAAGATTAGGGAACCATGGATGACAGGTGAAATTGTGAGACTAGCTAAGATGAAAAAGGAAGCATAAGTAAGATAGAGGCGACTCAAAAATGATGAAGCTTTGGAGGAATATCGGGAAAGTAGGACGAATCTCAAACGCGCAATAAAAAGGGCGAAAAGGGGTCATGAAATATCTTTGGCTAACAGGGCTAAGGAAAATCCCAAAGCCTTTTATTCGTATGTAAGGAGCAAGAGGGTAACCAGGGAAAGGATTGGCCCACTCAAAGACAAGAGAGGGAATTTATGCGTGGACTCAGAGGAAATGGGTGAGATTCTTAATGAGTACTTTGCATCGGTATTCACAAAGGAGGGACAAGACGGATGTTGAGGCTAGGGATGGATGTTTAAATACTCTAGGTCAAGATGTCATACGGAAAGGGGAAGTTTTGGGTATTCTAAAAGACATTAAGGTGGACAAGTCCCCAGGACCGGATGGGATCTATCCCAGGTTACTGAGGGAAGCGAGGGTCGAAATAGCTGGGGCCTTAACAGATATCTTTGCAGCATCATCGAGCATGGGTGAGGTCCCGGAGGACTGGAGAATTGCTAATGTTGTCCCTTTGTTTAAGAAGGGTAGCAGGGAAAATCCAGGGAATTACAGGCCTATGAGCTTGACGTCAGTGGTAGGCAAACTGTTGAAGAAGATACTGAGGGATAGGATCTATTCACATCTGGAAGAAAATAGACTTATCAGTGATAGGCAGCATGGTTTTGTGCAGGGAAGGTCATGTCTTACAAACCTAATAGAATTCTTTGAGGAAGTGACAAAGTTAATTGATGAGGGAAGGGCTGTAGATGTCATATACATGGACTTTAGTAAGGCGTTTGATAAGGTTTCTCATGGCAGGTTGATGGCAAAAGTGAAGTTGTATGGGGTTCAGGGTGTACTAGCTAGATGGATAAAGAACTGGCTGGGCAACAGGAGACAGAGAGTAGTGGTGGAAGGGAGTGTCTCAAAATGGAGAAGGGTGATGGGTGACTAGTGGTGTTCCACAGGGATCCGTGCTGTATTTTGTTTTTTGTGATCTACATAAATGATCTGGAGGAAGGTATAGGTGGTTTGATTAGCAAGTTTGCAGATGATTCTAAGATTGGTGGAGTTGAAGGTAGCGAGGAGGACTGTCAGAGAACACAACAAAATATAGATAGATTGGAGAGTTGGGCAGATGGAGTTCAATCCAGGCAAATGGGAGGTGATGCATTTTGGAAGATCAAATTCAAGAGCGGACTATATGGTCAATGGAAGGGTCCTGGGGAAAATTGATGTACAGAAGATCTGGGAGTTCAGGTCCATTGTACCCTGAAGGTGGCAATGCAGGTTGATAGAGTGGTCAAGGCGGCATACAGCATGCTTGACTTCATCGGACGGGGTATTAAGTACAAGAGTAGGCAGGTCATGTTACTGTTGTATCGGACTTTGGTTAGGCCACATTTGGAATACTGCGTGCAGTTCTGGTCGCCACATTACCAGAAGGATGTGGATGCTTTGGAGAAGGTGCAGAGGAGGTTAACCAGGATGTTGCCTGGTATGGAGGGTGCTAGCTATGAAGAAAGGTTGAGTAGATTAGGATTGTTTTCGTTGGAAAGACGGAGGTTGAGGGGGGACCTGATTGAGGTATACAAAATTATGAGAGGTATGGACAGAGTGGATAGCAACAAGCTTTTTCCAAAAGTGGGGGTGTCAGTTACCAGGGGTCATGATTTCAAGGTGAGAGGAGGAAAGTTTAAGGGAGATGTGCGTGGAAAGTTTTTTTTTTTTTTTTTAAAACGCAGAGGGTGGTGGGTGCCTGGAACGCTTTACCAGCGGAGGTTGTAGAGGCGGGCATGATTGCATCATTTAAGAGGCATCTAGACAGGTATATGAATGGGCGGCAACAGAGGGAAGTAGACATTGGAAAATAGGAGACAGGTTTAGATAAAGGATCTGGATCGGCGCAGGCTGGGAGGGCCGAAGGGCCTGTTCTTGTGCTGTAATTTTCTTTGTTCTTTGTATATTGCATTCCTTTCATCCAAATTATTGATATAAATTATAATTGAAGTCCCAGCATTGATCCATGATCTCCATTCATATCTTGCAAATGCAAAAATGACTTAGCTATGCCTACTCACTGTTGCCTTTGAGCTATCTAATCTTCTATCCATGCTGTTACTCCCTACACCATGAGGTCGTTCTTTGTGTAGTAACCTTTGATGTGGCACGTTTTGAAATGTTTTCCGCAAATCCAAGTACAGCACATCCACAGGTTCCCCTTTATCCACATTGTTTGTTATTTCCTCAAAAGGACTCCAATAAATTAGTCAAAACAAGATTTTGCTTTCACAAAACCATGCTGACTCTGCCTGACTGCATTGAGATTTTCGAAGTGTCCCGTTATCTTACTTAATCATAGATTCCAGCATTTTCCACCACTATGAGGCGTTAAGCTGAATGACCTGTGATTTCCTGCTCTCTGTTTCTCCACCTTGAATGGAGGAGCTCCATTTGTTATTTACAAAACTGTTGGGGCCTTTCTAGAATCTGGGGGAATTTGCAAAACTAAAACCAATGCATCTACTATCTCAGCAGTTACTTCTTTTCAGATCTCGGAGGGAGTCCATCAGGACTGGTTAGCTTTAATTCTAATAACTTTCTCGGTATCTTTGCCCTAGGTGATAGGAATTATTTTAAGTTCCCCCTCTTGTTCACCTCCAGATTCATAATATTTCTAGGATGTTATTTGTATTTGTATCCTTTACAGTGAGGATAGACACAAAACATCTATTCAATAACCCCGGTAACTATAGGCCGGTGAGCCTAACGTCTGTGGTGGGTAAAGTCTTGGAGAGGATTATAAAAGATACGATTTATAATCATCTAGATAGGAATAATATGATTAGGGACAGTCAGCATGGTTTTGTGAAGGGTAGGTCATGCCTCACAAACCTTATCGAGTTCTTTGAGAAGGAGACTGAACAGGTAGACGAGGGTAGAGCAGTTGATGTGGTGTATATGGATTTCAGTAAAGCGTTTGATAAGGTTCCCCACGGTCGGCTATTGCAGAAAATACAGAGGCTGGGGATTGAGGGTGATTTAGAGATGTGGATCAGAAATTGGCTAGTTGAAAGAAGACAGAGAGTGGTAGTTGATGGGAAATGTTCAGAATGGAGTTCAGTTACGAGTGGCGTACCACAAGGATCTGTTCTGGGGCCGTTGCTGTTTGTCATTTTTATAAATGACCTAGAGGAGGGCGCAGAAGGATGGGTGAGTAAATTTGCAGACAACACTAAAGTCGGTGGAGTTGTAGACAGTGCGGAAGGATGTTGCAGGTTACAGAGGGACATAGATAAGCTGCAGAGCTGGGCTGAGAGGTGGCAAATGGAGTTTAATGTGGAGAAGTGTGAGGTGATTCACTTTGGAAAGAATAACAGAAATGCGGAATATTTGGCTAATGGTAAAATTCTTGGTAGTGTGGATGAGCAGAGGGATCTCGGTGTCCATGTACATAGATCCCTGAAAGTGGCCACCCAGGTTGATAGGGTTGTGAAGAAGGCCTATGGTGTGTTGGCCTTTATTGGTAGAGGGATTGAGTTCCGGAGCCATGAGGTCATGTTGCAGTTGTACAAAACTCTAGTACGGCCGCATTTGGAGTATTGCGTACAGTTCTGGTCGCCTCATTATAGGAAGGACGTGGAAGCTTTGGAACGGGTGCAGAGGAGATTTACCAGGATGTTGCCTGGTATGGAGGGAAAATCTTATGAGGAAAGGCTGATGGACTTGAGGTTGTTTTCATTAGAGAGAAGAAGGTTAAGAGGTGACTTAATAGAGGCATACAAAATGATCAGAGGGTTAGATAGGGTGGACAGCGAGAGCCTTCTCCCGCGGATGGAGGTGGCTAGCACGAGGGGACATAGCCTTAAATTGAGGGGTAATAGATATAGGACAGAGGTCAGAGGTGGGTTTTTTACGCAAAGAGTGGTGAGGCCGTGGAATGCCCTACCTGCAACAGTAGTGAACACGCCAACATTGAGGGCATTTAAAAATTTATTGGATAAGCATATGGATGATAAGGGCATAGTGTAGGTTAGATGGCCTTTAGATTTTTTCCATGTCGGTGCAACATCGAGGGCCGAAGGGCCTGTACTGCGCTGTATCGTTCTATGTTCTATGTTCTAATTTATCTGCATTTTACATTATTAATTCTCCAGACTCTCTCGGAGATCAACATTCACTTAAATCTTTTTCTTTTAAACACTTGTAGAAACTTAGAAAATGTTATATTTTATAAGTTTATATTTATATATTTCTGGCTAGATTTCTCTTGTACTCAATTTCTTCTCTTTATTAATATTTTAGACATTATTGTTCTTAATATTCTATCCAATCTTCTGATGTCCCTGCGGAATTATACTTTTTCTTTCAATTTGATACCATCTTCAACTTCCTCAGTTAGCCACGGATGGTACTTTCAAGGGTCTTTCCTGGAATTTATCTTTTCTGAGTACTTTGAAACATCTCCTTAAACATCTGCCACTGCATTTCTACTCACCCATCCTTTAACCCAATTTCGCAGTTCACTTTAGCCAGCTATGCCTTCATGCCCTCATGATTGTCCTTATTTAAGTTTAAAATTAGTCTTAGATCCACCCCTTCCTCAAACTGAATGTGAAGTTCAATCATATTATGATCACTACTACCTGCATCAATCAGAGGTCATTAATAAATCCTGCCTCATTGCACATTATCAGATCTGGTAGAGCCTGCTCCCTGGCTGGTGCTAGAACGTGTTGCTCTAAAAAACTGTCCTGAAAATACCCAAGTCCAATAGTCTAATTATCAACCAAGTTATAGTACAGATATATCACAGCCTCGATCATCGTTGAAACGTTTAATGTATACAATTTCCAAAGATGAAAATGGTTCAATGGCCCACACTAGCAAAATTCTGAATCAAAGTGTTTAGTGCGTTTTGAGATATGTAGTCTTCATTGTGCAGTTATCGTTCTTGTGTCAAACATTTTGTGCGCAGCATGGTCCCACAGACAGTAATAAGACAAAAGACAGGTCAATCTATTTTGATAATGTTGGTTGAAGGGTAAACATTTGAAATCTAGAATCTTACAGCAGAAAAAGAGACCATTCATCCCATCTATGCTGGCTCACTAAAAGAGCTATCCATAGTGTGCATTAATGATGAATGATTTCAAAACTTGAATACATGCCAGTTTTCAATTCCACTTTAAAAATAAGCAGAATGTGGGAAAAGCAGAAAATAAAAATGTAAACTTAAGAATGATGAAGTCTTTATACTCTACCTCTAAACAACCAATTAACAATTTATGTCATGTTAATTTAAAAATTCTAAACATTAATGAAGGTCACCAAGTAAACTAGAAATGAAAATTACAGAAGGACTGATGACAACAAAGACAACCTTTACTCTTCATCATCAGCGTCGCCAAGCGAAAATAGATCATCTTGCACAGATGAAGTAAAGCAACTTCCCAGCGTTACCTTTTCTCGCTGAAGATTCAAATGCTTGGCTTTATCGTCCAGCGGCTTGGTTCCCTTTTCACTAGCTTGCTCGACATCTTTGCCTACATTTACACCCTTCCGCTTTTTATCCTTGACTTCAACATCCTCTTTCATTTCAGTACGTAGCTTGGGAACAAAACTACCAAAGCAGGTATCCACGAAAGCCTGGACACTGTTTGTTGGGTATGAAAGTAAGTTAGCAAAACTCTTTTTTGTGGATGAAGTTGGAGGAGATTCTCCGGATGCAGCTGTACAAGCACCGTAAGCATTTAAATCATTAATTTTTTGCTCATCAATTCTATTAACTTTTACGTTAGAAGATGCTGTCAACGTAGGACCTGTTCCAGCCCCAGGGTCACAAGTGGGTAATTTATCCTGCTTCTCTATGTCCATTTGCCTTGCATTCCCAAAATAACTGTTGATATGGTTTGCCACAAAGTTATATGTTTCTCCAAAATTTGTAGTGATGTAGCTGATATGGAAAAGGTTCTCTTTATCAATTGCACTATTACTGGATGGTTCCTTAGTGTTATCTTCAGGTTCTGGGCCAACAGCCGAGGTGGAAACTGAGTGGACGGTATTCTCTATCAGCTGGTTCAGATCCGAAATATCCTGGACTTTATCAGGCTGAGAAGTGGTTCCTTTCCTTGAGCTTTCACATGTCACCGCTAACTGGGTTTCTGAAACTTTCGGCGAGATACTTAAACTGGGCTTCAATCGTACAAGTTTTCCAATGAGCTCGGTGTGTGTGCTACTGACAGCTTTCGACACAGAGTCTAAAGTGCTCTTGATTCGCGACATGCGATGCCTCAGGGGTGTTGTTCCCTTTTGAGGGAGGTACTTTGCTGCACAATGCAGGCATACAAAAGAAATCTCTGCTTTCTCAAGTCAGCTGGATCACGAGTAAGTGCTGCTCCTCTCTGGGTCCATTTTCAGTGAATGTGCACGAGGATAGCTTGGGCCTTCCTGAATGGATTGTTTTCTGGTTCCGTACAGTGGTCAATAATGAGTGAAATTATCTGTCGACACGGTAATTCTTAAGTGCACAGTGCTCTTAGATGAAACCGTAACTGAAAGGTTTTGTTTGGAATATACAGGTAAAATTTCAAGACTCAAACTCAGACATAACCAGAGGCTGAAGTGCTTCACAGACTCTGCAATAATCCTTGGCTTGGTGGGTCACCTGGTTTCCCTCTTGGTTTCTGAAAAATAAAACAAAGGATAACCATAATCTTTTTTTATAAGTCTAGGCTGGCAACAACAGAATAGCTTTAACAAAGTACTAATTCTCTTTATTATTGGGACAAATTTAAATTACCGAAAGAATCACATGCATTATTACTTTCAGCTTATGCCGTTACAGGCAATACAATATGCGAACTTAAATTTCAATACTATTATTAGACCAATTTAGGGTACTGGCAAAAAAGATTTTATATGTTGCCACAGTTCCAGAGGACATAGGCTACTCTCCCCTTTGAGAGCTGACGGGTGGTGATTTAATCTGAGGTCCACCACACCTCAGGCAAGGGGCAAGGTTGAGAAAGTGAGGCCTTCTTGAATAACCTCAGACGGTATGGGAATTGAACCCATGCTATCGGCTCCGCTCCGCATCACAAGCCAGCCGTCCAGCCAACTCAGCTGCATGCCACTGAAATCACAGTAACCGTGTGGGGTGTGTCCTACTTGCTGGTATGTTAAGCTGGACATGGTGGCTGGCCATCACTTTCCCTCCCAGCATCAGTGAATATCCCCCTTCCAAGAGATCGGAGAGACATGGTTCAATCGGCTGGCTGGTGGGCAATGAATTGGCCAAAAAGCCATATACTGCCCTGCGACAGGTAGTGTCCTACCCGAGTGAGATGGTTTTTCAGAGAACTGCAGAAAGCACAATCGGGTCTCGGATACTCAGAGGAAAGAGAGATTCTCTCCCTCTCTCGCTCTGCTTTTCTACAGAAAGGCTGCCTACCTGCAGTATTTCTGAAACTGCAGAGACTTGAATGAATCTACAGGTGAAAATTAGTGAATCTACAGACTGAAGGCAGAAATTTCAAACTGAAAGCCTAGGTTTAAGGAAGGTGTGCTAGAGAACAGCCATCTGAAACAAAGACTCGTATCTTTTCATTTTCATTGTTATTTTTAAAACTCTCTTTTCCCCACAGTTCGTTTGTCTGTCTTGAGTGTGTGGTACATATATATAGTGGAGTAGGAATTCGATAACAGTTAACCTGTTGTATTTGTTGCATATTCAATTATAATTGTTACACATGAAATGAATTGTTTTGATCTATACAAACCCATTGACTGTAGCTATTGGACAGCCAAGGACCAAAGACTTTGGTTGTTTTCTAAGAATGATTTATTAATTTCAATTGTGTTGCAACTCCCGGTCGCTGGAGGGTGTGCAGAGGAGATTCACTAGGTTAATCCCAGAGCTGAAGGGGTTGGATTATGGAGGAGAGGTTGAGTAGACTGGGACTGTACTCGTTGGAATTTAGAAGGATGAGGGGGGATCTTATAGAAACATTTAAAATTATGAAGGGAATAGATAGGATAGATGCGGGCAGGTTGTTTCCACTGGCGGGTGACAGCAGAACTAGGGGACATAGCCTCAAAATAAGGGGAAGTAGATTTAGGACTGAGTTTAGGAGGAACTTCTTCACCCAAAGGGTTGTGAATCTATGGAATTCCTTGCCCAGTGAAGCAGTTGAGGCTCCTTCATTACATGTTTTTAAGGTAAAGATAGATCGTTTTTTGAAGAATAAAGGGATTAAGGGTTATGGTGTTCGGGCCGGAAAGTGGAGCCGAGTCCACAAAAGATCAGCCATGATCTAATTGAATGGCGGAGCAGGCTCGAGGGGCCAGATGGCCTACTCCTGCTCCTAGTTCTTATGTTCTTAAGTGGGGCTGGAAGTGGTGCTACTACAATTCATTGTACAATTACAGAGAACAAATATTAGTTGATGATTGGTCAGTAAAGAAAGGGAGCACGTTGATGACGTTTACCAGTTGTCTGATGATGGCATAGTTGAGAAAAGTTTTGTTTTAAGTGCCCATTCCCACCAGTTTGTAAGTACTCGAACAATCTTGCATGCACTCCAAGTTTGAACCAGAATCCTCACAGGTCGAGAGCCAATACACTTTGTTTTAAAGTTCCAACTACTCTAAATAACTCTGCTGAAATTATATTCCTTTTATGTTATGAATTAACAACAGCAACTTGCAGAATTAATATAGAAAAACTGACTTCCATATTCAAAGTTTGACCTTGCAACATGTACCATAATAGTGAGCCCAAAACATAAGCAATCAACACTGCCAGTAAGACTTCCATCAATATATGCTGACGTACAAAATTTCTGTTAAATACCTCGACTCGAATTTGGACGACTGTCCAATGGTACAGTTATAAATTCTGAGACTAAGACTTGTTTGTCAAGAGAGAGCAGTAAGGTGCTTAGTGACCAAATGAGAGCATCATAACGATTTAAGTATATCAATACGCTAAATAAAACTAGGTGATATCACTATTTCCCATTTGCTTTGAGATCATGAGTATTGCTTTCCATATCCCGGATGCTAAATGGAATGATGACAACAGAAGCATGGTACAGAAGAAAAACTGCAAACGATAGAAATTCAAACAAAATGAGAACAGAAAGTACTGGTAATGCTGAGCAGGTCAACAAACAGAAATGCCCATTGGTGACAGGCCCAGATACAAACTGGTGTTTGTCCTTTCAGATATGGACTGACCATTTCCAGCAGGTTTCGTTCATGTATTATGGTCAATAAAAGGGAAATAGCAAAGAGACTTTGAATGATAAATAAGGATTCTGGAGGCAAGAGGTCTGCAGTAACACCTGCAAAATAATAAATGCTTGGGATGAGCTTTAAAAGCTTTACCTTTTCTCCTTTGCCCAATACTAATATTTCCACTTTTCACTGCTCGGTTGGACGAGCATCAGTCACCATCAGAAACTACAATGGCCCTCCCCATCATGAGTGATCAGACAGAGTTACCTAACCACAACAAGCGTCAATGACAAGTCTGGTACCATACTCCTCAAAAGGTGCAATCAGACAGAAACCCTGTCGAGTTGAGGGGAACAGAGATCAATTGTGCTTAAACTGCTACCTGATTCAAGTAAATGCTAGCTGCTAACTCAACCTGGAGGAGAAAGCTCCACAATATTCCTATCCTCAATGAATCACAGAATTATAGAATTTACAGTGCAGAAGGAGGTCATCCGGCCTATCGAGTCTGCACTGGCTCTTGGAAAGAGTACCCACAAGCCCACACGTCCACCCCATCCCAGTAACCCAATAACCCCACCTAACCGAAGGGCAATTTAGCGTGACCAATCCACCTAACTTGCACATCTTTGGACTGTGGGAGGAAACCCACGCAGACACGGGGAGAACGTGCAGACTCTGCAAGGACAGTGACCGAAGCCGGGAATCGAACCTGGGACCCTGGAGCGGTGAAGCAACTGTGCTAACCACTGTACTACCTTGCAGTCCAAATGAAGGAGGAGCCCAGCACACCAGTGCAAAAGAAAAGATCAAAGTATTCGCAATAACCTTCAGTCAAAAGTATCAAATGGATGATCCATCTCGGCTTCCTCCAGAGGTCTCCAGACAATTCAATTCACTCGTCGTGATATCAAGAAACAACTGAAGGCACTGGATACTGTAAAGGCTGTGGGCCCGGACAACATTCCAGCAATAGGACTGAAGACTTGTGCTCCAGAACTTGCTGCGCCCCTAGCCAAGCTGTTCCAGCGGAGCTACAACACGGGCATCTAGCCAGTAATATGGAAAGTCTCCCGGGTGCATTGTGTCCACAAATAGCAGGAAAAATCCAACCCAAAGAATTTCAATCAGTCTATTCACAATCATTAGCAAAGTGGTGGAAGGTATCGTCAACAATGCTATAAAGTTGGGGAGTTGTTATTCGGAATGTTAATATGTTAAGTGTTAATATTATAAATGCCTCAATAAAATGTTTCCTAAAAAAAAACAATGCTATAAAGCAGCACTTGCTCAGCAATGGCCTGCTCACTGACTTAGTGAGCAAGGGCTACTTGGCTCCTGACCACATTACAGCCTTGTTCCAAACATGGACAAAAGAGCTGAAACCCAGAAGTGGGATGGGTGTGACTGTCCTCGGCATCAAGGCAGCATTTGACGAAGTGTAGCAGTACGGAGCCCTGGCAAAAGTGAAATCAATGAGAATCATGGCAAAATTCAGGGGAAATGGGAATCAGAAGATATTTGTGGTGGTTGGAGGTCAATCATCGCAGCTCCAGACATCATGCAGGAGTTCCTCGGGGTAGTGTCAGAGTCTCAACCATCTTCAGTTGCTTCACAAATAACCTTCGCTCCATCATATGATCAGGAATGGGAATGTTCACTGATGTTTGCATGATGTTCAGCACAATTTGCATCCCCTCAGATACTGAAGCAGTCGATGCTCAAATGCAACAAGACCAGGACAACATTCAGGCTTGGGCTGACAAGGAGCAAATTACATTCATACCACACCAGGCGATGACCAGCTCCAACAAGAGAGAATCTCTCCTCATCATTCAGCATTACCATCGCTGAATCTCCCACTTTCAACATCCTAGGGGTTACCATTGACCAGAAACCAAACTGGAACAGCCATATAAATCAGAGGTTGTGAATTCCGCAGCAAATAATTATCACCTGACCCCCAAAGCCTGTCCACCATCTGCAAACACAGGTCAGGAGCGTGATAAAATACTCTCTACTTGCCTGAACAAATGCAGCTCCAACAACACTCAAGAAGCTCTACACCATCTGCACCATCCAACTCCATCTACAAGTTTGCTGAAGATACGACCATAGTGGGCCGGATCTCGAATAACGACAAGTCAGAATACAGGAGGTAGAGAACCTAGTGGAGTGGTGTAACGACAACAATCTCTCCCTCAATGCCAGCAAAACTATAGAGCTGGTCATTGACTTCAGGAAGCAAAGTACTGTACACACCCCTGTCAGCATCAATGGGGTCGAGGTGGAGATGGTTAGCAGTTTCAAATTCCTAGGGGTGCACTTCACCAAAAATCTGTCCTGGTCCACTCACATCGACACCAAAAAAGCACAACAACGCCTATATTTCCTCAGGAAACTAAGGAAATTCGGCATGTCCACATTAACCCGTACCAACTTTTTTTTTAAATAATTTTTATTGAAATTTTTACAAAATATAAACATCTCAACTATATTAACAAAACAACCGAGGTAACACCCCAAGAACAACACCTACCCATCTTCAAACGCAACTACAAACAAAAGAAAAAACAAAAGAACACCCAAACAACAAAAGGGAAAGAAATAACACCCACCACATCCCACAAACCCATGTACACAGTTCTCCCTCCCACCGAACCAGACCCCCCCCCACCCCTCCCTCCGAACCAGACCCCCCCCCCACCCCTCCCTCCGAACCAGAACCCCACACCCCTCCCTCCAAAAAGACCCCCCCCCCCCGGGTTTCTGCTGCTGCCGGCCTATTTCCCTACCGTTCCGCCAGGAAGTCCAGGAAAGGCTGCCACCGCCTAAAGAACCCTTGTACTGATCCACTCAGAGCAAATTTCACCATCTCCAATTTAATGAATCCCACCATATCATTGATCCAGGCCTCCACGCTTGGGGGCCTCACATCTTTCCATTGGAGCAAGATCCTCCGCCGGGCTACTAGGGACGCAAAGGCCAGAACACTGGCCTCTTTCGCCTCCTGCACTCCCGGCTCCACTGCAACCCCAAAAATTGTGAGTCACCAGCCTGGCTTGACCCTAGATCCCACCACCCTCGACACCGTCCTTGCTACCCCCTTCCAAAACTCCCCCAGCGCTGGGCACGCCCAAAACATATAGGCATGGTTCGCTGGGCCCCCCTAAGCACCTAGCACACCTGTCTTCACCCCCGAAAAACCTACTCATTCTCGTCCCAGTCATGTGGGCCCTATGCAGCACCTTGAACTGTATGAGGCTACGCCTCGCACAGGAAGAGGAGGAATTCACTCTCTCCAGAGCATCCGCCCACATCCCCTCCTCAATCTCCTCACCCAGCTCCTCTTCCCATTTACCCTTCAGTTCCTCCACCGAGGCCTCGTCTACCTCCTGCATCACCCGGTATATGTCCGAAATCCTCCCTCCTCCAACCCACACCCCCGAGAGCACCCTGTCCCGCACCCCACGTGGGGGCAGTAAGGGGAACCCCTCCACCTGCCGCCTGGCAAACGCCCTAACCGGCATGTACCTAAACATGTTCCCCGGGGGGAGCCCAAACTTCCCCTCTAACTCACCCAGGCTCGCAAACCTCCCATCCACAAACAGGTCCCTCAACCTCCTAACCCCTACTCTATGCCAGCCTACAAATCCGCCATCAAAGCTCCCTGGGACAAACCGATGGTTCCCCCATGACGAGGCCTCCATCGAGCCCCCCCCCCACTTCTCCTCTATGCCGTCTCCATTGCCCCCAAATTTTGAGGGTAGCCACCACCACCGGGCTCATGGTATACCTCGTTGGAGGGAGAGGCAACAGCGACGTTACCAGCGCCTCCAGGCTCGTGCCCACACATGTCGCCATCTCCATCCTCTTCCATGCTGCCCCTTCCTCATCCATTACCCACTTAGGCACCATCGCTGCGTTGGCAGCCCAATAGTACCCACAGAGGTTGGGCAACGCCAGCCCCCCTATCCCTGCCCCGTTCCAGGAACACTCTTCTCACCCTTGGAGTCCCATGCGCCCACACAAATCCCGTGATACTCCTGTTGACCCTCCTAAAAGAGGCCTTCGGGATAAGGATGGGGAGGCACTGGAACAGGAACAAAAACCTCGGGAGCACCGTCATCTTAACGGACTGCACCCTCCCCGCCAGTGACAGCGGTAACATATCCCACCTCTTAAACTCCTCCTCCATCTGCACCACCATCCTTGTGGGGTTGAGCTTGTGCAGGACCCCCAGCCACCTAGGTACCTGAAGCTCTTCCCTGCCTGCTTCAGTGGGAGCCTACCAATCCCCTCCTCCTGATCCCCCGGATGCACCACAAACAACTCACTCTTGCCCAGGTTCAACTTATACCCAGAGAAACCCCCGAATTCACTAAGAATCCTCATCACCTCCGGCATCCCCCCCACCGGGTCCGCCACATACAGCAACAGGTCGTCCGCATAAAGCGACACTCGATGCTCCTCCCCACCCCGCACCAGGCCACTCCAGTTCCCTGACTCCCTCAACGCCATGGCCAGGGGCTCAATCGCCAACGCGAAGAGCAAGGGGGACAGGGAGCATCCCTGTCTCGTCCCCCGGTACAGCCGAAAGTACTCCGACCTCCTCCTATTTGTGGCTGCACTCGCCATCGGGGCCTCGTAGAGCAGCCTCACCCAACGAATAAACCCCTCCCCAAACCCAAACCTCTCCAACACCTCCCACAGATACTCCCACTCAACCCTATCAAAGGCCTTCTCCGCATCCAATGCCACCACTATCTCCGCCTCCCCTTCCACAGCCGGCATCATAATGACATCGAGGAGCCTTCGCATGTTCGTATTCAACTGCCTTCCCTTCACAAATCCCGTCTAGTCATCATGAATGACCCCGGGCACGCAATCCTCTATTCTTGTGGTTAGGATCTTTGCCAGCAGCTTAGCGTCGGCATTTAGCAGCGAAATCGGCCTATATGACCTGCACTGCAGAGGGTCCTTGTCCCACTTCAGGATCAAAGAAATCAGCGCCCGTGACAGTAAAGCCCCCCTCCCTTGCCTCGTTAAAGGTCCGGACCAACAGGGGGGCCAACAGGTCCACATACCTTTTATAAAATTCCGCTGGAAACCCATCCGGCCCAGGCGCCTTCCCCGACTGCATGCTCCCTTTAACCACCTCCTCAAGCTCGATCGGCGCCCCCAGTCCCTCCACCTGCTCATCCTCCACCCTCGGGAATCGCAGCTTGTCCAAGAAGCGCCCCATTCCACCGGGGGTTCCGACCGGTACAGTTCCCCATAGAAGTCCCTGAAGACCCCATTAACATCTACCCCCCTCCGCACCACCTTCCCAGCTTTATCCATCACTCTCCCAATCTCCCTGGCCGCATCCCGCTTTCGGAGCTGGTGTGCCAGCATCCTGCTCGCCTTCTCCCCATACTCATACACCGCCCCCTGTGCTTTCCTCCACTGAGCTTCCGCCTTTCTGGTAGTCAATAGGTTGAACCTGGCCTGAAGGCTACGCCTCTCCCCCAGCAATCCCTCCTCTGGAGCCTCCGCATATCTATCCACCCTCACCATCTCCCCTATCAGTCTCTCCCTCTGCTCCCCCCTCTCCCTATGGGTTCGGATGGAGATCAATTCCCCTCTAGTCACCGCCTTCAATGCCTCCCAGACCGTCCCCACTTGGACCTCCCCGTTGTCATTAGCCTCAAGGTACCTCTTGATACACACCCGAACCCTCTCGGCCACCTCCTCGTCTGCCAGCAGCCCCACCTCCAAGCGCCAGAGCGGACGTTGGTCCCTCCCTTCCCCCAGCCCGAGGTCCACCCAGTGCGGGGCATGATCTGAAATGTCAATGGCGGAGTATTCCACATCCTCCACCCTCGAAACCAGCCCCCTGCTCAGGACAAAGAAGTCAATGCTCGAATAGGCCTTATGTACGTGGGAGAAAAACGAGTACTCCCTGGCCCTTGGCCTCGCAAACCTCCAGGGATCCACACCCCCCATCTGGTCCATAAATCCCCTCAACACCTTAGCCGCCGCCGGCCTCCTACCCGTCCGGGGCTTGGATCAACCCAATGGGGGATCCAGTACCATGTTGAAGTCCCTCCCCATGATCAGCCCCCCCCCCCCCCCCCCCCCCCCCCCCCCCCCCCTCTCCAGGTCCGGAATGCTGCGCAAACACCCGGGCCCGTTTGACCTGCCCATTCAGCCCCTTCACATTCCAGGTTATCAGCCGGATCAGAGGGCTCCCTGCCCCCCTTCCCTGCCGATTAGCCATACCCCATCCCTTGCCCACCACCAGCCAGCATCTCCCGCTCTGCCAGTTCCCCATGGCGGCAACTACCCCCGCATCCTCCAGCTCCTTCCTGACCGTTTCAGCAGCAACCACCGGTACCCCACCCCCCTCCCTCCCCAGGCTAGGACCCCTCCTAGCCGCGCCCCTCCCTCCATAGCACTCCCGTGAGCCAGCTAACTTCTGCTGACCCCGGCGGCTCCCGCCCTACCTCCGACTCCTCCCCACGTGGGACTACCCCTCCTCCATCGTGCCCGTCAACGAGTCCTCCTCCACGCCTCCCCTGCGCGGGAAAAGAAAACAGCCAGCAACGACCCGCGCTTCACAGCCCCGACTCCGCCCCCACCATCTCCCAGCGCGGGAAACCCGAAAAAAGCCCGCGCTTTCGCCCTGCCTCCTCTAGGGCAACTCCCATTGTCAGTCCCCCCCCCACCAGCTCCCCGAACTCCCCGTTTACCCCCCTGCCCAAACCCGTCCACCAGACCCCTACAGAAAAACCCATACAGAAAAGACAAATCAACATCACCCCACCCACCCCAAGGCCAACCCACATCTTACATTAAACCAAGCAAATACAAGTACAGTATTATACAGCATCCCCCAACTTAGACCCTCAGTTTGAATCCAAATTCTCAGCCTGCACAAAGGCCCACGCCTCCTCCGGGGACTCAAAATAATGGTGCCGATCCTTATAGGTGACCCACAGACGCGCCGGCTACAACGTGCCGAACTTCACACTCTGTCTGTGGAGCACCGCCTTCGTCCGGTTAAACCCGGCCCTCTTGCTTCGCTACCTCCGCACTCCAGTCCTGGAAGATCCGCACCTCCGTGTTCTCCCACTTGCTGCTCCGCTCCTTCTTGGCCCACCGGAGCACGCACTCTCGATCCACTAACCGATGAAACCACACCAACACCGCCCGCGGCGGCTCGTTCGGCTTGGGCCTCCTAGCCAGAATTCTGTGGGCCCCCTCTAACTCCAGGGGCCCCTGGAAGGACCCAGCCCCCATCAGCGAGTTCAACAAAACAACCACATAGGCTGCCAGGTCCGACACCTCCAGCCCGTCCGTGAGGCCCAGGATCCGCAAATTCTTCCACCTCGACCGGTTGTCCAGCTCCTCGAACCACTCCTGCCATCTTTTATGGAGCGCCTCGTGCATCTCCACCTTCCCCGCGACGGCCACGGCCTCATCCTTCCTTTCGGAGGCCTGCTTCTGCAGCTCCCGGATCGCAGCCCCCTTGGCTGTCTGGGTCTCCGTCAGCTCCCTAGTGGTTACCTTCAACGACTCCAGCAGCTCCACCTTAAGCTCCTGGAAGCAGCGCAGCAGAGTCGCCTGCTGCTCCTGCGCCCACTGCCTCCAGTCCTCGGGGCCTCCGCCGGCCGCCATTTTGTCTTCCTTCCCCCGCTGTTCCAGGGGTGCTTTCTCCGTTTTTCTCCTTACCCCACTCCTGGTCCGGACCATAGGACCGTAGGGGTCGACTCCTGTCCTCTTCCCACGTCGGGATTTGCCGATAAAGTTCCGTTGGGGGCCCTGAAAAGAGCCCCAAAGTCCGTTTTAGCGGGAGCTGCCGAATGTGCGGCTTAGCTCCGCATTGACGCCACCGGAAGTCTACCCTTACCAACTTTTACAGATGCACCATAGAAAGCATCCTATCGGGCTGCATCACAGCCTGGTATGGCAACTGCTCGGCCCAGGACCGCAAGGAACTTCAGAGAGTCGTGAATACCGCCCAGTCCATCACACAAACCTGCCTCCCATCCATGGACTCCATCTACACCTCCCGCTGCCTGGGGAAAGCGGGCAGCATAATCAAGGATCCCTCCCACCCGGCTTACTCACTTTTCCAACTTCTTCCATCGGGCAGGAGATACAGAAGTCTGAGAACACGCACCGTCACCAGACTCCTAAATGACCCTCTTATGGACTGACCTCATTAACACTACACCCTGTATGCTTCATCCGATGCCAATGCTTATGTAGTTACATTGTATATCTTGTGTTGCCCTATTATGCATTTTCTTGAATTTTGTTTAATTCCCTTTTCTTCCCATGTACTGAATGATGTGTTGAGCTGCTTGCAGAAAAATACTTTTCACTGTACCTCGGTACACGTGACAATAAACAAATCCAATCCAATCCAATCTGGGACAAAGCAGCCCGCTTGATTGGCATCCCATTCATCATCTGAAAGATTCACTCGCTCCACCATTAACCAACAGTGGCAGCAGTGTATACCAGCTACAAAATGCACTGCAGCAACTCGCCACCTTCGACAGCACCTTCCAAACCCACAACATATACCACCTAGAAGGACAAGGGCAGCAAATACATGGGAACCTCACCACCATCCTGACTTGGAGCAATATCATCATTCTTTCAGTCGCTGGGTCAAAATTCTGGTACTCCATCCCTACCAGCACTGTTGGGAGCACCTACACCACACGAACTGCAGTGGTTCAAGAAGGAGGTGGTCAAAGACAATTAGGGATGGGCAACAAATGATGGACTGGCCAGTCTATCTAGTCTTTCTATCTAGAAAGAATAAATGGTCCCATGTCCGTGTGGAGTTTGCACATTCTCCCCGTGTCTGCGTGGGTTTCGCCCCCACAACCCAAAAATGTGCGGAGTAGGTGGATTGGCCACGCTAAATTGCCCCTTAATTGGTAAAAATAATTGGGTAATCTAAATTTAAGAAAAAAAAAGAGAATAAATAGTCCCGAGAAAGACAAAGACACCACTGACTGTGGATCCTACAGACCCATTTCGCTTGTCAATGTAGGTGCGAAAACACTCCCAAAAATCCTGGCTAGGCTACTGTAGAGCTGCGTAATAGAGGTGGTCAGAGGGCCAGGCGGGCTTTGTCAAAGGTAGACAGCTCATTTTGAAGACCAGAAGGTGGTAATGACCCCATCGGGGAGAGTACACCAGAGGTGATCATCTCTTGGACCCAGAAAAGGCCTTCGACAGAATTGAGTGGAAGTACCGCATGAGGTACTAGAATGGTTTGGGCTCGGGACAGGGTTCACCTCCTGGGTGAAATTCATGTACAAATGAATATGGACATCACTGGCCAGTCCATCATTTGTTGCCCATCCTAATTGTCTTTGACCACCTCCTTCTTGAACCACTGCAGTTCGTGTGGTGTAGGTGCTCCCAACAGTGCTGGTAGGGATGGAGTACCAGAATTTTGACCCAGCGACTGAAAGAATGATGATATTGCTCCCCCCCCATTCTGAGCTTACGGACCAACACCACCAGATCGGAATACTTCCAGCAGCACAGGAGGCAAAAGGCAAGGATGCCCGCTCTCCCACTCCTAATCACCCTGGTAATTGAGCCGCTAACGATCGCCCTCAGGCGAAAAACTGGAAGGGAATCTGGAGAGGAGACAGAGTCTCACTCTATGTGGATGACCTGCTCCCCTACATCTCGGACCCGCAAAGCAGCATGGAAGGGACGATGAAGCTCCTGACAGAGTTTGGAGCCTCGCAGTGCTACAAGCTCAACCTGAGCAAGAGTGAAGCCTTCCCGGTGAACCCAAAAGGGGAAGGGGCAGAGCTGGAGGAACTGCCATTTTAGTGAGCCCAATGCAAATTCCACTATCTGGGGACCCAAATTGCCCATGACAGGACACAGATCCACAAATCAAACTTAACCGGCCTGGCGGAGAAAGTAAAAATGGACCACTCTGCCCAGCAGGGAGAGTGCAGATAATCAAGATGAACGTGCTGCCCAGGATCCTCTTCCTGTTCAGATCCATATTGAGCTACATCCCCAAGACCATCTTTAACTCAATCGACTAAATGATCATGGCATTTGTGTGTGTTGGTGGGGCAAGAGGTGAAGGACGTGTGAACGGTGCCAGGGAGGCCCAGCCACATGCACATGTTCTGGGCATGCCAGAGACTAGTCAGGTTCTGGACAGCCTTCTTTGAATCAATTTCCAAGGTTGCGGGGGTGAGGGTGGAGCCAAGCCAGAAAGTGGCAGTCTTCGGGATATCAGACCAGCCAAAACTATTTATGGGGAGGGAGGGAGGCCAACACCCTTGCCTCCTTAATCGCATGCCGAAGAATCCTGCTCGGCTGGCGATCAGTAGCACCACCTAAAGCTGCAGACTGGCTAGCTGACCTGTCGTAATTTCTCCACCTGGAAAAAATTAAATTCACCATCTGAGGGTCGGAAGAGGGCTTCCAAGGACATGGAAGCCATTCACCAACTTGTTCCAAGACCTGTTTGAAGCCAATAGAATTGGGGAAGGGGGGGGGGGGGGCACACAGAGGACAGTAGGGCACCAAAGCATAGGAAGAGGGAGGTAAGAAAGGGGGGTAGGGAGAGGGGAGGAGGAACGGATCAGCTGGGATAGAAAATTGGGGGGGGGGGGTCGAGAACAAAGTCACAGAGATAGGACCCTACTTTGGGACAAAGGGTCCTAGGTCAGAATGGGGCTGGCTCAAGCCGAACTAACCCGGCACGGGGAGGGGCGCCAACCTGGTACAGGGAGGGGCACCAAGGCCCCAACTCCCCCCCCCCCCCCCAGCGGAAAAGTTAATCTTAACCAGTGAACTAGCAGAGCCAGTTGCACGACCAAGGGTTCTGCCGGGGCCGACACAACGAAACAAGCAAAACCAAGTGAGCAGGCATGGCAAACCAAGACCCAGGGGAACACCCTAAACAGTGGAGGGGATGGGGAGGGGATTATTCCGATGTAAATATATGATTTCCTCCTGTAAACGCTGTAAAAACTGCAAAATTCTTAATAAAAATATTTTTGAAAAGAATAAAAGCCAACCTATGAACTAATGTTGGGTGGCTCAGAAAACACTTCTTTTGATCGCCTAGTGGGTAGTGTATGAGCAATTTAAACCTGTATTTTATCTAATGTTAGTACATAAACAACGCTATCATAAAAACTGCAATCATTGAAGAGTGGGAACAAAGCTCAATTTGTTTATGAAGCCAACCAAAATACTGACATTTCGGGGAGATCAATCTTGAAACTACCTGCACCATTAATGGAATTGAAATTGGAAATCGTTTAAAATAGAATAAGTTCTGACATTCACAGAGGGCATTAACTTCTTTGTGAATATGAAAGAAAGATTTCAAAGCAGAAATGCGTGTTTATACTACAATATTAGTCAAATAAATTGAAAAGCTTTACACCATGCTACTATACCAGGCAAAACAAATTCACAATATGACTGGTTTCGTTCCATTCCCTTATCATATTAATCAAAACACTCCCTATTCTGGGATCTATCATTTACCTCTGACTCATCTCCATCTATATACCACCAACAGACACAACATTATTCCGATGCTCCATCTCACCACCACCTCTCTTAATCCCCAAGGCCTCGCCAATTTCAGACTGCTTCCCTAACATCTAGTTTTAAGTCATTTCTGCAAGTTAAACATTAGGAAGACCGAAGCCAACATCTTCAGCTCTTGCCACAGATTCAGTCTTCTTGTAAGGAGACACCTTGCCGATATTACATCGCAAACTACGAAAAAAAATCAGTTTCCAATACATTGCACATAAACAATAAAGGTGTGCGCAAGAAAACATGGGAAACATATCGTACATACAAATACAGTCACATGGAAGGCTGCAACTATTCGCATAAACTAGCTCCCCAATGTTACTAGACATGCTTATAACATCCGTATACTTAAGCATAATACAAACATTTTTTTTTAAATTTAGTGTACCCAATCATTTTTCTAATTAAGGGGAAATTTAGCGTGGCCAATCCACCTAGCTTGCACGTTTTTGGGTTGTGGGGGCGAAACCCACGCAAACACGGGGAGAATGTGCAAACTCCACACGGACAGTGACCCAGAACCGGGATCGAACCTGGGACCTCAGCGCCGTGAGGCCGCAGTGCTAACCCACTGCGCCACCGTGCTGCCCTGCCTGATACCAAAATAATAGCAACTTCAAAAACTTATAGAAAGCAAAATATATTTCCCCACCCAATTCCTGAGAAATAGATTCAATAAATTAGCTGAACCATACGAACACGTCACACTTGGCAGCTGGAACAATGAAAATCAAACATAGAACCCTCAAATCAAACAGGTAATGAGTTGGGTGGGATGAGGGAAAGCCCGGTAGGGAATCCACTGGTGTTACAATCCTGCAATCCTCCAGTGCTGGAAAAGCATAGTCAGTCCGGAAGCATCAGTTGGGGGGGAGAGGGGGGGTGAAACAGAGTTAACATTTTGAGTCCAATTTGACTTGAGTATTCCTGAAAAAAGATATTTTCCCCCAATACTACTATTTTGAATTGGCTCTGAAGTTCAAACCAGGTTCAAAGAAGGGTCATATTTGACTTGAAGCAGTCACAAGGGATATCAAGGGAGGGGGTTGGGGGTCGGAGAGGGGGGGGGGTTGGGGGCCATGGGGGGGTTGGGGGCTATGGGGGGGGGGTGTTGTGGGCTGGGGGGGGGGGGGCGACGGCCAGATGTCTGTGAAACCCAGTTGGTGGTTGGGGGGGCCTTGCAATCAGATCTGTTAGCCTTATACATGAAGCACATATGCACAAAAATACAGAGGAGGTCATTCTGCCTCTTGAGCCTGCTCCACCATTCACCCGCAATAAACTTTGACTTCCAAGACTATCCACGCCCCCCCCCCCCACCTTAAAAATACCATTTGATCCCTGACCCCACTACTCTTCAATTAATTAATAATCTTTATTGTCACAAGTAGATTTACCTTAACACTGCAATTAAGTTACTACTGTGAAAATCCCCTTGTCACCTCATTCCGGGGCCTGTTCAGGTACACTGAGGGACAGTTCAGAATGTCCAAATTACTTAACAAGCACATCTTTCAGGACTTATGGGAGGAAATCGGAGCACCTGGAAGAAGCCCACGCAGATACAGGGAGAACATGCAAACTCCGCACAGACAGTGACCCAAGCCGGGAATCGAACCCGGGACCCTGGCGCTGTGAAGCAATAGTGTTAACCACTATGCTACCATGGCGCACTAATTCTAAAAAGTCAGATGAGAGAGATTTCCAAAGACTCAGCATTCTGAGTGAAAAAAAATCACATCAGCTCGGTCTGAAATGGGAGACCGCTTATTTTAAACTGCGCCTCTCCCACGGGCAAGCATCCACCTTGTCCCCGCAAGACCTTCCTTATATGTTTCAATAAAGCCACTTCTCAATTCTTCTAAAAGGTACAGGCCCAGCCATTTTTTCTATGATCACACTTTCATCCTAGGCATCAGCTCCTCTAAACAGTTTCTGAAGCTGTTATTAAGTAAGGAGAGCAGAACTGCACACAGCACTCCAGGCCTGGTCTCACCAACGCCCCATCCAGCCACAAGCAAAAACAAAACAGAGATGCAAGGAGCTACCAGGCAGGGAGCTAAGGGCACTGCCAGGGGGAGGGGGTTGAGTTCACTGCCAGGGGGAGGGGGCAGAGGGCACTGCCAGGGGGGTTGAGGGCACTGCCAGGGGAAGGGGGCAGAGGGCACTGCCAGGGGGGTTGAGGGCACTGCCAGGGGAGAGGGCTGTGCACTGCTAGGAGGAGGGGGCTAAGGGCACTGCCAGGGGAGGGGGCTAAGGGTACTGCCAAGAGGAGGGGCTAAGGGCACTGCCAGGAGGAGGGGGCTAAGGGCACTGCCAGGAGGAGGGGGCTAAGGCCACTGCCAGGAGGAGGGGGCTAAGGCCACTGCCAGGAGGAGGGGGCTAAGGCCACTGCCAGGAGGAGGGGGCTAAGGCCACTGCCAGGAGGAGGGGGCTAAGGCCACTGCCAGGAGGAGGGGGCTAAGGCCACTGCCAGGAGGAGGGGGCTAAGGGCACTGCCAGGAGGAGGGGGCTAAGGGCACTGCCAGGGGAGGGGGCTAAGGGTACTGCCAGGGGAGGGGGCTAAGGGCACTGCCAGGAGGAGGGGGCTAAGGGCACTGCCAGGAGGAGGGGCACTGCCAGGAGGCGGGGGACTCCAGCAGGCCCAGGTCCTGGCGGGCAGCAAGGCCGGACCTACAGAGCGAAGCCACCGAGCGAAAACCGAATAGAGAGAGACTTACCCAGCCGGCGAGCAGCGTCAGACATAGTGACCGCCCCTGGCGGAGACGGCCGAGACTCTACCATCCGAGAGCGCGGCCTGTCCCCTCGCACCAACACCGAGCCAGCGACACCCCGGGAACAGGGCCTGCCAATCACTCCCCCAGCCCTCCCCATTAACTGCGTCTGGCAGGCTCCTTCCAATCAGACAGCGGAGGGCGAGCCTGACCCGCCCAGCTGCTGTCTGTGACGTCAGCGTCGGGTTACTGGCGGTCAGAGGTGTGGAGGACACTGCATTCAAAATAATACTCCGGGAAAGCAGGGGAATAACACCCGCCCCTTCTCATTTTACTGGTGAGGGAAAGATGAAAAGCACGGGGTTGTCACCAAATGGAAAATAATAATCATCTTTATTGTCACAAGTAGGCTAACATTAACACTGCAATGAAGTTACTGTGAAAATCTCCTAGTCACCACACTGCGGTGCATGTTCAGGTACACTAAGGGAGAATTCAGAATGTCCAATTCACCTAACAAGCATGTCTTTTGAGAGGAAACCAGAGCACCCAGAGGAAACCCACGCTAACATGGAGAGAAACGTGCAGACTCCGCACAGACAGTGACCCATGCGGGAATGGAACCCAGGACCCTGGCGCTGTGAAGCAACAGTACTAACCACTGTGCTACCGTATAGCCCTAAAAAGTCTCACCTTTTGTAATTGGGATTAAAAACAGGGAGTACTGGAAAGCCAAGCATGAGGGGATGCACCGAGGCACAGTGGTTACTACTGCTGGCTCATGGTGCCGGGTCAATGTCCGTGCAGAGTTTGCACATTCTCCCCATGTCTATGTGAGTCTCACCCCCACAACCCTAAAAGATGGGCAGGGTACATGAATTTGCCAGACTAAATTGCCCCTTAATTGGAAAAAAAATAATTGGGTACTCTAAATTTTTGAAGGAAAAACCAAGCAGGTTTGACAGCATCTGTGCAGAGAGAGAAACAAAATTAAAAGGAGAGTTCAAAATGAATTTTCTCGAGACCCAAAGAATATTTGACTTCAAACATCCTTTATCTCTGGAGATAGCGATTAAACACTAAAGTTCACGTTGCCTACAACTGGAAGGAGATTGTACACACAATTTATGTATTAAAGAGGTTTGAATGTCCCTGAAGATCTTTGTTAACAATCGTACTGAATATATCAACTTTCAGTTAGACAGCAACAAAGAGCTTTGCAGAGATGTAACTATATGGAAGGTTAAATTTTGATTGATATTCGGTACAGTTTTGCCCGGATTTGCTACTTGTGAAGAGAGAGATGGCCAAAGTAATGCTCAAGTTTAGATGACTTTGGGATATTTTATTGGAAATAGTACAATGAGGTTCAGTCCTGCACTTCAATAACTTTAAGTTATTCCTTGGTAGTTTAGAATTAAATGGGGTCTTGTGGCGCAGTAGATAGTGTCCCTGCCTTTGAGCTAGAAACTCTTGGTTCAAGTCCCACTCAGGGACGATGGTCATGAAAGGTGTCTTCTCAACACAGCCAAAAAGGTTGAGTATCAGCTTATGAATCCTCCCACCATATATCAGTGGCAGGTGGTAAGAGTGAGAGAGAGATTCCTGGTCAGCTGGGTTCCAGACAGATATTAGTTAAAAATAGAACTTTAGTTAAAGATGGGACTTTGTCCCCACAAGGACTGTGTGGTGGTCACTCTTACTGATACTATCATGAATAGATGCATCTGCAGGAGGTAAGTTGGTGAGGATGAGGTCAGGTATATTCTTCCCTCAGCACCTGCCACAGATCCAGTCTAGCAGCTATATCCTTTGGGACTCGGTCAATCGTGCTGTTACTGAGTGACTTCTGATAAAGGACATTGAAGTCCCCCACCCCCCAACCAGAGGAGGAGTACTGATTCATTAGCTGGGAGCGGGGGAGGGGGGTACGTCGTCATCAGCAGGAAGTTTCTTTGCCCATGTTTAATGATGCCATGAGGCTTTGTGGAGTCCAGAGTGTGAGGATTCACAGGGAATCTCCCTCCCAAATGTACACCACTGTGCCGCCACCTCTACTGGGTCTGTCCTACCAGTGGATAAGTCGTACCGAGAGATGGTTGAGGCAGTGTCCAGGACATTGTCTGAACGGTATGATTCTGTGACGATGACTGATGCTGATGCTTGACTAACCTGTGGGACAGCTCTCTAAACTTTTTTGGCACTGGTCTCCTGTTGTTAGTAAAGGTGACTTTGCAGGGTTGAGGGGGCTGAGTTTGTCATGGTTGTTTCTGGTGCCTGGGTTGATGACCCAATCTGTCTGGTTTCATTCCTTTGAGACAGTTTAGTGGTTTGATACAACTGGCTTACTCGGCCATTTCAGAGGGCATTTAAGAGTCAACCACATTGCTATAGATCTGGAGTCACATGTAGGCAAGGATGCTTTGTTTCTTTATTGCAAGCATTACCATTCCCTTTACCTTTTCTTGATTGACATCAATGTCATTTAACTGCCCTACTCTCTATCCTATCCCAGTGGGACAGCTAAGAAAACTGTTCTCTTCTATATATTGAGCTTCTTGAGTGGCGTTCTGGCTTAATCACCCAGGGGTGTGGCTGATTGACTTTAGATGATAGAGAGGAGAAGTTCATTTCCTTCCCCAAAGGACACTAGGGAACCAGATAGGTTTTTACAACAATCGACAATGGTGTCATGGTCATCATTAGACTTTTAATTCCAGGTCTTTTATTGAACTTAAATTTCACCATTTGCCACAGTGAGATTCAAACCCGGGTCCCAGAGCATTACCCTGGGTATCTGGATTACTTCAGAGGCCTATCTTAGCAAGAAAAAAAAGAATGAATATGATTCCTCACAAGAAATAATCTCAAAGTACTTTTATAGTGCAGTAATTGTTATTAAATAGGCAAACACAGCAACTATTCTGGACCAACATTATCCTGCAGACGGCAATGAAGGAATGACCAGTTAATCCTTTTCTTGGTGATATTGGTTGATGGTCCAGAGATTCCTGCTTTTTGAGTCAAACAAGGGAATTTTTTTTAAATTAGCCATTAATAAATTTTGTTTTAATATGCCAAATCCCTATGTGGAATCATTGCTGGAGTGTCAGACCTTGTCATCTTACAAATGAAATTAAATATTAGAGTTTCTCTACAGTATCCTATCAACTGTTGGGGTCAGTTCCGGGATTATAATACTTAATCAAGACCAATTTGCATAGGTAGAAGAGGAGTAACGGCTGGGATAATTGGGCAACTATACTAATAGGCATGGCGGTAAATGAATGGTGGAAAACATTTGAAAGAAACAATTCAAAATCTTCAACAAATATACATTCCACTGAAGAACAAAAACTCAGCAAGCAAATGACAGTGAAGGAGCAGCCATGCTTCAGCCTTATCTTTTGCACAGAGATGCTGGGCTCCTCCACCATTGAGGATGGGGAGATTTGCGGAGCCTCCTCCTCCAATGAGTTTTTAATTTGTCCACCACCATTCACGGCTCGATGCGGCGAGACTGCAGAGCTTAGATCTGATTGGTTGGTTATGAAATCACTTGGCTTTTTCTACTACTTGCTGCTGATGCTGTTTGACACACAAGTAGTCCTGTGATGTAGCTTCACCGTTGACACCTCATTTTTAGGTGTGCCTGATATTGCTCCTGGCATGCCCTCCTGCACTCTTCATTGAACCAGGGTTGACCGCCTGGCTTGGTGGTAATGGGGTATATGCCAGGCCATGAGGTTACAGATTGTAGTTGAGTACAGTTCTGCTGCTGCTGATGGCCCACAGTGCCTCATGAATGCCCAGTCTTGAGTTGCAAGATCTATCCTAGTTTGAAGTCTCTCCTATTGAGCACCATAGTAGTGCTCACTACAACACAATGGGAGGTATTTTCAACATGAAGACGGGACTTTGTTTCCACAAGGACTGTGCGGTGGTCACTCCTATCAATAGTATAGTAGACAGATGCGTCTGCAGCAGGTAGGTTGGTGAGGATGAGATCAAGTATTCTTTTCCCTGGGGAGTGGGCGAGAAAATGGAACTATAGCCCAAGATCAGCCTTGATCAGACTGTATGGTGAAGTAGGCTCCACCAATCCCACTCATATTTCCTATGTTCTTGGAAGCAACTCTTCCAAAAAAGTGATGAAGTGTATTTTCTGGAGGGACAAAGTACTGCAATTCCTGCTGGGTGGATTGGCACGATTCCCAATTGCAATCCACTCCTACTTAGTCATTTTTTGGAAGTGGTCGTGATTTGAACTGGCATTGGGAGGGACGTGGCCTAATGACATTGGCAGGTCCAGCTCCTCAGGGCGCCCGGATCTCAAAAATGACAGGTACCCTCTCCATGGACACTTGGACCATCCACCCCGTCAATGATCTCCGGGATCAACCTTCTCCCCCCCCCCCCCCCCCCCCCCCCCCCCGTTCCCCAGGATCAATGGCATCTTGACATCGGGTCCTTGCAATGGGTCGCCCTTTAGGCTCCATCCCTTCTGCGCCTGGCCCCTCTCTCAGTAGTGCCAACCTGGTAGCACCAACCTGACAGTGCATGGTTTGCATTGCCAGAGTGCCAAGGAGAAGTGCCCTCATATCCCCAACCACCTGGGGGCCTCCGATAGCCTCAAAGCCCCCCGCATTGCCATCAATTCTGGTCTCCCTTTATGAAGACCAGTAGTGATTACCGATGGCGTCATGTCAAGCCAGCAGATGGGAAAATTGCGCATCCCTGGAAGATTCGGCATTAAGTCGACTTTGAATATTTAAATTGATTTAAATAAATAATAATCAGGTTCATACCCTCGCTGGACGTGAACCTGATATTGTCTGCTGGGAGGGCCTGGGAACATCGCGAACCATTTTCCGCTCGGCGCAAATCCCACTTCACGCCTCTTCCGGAATTCTCCCAACAACGGGTGCAATGCGGCAGGAAAATCACCCCCCTTACGTTTGGAGATGAAAGTGCCAGAGAGAAGGAAAGATAGGGTGGTGTGATGACTTAAACGCAACAGAATTGGAAGAGGAATGCGTGTCTGAAAACAGGACATGGAGAAGTGTGATCAACTAGCATTGTGGCAACCCAAAACAAAATGGGAGAACCAATCGATGAAAACAAAGGAGGAGAAAGAGCAGAGTGGATTACCCTCCAAAAAGAGCAGAAGAGTGGTACAGGACTCCGAGGAGCAGGGAACACTTGTTGCAAATGACTGAAAGTCACGTAGTGTCGGGCAAGTGTGTATTGACAGTGACTGAGAGGAGAGTCGTCCTGAATAACATTGCGGCATTACGGAGGAAGGGTTCTGGACAGGCTACAAGAATGGTGGTATCGGGGCGAGGTGGGGAGGGAGTTCTCAAGTCAGGTGTGGACAACCTTATTTAGTTATGACTGAGAATCCCTAAATAATGTGATGCCTCTTGAATGCTGGAGTGAAGAGCATCATGCAACTTTCTGGATAAAACATACTTTGTCAAATGAGAGTCAGAGCAGCCCTTGGAACCCATGGTCTCAATAGAAGAATATTGGAGATCTTAGAGATGGTATTTAAGCAGTTAGACAATCCAGACTGAAAAGCCAAAGTTCATGGTTTACCCAAATGACAATGCTAGTTTTCATGGAGCTTTATGACCAAGAGAGCAATAGGCTGCGAACATTAGTGGCTATATGAAAATGAAAAATGCTTATTGTCACGAGTAGGCTTCAATGAAGTCACTGTGAAAAACCCCTAGTCGCCACATTCCGGCGCCTGTCCGGGGAGGCTGGTATGGGAATTGAACCGTGCTGCTGGCCTGCTTGGTCTGCTTTAAAAGCCAGCGATTTAGCCAAGTGAGCTAAACGAGCCCCTGCATATGCATGCACTCTGCCCACTTCTATCCAAACCTTGGAGAAATACATGTCCAGTTTCAAGCCAGTGATTTAAGTCAGTGATAGAGTTTACCCAGAGTAATTTGAAGTTAATCAGTTTGAATCAACATTTTAGTTTTCTCATATAGAGAACCTTCTGTGCCCTTTCATTGAAATTGCTTAATTCAAACTATTGGATAATTTGATTTCTTTGCAGTTAAAAAAAAACAACTTAAAGTTACTTATCTTTAAAATAAATTTAATCCACCTATCCTGCACATCTTTTGGGTGTGGGGGTGAAACTCACGCAGACACGGGGAGAACGTGCCAACTCCACACGGATGGTGACCCGGAGCCGGGATCGAACCCGGGTCCTCGGCGCTGTGAGGCAGCACTGCTAACCACTGCACCACCGTGCCGCCCTACAACTTCAAAATAACAGAAGAATATAGATCACCCTCTTTGTAACAAATGGGTCCTGGATACATGCTCTTGGATGCATGAACAGAACCCAAATTTACAGAATGCTTAGTTTTAACACTTGGAAATACAGTGGGTGGGAGGAGAATGGGGACTTTTTGATCTGCCAGAGAGGAATGTATAACTCCAAGCATTAATGCACTCACAGGACAATTGGCAACTGGCCATTTTTGAATTGATATGCCCTCATTGGTGCTTCATAATGATGTGAGGGTGGATGTAGAATAACAGTAGAACAACGGAAGCAGACCATGTCTATATGCAACGAGACCTGTATAACATTCGTGTCTGGGATGATAAGTGACAAGTTATATTTGTGCAACACAAGAGCCAAGCAATCACTGGCTGCAACAAGAGAGAATTCAGCCATCTGCCTTGGATAATTCAATGGAATTATCATGGCTGAATTCCCAACTATCAATATTTTGGAGCTATCATTGAGCAAAACCTAAACTATGCTGTCACTCTGGCTGCAAGAACAGATCTGAGGTTGGGAACTCTGTAGCAAGTAACTCACCCCTTGACTCGCCAAATCCTGTCCACCATCTACAAAGCACAAGTCAGGACTGTGATGGACTACTTCCCACTTGCCTGGATGAGTGCAGCTCCAAAAACACACAAGAAGCTCTACATCATCGAGGGCAAAGCAGCCTGTTTGAATGGCACCCCATCCACGACCTTAAACATTTATTCCATTCACCATCGACGCATAATGGCAAATGCATTGCAGCAATTCACCAAGGCTCCTTCGCCAGCACCTTCCAAACTAGCAACACTTTCACGTGGAAAGCAACGGGTAGCATTTACATGGGAACACCACCGGCAAGCTCCCCTCCAAGCCACAGACCATCCTGCTAACTTGGAACTGTATCGTCGTTCCTTCACTGTAACTGGGTCAAAAATCCTAGAACTTAGAATCTCTGCAGTGCAGAAGGAGGCCATTTGGCCCATCGAATCTGCACCAATCCTCCAAAGAGCTCTCTAGCTATGTCCGTGCCTCCGCCCGGTCCCATAACCTCAGCTAACCTTTGGACACTAAGGGCAATTTAGCTCAGCCAATCCACCTAACGTGCACTGTGGGAGGAAATCTGAGCACTCGAGGAAACCCACACAGACATGGAGAGAAAGTGCAAACTCCACAGAGACAGTCACCTGAGGCTGGAATTGAACCTGGAACCCTGGAGCTGTGAGGCTGCAGTCCTAACCACTGTGCCACCGTGCTCCCTATCAACACTGTGGGTGCACCTACACTACATGGCCTGCAGCAATTCAAGAAGGCAGCTCACCACCACCTTCACATGGGCAATTAGGAATGGGCAATAAGTGCTGATCTAGCCAGTGACGCACACATCCTGTGATAGAATTAAAAATAAAGTTTTTTTTAAAACAGTGTTTTTATTGGTTAGTTACATTTGACTGACAACAATGTTGTTACACCAGTATTTACGCACACATGAGGCAAGAACAAGAAATAAAAAATAAAATGGATCCATTGAGAATGTACCATACAGAATAAAATGGGAATTGTTCATTAATGTACTTTTTTATACAAAATTTGAGAGCATGAGTCCTCCCCCTGTTCAACATCCCTTTACCCGCCGCCAGCATTCTCCCTCCACTTGGACCCCTCCCACCGGCTGCTTACCTGCTCTTGGTCTTTTCATTCAGAACTGTCGGCGTCTCAATCTCTATTCTCCTCCTATCCACTCTAACCTTCTGAAGCGATGCACTCCTCTCTCTCAGGTCCAACACTGAATTTTCCATCAAACTCATTGACAAGGGTGGGGTTGTTGTTGTCTGGCATACTGACCTCTCCCTCTCGCCAACTCTCAGACACTTCCTCCTACCTCCCCCTGCACCATGACCCCACCAGCGAGGATCGAGCCATTGTTTCCAGGACTGGCAGTGACCTCACCTTCTCTGGAGATCTTCCCTCCACAACGCACAACCTCAATCGCCAAATCGCTTCTCCCTCCTCCCCAAAATCCACAAACAGGTGTAATGGGCCAGGGTTTAGAGAACCCCAAAGTGTATCATGGAATTCACCCGACCCACAACTTTTACTAGATTGTGGTATGGGGAGCACACGGCCGACTCTACAGGTGTGGTACAGCAGAAATGGAAAAATATTTTTTAAAGCAAAACAATGTTTATTCTATAAACTCAAGTTAATCTTTTTAAAACATACAGTGAACATCTTAGCAACCATTAATTCAAATACAACCCCCAAAGAATACAACACTAAGTAATCCTTAAGCTGTCCTTTTAACATCGATAAGACTTAAAAAATAACTTTTAACATCAGGTTAAAGTCACTACTAAGAGCAGTTATTAGTTTTAAATCACCAAAATATCGATTTACAGTCTTTAGATTACAGTGAGAGAGACTAATACCCAGAAACGGCCCTAGGGTTGCTGGCGCCCCGGGCAAGCTGAACTTCGGCGCCCTTCGGGGGGGGCTCCGTTCACTGGGGGGGGCTCCGTTCACTGGGGGAGGGGCTCCGTTCACTGGGGGGGGGGCTCCGTTCACCAGGGGGAGGCTCCGTTCACGGGGGGGGGGCTCCGTTCGCCGGGGGGGGGGGAGGCCGGAGTTACCTGGTACATGATTGGGACCCACCGATCGGCGGGCCGGTCTCTCAGTCGGCAGGCCTCCTTTCTTCCACCGGCGAGCCTGGATCCATCCGTCATGTTTGTGCGGGGCGGCCACCGCGCATGCGCTGGTTGGCACCGGCCCAACTGCACATGCGCCGGGTCTCTGACGCACTCCTTGATGGTGCCCCAGCACATGGCGCCCCGGGCGACTGCCCGAGTTGCCGGTACCTTGAGCCGGCCCTGCTAATACCCCTTCTGGCTGTGACTGCAGCTATCCAGCTCTGAAAACGAAACTAAAACACACCCTGCAGGAAACAACCTAAAACGAAAGTAAAAAGCTGACAGACAGCCCAGCTCCACCCACACTCTGACATCACTGATAAACACCCATTTCTTAAAGGTACATTTCTCAAATACTCATTTCTAAAAGGTACACTCAAATTAGACAGGGCTGTCCCAGTAGGCCTGTTCCTGCCCCACCGAACACCAAATTCATTTCTTCCTATCTTGACTTCACACTCGCTTCTCTTGTTCAATCACTACCAACCTACATTTATGATTCCTCTGATGCCCTACTGTGGTAGTCGGTATTAGGGGTATTACGGTACCCAGGTTGAGACTGTAAGACCATTGGTGTGGGAGGTTACTGAGACAGCAAGATCATTGGTGAAGCCTGCCTGCTGGTTCTGCCCAGTAAGGCGGAGTATAAGAGTCTGTGTCTCCCCAGCAGCTGCATTCTGTACCCATGCTGCTGGGGGAAACATCTTGTTCAATAAAGCCTTCAATTGTCATCCAATCTCGCTTCTGGAGTCATTGATTGAACATCACCGACATCATATCAATAACTTCCAGTTCCCTGGCCCTAACCTCCATCTCTTTACCATGGATGTCCAATCCCTCTATGCCTCCATTCCTGTCAGGATGGTCTGAGGTCTCTCCGCTTCTTCCTTGAACAAAGCCTCTAAGAATTCTCATCCACCAACACTCTCCTCCGTGTGGCTGAACGTGCCTCTCACTCAACAATTTCTCCTTTAATATTTCCTCCAAACCAAAGGTACCCACATGGGTCCCAGTTTAGCCTGACTCTTTATGGGGTATGTGGAATATTCTTTGTTCCAGTCTTACTCTGGCCCCATCCCACAACTCTTTTATCGGTTCATCGTTGACTATTTAGGTGCCACTTCATGTTCCCCCTCTGGACCTGGAAGAACTTATTAATTTCGCTTTCAATTTCCATCCCTCTATAACCTTCACATCATCTATCACCGAAACTTCCCTTCTCTTCCCTGACCTTTTGATATCAATTTCTGGGGATAGACAGTCCACTAGTATCCGTTACAAACTCACTGACTCCCACAGCTACTACGAATACAGCTCATCACACCTCAAATCCTGTAAGGACTCCATCCCATTCTACCAGTTCCTTCACCTCTGTCGCTTCAGTTCTGGCGATGCCACTTTCCAAACCGGTACTGCTGGCATATCTTCATTCTTCCTTAATTGTGGTTTCCCACCCACTGTGGTAGACAGGGCTCTCAACTGTTTCCGACCCATCTCCCTCACCTCTTCAATTACCCCCTCTCCTCCCTCCCAGAACCATGATAGGGTCCCTCTTGTCCTTACTTTTCACCCCACCAGCCTCCGCAATGAAAGAATCATCCTCCGCCAGTTCCGCCGACTCCAGCATGATTCCACCCCAAGAACAGAGATTCATAGAATTTACAGTGCAGAAGGAGGCCATCGAGTGTGCGCCGGTCCTTGGAAAGAGAATCCTACTTAAGCCCACACCTCGACGCTATTCCCACCGAACATTTTTGGACACTAAGGGCAATTTAGCATGGCCAATCCACCAAACGTGCACATCTTTGGACTGTGGGAGGAAACTGGAGCACCCGGAGGAAACCCACGCAGACAGGGTGAGAACGTGCAAACTACACACAGGCAGTGACCCAAGCCAGAAATCTTCCTCTCACTCCCCCTGCCAGCATTTTGCAGGGACCATTTACTCCTCGACCCCCAGGTCCACTCCTCCATTACCCCCAACACCTCAACCTCTTTCCAGGACACCTTACCATGCAATCGCAGAAGATGAAACATCTTTCCCTTTACCTCCTCCCTGCTCATCATTTCATGTGCACCTCCTTCGATCTGGCCTGTTGGATTCGCTGCTACCAGTGTGGTCTACTCTACATTGGAGAGACTAAACGCAGACTGGGTGACCGCTTTGCAGAGCACCTCCGGTCGGTCCGCAAGCAGGACCCAGACCTTCCTGTCACTTGCCATTTCAACTCGCCATCCTGCTCTCACGTCCACATGTCCATCCTTGGCCTGGTACAATGTTCCAGTGAGGCCCAGCGCAATCTTCTGATTAGGTTTGTTACAGACATCCGGACATTTGAGTTCAACAACTCCAGACTGTAAACTCTCAATTTATTTTTTATTTTCATTTCTACTGTTGATATGTTTTTCCATCACCATTGTTACCCCCACACACCCCATCCCCTGACTCCATGTGGGCCAACTGTTCCTAGTTGCCCTTTGACACACTGGTCAACATAGTTTTGCCATTCACACACTTTAATCTCTTTATGTGCCACTATCAGCTCCCTTCTTAGCCTTAATCAGCTCCATTTACATTCCTTTTGTCTTCTGCCAATCTCCACTATCGCTGCCCCCTATCCAGCCCCACCGCTCCACGCGCCCCCCCCCCTCCCCCCCACAACAGTATAAATCTGACCCCATTTCCAGTTCTCGCTAGCTTTGATGAAGAGTCATCCAGATTGGAAACATTAGCTCCCTTTTCTCTCCACAGATGCTATCAGATCTGCTGAGATTGTCCAGTGTTTTTGTCTCAGATTCCAGCATCAGTAGTACTTTGCTTTTATAAACACATGTACAGGTTTGGGGAGCCTGTTTGCTTTAGGCCCCAGATGTTGGGTCCCCAGTCACCCTGTTGTGCTATTTATGTGTGGCTCCCTGGTATTAAAATGACCACCCACGTGTGACCTTCTAGTTGTTGTTTTGGACATCCTTCCTGGGCTTTTCTCACCTCTCCGATGCCCTTCTGGCCCTCCAGGCCAGTGTTCTTGGTTGTTTCCTCCCTTCCTGCTTCTCTGATTCTTTCTCCTCCCCCCCCCCCCCCCCCCACTTGCTCCCACAAGCTCCCTTCCCCTTGTTCCCACTCCCCTGTTCCCCTCCCCTCTACTTTTCCTTCTTTATCTGCTTCAGTCCCCCCCCCCCCCCCCCCCCCCCACCACCCACATCCCTTGTTGGTTGTTGGCTACAAACAGGTCCTCAAACAGGTTGGCGAATTGCTTCCAGGTATTCTGGAAGCTCCCTTCTGATCCTCTGATGGTGAATTTTTATTTTTTCCAATTTCAGAAAGTCGGCTAGGTCGGCGGTGACCTAATCTCCAGCCAAGCAGGATTCACTGGTGGGCGATCAGGGAGGCATAGGCTAGGGCTTTTGCCCCTCCCCCCCTCTCATAAAGAGCTCTGGCTGTTCTGATACCTGAAGACAGCCACTTTTGGGCATGGCTCATAACTCACCCCCACAATCTTGGGCATGGCCCCGAATAAGGTCGTCTAGTGCCACAAGACTGGGACAAGACCAGAACATGTGGACGTGGTTGGCCAGGCCTCCCTGACAGTGTTTGCATTTGTCCTCCACCTCCAGGAAGAACCTGCTTATGTGTGTTCTGGTCAAGTGGGCCCTGTCCACTACCTTTAGCTGCACTAGGCTTGGCCCTGCGCATGAGGAGATGAAGTTTGCCCTGTGCAGTGCCTCGATCCAGAGTTCTCCCCCTATTTCCATGCTTAGATCTTCTCTCTATTTTTCCCTTGCCTCATCCAGTGATGACTTTGTTTCCTCCAGTAGTTGTCCAGCAGTTACCGTGTCCTAGTTCACCCGTGGTCAGAAGTCTGTACAACAGGGAGTATCCTGGTCATCAGGGGAACGTTGCTGTCTTCTTGCAGAGGAACTTCCTCAGTTGCATGTATTGCTCCCTTTTGGGAGCTGTAGTTTGTCTGTCCGTTCGTCGTCTATGAATAGGTCCACTACTGTCAGTGTCCCCCTCGTCCTGTCTTCAGCTTTTGAAGGGGGCTTCCAGTGTCGCCGGAGTGAATTTAGGGTTCTTGCAGATGGGGGCCAGATCCGTACGGATCTGAACAGGAAGAGGAGCCTTGGCAGTACGTTCATTTTGATCATCTGTACTCTCCCCGCCAGGGAAAGCGGGAGTGCATTCCACTTTTCCCGGCCCCTCTTCACCTCTTCTATCATGCTCGACAGGTTCCATTGTGGATCCGTGTCCAGTCGTGGGCATTTTCCCCACTCTGGTTCTCCCCCCACCCTGCGGATTTAAGGGGAATGTTTTTCTCTTGTTCAGATTGAGTTTGCAATCCGAGAAGGCTCCATTATTCTTCCCATGCTAGCTAGGGGGTTTGAGATGTAGAGGAGCAGACCATCTTTCTTTTTTTTCTTTTTTTCTTTATTCAATCATGGGATGTGGGCGTCGCTGGCTGGACCAGCATTTAATTGCACCTTGAGGGGGCAATTAAAAGTCAACCACGTTGTATTGGGTCTGGAGTCACATGTAGACCAGACCAGATAAGGGTGGCAGATTTCCATCCCTCAGGGCATTAGTGAACCAGATGGGTTTTTACGACAATTGGCAATGGTTTCATGGTCATCATTAGACTTTTAAAACCAGATTTTTTTATTGAATTCAAATTTCACAATCTGCCATGGCGGGATTCAAAACCGGGTCCCCAGATCATGACTCTGGGTCTCTGGATTACTAGTCCAGCGATGATACCACTTCGCCATGCCTCCCTCTCTGTCTCCCCTCTGGATGCCTTTCCACCCCTTTGTCGATTTGAGGGCGATGGCCAGTGGCTCGAGTGCCAAGGAAAATAGAATGGGGATCCCTGCTTTGTGCCCCGGTGCAGCTGAAAATATCCAGAGCTGGTGGTGTTTGTCCGTACGCACGGCAAGGGAGCGCTGTAGGGCAGACTCACCCTGGAGGTGAATCCTGGTCCAAACCAAAACTGTTCTAGTACCTCCAGGAAGTACTTCCATTCGACTCTTTTGAAGGCCTTCTCTGCATCGAGGGGGATGATCACTTCTGATGTCTTTTCCCCGGGTAAGGTCATGATCACATTCACCAGGCATCTGATGTTTGCTGTGAGTTGTCTGCCCTTGACAATGCCTGCCTAATCCTCCGCAACTACCTCTGACACGTATCTTTCCAGTTGCCTCGCCAGGGCCTTCGCCACGACTTTGGCGTCAGTGTTTAGGAGTGAAATGGGTCTGTATGACCCGCACTCTGTCGGGTCTTTGTCCTTTTCGGGGATCGGCGATATTGAGGCTTAGGCCAGTATGGGTGGCAGGTTCCATACTATAGTGTTTCATTGATCATCTCTCGCAAGTGCAGGGCCAATGCTGCCGCAAATTTCTTATAGAAATCCACTGAGAATCTGCCCGGACCCGGTGCCTTCCCCGACTGCGTGGAGTTGATAATCTCCATGACCTCCCCCAATTCTAGTGGTGCTTCCAGTCCCTGGTTTTTTTCCTACCCCATGACTGGTATGTCCATTCCTTCGAGAAACTGTTTCATCTTCGAGTCCCCTGCCTGGGGTTCGGAGGTGTACAGCTGCCGGTAATAGGTCGCGAAGGCCTCGTTGATCTGGTCTGGCACCGTGACTAGCCTGCTGTTTTTATCTTTCAATCTGCCTGCTTTGTCAGCTGGCGGCTGGCCTTGTCACCATGATCAGAAAAGGACCCTCCCTGTCTGGCATAGTTGGTTCACTGCTTTCCCAGTGGAGAGCAGGTCAAAGTCCATTTGTCATTTTTTTCCCTCTCTGCCAGTATTTCCATGGTTGGGGCTGTCGAGTCCCATCGATCCACATCCAGTCTGGACTCGACCAACTGCTGTCTGGCCGCCCTCTCCTTTCTGTCCCAAAGCACCATTCTGGTTGCAGGTTACATAACCCTCGTTGGCTTGTGGCATTTTCTCGCAGAGGAGGGTGACCAGCCCCCAAGGGGGCATTGGGCCTGGACCGTCACCACCCTCACTCCATGTAGTGCGAAGTGTGGTCGGGGATTACTATGGTGGAATATCCTGCCCCTACTACGGCAGCATAGTAGCATAGTGGTTGGCACAGTTGCTTCACATCTCCAGGGTCCCAGGTTCCATTCCCGGCTTGGGTGACTGTCTGTGTGGAGTCTGCACGTTCTCCCCGTGTGTGCGTGGGTTTCTTCCGGGTGCTCCGGTTTCCTCCCACAGTCCAAAGATGTGCGGGTTAGGTGGATTGGCTACGCTAAATTACCCTCAGTGTCCAAAAAGATTAATTGGGATTAATGGGTTAAGGAGATGGGGTGGAGGAGGTGTGTGCTTGAGTGGGGTGCTCTTTCCAAGGGCCGGTGCAGATTCAATGGGCCGAATGGCCTCCTTCTGCACTGTAAATTCTATGATTCTATGATACTGTCCCTGGAAGCACCGATTTCTCTACTACAAAGAAGTCAATGCGGGAGTATATCTTGTGGACTTGGGAAGAGGAAGCAGAACTCCTTCGGGTGTGTGGATCTTCATGCTCCCCCCACCCCAGCCCCCCGTGTTTGCACCATAAAGGTTCCCTCGCCAAGACCGACTGCTTCATTGATTTGGGGCTGGATTTGTCCATCTGTGGGTCCTCCCCATCTCTCCCCACACCCTATCTCCATGATGAGTGGGTGGGAGTCTAGGTTGGGGATGGTCTTTTTTATCAAGTCTGTGTCATCCCAGTTGGGGGCATACAGTTTCACAAGTACCACTGATGCCCCTTCCAGGGGTTGGTTTAGCACACTTGGCTAAATAGCTGGCTTTTAAAGCAGACCAGCAGCATGATTCAATTCCCGTACCAGCCTCCCCGAACAGGCGCTGGAATGTGGCGATGAGGGGCTTTTCACAGTAACTTCATTTGAAGCCTACTTGTGACAATAAGCGATTTTCATTTCATCCAGTACACCACTCGTCATAACATACCTCGGATCTGTCACTGTCTTCCTCGCTATAAAGTTTGTCTTCTTATTGAAAATATGGAAACCCCCAGCTCTCATCCGGTAACACGCTTGGTAGGTCTGCCCTATCCATCCCTTCCTTACCCGCAGTCGGTCCTTCTCCTACAGGTGTGTCTCTTGGAGGAAGACTATGTCGGCCTTCAGGCTTTTCAAATGGGCGAAGACTCTGGATCTCTTCACTGGGCTGTTGAGTCCCGTGACATTCCAGATGACTATCCTGATTGGGGGAGGGGATTCTGTCCCACCCCCTCCTGTAGGGTCAGCCAAACTCACCATTACACCGTGATTTCCCTTTATCCAGGGGCCACCCAAGATGGCCACCGTTGTCTTCTTTGTTCTGACTATCCTCACGCGAGACCTGTTGTAACCAGCATTCTACTCTCTCCCCCCCCCCCCCCCCCCCGCCTCCCTTCCGCCATCAATCCCTGGTCCACCCACCCCCTCCACTGAGCCCCGCTACCCTCATCCTTCCCCCCCTCCCCCCCGTGCTTCTGTGGGTTTCCCTTCCCCTGCTTTCCCTCCCTTGATCTCTACCACACTTTTCCCCTTCCTACGATTTACTCACCCCCCCCCTTCTCCAGCACTCCCTATCCTCTTACCTCCCTGTGCTTGCATACTCGCTCACCCAGTGGCTCCCCTTTGGGAGCTTTTCCTTTTCCTCCTATCTTTGGCCCATTTTGTTCCTCTCCTCCCTGCTTCGGTGTCTCTTTGTCTCCCCCCCCCCCCCCCCCCCCCCCACCCCCCACTCCCCTGGGGCACATGGGTGGTCGTTCCAGTGAACAGATACTAGAGAAATGGCAGGCATGAAAAGACAGATAACATATTTTGTGGTCTCTTTATGCCCAGTACCGCTGTCTTCCCAGCCCATTTTTCCTGATGAATTCCTCCACCTCACCCTGTTGTTATAAATTCCCCACAGTCAGGGCGGCACGGTGGTGCAGTGGTTAGCACTGCTGCTTCACGGGGCTGTGGACCTGGGTTCAATCCCGGCCCTGGGTCACTGTCCGTGTGGAGTTTTCACATTCTCCCCGTGTCTGCCTGGGTCTCATCCCCACAACTCAAAGATGTGCAGGCTAGGTGGATTGGCCACGCTAAATTGCCCCATAATTGGAAAAAACGAATTGGGTACTCTAAATTTATTTAAAAAAATAAAAATAAGTTACCCACAGTTTTTCTGCTTTTCTGCTCCTTGGCAGATCTGAGGGCATTTTTCTTTTGGATGGCTGTCATTTGGTGTGGGGTGAGAGTAGAGGGGTTTTGTTTGTCAGTTTAGTGGTTGATTTTTAGGTTCCAAGGGCCAAAGTGAAAGTTTCCTCAGGAGAGCCACCTTTCATGCGACTGTTCAGCACATCACCACCACGGGAAGTCCATTAAAAACGAACTTGGCAAAGTTACCAGGTACATGGTCTGGGAACTTTCTAAACTGCAGGCGGGTCAAAACTGCCTCATCTGGGTGATCCGAACTCCTCCCTCTAATAAAATAATAATAATCTTTATTAGTGTCACAAGTAGGTTTACATTAACACTGCGATGTAGTTACTGTGAAAATCCCCCCGTCACCAGATTCCAGCACCTGTTCGGGTACACTGAGGGAGAATTCAGAATGTCCAATTCACCTAACAGCATGTCTTTCAGGACTTGTGGGAGGAACCAGCAGAGGGCAGCAGAGCAGAGCTACTGATCAGCTGTTCTGGGGAAATTTGCATACGTGCAGTGCGGTCAGCCTAAGTTGAAGGTGAACCTGCGAAGAAGACCCAAGGAGTTTGAGTAAAGGCAAGCAACCAGCAGAGGGCAGCAGAGCAGAGCTACTGATCAGCTGTTCTGGGGAAATTTGCATACGTGCAGTGCGGTCAGCCTAAGTTGAAGGTGAACCTGCGAAGAAGACCCAAGGAGTTTGAGTAAAGGCAAGCAACCAGCAGAGGGCAGCAGAGCAGAGCTACTGATCAGCTGTTCTGGGGAAATTTGCATACGTGCAGTGCGGTCAGCCTAAGTTGAAGGTGAACCTGCGAAGAAGACCCAAGGAGTTTGAGTAAAGGCAAGCAACCAGCAGAGGGCAGCAGAGCAGAGCTACTGATCAGCTGGTCTGGGGAAATTTGCATACGTGCAGTGCGGTCAGCCTAAGTTGAAGGTGAACCTGCGAAGAAGACCCAAGGAGTTTGAGTAAAGGCAAGCAACCAGCAGAGGGCAGCAGAGCAGAGCTACTGATCAGCTGTTCTGGGGAAATTTGCATACGTGCAGTGCGGTCAGCCTAAGTTGAAGGTGAACCTGCGAAGAAGACCCAAGGAGTTTGAGTAAAGGCAAGCAACCAGCAGAGGGCAGCAGAGCAGAGCTACTGATCAGCTGTTCTGGGGAAATTTGCATACGTGCAGTGCGGTCAGCCTAAGTTGAAGGTGAACCTGCGAAGAAGACCCAAGGAGTTTGAGTAAAGGCAAGCAACCAGCAGAGGGCAGCAGAGCAGAGCTACTGATCAGCTGTTCTGGGGAAATTTGCATACGTGCAGTGCGGTCAGCCTAAGTTGAAGGTGAACCTGCGAAGAAGACCCAAGGAGTTTGAGTAAAGGCAAGCAACCAGCAGAGGGCAGCAGAGCAGAGCTACTGATCAGCTGTTCTGGGGAAATTTGCATACGTGCAGTGCGGTCAGCCTAAGTTGAAGGTGAACCTGCGAAGAAGACCCAAGGAGTTTGAGTAAAGGCAAGCAACCAGCAGAGGGCAGCAGAGCAGAGCTACTGATCAGCTGTTCTGGGGAAATTTGCATACGTGCAGTGCGGTCAGCCTAAGTTGAAGGTGAACCTGCGAAGAAGACCCAAGGAGTTTGAGTAAAGGCAAGCAACCAGCAGAGGGCAGCAGAGCAGAGCTACTGATCAGCTGTTCTGGGGAAATTTGCATACGTGCAGTGCGGTCAGCCTAAGTTGAAGGTGAACCTGCGAAGAAGACCCAAGGAGTTTGAGTAAAGGCAAGCAACCAGCAGAGGGCAGCAGAGCAGAGCTACTGATCAGCTGTTCTGGGGAAATTTGCATACGTGCAGTGCGGTCAGCCTAAGTTGAAGGTGAACCTGCGAAGAAGACCCAAGGAGTTTGAGTAAAGGCAAGCAACCAGCAGAGGGCAGCAGAGCAGAGCTACTGATCAGCTGTTCTGGGGAAATTTGCATACGTGCAGTGCGGTCAGCCTAAGTTGAAGGTGAACCTGCGAAGAAGACCCAAGGAGTTTGAGTAAAGGCAAGCAACCAGCAGAGGGCAGCAGAGCAGAGCTACTGATCAGCTGTTCTGGGGAAATTTGCATACGTGCAGTGCGGTCAGCCTAAGTTGAAGGTGAACCTGCGAAGAAGACCCAAGGAGTTTGAGTAAAGGCAAGCAACCAGCAGAGGGCAGCAGAGCAGAGCTACTGATCAGCTGTTCTGGGGAAATTTGCATACGTGCAGTGCGGTCAGCCTAAGTTGAAGGTGAACCTGCGAAGAAGACCCAAGGAGTTTGAGTAAAGGCAAGCAACCAGCAGAGGGCAGCAGAGCAGAGCTACTGATCAGCTGTTCTGGGGAAATTTGCATACGTGCAGTGCGGTCAGCCTAAGTTGAAGGTGAACCTGCGAAGAAGACCCAAGGAGTTTGAGTAAAGGCAAGCAACCAGCAGAGGGCAGCAGAGCAGAGCTACTGATCAGCTGTTCTGGGGAAATTTGCATACGTGCAGTGCGGTCAGCCTAAGTTGAAGGTGAACCTGCGAAGAAGACCCAAGGAGTTTGAGTAAAGGCAAGCAACCAGCAGAGGGCAGCAGAGCAGAGCTACTGATCAGCTGTTCTGGGGAAATTTGCATACGTGCAGTGCGGTCAGCCTAAGTTGAAGGTGAACCTGCGAAGAAGACCCAAGGAGTTTGAGTAAAGGCAAGCAACCAGCAGAGGGCAGCAGAGCAGAGCTACTGATCAGCTGTTCTGGGGAAATTTGCATACGTGCAGTGCGGTCAGCCTAAGTTGAAGGTGAACCTGCGAAGAAGACCCAAGGAGTTTGAGTAAAGGCAAGCAACCAGCAGAGGGCAGCAGAGCAGAGCTACTGATCAGCTGTTCTGGGGAAATTTGCATACGTGCAGTGCGGTCAGCCTAAGTTGAAGGTGAACCTGCGAAGAAGACCCAAGGAGTTTGAGTAAAGGCAAGCAACCAGCAGAGGGCAGCAGAGCAGAGCTACTGATCAGCTGTTCTGGGGAAATTTGCATACGTGCAGTGCGGTCAGCCTAAGTTGAAGGTGAACCTGCGAAGAAGACCCAAGGAGTTTGAGTAAAGGCAAGCAACCAGCAGAGGGCAGCAGAGCAGAGCTACTGATCAGCTGTTCTGGGGAAATTTGCATACGTGCAGTGCGGTCAGCCTAAGTTGAAGGTGAACCTGCGAAGAAGACCCAAGGAGTTTGAGTAAAGGCAAGCAACCAGCAGAGGGCAGCAGAGCAGAGCTACTGATCAGCTGTTCTGGGGAAATTTGCATACGTGCAGTGCGGTCAGCCTAAGTTGAAGGTGAACCTGCGAAGAAGACCCAAGGAGTTTGAGTAAAGGCAAGCAACCAGCAGAGGGCAGCAGAGCAGAGCTACTGATCAGCTGTTCTGGGGAAATTTGCATACGTGCAGTGCGGTCAGCCTAAGTTGAAGGTGAACCTGCGAAGAAGACCCAAGGAGTTTGAGTAAAGGCAAGCAACCAGCAGAGGGCAGCAGAGCAGAGCTACTGATCAGCTGTTCTGGGGAAATTTGCATACGTGCAGTGCGGTCAGCCTAAGTTGAAGGTGAACCTGCGAAGAAGACCCAAGGAGTTTGAGTAAAGGCAAGCAACCAGCAGAGGGCAGCAGAGCAGAGCTACTGATCAGCTGTTCTGGGGAAATTTGCATACGTGCAGTGCGGTCAGCCTAAGTTGAAGGTGAACCTGCGAAGAAGACCCAAGGAGTTTGAGTAAAGGCAAGCAACCAGCAGAGGGCAGCAGAGCAGAGCTACTGATCAGCTGTTCTGGGGAAATTTGCATACGTGCAGTGCGGTCAGCCTAAGTTGAAGGTGAACCTGCGAAGAAGACCCAAGGAGTTTGAGTAAAGGCAAGCAACCAGCAGAGGGCAGCAGAGCAGAGCTACTGATCAGCTGTTCTGGGGAAATTTGCATACGTGCAGTGCGGTCAGCCTAAGTTGAAGGTGAACCTGCGAAGAAGACCCAAGGAGTTTGAGTAAAGGCAAGCAACCAGCAGAGGGCAGCAGAGCAGAGCTACTGATCAGCTGTTCTGGGGAAATTTGCATACGTGCAGTGCGGTCAGCCTAAGTTGAAGGTGAACCTGCGAAGAAGACCCAAGGAGTTTGAGTAAAGGCAAGCAACCAGCAGAGGGCAGCAGAGCAGAGCTACTGATCAGCTGTTCTGGGGAAATTTGCATACGTGCAGTGCGGTCAGCCTAAGTTGAAGGTGAACCTGCGAAGAAGACCCAAGGAGTTTGAGTAAAGGCAAGCAACCAGCAGAGGGCAGCAGAGCAGAGCTACTGATCAGCTGTTCTGGGGAAATTTGCATACGTGCAGTGCGGTCAGCCTAAGTTGAAGGTGAACCTGCGAAGAAGACCCAAGGAGTTTGAGTAAAGGCAAGCAACCAGCAGAGGGCAGCAGAGCAGAGCTACTGATCAGCTGTTCTGGGGAAATTTGCATACGTGCAGTGCGGTCAGCCTAAGTTGAAGGTGAACCTGCGAAGAAGACCCAAGGAGTTTGAGTAAAGGCAAGCAACCAGCAGAGGGCAGCAGAGCAGAGCTACTGATCAGCTGTTCTGGGGAAATTTGCATACGTGCAGTGCGGTCAGCCTAAGTTGAAGGTGAACCTGCGAAGAAGACCCAAGGAGTTTGAGTAAAGGCAAGCAACCAGCAGAGGGCAGCAGAGCAGAGCTACTGATCAGCTGTTCTGGGGAAATTTGCATACGTGCAGTGCGGTCAGCCTAAGTTGAAGGTGAACCTGCGAAGAAGACCCAAGGAGTTTGAGTAAAGGCAAGCAACCAGCAGAGGGCAGCAGAGCAGAGCTACTGATCAGCTGTTCTGGGGAAATTTGCATACGTGCAGTGCGGTCAGCCTAAGTTGAAGGTGAACCTGCGAAGAAGACCCAAGGAGTTTGAGTAAAGGCAAGCAACCAGCAGAGGGCAGCAGAGCAGAGCTACTGATCAGCTGTTCTGGGGAAATTTGCATACGTGCAGTGCGGTCAGCCTAAGTTGAAGGTGAACCTGCGAAGAAGACCCAAGGAGTTTGAGTAAAGGCAAGCAACCAGCAGAGGGCAGCAGAGCAGAGCTACTGATCAGCTGTTCTGGGGAAATTTGCATACGTGCAGTGCGGTCAGCCTAAGTTGAAGGTGAACCTGCGAAGAAGACCCAAGGAGTTTGAGTAAAGGCAAGCAACCAGCAGAGGGCAGCAGAGCAGAGCTACTGATCAGCTGTTCTGGGGAAATTTGCATACGTGCAGTGCGGTCAGCCTAAGTTGAAGGTGAACCTGCGAAGAAGACCCAAGGAGTTTGAGTAAAGGCAAGCAACCAGCAGAGGGCAGCAGAGCAGAGCTACTGATCAGCTGTTCTGGGGAAATTTGCATACGTGCAGTGCGGTCAGCCTAAGTTGAAGGTGAACCTGCGAAGAAGACCCAAGGAGTTTGAGTAAAGGCAAGCAACCAGCAGAGGGCAGCAGAGCAGAGCTACTGATCAGCTGTTCTGGGGAAATTTGCATACGTGCAGTGCGGTCAGCCTAAGTTGAAGGTGAACCTGCGAAGAAGACCCAAGGAGTTTGAGTAAAGGCAAGCAACCAGCAGAGGGCAGCAGAGCAGAGCTACTGATCAGCTGTTCTGGGGAAATTTGCATACGTGCAGTGCGGTCAGCCTAAGTTGAAGGTGAACCTGCGAAGAAGACCCAAGGAGTTTGAGTAAAGGCAAGCAACCAGCAGAGGGCAGCAGAGCAGAGCTACTGATCAGCTGTTCTGGGGAAATTTGCATACGTGCAGTGCGGTCAGCCTAAGTTGAAGGTGAACCTGCGAAGAAGACCCAAGGAGTTTGAGTAAAGGCAAGCAACCAGCAGAGGGCAGCAGAGCAGAGCTACTGATCAGCTGTTCTGGGGAAATTTGCATACGTGCAGTGCGGTCAGCCTAAGTTGAAGGTGAACCTGCGAAGAAGACCCAAGGAGTTTGAGTAAAGGCAAGCAACCAGCAGAGGGCAGCAGAGCAGAGCTACTGATCAGCTGTTCTGGGGAAATTTGCATACGTGCAGTGCGGTCAGCCTAAGTTGAAGGTGAACCTGCGAAGAAGACCCAAGGAGTTTGAGTAAAGGCAAGCAACCAGCAGAGGGCAGCAGAGCAGAGCTACTGATCAGCTGTTCTGGGGAAATTTGCATACGTGCAGTGCGGTCAGCCTAAGTTGAAGGTGAACCTGCGAAGAAGACCCAAGGAGTTTGAGTAAAGGCAAGCAACCAGCAGAGGGCAGCAGAGCAGAGCTACTGATCAGCTGTTCTGGGGAAATTTGCATACGTGCAGTGCGGTCAGCCTAAGTTGAAGGTGAACCTGCGAAGAAGACCCAAGGAGTTTGAGTAAAGGCAAGCAACCAGCAGAGGGCAGCAGAGCAGAGCTACTGATCAGCTGTTCTGGGGAAATTTGCATACGTGCAGTGCGGTCAGCCTAAGTTGAAGGTGAACCTGCGAAGAAGACCCAAGGAGTTTGAGTAAAGGCAAGCAACCAGCAGAGGGCAGCAGAGCAGAGCTACTGATCAGCTGTTCTGGGGAAATTTGCATACGTGCAGTGCGGTCAGCCTAAGTTGAAGGTGAACCTGCGAAGAAGACCCAAGGAGTTTGAGTAAAGGCAAGCAACCAGCAGAGGGCAGCAGAGCAGAGCTACTGATCAGCTGTTCTGGGGAAATTTGCATACGTGCAGTGCGGTCAGCCTAAGTTGAAGGTGAACCTGCGAAGAAGACCCAAGGAGTTTGAGTAAAGGCAAGCAACCAGCAGAGGGCAGCAGAGCAGAGCTACTGATCAGCTGTTCTGGGGAAATTTGCATACGTGCAGTGCGGTCAGCCTAAGTTGAAGGTGAACCTGCGAAGAAGACCCAAGGAGTTTGAGTAAAGGCAAGCAACCAGCAGAGGGCAGCAGAGCAGAGCTACTGATCAGCTGTTCTGGGGAAATTTGCATACGTGCAGTGCGGTCAGCCTAAGTTGAAGGTGAACCTGCGAAGAAGACCCAAGGAGTTTGAGTAAAGGCAAGCAACCAGCAGAGGGCAGCAGAGCAGAGCTACTGATCAGCTGTTCTGGGGAAATTTGCATACGTGCAGTGCGGTCAGCCTAAGTTGAAGGTGAACCTGCGAAGAAGACCCAAGGAGTTTGAGTAAAGGCAAGCAACCAGCAGAGGGCAGCAGAGCAGAGCTACTGATCAGCTGTTCTGGGGAAATTTGCATACGTGCAGTGCGGTCAGCCTAAGTTGAAGGTGAACCTGCGAAGAAGACCCAAGGAGTTTGAGTAAAGGCAAGCAACCAGCAGAGGGCAGCAGAGCAGAGCTACTGATCAGCTGTTCTGGGGAAATTTGCATACGTGCAGTGCGGTCAGCCTAAGTTGAAGGTGAACCTGCGAAGAAGACCCAAGGAGTTTGAGTAAAGGCAAGCAACCAGCAGAGGGCAGCAGAGCAGAGCTACTGATCAGCTGTTCTGGGGAAATTTGCATACGTGCAGTGCGGTCAGCCTAAGTTGAAGGTGAACCTGCGAAGAAGACCCAAGGAGTTTGAGTAAAGGCAAGCAACCAGCAGAGGGCAGCAGAGCAGAGCTACTGATCAGCTGTTCTGGGGAAATTTGCATACGTGCAGTGCGGTCAGCCTAAGTTGAAGGTGAACCTGCGAAGAAGACCCAAGGAGTTTGAGTAAAGGCAAGCAACCAGCAGAGGGCAGCAGAGCAGAGCTACTGATCAGCTGTTCTGGGGAAATTTGCATACGTGCAGTGCGGTCAGCCTAAGTTGAAGGTGAACCTGCGAAGAAGACCCAAGGAGTTTGAGTAAAGGCAAGCAACCAGCAGAGGGCAGCAGAGCAGAGCTACTGATCAGCTGTTCTGGGGAAATTTGCATACGTGCAGTGCGGTCAGCCTAAGTTGAAGGTGAACCTGCGAAGAAGACCCAAGGAGTTTGAGTAAAGGCAAGCAACCAGCAGAGGGCAGCAGAGCAGAGCTACTGATCAGCTGTTCTGGGGAAATTTGCATACGTGCAGTGCGGTCAGCCTAAGTTGAAGGTGGTTTGTGGAGGGGCTGTTGGCAAGTGACAGTTAAACCCGAAACACTTTGTGAGTGTTTCCCACCCTACCTCCTCCTCTAACCAACCCCCCCACCCCACGGTGGTTGGGAAGCGGGAGCAGGGGCCTGTCGTGAAGGTGAGTGAGTGCCTTTAAATTTGCTTACCTTTCAGCGGGATCAGGGTTTGAGGTAATATCAGGTAAGCTCTTCCTTTCTTTTTCTTTTTCTTGTTTTTTTTTTAATCTAGAGGGGATGTCAGGGAAGGCAGTACAATGCTCCTCCTGCAGAATGTTTGAGGCGAGGGACGCCGTCAGTGTCCCTGCTGATTTCATCTGTGGGAAGTGCACCCAACTCCAGCTCCTCAAAAACCGTGTTAGGGACCTGGAGCTTGAGCTGGATGAACTTCGGATCATTCGGGAGGCAGAGGGGGTCATAGATAGGAGCTTCAGGGAAGTAGTTACACCAAAGACTGGAGATAGATGGGTAACTGTAAGAGGGACTGGGAAGAAGCAGTCAGTGCAGGGACCCCCTGCGGTCGTTCCCCTGAGTAACAAGTATACCGTTTTGGATACTTGTGGGGGGGACGACTTACCAGGGGTAAGCCATGGGGTACGGGCCTCTGGCACGGAGTCTGTCCCTGTTGCTCAGAAGGGAAGGGGGGAAAGGAGTAGAACATTAGTAATTGGGGACTCAATAGTCAGGGGCACAGATAGGAGATTTTGTGGGAGCGAGAGAGACTCACGTTTGGTATGTTGCCTCCCAGGTGCAAGGGTACGTGATGTCTCGGATCGTGTTTTCCGGGTCCTTAAGGGGGAGGGGGAGCAGCCCCAAGTCGTAGTCCACATTGGCACTAACGACATAGGTAGGAAAGGGGACAAGGATGTCAGGCAGGCCTTTAGGGAGCTACGATGGAAGCTCAGAGCGAGAACAAACAGAGTTGTTATCTCTGGGTTGTTGCCCGTGCCACGTGATAGTGAGATGAGGAATAGGGAGAGAGAGCAATTAAACACGTGGCTACAGGGATGGTGCAGGCGGGAGGGATTCAGATTTCTGGATAACTGGGGCTCTTTCTGGGGAAGGTGGGACCTCTATAGACAGGATGGTCTACATCTGAACCTGAGGGGCACCAATATCCTGGGGGGGAGATTTGTTAGTACTCTTTGGGGGGGTTTAAACTAATCCAGCAGGGGCATGGGAACCTGGATTGTAGTTTTGGGGTGCGAGAGATTGAGAGTAGAGAGGTCAGGAGCACAGTTTTGACTTCGCAGGAGGGCGGCAGTGTTCAGGTCTGTGGTTTGAAGTGTGTCTATTTCAATGCCAGGAGTATACGAAATAAGGTAGGGGAACTGGCAGCATGGGTTGGTACCTGGGACTTCGATGTTGTGGCCATTTCAGAGACATGGATAGAGCAGGGACAGGAATGGTTGTTGCAGGTTCCGGGGTTTAGGTGCTTTAGTAAGGTCAGAGAAGGGGGCAAAAGAGGGGGAGGTGTGGCGCTGCTAGTCAAGGACAGTATTACGGTGGTAGAAAGGATGCAAGATGGGGACTCTTCTTCCGAGGTAGTATGGGCTGAGGTTAGAAACAGGAAAGGAGAGGTCACCCTGTTGGGAGTTTTCTATAGGCCACCTAATAGTTCTAGAGATGTAGAGGAAAGGATGGCGAAGATGATTCTGGAAAAGAGCGAAAGTAACAGGGTAGTTGTTATGGGAGACTTTAACTTTCCTAATATTGACTGGAAAAGATATAGTTCGAGTACATTGGATGGGTCGTTCTTTGTACAATGTGTGCAGGAGGGTTTTCTGACACAATATGTTGACAGGCCAACAAGAGGTGAGGCCACTTTGGATTTGGTTTTGGGTAATGAACCAGGCCAGGTGTTAGATCTGGAGGTAGGTGAACACTTTGGAGACAGTGACCACAATTCGGTGACCTTTACGTTAGTGATGGAAAGGGATAAGTATACCCCGCAGAGCAAGAGTTATAGCTGGGGGAAGGGCAATTATGATGCCATTAGACATGACTTAGGATGTGTTGGTTGGAGAAGTAGGCTGCAAGGGTTGGGCACACTGGATATGTGGAGCTTGTTCAAGGAACAGCTATTGCATGTTCTTGATAAGTACGTACCAGTCAGGCAGGGAGGAAGGGGTCGAGCGAGGGAACCGTGGTTTACCAAAGAAGTGGAATCTCTTGTTAAGAGGAAGAAGGAGGCCTATGTGAAGATGAGGCGTGAAGTTTCAGTTGGGGCGCTTGATAGTTACAAGGAAGCGAGGAAGGATCTAAAAGAGAGCTGAGACGAGCAAGGAGGGGACATGAGAAGTCTTTGGCAGGTAGGATCAAGGAAAACCCAAAAGCTTTCTATAGGTATGTCAGGAATAAAAGAATGACTAGGGTAAGAGTAGGGCCAGTCAAGGACAGTGGTGGGAAGTTGTGTGTGGAGGCTGAGGAGATAAGCGAGATACTAAATGAATACTTTTCGTCAGTATTCACTCAAGAAAAAGATAATATTGTGGAGGAGAATGCTGAGACCCAGGCTATTAGAATAGATGGCATTGAGGTGCGTAGGGAAGAAGTGTTGGCAATTCTGGACAAGGTGAAAATAGATAAGTCCCCGGGGCCGGATGGGATTTATCCTAGGATTCTCTGGGAAGCCAGGGAAGAGATTGCTGAGCCTTTGGCTTTGATTTTTAGGTCATCATTGGCTACAGGAATAGTGCCAGAGGACTGGAGGATAGCAAATGTGGTCCCTTTGTTCAAGAAGGGGAGTAGAGATAACCCCGGTAACTATAGGCCGGTGAGCCTAACGTCTGTGGTGGGTAAAGTCTTGGAGAGGATTATAAAAGATACGATTTATAATCATCTAGATAGGAATAATATGATTAGGGATAGTCAGCATGGTTTTGTGAAGGGTAGGTCATGCCTCACAAACCTTATCGAGTTCTTTGAGAAGGTGACTGAACAGGTAGACGAGGGTAGAGCAGTTGATGTGGTGTATATGGATTTCAGTAAAGCGTTTGATAAGGTTCCCCACGGTCGGCTATTGCAGAAAATACGGAGGCTGGGGATTGAGGGTGATTTAGAGATGTGGATCAGAAATTGGCTAGTTGAAAGAAGACAGAGAGTGGTAGTTGATGGGAAATGTTCAGAATGGAGTGCAGTTACGAGTGGCGTACCACAAGGATCTGTTCTGGGGCCGTTGCTGTTTGTCATTTTTATAAATGACCTAGAAGAGGGCGCAGAAGGATGGGTGAGTAAATTTGCAGACGACACTAAAGTCGGTGGAGTTGTAGACAGTGCGGAAGGATGTTGCAGGTTACAGAGGGACATAGATAAGCTGCAGAGCTGGGCTGAGAGGTGGCAAATGGAGTTTAATGTGGAGAAGTGTGAGGTGATTCACTTTGGAAAGAATAACAGGAATGCGGAATATTTGGCTAATGGTAAAATTCTTGGTAGTGTGGATGAGCAGAGGGATCTCGGTGTCCATGTACATAGATCCCTGAAAGTTGCCACCCAGGTTGATAGGGTTGTGAAGAAGGCCTATGGTGTGTTGGCCTTTATTGGTAGAGGGATTGAGTTCCGGAGCCATGAGGTCATGATGCGGCTGTACCAAACTCTGGTACGGCCGCATTTGGAGTATTGCGTACAGTTCTGGTCGCCTCATTATAGGAAGGACGTGGAAGCTTTGGAACGGGTGCAGAGGAGATTTACCAGGATGTTGCCTGGTATGGAGGGAAAATCTTATGAGGAAAGGCTGATGGACTTGAGGTTGTTTTCGTTAGAGAGAAGAAGGTTAAGAGGTGACTTAATAGAGGCATACAAAATGATCAGAGGGTTAGATAGGGTGGACAGCGAGAGCCTTCTCCCGCGGATGGAGGTGGCTAGCACGAGGGGACATAGCCTTAAATTGAGGGGTAATAGATATAGGACAGAGGTCAGAGGTGGGTTTTTTACGCAAAGAGTGGTGAGGCCGTGGAATGCCCTACCTGCAACAGTAGTGAACTCGCCAACATTGAGGGCATTTAAAAATTTATTGGACAAGCATATGGATGATAAGGGCATAGTGTAGGTTAGATGGCCTTTAGTTTTTTTTTCCATGTCGGTGCAACATCGAGGGCCGAAGGGCCTGTACTGCGCTGTATCGTTCTATGTTCTATGAAACCGGAGCACCCGGAGGAAACCCACGCAGACAAGGGGAGAACGTGCAGACTCCTCACTGACAGTGACCTAAACCGGGAATTGAACCTGCGACACTGGGGATGTGAAGACATAGTGCTAACCACTGTGCTACCGTGCACACCCAAAACTGATCACCTCGAGAACAGCCTTGGACTCGAGGCAGCCCATTGTTTCCCTTGCCTGTGGGAAATCTAATCCTGGGGGATTTCTCAGTTTCAGAATTTCCCAAGGATGGCTTTCATTCGACTGATGAAAACAATAACTAAACGGAATACTTTATTAGAAATCTGTGGAGTCTTGTGGATTTAGAAGACCCTTTGTGTCTTGTTTGTTTTTCCCCTGCTGCTGCAAGCAGGTACAAAAGGTATTTTTAAATGACTCAGAAGGCAATGAGATCAAGTTAATACCCTCATCCCTCTAATCCGCTCTAGATTCCTGGCTAACACTCCGAATCACAGAGAAAATACAGTGCAGAAAAGGCCCTTCAGCCCATCCAGTCTGCACACACTCCCACCCACCTCATCTCTCCACCCCCATTGTCTATTTTAGCTTTGCAAAATTCTTACTCAGTCAACCTTGAACCTCTTTTGCATAGAACATACAGTGCAGAAGGAGGCCATTCGGCCCATTGAGTCTGCACTGACCCACTTAAGCCCTCACTTCCACCCTCTCCCCGAAACCCAACAACCCCTCCTAACTTTTTGGGACACTAAGGGCAATTTATCATGGCCAATCCATCTAACCTGCACGTCTTTGGACTGTGGGAGGAAACTGGAGCAGCGAGGGAAACCCACGCAGACACGGGGAGAACATGCAGACTCCGCACAGACAGTGACCCAGCTGGGAATCGAACCTGTGAAACCACAGTGCTATCCACAATGCTATGGTGCTGCCCTTCATTCTCACTCCGGTTTACTGGACTCACTGTTAACTCCACATTTTCCTATCCAGAAAGCAGGCAATAATCACCAGGAGGTTTTAATTGAGAGAGAGAGAAATCGGTGCAATAGCCAATCACCCCGAAACTGAAGCTCGTCTACCCCACTCGCCTGAACAATCTCCGGTGTTTGAAAGTGTTTTACTGATTTCCCCGGGGGACTGTTCCGTCCAGAGAGCAGGGTTATAGTGTGAGTTGGATTGTCTGCGATGATTTCGCAGCAAAATATCCTTGTCATTATTTACCTGTGATCATAGCAAAGCTGCATTTCGAAGTCTTCATGAGAGATTTCAAAGGTAGGGACCATGGATATTACCCTCCGGGGTGAATACCGACCAACAATTGAATGAGGTGAGGATTAAACAGCAATGAAAGCCAAATAAATCCCTTTGTATTCCTTCTCCCTCCCCTGCCTCTCTCTGTTACTATGTGAGCTTCCTCCGGGTCTAAATTACCTGTTGTATTCTGCGCGCCGATTGGTACATCTGGCCACAGTAAGGAATGCAAAGTGTCCCAGACTAATGTGGATAGATTTCTATTTGAAAGCGCCTGCGGTGGCAGACAGCTGCTGGAGGAAGAGAATAAGGGCAGGAAGCATCGAACCGACTGGACCCCACCAGCTGTCTCTTGTTTGAATGCAGAGGAAGATCCAAGAGAGAGCAGGACAAGCTGGAGCATCGCATCTTGGGCAGGGGCTGCCGAAGGGGGTGAGGGGCTGTTACTCTGCAGCAAGACAGACCTCACTAACACACACACACTGACACACAGGACAACAAGTTGCTCCCCCCCCCCCCCCCATCTTACCCAAATGTCTGCATCCTTGAATGAGAGTGCACATTACAATGGGGTTGGCACATGGCACGTCCTCCCCAACGGCACGGGCACCTCGGACGCCCTTGGCATCTCCCCGAGAGACGAGCAGTTGGCACACGCCGAGATTGCAGTGCTGGCCATCATCTTCGCTGCGGCCACGGTGGGCAACAGCCTTCTGATCGGGATCCTGTGGAGGAGGAAGAGGAGGGGGACCAGGCGCCTGTACGTCTTCCTGATGCACCTCAGCATTGCCGACCTGGCGGTGGCCGCCTTCCAGGTGCTGCCCCAGCTGATCTGGGACATCACCGAGGTGTTCCTGGGGCCAGACCTGCTGTGCCGGGCCGTCGCCTACCTGCAGCTGGTGGCGATGTTCGCCTCCACCTACCTGACGGTGGTGATGGCGGTGGACCGCTTCCAGGCGGTCTGCTACCCCATGGTGACTTTCCAGAAGAGCAAGGGTGACTGGAACACGGCCATCTGCAGCAGCTGGCTCCTCTCCCTGCTCCTCAGCCTGCCCCAGCTCTTCATCTTCTCCAAGACAGAGGTGGCCCCGGGGCTGCTGCAGTGCTGGGCACAGTTCGTCCAGCCTTGGGGGCTCAGAGCTTACGTGAGCTGGATCTTCCTGGTCGTCTTCTTCATTCCCGCCGTCGTGCTGACCATTTGCCAGGTCAGAATCTGCAGGGTGATCCGGCTGAACATTTACACCAAGACCCACCAGCTGACAGTCCACTCCAGGGCCAGTAACGTCAACTGCATCTCCAAAGCAATGAACAAGACCATAAAAATGGCAGTGGTCATAGTTCTCGCCTATGTTCTGTGCTGGGCGCCTTATTTTACAGTCCAGCTGTGCACAGCCTGGTACCCCAGTGACACCAGTGAGGGTAAGTCATGCCATCCTTTTCTCAAATAAGCTACCTTCCCTTTAAGAAAAAAAAAAGTTTTGATGACACACCATTCTCGGTTTTATTTTCCCCGGTGCTTCCCGAAAGATCCCCAAACTGTCCCTTCCCCAGTGGAAACAGCCCATTCCAAACTCCGAAGTGACGCTGTCATGGGACACTCGCTGCAGAGTTAGTGCGAATGTGTGACAGAAGACATTCTTCACAGCCCTCCAGCGAAAACAGCGGCAGAGGGAGAGGGAGAGATCGATGTCAATGCTGCCGAAAGATGATTCTCAGTTTTTTACAAATTTGCAGAATTTGTTGGCGAGTTGTAAGAACGGCTCACAGATTTCTGATCAAATAGAAAAAAAGTTTTTAAATTTTTTAAAAAATTGATATGCACCTTCCGCGACGCCCAGGAGCGTTTTATGCCTGATGCATGTCTTTTGAAATGCTGCAATAGAGGGAGTAAAGCAGGCAACCTGCCCACAGCAAGCTCCCAGAATCAGGAGAGCGATGATAGCCAGATAGATAATGGATTTGGGGATGATTGAGTCGAGGGATAAATATTGGGGGGGGGGGGGGGTGGGTGGGGGAGAGATGATATTCCAATCGTGTGCCAGAGGAGCATTTATCGTCAGATGATGGGGCAGAGGCAGGGGGTGTGGGAGGGGGTGTGGGAGTGGGGAGCTTGGGGGCTCCCGCCTCATGTCTGACCCAAAAGCGGCGCCTCAGACAGTGCAGCTCCCTCCCAGCAACCGCGCTGGTCTGTCAGCGGGAATTGAATCCTCAGTCAGTCAGTTTGCAAAAACAACACTGCATGTTCGTAACATATTCTCTGTTAATTTTAAATCGTGCAAGTGTAAAGCAATGTGTGGACACTTATTTACATAAACAGAAAAATGAAACCACAGAAAAAGTGTTGGGAGTGATAGAGGAAATGCATGCAGCGCTGGAATATTATACTCATACTTGGACGTTTTCCCTTTATCTACAATTTATTTTTGGGGGTGGGGGTGAATCGGAGAGATCAGTTGCTGGACTGTGCTCTTTAATCTGATGTAGCTATTTAAAATTATTAAATTGGTTATGAACGAAAATCTATGAAGTAATTAATTGTAAAGTTTTGAATTTACGATGCAGATAAAGGGGTTTGAGTGCAGAGCAGTACATAGATGGGAAATAATCTCTATATTACTGTGATAAAGACAGCAACTGCATCCCCTCCGTTCAGCTGAATCATATGAACAAGCCAAGGGTTTGTTCTTAATATATTTATTTCTGGGACTAGGGCACCGCAGGTAAGCTCATTATTTATTGCCCTATCCTAGTTGCCCTGGAGAAGGTGATGGTTCGCCTTCTTGAACCGCTGTGATACCTGTGGTGAGTGCAAAGGGGGTTCCAGGATTTTGACCCAGCGACAGTGATTTGTCTCCTAGACAGGGTTGATGCCTGGCTTCAAAGGTCCAGATTGTTAAAACCCCTTTATAATTTCATTGAACAGAGAGGACAGAAAAAAAGTCCCAAGGTGTAAATATGCATGGAACTCAGGAACTGCTCCCCTCCCCGCCCAAATTCAAGATGGATCTGGTCTTCATCAAGATTCTTGTGCCTAAAGATGTAGCAATTGGCTGGTTGAAAGTCAATACAGGGCGGCATTCCTTCACATTAGGACAAGATTGAAATGGGACCCAAGGAAAAGGAATGCTTCATTCGTGGGTGGCTAGTTAGTGAATTGTATCCAGAATTTTTTTTTAAATACCTTTTATTTCCATGGTCAGTGATGGTGAACTACTCGAGCAGAAACCAAACCTTTCTGCAGAGCTAAGATTGGCTTACGACAATGGGGTTGCTATTTCTCTGGATTCACAGTTGGAGAGACGAATCCTCCTCATTGTAATTCACAAAGGTTTTAACTGCAACTACAATGTCTCAGTGGTTTGATATTGGCTTTTCTCAAAGATCCATGGGCAGTGTTCGGCTGCTAACTATCCATTGCTGCCAGTCACTCCCAGGTCAACTCCCAGGATAATGCTCTGGGGACATGGGCTCAGTATATGTCTGTGGAACTCCAACCCTGGAGGGATGGAAGCAAAATACCGCAGATGCTGGAAATTCAGACATAGAGACTCAAGGCGGCATGGTAGCACAGTGGTTAGCAGTGTTGCTTCACAGTTCCAGGATCCCTGGATCGATTCCCGGCTTGGGTGACTGTGCGGAGTCTGCACGTTCTCCCCGTGTCTGCGTGGGTTTCCTCCGGATGCTCCAGTTTCCTCCCACAAGTCCTGAAAGATGTGCTATTAGGTAATTTGGACATTCTGAATTCTCCCTCCGTGTACCCAAACAGCCGCTTTTCATGGTAACTTCATTACAGTGTTAATGTAAGCCTACATAAAGCCTAATAAAGATTATTATTATGGGCTGGGAAAGCTCACCAAGTCTAGCAACAGCTATGGAGAGAGAAACAAGAGTTAACGTCTCCAGTCCAATATGATGCTGCTTCCGAGCTCATGAAGAACTCGAAACATTAACTCGAACCCTGGAATCGTCCTTTGTAATGAGAGACAACAATGTCCATTTTTGTTCCCAAAAAACAAATATGACTCTGCACTTGATGGGAAGAAAAGTGTACAGGCTCAAAAACAATCCCTCACAATTAAAGTTTTACACACTTTTAGCTCACCAGGCTAAATCGCTGGCTTTTAAAGCAGACCAAGCAGGCCAGCAGCACGGTTCGATTCCCGTACCAGCCTCCCCGGACAGGCGCCGGAATGTGGCAATTAGGGGCTTTTCACAGTAACTTCATTGAAGCCTACACGTGACAATAAGCGATTTTCATTTTTCATTTTTTTCACTTTGCTTACCTTACAATGCTGAAGATTTAAACTTGATTCTGACTCGTCCTGGCACATTCCCATCTATGCAAACTTACAACTACTAGCTAATGACACCAGAGGTGGCAGCAAAGTTCGCCGGGAGATCCATAGAATAGAGTAATTTAGAATAGAATAGAATCCATTGAATCCCTACAGTGCAGAGGAGGCCACTCAGCTCATTGAGTCTGAGAGAGCACTTGACCCAGACCCATTCCCCCACCCTAACCCTGCAACCCTGCACATTCATCATGGCTAATCCACCTAACCTGCACATCTTTGTGTGGGAGGAAACCAGAGCGCCCGGAGGAAACTCATGCAGACACAGGGAGAACGTTCAAACTCCACATAGACTGGTACCCAAGGTCAGAACTGAACCCGGGTCCCTAGCGCTGTGAGGCAGTGCTAACCACTGTGCCACCATGCCACACTAGGATGTTCTTTTGTGACAGCTACCCTCATTTCATTTCTCTTATCTGTCCTGCAGGTGCTGTTTTCACCATCCTCATGCTCTTGGGGAACCTAAACAGCTGTACAAACCCTTGGATATACATGTACTTCTGCGGACAAATCCCGCGTTGCACGAAACATCAACCACAGTGCCCAGTTCGAAAAGAGTCAGCCGTCACAACCAGCGTCAACCTGGCTGACAGGGATGCGGCAGATGCCTCCACAGCTGTCTGAGATTCCAGGCAGAAACTTGGGTCACTGGAGGAAGCATTGTGAACCATAAAAAAAATCAGAAGGATAAGACAATCCAGTTTTACTCCCAACTAAAATGTAATCTCTCCTTCAGACACTGATCAGGGCCTGATTTTAACTCTCTCTCCCTTAATGGGTTTTAGTTGGGTTAAAATCTGGCCGGCACAGTGGAAGCTATTTTCTATTTTAACGTTTCTTTTTTTATTATTCATAAAGTCCAAATTTGATCTTGAATTTTAGCAGCAACAATTTGCATTTAACACTGGGTACATTCGTTATGGTTTGTGAAATGTTTGTTCTACACGCTTTATCATTGATTACACATAATAGAATTCAACTAGATTTGATTGCAATGCTAGGATGAATCATTCGCAGATGAAATGAGATGAGATTAGATACCGCCTAGTTTACATTGGACTAATATGGTGCCATCAAACATATCTTCAAGTTTTCCTTCAGTAGGGAGGCATTTCATGTGACTAGAATTTCTTGACTTGTTGATATCTCACAGTTGAGCACGGTTCAATGCATGCTGTATCAAGGAATGCATAATTCGGAGAGCTGGTGGGGGAGTGGTATTGTCACTGGACTAGTAATCCCGAGACCCAGGATAATGCTCCGGGGACTGGGTTCGAATCCCACCAGAGCTGATGGTGAAATTTGAATACAATACAAATCGAGAATTAAAAGTCCCATAGTGACCTTGAAACCGCCTAGACCATTAATGTTCTTTAGGGAAGGAAATCTGCTGTCCTTACCCAGTCTGTCTCACATGTGACTCCAGACCCACAGCAATGTGGCTGACTTTTTTTTTAAAATTTAGAGTACCCAATTCATTTTTTCCAATTAACGGGCAATTTAGTGTGGCCAATCCACCTACCCTGCACATCTTTGGGTTGTGGGGGCAGCACGGTAGCATGGTGGTTAGCATAAATGCTTCACAGCTCCAGGGTCCCAGGTTCGATTCCCGGCTGGGTCACTGTCTGTGTGGAGTCTGCACGTCCTCCCCCTGTGTGCGTGGGTTTCCTCCGGGTGCTCCGGTTTCCTCCCACAGTCCAAAGATGTGCGGGTTAGGTGGATTGGCCATGCTAAATTGCCCGTAGCGTCCTAAAAAGTAAGGTTAAGAGGGGGGGGGGTTGTTGGGTTACGGGTATAGGGTGGATACGTGGGTTTGAGTAGGGTGATCATTGCTCGGCACAACATGAAGGGCCTGCTCTGTGCTGTACTGTTCTATGTTCTATGTTCTAACACGGAGAGAATGTGCAAACTCCACACGGACAGTGACCCAGAGCCGGGATCGAACCTGGACCTCGGTGCGGTGAGGCAGCAATGCTAACCATTGTGCCACCGTGCTGCCCACTGGTTGACTCTTAAATGCCCTCAGTTCAAGGGCAACAAGGGATGGGAAATAAATGCTGGCTCAGCCAGCGATGACCACATCCCATGAATGAATAAAATATAAATAAATATTTTCAGGATTGTCCAGTTTTATCATTCTGAACATTAGGGCTAGAATCCTCCAGCAGTTCTCTGGTCCCATCGGCAGCGCACCCCTAACTATAGTGGTTTCCCGGAGGTGTGGCGTGGCTTCAATGGGAAACTCCAGAGAATCCTGCTGCCAGCGAACAGTGATCCCCCCCCCCCCCCCCCCCCCCCACAACCACTCCCCCGCTGCCGGGAAACACACAGCTGGGGCACCGGGGAATCCAGCAATGCTCTTCGATAGTACCAGGGAAATCACATGACTCCTGGGTTTGTTCGATAGTGCCAAGCCATTTGGCATTATTGAGTAATGCAGACACTGAGTGAGAATTCGAGACTATGCATCTGAGTGTGGCCATTTTAATTCACCTGCATTCACTTTGGATGGAAAGTGCTGGCAAAGTTCGCATTAGTAAAACACGACACAATCCTCATGCATGAGTTAACACATACTTTGACCAATAACCCAAAAATGTTAACTCTATTGTTTTACCCGTATCAAGGTGAGGAGCGACAGACTCACAGAGTGGAACATTTTCCTCAAGCACTCACGGGGTAGATACAGAACAGTAAGTAAGCTCCCTCTAAACTGTCCCAACATTGTGCCTCAGCTTCAAGCTCACAGCCATGACCTCGAAATTCTGATATTCATAAAATGGGGCAACACATTGTTAAAATAGCAGTGAGGCTAATGACACTTGGCGTTATGTTTTTTTTTTTCATTTCTTCATGGGGTGTGGGCATCGCTGGCTAGGCCAGCATTTATTGCCCATCCGTAATTGTCCTTAGGAAGCAGGGCCGGCTCAAGGTACCGGCAACTCGGGCAGTCGCCCGGGGCGCCATGTGCTAGGGGGCGCCATCAAGGAGTGCGTGACCGGCATCAGAGACCCGGCGCTGCGTAAAAGACTCGGGTCCCGCGCATGCGCAGTTGGGCCGGTGCCAACCAGCGCATGCGCGGTGGCCGCCCTCCCCCAGGCCGCCGCGCACAAACATGGCGATGGATCCAGGCTCGCCGTTGGAAGAAAGGAGGCCTGCCGACAGAGAGACCGGCCCGCCGATCGGTGGGTCCCGATCATGTACCAGGTCACTCCGCCCCCCCCCTCCCCCGGTGAACGGAGCCCCCCCCCCCGAAGGGCGCCGAAGTTCAACTTGCCCGGGGCGCCAGCAACCCTATGGCCGGCGCTGTTAGGAAGGCGGTGGTTAGCTGCCTTCTTGAACCGCTGCAGTCCATGTGGGGTAGGTGTACCTACAGTGCTGTTTGGGACGGTGTTCCAGGATTTTATCCCAGCGACTGTGAAGAAATGGTGATATAGTTCGAAGTCTGGGTGGTGTGTGGCCTGAAGGGGAACTCCCAGGTGATTGTATTCTCTTGTGTCTGCTGACACATGCCACTTTTCTGACCTTGTCCCAGATGGTTCTAGTCACAGGTTTGGAAGATACTGTCTAAGGAACCTTTGTGAGTTCCTGCAGTGCATCGTGTAGATGGCACACATTACTGCCATTGTACATTGATGACGGAAGGAGTGAATGTTTGTGGATGGGGTGCCAATCAAGTAAGCTGCTTTATCCTGGGTGGTGTCAAGCTTCTTGAGTGTTGGAGCTGCACTCATCAAGGCAAGTGGAGAGTGTTCCGTCACATTCATGACTTACGCCTTGTAGGTGGGTAACAAGTTTTAGGGATGCACGACTGGAGTTGCTCGCTGCTGGAATGCTTGCCTTTGACCTTCCCTTGTAGCCAGTATTTATACAACTAGTCATAAAGTTTCTGGAGCTTGGTAATACTCAGGATGTTGATAGTGGGGATTCAGCAACGTTAATGCCATTGAATGTCATGGGCTGATGGTTAGATTCTCTCTTGTTGGAGATGGTAATTGTCTGGCACTTGTTTGGGGTGAATGCTACTTCCCACTTGTCAACCCAAGCCTGGTTATTGTCCAGGCTTTGCTACATTTGGTGATGGAATGTTTCAGAATCTATGGGGTGCAAATGGTGCTGAACATTGTGCAATCACTGGTGAACATCCCCACTTCTGACCTTATGATGCAGGGAAAGTCATTGATGAAGCATCCGAAGATGTTTGGATCAAGGACACCACACTGAATAACTCCTACAGTGATGCCCCAGAACTATATTCATAGAATCCCTACACTGCACAAGGAGGCCATTTAGTCTATCAAGACTGCGCCAACTCTCTGAAAGAGAACTCCACCTAGACCCAGTCTCCCACCATATCCCCATAGCCCCAGGCATTGATCATGGCCAATCCACCTAACCTGCACATCTTTAGACTGTGGGAGGAAACTGGAGCACCTAGAGAAAACCCACACAGACACAGAGAGAAAGTGCAAACCACACAGACAGTCACCCAAGGGCGGAATGAACTCGGATCCCTGGTGCTGTGAGGCAGCAATGCTAACCACTATGCCACCATGACACTCCTGACCTCCAACAATCACAACCATCTTGCTTTGTGCTAGATATGACACCAACCAGCGGCGATAAGCCCATAATATATAGAAGCAAAAGTAGGCCATTCAGCCCATCAGGTCTGCTCCGTCATTCAATAAGAACATGACTGATCTTATATAATCGTCAGCTCCACTTTACCACCTTATCCTCATAAGCCTTCATTCCTTTACTGGAAAAAAAAACCTGTCTACTTCAGCTCTAAACATACTTAATGACCCAGCCTCTACAGCTCTCTATGGTAAAGAATTCCACATACTCACTACCCTCTGAGAGAAGAAATTCCTTCTCAACATCTCTGTCTTACAGCAGCGACCCCTTACTCAGAGATTATGCCCTCTGGTCCTTGACTCACCCACAAGGGAAACAGCCTCTCACCATCTATCCTGTCAAGCCCCCTGAGAATCCTGTATGTCTCAATATGGTCACCTCTCATTCTTATAAACTCCAATGAGTACAGGCTCAACCTATTCACAATTCCTCCATGCCCAGGATCAACCTAGTGAACCTTCTTTACTGCTTCCAATGCCAGCATATCTGTCTTTAGATAAGGGGGCCCAAACTGTTCACAGGATTCCAGGCGTGGTCTAACCAGTGCCCTGCATCATTTTAGCAATGATGTGGAGATTCACCTGAAGAAGGAGCCGTGCTCCGAAAGCTCGTGTTTGAAACAAACCTGTTGGACTTTAACCTGGTGTTGTAAGACTTCTTACTGTGCTCATTTTAGCAAGACTTCCCTATTTTTATACTCCATTCCCTTTGAAATAAAGGTCAACATTCCATTTACCTTCCAATTACCTGCTGAACTTGCATGCTCGCTTTTTGTGATTTATGGACAAATCTAACCTACATCGCTCTGTGCTGCAGCTTTCTGCAGTTTTCCTCCATTTAAGTAGTATTCAGCTCCTTTATTCTTTCAACCAATGTGCATAACTTCACATGGGTGGCAGGGTGGTTAGCACTGTTGCTTCACAGTGCCAGTGTCCCAAGTTCGACTCCCGGCTTGGGTCACTGTCTGTGTGGAATCTGCTTGTTCTCCCCGTGTCTGTGTGGGTTTCCTCCGGGTGCTCCGGTTTCCTCCCACAAGTCCCAAAAGATGTGCTGTTAGGTGAATTGGACATTCTGAATTCTCCCTCAGTGTACCCGAACAGGCTCCAGAATGTGGCGACTGGGGGCTTTTCACAGTAATTTCATTGCAGTGTTAATGTAAGCCTACTTGTGAAAATAAAGATTATTACTATTATTATTATTTTTCTACATTATATTCCATCTGGCAAACTTTTGCCCACTCATTTAATCTGTCTATATCCCTCTGCAGTTTCTTTTGTCAGCCTTACCACTTGCCTTCCCACCTATGTTTGTGTCAGCCACAAACTTGGCAATAGTACATTCACTTCCCTCGTCCAAGTCATTAATATATATCGTGAATAATTGTGGTCCTAGCAGATCCCTTCGCATTCCACTAGTTACAGGTTACCATCCTGAAAATGGCCCTCTTATCCCAACTGTCTGTCTTCTATCAGTTAGAAAATCCTCTATCACTGCTAAGAAATATCCCCAACACCATGGCCTCTCATCTTATTAAGTAACGTTTTGTGGTACCTTATCAAAAGCTTTTTAGAAATCCAAGTATTTTACATCTACTGGTTCCCCTTTATCTATCCTTATCCCCTCAAAGAATTATAATAAATGTGGCAGGTATAATTTCCCTTTCATGAAGCCATGTTAACTCTGCATGATTATATTATGTATTTCTTAATGCTCTGCTATTACATCCTTTATAATGGACTCCATTATAATGGACTGCCAATGACAGAAGTTAAGCTAACTGGTTGATGGTTAGCTGTTTTTGGCTCCCTCCCTACTTGACCTACTCGAGGTGCAAATACTCCATCAGGTAACCCAACCACGGTGAGGCACTTGGCGGTGTAGTTGAACTCAAGCCCGAGGATCTGCTTCCTTGTTACAAACGAGGCAAAGGTCAAGACATCTGGCCCCGCTCCGTCCTGAGTTCCGGAATATCCCAAATCCCAAAAATCGGCACCAGTGGGCAAGACTCCAACCCAATGCCCAAGATCTCCAGAAAAAAGGAACTCCAGAAAAGAGGATCTCCAGAAGCCCATCAGCTTTGAGCACGACTGGAACATGTGCATGTGGTGTGCAGCCCCCTCAAACACTGATCACATTTATCCTCCACCCTATCGAACAATGACTCATTCCAGCCTTCGTGAGGTGTGTGTGCTTGAAACACCATCTTTAGCTGAATGAAACTCAGTCTCACACAGGACAAGGTCGCGTACACCCTCCTCAGTGTCTCACTCCAAACCTCCTCTGCCAAGATCAGCCCCAGCTCCTCTGCCCACTTTGCCTTCATTCCCTCAACCGAGCACATCTCTTCCCCCACTATCCGCTGGTATATGCCCTACGTACTGGCCACCTCCGACCTCGAGCAGGATAAAATTCACTCGAGCAAGATGGCTGCTTCACTGGGAAGGCCAGAAAGTACCTTTTGACCCAGTTATGCACCTGGAGGTACCTGAACCCATCAGCATCCATAAGCCCATATTTCTCCTTCAGTTCCCCCAGGCTAACGAACCCAACCCTCTAAAAATAAATCTCCACCTTCTCCAACCCCTTTTCCTTCCACTCCCAAAACTTCACATCTGACCTAGCACAGAGTGGGAGCTAATTGAAATCTTGACGGAATTGCCTCCAAATTTGTAATGTGGCTACTACCACCGGGTTAGCCGAGTGTTTCTTCGACACCACTGAAAGCGGAGTTGTTACCAACTCCTCTCTTCACAGACTCTGCTTCCAATCAGACCCACAGCTCCCCCAACTCCCCGTACCACTCTAGCACTTTTTCAGCATTGGTCGCCCAATAGTGATATTGAAAGTTTGACAAAGCCAAGCCCCCTGATTACCTCTCCCTCTGGAGCAGCGTCCTACTGATAGTTGGGCATTAACCCATCCAAATAAACCCAGTCACAAGTCGATCAGTCTCTCTGAAGAACGCCTTGGGCAGGAACACCAGGAGGCACTGAAACAAAAATAAAAATCTAAGCAAGATAATCACCTTAACCGATCCCACTCGGCCCACCAGGGATATCACAAGTTTGAAGCAAATGTTGGACAGAGGGGAGATAGCAAAAATTAAATGGGTTGACAGTAGCTATCAATTGTCTGATTGTTTTATAAAAGAAGAGGGTTTAGTTCACAGGAACCTTTGGATATTGTTAATGAAGGGCACCTGTTTCTGTGACTGTTTTTTTTTCCTTCCCAAAAAGAGGGGGGTGTGGGAAATTGCATGTATTACAAAATTATTTTTTTCTCCAAGGAAGGAAAGACTGTTAAGAGACATTCCAATTAGATGTCTCATTGATGTTAAGTATCCAATAATTGACACTGATTATGTAAGAGGTTGCTGGTGGCCCGTTTGGGTGTGATGTGGTGATAGAGTTTTGTACAGAGTGTGTGCAAGGAAAATAAAGATGTCCTGGGAAAGGAGCAGAACTCTTACCTCTTTACTGAACAGCAGCCAGAAGCTAACAATGATGGTGTCTGGGATATTGTCGACAGGGCATGATTTCTTGAGTATGACCATGTCAGGCTGCTGCTTGACTTGCCTGTGAGACAGCTCTCCCAATTTTGGCACCAGACCCCCAGGTATTAGTAAGCAGGATGTTGCAGTGTCAACAGTGCAGAGGGGCAGCACGGTAGCATGGTGGTTAGCATAAATGCTTCACAGCTCCAGGGTGCCAGGTTCGATTCCGGCTTGGGTCACTGTCTGTGTGGAGTCTGCACGTCCTCCCCGTGTGTGCGTGGGTTTCCTCCGGGTGCTCCGGTTTCCTCCCACAGTCCAAAGATGTGCGGGTTAGGTGGATTGGCCATGCTAAATTGCCCGTAGTGTCCTAATAGTAAGGTTAAGGGGGGGAGTTGTTGGGTTATGGGTATAGGGTGGATACGTGGGTTTGAGTAGGGTGATCATTGCTCGGCACAACATCGAGGGCCGAAGGGCCTGTTCTGTGCTGTACTGTTCTATGTTCTATGTTTAAGGGCTGAGTTTGCCATTGTCATTTCTTGGCTATTTCAGAGGGAATTTTAAGAGTCAACCACATTGTTGTGGATCTGGAGTCACGTGTTGGCCAGACTAGGTAAGCAAAACAGATTTCCTTCCCTAAAGGATATTACAGTTGTCATACAGGACAAAATTCACTGACCAAAAAGCAGTGAGGATCACCATTAGTTACGCATCAATCACATAGCAAATTCAGGAGAGAACAGTTGGGTGGTATTGTAATATCTGGATCCAGAGATGCTGCTCCACTGCATCACACTGTCTGACTCACTATTCAAACACAATGAAGAGTGTGAAGATGATGTACATTAATTGTAGATATGAACTAAATAATGCAAAGTTAGGGCTTGTCCATTAGAGTCTAAATATCATTTTAATAGCACGCTGAGCCTTGTTTATCTGGTACTGAAAATGGATTCTCTGCCGGCGGAATGCTCCATTTTGCTGGCAGCCCGGGGGTTTCCCGACGGTGTGGGGCACAACGGGAACCCCCATTGACCAGCCTGCGTAACGGAGAATCCCGCCGGCGGGGCGAAACAGAAATGAGGCGCGGCAGGGCGGAGAATCAAGCCCTATGATTCTAATATTTCATGACAAATTATAGAAAATGCTTACTCATTCATATATTAATACAGTATCCATTCCAAATGGCAAAAACAAAAGAAATACTTATGTTTTGGACGCAGAGGGAGCACACGGCTCTCGCTGTCAATGTTGTGAGCAATCAGCATACACCTCACTTCGCTTCCCTTGCTTTACGTGCGTATCATTTCAATCATACCAGTAGGAAAAAAATTAGGGGGATGGAAATTACCCGCAATGTGGCAACCCTGCACATGGCCAACGGCCAACAAAATGTCTTGTGGCCCCACTCAGAACCCAGAGGGACCACATCTGGTTCACAGGCTTCAGTTTCCCCACCACTGCCATAAACTGTGGCCCATTATCTGCCTTTGAACTATAAAAATGCATGTCAATATATATAAAATGGGATGTCAGCATGTGTAAATATCGCACTCGGAACATGACACTTTCCTAATTAGCTAAAACAACCCTAAAATATGAATGTTTCATAGCAGCAACCTGAAACTGGTGAAAACCTTCCAATCTGCAAGGTGCTTTAGTAAATCAATTCATCTGTATAAGTGGAGTGGTGTTAATTTATTGCTATCAACTTTCTGTCCTCTCAAGCACAAGCCAACATCAGTCTAGCTGCAATTTAGCAGCAGAATAATACATTGTACATGATTATACAAACGCACAAATTAGGAGCAGGAGTAGACTGCTCGGCCCCTCAAACCTGCTCCAGCATACAATAAGGTCACGGCTGATCTGACTGTATCTTCAACTCTCTTCCTGCCAACCCCCGATACCCTTTCACCCCATTGTTAATTGAGAATCTATGCAGCACGGTATCTATCTTGGGCAGCACGGTAGCACAAGTGGATAGCACTGTGGCTTCACAGCGCCAGGGTCCCAGGTTCAATTCCCCGCTGGGTCACTGTCTGTGTGGAGTCTGCACGTTTTCCCCGTGTCTGCGTGGGTTTCCTCCGGGTGCTCCGGTTTCCTCCCACAGTTCAAAGATGTGCAGGTTAGCTGGATGGCCATGATCAATTGCCCCTAGTGACCAAAAAGGGTTGGGAGGGCTTACTGGGTTACGGGGATATGAAATAAGTGAGGGCTTGGGTGGGTCGGTGCAGACTCGATGGGCCGAATGGCCTCCTTCTGCACTGTATGTTCTATGTAAACTATCTAGCTCTGCCTTAAAAATATTCAAACATTCTCCTTCCACTGCCTTTTGCAAGTTCCAGAGACTTACGACTCTCTGAGAGAAAACATTCCTTCTCATCTCCGTCTTAAATGAATGACCCCTTATGTTTAAACAATGATCCCTAGTGCTAGATTCTTTGACAAGAGGAAACATCCTCTCCACATCCACCCTATCAAAAGCTCTCAGGATCTTAAATGTTTCGATCAAGTCGCCTCTTACTCTTCTAAACTCAAGTGGATACAAACTGGCCTCTCCAACCTGTGTTAGTTTAATATCCCAACATTCTAAGACAGTGGGGTAAATTTTCCAATCCCGCCCGCCACAGGAATCGTCACGGACAGGACGGAAAATTTGACCTCGTGTAGGAATTCCGCCTTGGCACCGGCGCGACTCGGAAATCCCGCCCAGTGTATCACCTAATTTATCATGAACTGACTGTGGGAGTTAAGTAACTTTCCCTGAATAAATAGAGAATTGTCAGCATTATTGGGAACGTTACTTTAATACAGGTTATTCCAATTGTGATGTTTCTGTATGATCCATGATATTTGAGAGAGTTGCATCATCTGCTTTTCTCATAGATTCTTAAGTGTTTTATGTGGTGCATCGTCAGAACGTAACTTTGCAGCACACACAAGCAAGACACAGACTGAAGCACATCATCGCTTTGTTACAGTGAAGCCATTGGGCGAGTTATGCGCATGGTTTACAAACTGAGATCGGGAAACTTTTTGCTGGGGACTGGGGAGGTGAGGGTGACCATATACGTTCCCCAGCTGTACATTGGGGCATAATGTTAATTCTGAATTTGTGTCTGAGAATCTGTAGCTCCCACACTTGCCAGTGCCAGCAAGCGATTGCAGGTTCTCCATTGCTGTTCTGTTGACATTTCCAGCCATAACCGTACTTTTTCCTCTATCGGCTTTCTTATATTTTCAGCTGGACCGTAATTTCTATTCACAAACTAAATCTCTTTTGAGCTGGAACTTGTGGCGTCATTCTTTGTCCAGTATTGATTAACAGACGTAGCAAATAATGCTGAATCACCTAAATTACTCACCAGCGAGCGAGGGATGCCCATCATATCTCCCTGTCACTTCAGAAGGTGTAAAAATAGCATATTGCTAAACAATTGTGTACAATCTAAAACTATTTTCTGGTGTTTATTTACAAATAAAATAATATAAATACAGAAAAAGTACAATGTCTCCACAGTACAATTGTTACATTTAAAAGTTAAAGCCAAGAGAGTGAAATTAAGGGCTGGTTTAGCCCAGTGGGCTAGACAGCTAGTTTGTGATGCAGAAAAAGGCCAGCAGCGCGGGTTCAATTCCCTTACCAGCTTACCCGAACAGGCGCCGGAATGTGGCAACTAGGGGCTTTTCACAGTAACTTCATACTTGTGAAAATAAAAGGTTATTATTAATGGTTGCTCGTGACTGGTGCTTTGAAGCCTAGTCTAATGGCAACCATACAACATATATTTCTAATGAAGTTCTTACTGGCTCTATATACATGTTGAGGCTGTATGACTGAAAGGTTGAAGTCCACAGGATATTTCATAGAATTTACAGTGCAGAAGGAGGCCATTCGGCCCATCGAATCTGCACCGGCTCTTGGAAAGAGCACCCTAGCTCCACCCTAGCCCCATAACCCAGTAACCCTTTAATTGTCAGGATTCATTTTTCTTCGATGTAGAGGCAGCCTCTTTTGAACATTGTCTGCTATGCTTAATTCACAGTGAACAATAAACCCCTGGTCAATTCGGATTTCAATTTCTGACATCTGGCAACAATTGAAATTACTTTTTCTTTCTGACTGCTATGGTCAAGATGCATTGACAAGCTTGCCAATGAGGGCAAACTCATTGAAACAGCCAATCTCGTTGTTGATGCAAGCAGTAATCATCTCCATTCAGAATAGCCTTTCTCATTGAGTTGTCTGACAGGATAATTGCAATGCAGCCAAACCACATGTACAGCCCACCTACGTGCAATAAGTAACAAAACAAAAACCAAAGGAAAAATCACCCAAATGGCTCAAAAGGCACAGCTAGCGGGAGGCCTAATTTAAAACAGAATGAAATAAAGACAAACATTTCTCTGACCCTGCGATATGCCAGAGCAAATCAATATTTGCAGCACATATTGAAAATACAAAACAAATTTCAAAAGCACCGTGCCAGAAAGTGGAGGCCAAGATTCAAGATAAGTGTTTCCTGCACCTTGTATCATTGTAGTGTGCAGATATTGTAAACATTGGTCTACAGAACCCATTGCAATAATAATAATCTTTATTGTCACAAGTAGGTTTATATTAACACTGCAATGAAGTTACTGTGAAAAGCCCCTAGTCGCCACATTCTGGCGCCTTCGGGTACACTGAGGGAGAATTCAGAATGTCCAATTCACCTAAAAGCACATCTTTCGGTACTTGTGGGAGGAAACCGGAGCAAACCCATGCAGACACGGGGAGAACGTGCAAACTCCACACAGACAGTGACCCTAGTCGGGAATCGAACCTGGGACCCTGGCGCTGTGAAGCCATAGTGCTAACCACTATGCTACCGTGTCTTTCTAAAGAATGTCAAAAGATCCACCTGCAATTTTCAGTGAAAGAATTGGACAGCACTTTGCAGGATTAGCTCGATATTTTAGTAAATTATTTGAGAGTTCTGTGCTCGTAAATCTTTGTTGCACCTGTGCTGCATTGAAAATACTGCAACGTGGAAGTGATGAAATGTGGGCATTATACAAGATTTTAAATAAGGGTCCTTGAGTTTTCGGAGGTCTCTCGGGGCCTGTAGAGACTAAAAAGTTCAAGGGATTTCAGTCATCCAGTTAGTCCTATACTGTGTGCTGCGAGCACAAAGTTGTGGTAATTCTCTTTTTCCTTTATTTGTTGCTTTTCTAGCATGTTTGCTGTATGCTAATAATCAAAATAAATCATTATCTGTAAATGATTGCGCATTATTTCTTTGGATGACGCTATTTGCCCGGTGAGGGCTGAAGTCCCTTGTGCTATGTCAAGGTTTCCAGGTCGATTCACAGAATCATACAATCCTTACAGCACAGAAAGAGGCCATTTGGCCCATCGAGTCTAGCATTCCCCCTTCGAATGACCACCATACCTAGGCCCAATCCCCTGACCTATTCCAGCGACCCCATCCCTAAGGGAGAACTTAGCACGGCCAATCCACCTAACCTGCACATCTTTGGACTGTGGGAGGAAATACACGCAGACGTGAGGATCATTTGCAGACCTCCACACAGTCACCCGAGGTCGGAATCGAACCTGGCTCTGTGAGACAGCACTATACCATCATGCCGAATTTGTCTCGCAAATAAAAACTCAAAATACATAGTTTCATAGAGTCAACATTTTGGAAGTCCTGCAAAGATCTTGTATCTACTAAATGTAAATCCAGTTTAACTGTGAAGCTGGAGTAAGATTGCGCTTCTATGACCCTAAATAGTGCAGATACATATCTCCACTGCGATACTTTCATATCAAGGCTGAACCACACATTTCTTGAATTTCAAGCAGAGTCAATATTAATTTGAAAGCCCTGAGGCAATGTAAAAGCAGAACAAAAAATGGATATCTCTAATCCAAGAAAGAAAGATGCATTTAGAAAACTCCTTTCACAATCTCAGATGTTTCAAAGTGTTTTACAGCCAATGTAGCATTTTTGAAATATAGTCACTCAAAGGGAATTCTAACTGCATAAAATGGTCTGTTGTTCATATCGTCTGTTTGACATTTATTACAGTAAGAAGTTTTACAACACCAGGTTAAAGTCCAACATGTTGTTTTAAGTGAAATTGTCAACAATGTATTGAGCAGTTTTACTGTGAAATTTAAAAAAATAAATTTAAAGTGCCCAGTTCTACTTTTCCAATTAAGGGGCAATTTATCAGGGGCAATCCACCTACACGGCACATCTTTTGGGGTTGTGGGAGTGAGAATGTGCAAATTTCACACAGACAGTGACCTGGGGCTGGGATCGAACCCGGGTCCTCAGCGCCATGAGGCAGCAGTGCTAACCACTGCCCCACTGTGCCACCCTGGATTTTCAATTTAAATGTGAAATTAAACTGGCTGCAAGAAGTTAGAGCTAGATCCCTTTCAACCATGTGAGAATTATTTGTACAACCAGTTTCTCTGTCCCAGAAAGCGAGCAACGTAAACTTTAAATTTTATTCTTGAATATAGTAAATTAAGAGGTTTATAAAAAAATAAAATTAAATATTTCCTTTCTGTTTCTCATTTCACTACCTTAACAAATTATTTCTTTCCATCTTTATCTCTCTTTCTGTATTTCATCTGACTCTACTTCTTCATCTTTCTCCATTTCTCCTCTCCAACTTTCTTATTCCTCAAATTGTATTGGTTAAAGGGCTATATCATTGGTCCCATTATTCACTAATGTCCCAGATGCCCCTGTTATCAATTTGCACTTCCAACAACTTCCGGGTGAAGAGATATTTCAACAGAAGGGTGGAGCATAAGCCTAACTAATGGCATGTGCCAAGAATGCCCTTCTCCAGCAAGATCTGGACCATTATAATTAAGTATTAGAGCAAGAGAAAAGGCGCAGCAGTGCAAAAGCCCCAGAAAATAAAGGCTGGTATAAATAATGACCTATGCCATACCTTCTTTGATCTTTTGCATTGTAATATTGCCCTGGAGATTGATCCTCAATTTCTTCAGCCAGAGGGCGGTGAATCTTTAATAATAATAATCTTTATTAGTGGCACAAGTAGGCTTACAATACATTGCATTGTGAAAACCCCCGAGTCTCCACACTCCGCCGCCTGTTTGGGTACACTGAGGGAGAATTCAGACTGTCCAATTCACCTAACAGCACGTCTTTCGGGACTTGTAGAAGGAAACCGGAGCACCCGGAGAAAACCCACTCAGACACAAGGAGAATATGCAGACTCCGCACAGATATTGACCCAAGCCAGGAATCAAACCCAGGTCCCTGGCGCAGTGCTAACCACTGTGTTACCGTGCTGCTCTGTGGAACTTGTTGCCACAGAAGTCTGTGGAGGCCAAGTCAATGAGTGCCTTTAAGCCAGAGATAGCTAGGTTGTTGATTATTAACGGGATCAGCGGTTATGGGGAGAAGGCAGGAAAATGGGGATGAGAAACATATCAGCTATGATTGAATGGCGGAGCAGACGATGGGCCGATGGCCTAATTCTGCTCCTATGTCTTATGTCTCATGATCTAATTGCTGGGGACACCAGGCCCATCCTGGAGGGTTGGCGACCTTATTGATGTATCATAAAGGTGCGGGGCCTGACAAAATGATGCAGTGCAGCGTGACAGGCCAAAACAATTACTTCCATTTTCCCTCAGCTCCCTCTTCGACCTCACTTATCCTGATCCTTCTCCCCGTGTTCCCTGCCTGGGCAGGGCAAGAGAAGGATTGCTAAGGCAGTGGCAGAAAATGGACGGCAAGTCTTTTCCTGCGATGTTCAGGAGGATGCCATCATCCTATTCCCAAGTGCCAGATGCTGTAAAAACCCGACCCTTGGAAGGCAAGGGAATAATAAAATTGGATGGAACAACTTTGAAAGGTGTGAACATACTTATTCAAAGAGAAAGGGAACCCAGGAAAACAAATTCACTGAACATTGTTGCTAATACTGTGCAGCGGGAACTAATTTGCCTCATTTTAAATTATGGCGACTTATAACGGATGGAACAATACCACAGATAGAACACAATAACATTTTACAGAAAATAAATACTACATAGCAGAGTGAAACTTCAATGCTGAGCCATTTACAAGGTGAAGTGTCAGAAACATAGGTCCAGCAGAAAAAACCCTGAAAGAAACATAATAAGACAAGTTAATCTATTGTTTAGGAGGCTTTGGTGACAGCCTCACTTCCACTCCGCCCGGCAAAGTACTCCACGGGTCCGGTGGTGGTGGCGTCCCTTAAAATCTGGGGACAGTGGAGGTGGCATAGGGGGGAAGTGAAGGCCTCAGTTTGGGCCCCGATATGGGGCAATCACCGTTTTGCACCAGAGAGAACGGGTGGGAGATTTGCGACTTGGCACAGGGCAGGCATCAGGCAGTTTGGGGACCTCTTCCTGGATGGGAAGTTCGCGACTCTGGAGGAGCTGGTGGGGAAGTGGAACCTCCCCCCGGGAACGCTTTTAGGTATATGCAGGTCAGGGCATTTGTTAAGAGGCAGGTGGAGGAGTTTCTGCGGCTGCCGCCAAGGGGGGTGCAGGACAGGGTGCTTTCGGGGACGTGGGTCGGTGAAGGAAAGATATCGGCTATTTACCAGCTGATGCAGGAGGAGGAGGCCTCAGTAGAAGAGCTCAAAGCGAAGTGGGAGGAAGAGCTTGGGGAAGAGATTGAAGATGGAACGTGGTAGGACGCCCTGGAGAGGGTGAATTCCTCCTCCTCTTGCGCACGGCTCAGCCTAATTCAGCTGAAGGTGCTGCACAGGGCTCACATGACAGGGGCAAGGATGAGCCGGTTCTTCGGAGGGGAAGACAGATGTGGGAGGTGTTCGGGAGGCCTGGCGAACCACACCCATATGTTCTGGGCTTGTCCGGCCTTGGAGAGGTTTTGGAAGGGAGTGGTCGGGTCTAGGGTCGGAAGTGGTCGGGTCTAGGGTCAAGCCGGGCTGGGGGCTCGCGATCTTCGGGGTAGCTTCGGAGCCGGGAGTGCAGGAGGCGAGAGAGGCCGGCATTCTGGCCTTTGCGTCTCTAGTAGCCCGGCGCAGGATTCTGTTACAGTGGAGGGATACGCGGCCCCCCGAGTTCGGAGGCTGGATCAACGACATGGCTGGGTTCATCAAGTTGGAGGGGATGAAGTTTGCCCTGAGGGGGTCGGTACAGGGGTTCTTTCGGTGGTGGAAGCCCTTTCTCGACTTCCTGGCGAAGGGGTAGAGAGCGGTCGGTCTTAGCAGCAACTTGGGGGGGGGGAGACGGGTGGGGGGGGTTTGGGGATGGTTAGGGGGTTTGTTTTTGCGGCGGTGGGTTTGCTATGTTGTTATTTTCTTCTTTCTTGTATTGCTGTTGGTTTTTTGTTATTATTTATTTTGGGGGGTGAGTTCTTTTCTTGTGTTGGTGTGGAAACATGCCTTTTTTGTTTTAAATTGTGGGGAGAAAATTTGTTATTGAAAAACTTGAATAAAAATTATTTTTTAAAAAAGTTAATCTATTGTTTACGGATACTGTACTAGAACTAAACAAAAAAGGGGAAATTAATTGTGTTACCATTCCAGCTGATGTCAATACTGGCCAAATCTGATCCCAAAGTGAAAGCTGGCTTGAGAGATCCAAACTTTTTTTCAAACTGGGTGGTAGGTTATTGAGCAAATGCACAGGAGTTTACTGAGGAACTTTTAGTGCAAATAATAACCTATTTATTAAACAGGAAAAATGAACTATATTACACCAGAAAGAAAGGTTTGAAATATCTGTATACAAACCCAAGAAGATGATTCCATTTTCCACTATTTCTTTACCCAGCAATATCTTTCCAAACACATAAACCAGTGAAGAGTTACCCCTAACTTGCCACACTTTATACTCAGGACTGACACATGTGCCAGCGAATTATTTTTAAAAATAAATTTAGAGTACCCAATTCTTTTTTTCCAATTCAGGGGCAATTTAGTGTGGCCAATCCACCCGCCCTGCACATCTTTGGGTTGTGGGGGTGAGAGCTGCGCAGACACTGGGAGACTATGCAAATTCCACACGGACAGTGACCCAGGGCTGGAATCGACTCTGGGTCCTTGGCACCGTGAGGCAGCCGTGCTAACCAATATGTCACTGTGCTGCCCGTGCCAGCGATATCTTCAGTGAATTCTTGAGCATTCACTTTATGCTCCTAACCCAACTCATATATCCTCCCAAGACATCCACAACTGCATTTTAAACTCGCTATTACCTCAACTGCAGAGTAAACACAAGTTCCCTGAACTCAGTCTCCCAGTAGACTTACAGAGCACGATTCTCCAGCCTCGTTGGACTCTCGATCGAGTGAACCCAGGCTGGTGAATAGCGAGAGAGGCCGAAAATGAAAACTGGTCCAGGCACCAAACAGTTTGCGATGCAGCCGACCCGCTCCCGTAGGCGAAACGAGGGTCTTGCCACAGCTTGGCGAGAAACCAATTATCATCACATTAGTAGCCCTAATTCCATAAAATTAACGAGAGTGACCCCATATCCAACGGCCTCCCATCAATTAGCGGCCTCCACAACAACAGGTCACGCTGGCGCCAATTAGCACTCCTGTTGAAAAACGTGAACCTGACGGAAGGGCTTCTGTGGGGAGCTGATGAGGTGAGCAGCCATCTTTTCTCACAGGCAAAGAGCCCGAGGGCACTGGGCTTGCCGCCCCAGTGTTTGATGGGGGTTGGGGAACCCTCAGCTGGCTGTGGAGGACTCTCCGCAGGGGTGGGTTGCCATGGGAGAATGGGGGGGGGGGGGGCGTTGGTGGGGGGGGCAACTGCATGCGGCATCACCATGCCAACCCTTGGATTGTGTGTATCCGTTGCAGACGTAAACCTTCTTCCCGCCCGTCTACCCCACCAACTACCCATAATTCCCACCGACTGCCGAGGCCTCTGGCCGTGCGGCTGAAGGCTATTGCTAATTGGGAATTGGCAATCGTGGTTAAGTGGATTCCTGTGGGCAGGCCATGTAGCATGTGGGAGTCCTTACTTAGAATCCTAATCAAAACGTTTTAAAAAAAATTTAGAGTACCCAATTAAATTTTTCCAATTAAGGGGCAATTTAGCGTGGCCAATCCACCTACCCTGCATTTTTCGGGCTTTGGGGGCAAAACCCAAGCAAACACGGGGAGAATGTGCAAACTCCACACGGACAATGACCGTGAGCCGGGATCGAACCTGGGTCCTTGGTGCCGTGAGACAGCAATGCTAACCACTGTGCCATCATGCTGCCCTTCCTAATCACACCTTGATGCATGGACACTGTGCCTGAACACTGCGGAAGGAGACAGAACTCACAGAGCAGCCAACATCCCAACACCCAGGGGATGGGACACAGCTCCGGTGTCTTGGGAAGGGGGAGATGCCTGGCGAGATGGACCAAAGTTTCGGAGGCCTGTCCGCATTGCGGAAGAAGGTGACAGAGGCATCATACTGGTTGTGAACCAGGATGTTTATTGTGTGTAACAATTCCCCACACTCCCGAAGGAACCACCCACCTTCCCTCACCCCCTACCTACCTCCTCCGCCCCCTGTCTTCCCTCTCCTGGCTCCTTCAATGATTCACAATGTGCTTTGCCTTCCTAGCTCTACCACTACGTCTAGGTGTGTACCATCTGAGGTGGAGGCAGCCAGCTGATTACCTTGTCCCATGATCTTCGATGGCCCTTGCGGGTGTCCTCTGGGGGCTCTGCGGCTAGAGGGCCCGGCTCACTTGTCGGCGGCACATGACCCGTGTGCTGACCTCAAGACGCAGTCTCATCAGAGGGGTGGAACTCGGGGGGAGCTGTTGGCAACCGTCGCCACTCCATGGGACGAGTCTGGGTAGCCACTCAGTGCCCCCTCCTCCCGCTCGGTGCCCATGGGGCCCTGGGGTTCATCTTGGGATGGAGGGGCAGCTTTTTCGAGCACCGGCTGCCCCTGCTCTGCCAACGCTGGCAGCTCCCTGCGGTCGATGCCCTTGGCAATGCTCCTCAGAGACTGGGCTATGCCTTACACTGCCTCGGCAATGTCCAATTGCGACTGGGACAATCTCCGCGCCGCCTCGCCATTCCCATCTGAGAGCGGGACCTGTACCGCAGAACCCCATCAAGGTCAGCCCGGGTGACATCCCCCAGTGAGTCGGACATTCTGCTGAAATCCTCAGCCATTGCCGCCACTGACTGTGTGTCGTCTTCAACACCTTCACTAATGGCGCTAACGTTGTGCACCAGGCTCTCCACCGCAGTCGTTGTCATAATATACATCCAGGTATATAATGGTGTGCAGACAGGCAGTGATTGACACACAGGATGACCAGTAAGCACACAGAACACAGCAGTCAATCACCAGACAGGACACGACCACTATAAAGCCAGAGGGCACCAGTTTTCCCGCTCTCGCTGGTCCCAGCCACTGAGACAGTCAGAGTTCGTGAGCATAGCCAGTGCAAACACCATGTGGTAGCTAGTAAGTCTGGTCAGGCTAGTGTCAGGTCTCCAGTCAAGTCAGTATAGTGTCAACCCACAGTTGAACATGTATAGTAGTTAAGACGTTAAATAAAATTGTGTTGCATCTTATCAAGTGTTAGAACATAGAACATAGAACAGTACAGCACAGAACAGGCCCTTCGGCCCTCGATGTTGTGCCGAGCCATGATCACCCAACTCAAACCCACGTATCCACCCTATACCCGTAACCCAACAACCCCCCCTTAACCTTACTTTTTAGGACACTACTGGCAATTTATCATGGCCAATCCACCTAACCCGCACATCTTTGGACTGTGGGAGGAAACCGGAGCACCCGGAGGAAAACTACGCACACACGGGGAGGACGTGCAGACTCCGCACAGACAGTGACCCAGCCGGGAATCGAACCTGGGACCCTGGAGCTGTGAAGCATTTATGCTAACCACTATGCTACCGTGCTGCCCCAAGTGTTGGAGGTCTGTCTCTCGCTACACTGCATCAATTGCAGTCCACATCGGCCCAGCCTGCCTAACACATCAGTCATCACCCGAGCAGTGCTGGCCTCGGTGCCACGCATTGCTGGCGCCATCTCCTGTGTCCGTAGCCTCTGGGACTCCTCCAAGCGGCTATGGGTCTGCTGGAGTGACACTGACATCTCCCTCTGAATGTTCCAGCCGCACCCTAATGTCTCCATCAGGTCTGGGCTGACCTCTTCCACAGGCTCAACATCAGGCTGGGACTTAGCTGGGTCCTGGGATCCAGCAGATGTCTGACTGCTGTCTCACCTGGAGGTTCCTGCCTCCACCTGATGTGCATCAGCAGCAGTGTGGTGCGTACCAGATTGTGCCCCAGACGTCTGTCCACTAGATGGCCCACCGAGGTGTGTGTATCTGCACTGGCAGAGGGTAGGGATGACAGCTGTGACGTGATTATTTAACTGTGGCATCGTCAGAGCTCTGTTCCGAGGTGTTCTCCTTGGATGCTGGCGAGTGTGCCACCCAGGATGGGGCGGCGCTGTCGGCTGGAGGAGCTGCAGGAGAATGGACATTGTGGTCAGTGGGAAGGATGGGTTGGTCGGAAAGGCGACTCACGTTTGACCGGTCCCTTTGCTGGGGCCGCTCTGTCCTCAGCCACCCCAGTCACCTCCAGGGTACGCTACTCTCAGGTGTTGAGGATGCTTACGTCCAGCATACCACCACCGATTTTGGGAGAGCTTTTCTTTATGAGAAGAGAGGGCATCATTAGCCATATGCGTGGTTCACAATGATGGGAGGAGGGGTGTGAAGGGAAGGTTGGGGAGGATGAAGGGTGAAGGGGGTGGATGGAGGGTTGGGAATCGCATGGAGAGTTGGGGGGTAGATGCTCGTGTGGGGGCTGAAAGGTCTCACCCCTGCCCCACCCCTGGCCGAGACACCACAAAATATTCACGCTTATTTAGATTTAATTTGTACCCTGAGAAAGACCCAAACAACGGAAGCAGCTCCAGTATTCCCCCTATTGACACATTTGGTTCCACCATGTATAATAACAAGTCATCGGCATATAAGAACACCATATGCTCTATCCCACCCCCCACCGCACTATCCCATTCCATACCCCCGAACTTCTAAATAATGGCCAATGGCTCAATCGCAAGTGCAAACAGCAGGGGGGACATAGGACATCCCTGCCTCGTCCCACGGAGAGTCCCATGGAGAGGAAAGTATTCTGAGCTGATGTTATTGGTGCGGACGCTGGCCCTCAGCTCCTTATATAATAGCTTTACCCAGTCCACAAACCTGGGTCCAATTCCAAACCGCTCTACAACTGCCATCAAGTACCCCCATTCTACCCGGACAAACACTTTCTCGGTGTCCAATGCCACAACCATCTGTTTCCTTCCCCTCCGCCGGTGCCATGACCACATTTAATACCCTCCTAATGTTCGAAAAGTGCTGCCTCCCTCTCACAAACCCCGTCTGATCCTCACCTATCACCTTCGGGAGGCACTCCAGATACCTGCCAGTATCTTCGCCAATATCTTTGCGTCCATGTTTAAAAGTTATATGGGCCTATGCGACCCACACTCCGTCGGATACTTATCTTTCTTAAATAACAGGGAAATCGATGCCTGCCCCAAGGTTTGTGGTAACACCCCCTTCCCTATCGCCTCCTCAAACATCCCCACCATCAGCGGTACCAACTTATTTTGGAAATTTTAAATTATATTCCACCAGAAACCCATCCGGCCCTGCCACCTTTCCCAACTGCACCCTTCCAATCGCATGCTTTATCTCCTGCTCCTCTATCGCCCCCTCCAAAGTACCCCTGCCCCCCCTGCCCTAACCTCGGGTACTCCAGCCCATCTAGAAATTCCTGCATCTCCCAGCCTCCCCCCGGTGGCTGTGACCTGTACAATCTCTCATAGAATTCCTTAAAGACCTTGTTAATCTGATCTGGAGCCAGCACCAATTTCCCTGCCCTGTCCCGCACCTGGACAATTTCCCTTGCCGCAGCCTCTCTATGGAGCTGACCCGCCAACATGTGGCCCATGCTCGTAAACTGCCCCCCCTTGCTTGCCTCGTACTGCTTTCCTGGTAGATAGTCGGTCAAAGCTCGCCTGGAGTTCCTTCCTCTTTTCCAACTGCGCTGGGTCCCTATCTTCTGCATATCTCCTGTCTACCTCCAGCATCTCACTTATTACCCTCTGACGTTCCAACCTCTCCTCTTTGTTTAGCCTAGTCTTGAATGAGATCACCTCACCCCTCACCACCGCCTTTAAATCCACCTCACCCCTCACCACCGCCTTTAAAGCCTCTGAGACAACCGCCTTTGAACCTCACCCGTGCAGTTAAAATGTACATATTCCTTGATTACTTTTTTAATTTTTGCGCAGAACGGTAGCACGGTAGCATTGTGCATAGTACAATTGCTTCACAGCTCCAGGGTCCCAGGTTTGATTCCGGCTTGGGTCACTGTCTGTGCGGAGTCTGCACATCCTCCCCGTGTGTGCGTGGGTTTCCTCCGGGTGCTCCGGTTTCCTCCCACAGTCCAAAGATGTGCAGGTTAGGTGGATTGGCCATGATAAATTGCCCTTAGTGTCCAAAATTGCCCTTAGTGTTGGGTGGGGTTACTGGGTTATTGGGATAGGGTGGAGGTGCTGACCTTGGGTAGGGTGCTCTTTCCAAGAGCCGGTGCAGACGATGGGTCGAATGGCCTCCTTCTGCACTGTAAATTCTATTAAACCCTCGGTCCCCCAACAGTCCTACATCTAATTTCCACCCTGGTCTCTGTACCACCCCCTTCTCCAGTACCATATCCACCCAATGCAGAGCATGATCTGATATTGCAATTGCCGAGTACTCCGACCTTTTACCCCAGCCAGCTGCGCCTTCCCCGCTATGAAAAAGGTCAATCCACAAATACACCTTATGGACCGCTGAGAAAAACGAGTACTCTTGCTCCCTCGGGTGCAGAAACCTCCAAGGGTCCACCCCTCCCATTTCCACCATTAGCCCAGCCAGCACCTTCGCCCCCCCCCCCCCCTCCCCTCCCTCCCCAGCCCGACGGGGCCAGCGAGCGGGGCCGTGACCTGTCCAATTTTGGCTCCTGCACCAGGTTCCAGTTCCCCCCCATGATCAGTTTGTGTGTGTCCAAGTCAGGAATGGCCCCACACACCTTCTTCGCGAATCCTACATGATTCCAATTGGGACCATATACACTTACCAGCGTCACTAGCCTCTCCTCCTGCGCCTTTGTCACAATTACATACCTACCCCCCGATCTGCAACCACATTCTCCATCTGGAAACGTACTCTTTTGTTGACCATTACTTTTTTTTTAACAAACAGTTTTATTGAGGTAGTTTTTCGGCAGGTACCTGAAATCGTTTCCCCTTACCAGACCAAATTACTCCTCCAAGTCCCTCAGACTCGCAAAGCTCCCCTCCAGGAACGTATGGTGCCCCAGCATGAAGCCGCCTTCACCCGCTCACAGATAGACCCCATACCCACCATCCACTTCCTTATCATGGCGATGTTAGCCGCCCAGTAATAGTTAATCAGACTCGGCAATGCCAGCCCTCCCTCGCTGCGGCTCCTCTCAAGCATCGCCTTCTTCACCCGCGGGGATTTTCCCGCCCAGACAAAGCTCATGATCATCTTGCTAACCCTTTTGAAAAAGGGCTGTGGGATAAAGATTGGGAGGTACTGAAAAATGAACAGGAATCTAGGGAGGATTGTCATCTTTACAGTCTGCACCCTACCTGCCAGCGACAGTGGGAGTGCATCCCATCTCCGAAACTCTCTTCATTTGTTCCACCACCCTGGCCAAATTTTACTTGTGCAGCCTGCCCCAGTCTCGCGCCACCTGAATCCCCAAGTACCGGAAACTTTTCTCAACCAGCCTAAATGGTAGCCCTCTCAGTCTGTTCTCCTGGCCCCTTGCCTGCACCACAAACATCTCACTCTTGGCCATATTTAATTTGTACCCTGAGAACTGGCCGAACTTTCTCAGTATTTCCAGTATACTTTCCATCCCGGCCAATGGGCTCGACACATACAGGAGCAGGTCGGCCGCATAGAGAGAGACCCTGTGTTACACCCCGCCCCTAATCATTCCCTTCCATCCCTTTGGGGCTCTCAGTGCAATCGCCAGCGGCTCTATGGCCAGTGCAAACAGCAGCGGGGAGAGTGGGCAGCCCTGTCTGGTCCCATGGTATAGTTTAAAATACTCTGACACTACTCTGTTCGTCCTGACGCTGGCCTTTGGGGCCTGATACAATAGTCTGATCCAATTCAACAGTCCCTCCCCGAACCCAAACCGTCTGAGCACCTCCCATAGATAGCCCCACTCCACCTGATCGAAGGCCTTCTCGGCGTCCATCGCCACCACTACCTCCACCTCCCTGCCCGCCGGGGGCATCATGATCACATTGACTAATCTCAAGTTGGCCAACAGCTGCCTGCCTTTCACGAACCCGGTTTGGTCGTCCCCAAACACCTCCGCTACGCAGTCCTCAATTCTATTCGCCAGTTCCTTTGCCAGGAGCTTGGCATCTACATTGATCAGGGAGATTGGCCTGTAGGACCCGCACGCTTCCGGGTCTTTACCCCGCTTCAATATCAGCGAGATAGTGGCTTGCGACATCGGCGGCAGCAGGGTCCCTCTGTCCCTTGCCTCATTAAAAACCTTCGCCAAGACCGATCCCACTAACTCAGAGAACTTCTTGTAAAACTTTACTGGGTATCCATCCGGCCCCGGGGCTTTCCCCGACTGCATGGCCTTTAGGCCCCCCAATACCTCCTCCACTCTAATCGGGGCCCCCAGCCCATCCACTCGTCCCCCACCTACTGTTGGGAATGTTAGCCCGTCCAGGAACCTTTTCATCTCCTCCAACTCTTCCGGGGGCTCCGAAGTGTACAGCTTGCTATAGAAGTCCCGGAATACCTTATTCAATCCTGCCGGGTCCTCCACTCTGCATCCCTCCCCATCCATCACTCTACTTATTTCTCTGGCCACCTCCCTCTTCCTGAGTTGCTGCGCTAACAGTCTGCTAGCCTTTTCCCCATGCTCGTACACCACACCCCTCACCTTCCTAAGCTGTTCCACGGCCCTACTCGTGGATAGCGCCCCTAGTTCCACCTGTAGTCTCTTGCGCTTGAAACCCCATCACATAAATTTGCATAGGACGCATCACTATAAACTATGAGTTTCAAATGCCTAAGATCACTTAAAACCGGGAACTTAAAAACACACTCCTGCATTTTTAGTTTGGCCAACACTTTATTTGCTCTTATTATATCTTCCGCCTTGGATCATTCATTTTTGTACTCAGCTCTAAGACATCAAAATCCGGTCTAGTCTGTCTACTTAACCCAATTGCCCAATTAAACTCCGCAGTTGCTCTTTTTCTATCTTCAAAACCATTGCGTCTTTTTGTGAAACCCGGCCCCGACTAATTGCTCTTGGGCTGATGCTTTCCAAATAAGATTGCTGACATAAAGTTACCCCTAACTTAGTCTGTCCGATTTCCAGTCCAATATATTTAAATGCTCCGGAAGCCTGACTTCCAACCCTGAATTCTTTTCTCAAACCAGAGATTACAATAGCTTCAAAATCACTAGCCCCACCCCACAAAAAATCGTCGACATGCATCATAAAGATGCCAGCAAGATTTCCTTTATATTGCCAGTAAAACATTGCAGGATCTGCTTTGAACTGGCAACAGCCTAACTTTAACAAGACTGACCTTACCGAAAAGTACCACACTCGAGATGCATCATTTAATCCATATACACATTTGTTGAACTTACAGAGTACCCCTTCTCTGTTAGCTGCTTCTTTAGGAGGACGGAGAAAAATGTCTCTCTGGAGTTGATGCCCCTGCAAAAAGGCAGCTTTTATATCTATAGATTTGCATTCCCATGCCTTTGTGACTAATAGAGCCAAGATCTTTAAAATAACCTTTCCTGCTGTAGGTGAATCTACCCTTAAGTCCTGATCTTCTAAGTTTTCTTCAAATCCCCTTGCCACAAGCCTGGCCTTTGCCTTATAAGTTCCATCTGGAAGAACCTTTTCTGTACAAATCCATCTGTGGGATAGAGCTTTTTGTCCCTATCCGGTACTTCCGTGTATACCCCAAATTCACTCCAACTATGCAATTCTTGCTGTTTAGCATCTCTGATAACTTTTTCATCTAATTTATTTGAAGCCACCAAAATCTCACGTGCATGTGGGCTTCTACTTCTATTAATATTCGTAGTCTTACTCCTGTTCCGAGATCTTGATAAACTACGTCCCCTCTCCTGCCTGGTATCTCGTTCTGTGCTGCTAGATCTTTCTCTTCTGTAGCGGGATGTCCTCTCAATAGTTCTCGACCTTTTCCTGTGAACCTGTTCACTATCTGATGTACTATCTGAACTGGCACTGCGTTTCTGTGCCCTCCATTTTTGAACTTCATTTTCCCAGTCCATTGTCTTAATTTACTCCCCTGAATGCTGTACATTCAACCAATGTTTATACTTTCCAGTGGCCTTACCTGCTCTACTAATAACAGTTGCATCCTTCCATTGACTAGACCCTTCAGGCAAGTATGTCACTTTTGTACCAACCTTTGGCAGTTGCCCTTTCGGAAAAATGGCCTGATCTAATCTAACAGAAGTTCTGTATCGTGTTCCTCTACAGAAAGCCTGTCTATATCAGTTAACTGGTCCTCATAGCTCTGTAACACATGCATACCAGATGACTCTGGTTCCTCGTCATGTCTGTCTGCTCTGTCTAAATTTGAAAATTTGTAATCGGTACCCATTATCCTTGACGAATGACAGTTTGATTACCATGTTGCAAAATAAATGTTTTGCCATCTATGCCTATGATCTTCCCTGGGCCTTTCCATTCTTTAGAATTGTCTCTCTTATAGTATACCATGTCTCCTTGCTGAAATACGGCATTTGATGGCCGTACATTATGTCTTAAAACTCTGCGAATTCTTTCAGAGAATTCTGCTTCCAAAAAAGCTTTTCTACTGCTATGTAATGCGTTTAAATGTTCAGCAAAACCTGAGCTAATTGTAGTCCCTTCCCAAGCTGGGGGCTGGTCATCCAAAATGGAGAGAATTTTAGAATTTCTACCAAACACTAACTGATAAGGACTATAGCCCCCAACCATCTGCAATGAATTCTTTGCATGTACCGCCCATTCTAAAGCTGAATTTAGCGTGCAGTTTGGTCGATCTCCCAAAATTTTCCGAAGCATGTCATCGATAACAGCATGATTTCTTTTGCAGACACCATTACTAAATGGGCTTTCTGCAGCCGTGTTCATAACTCTGATATTCATGTTTTCACACATATCCCTAAACTCATCATTAGCAAATTCTCCCCCATTGTCCGTGAAGAATTTTGCTGGTGGACCCATTCCTGTCCTGATCCATTTTTCCACAATTTGATCCAAAATTACCCTCTTTTCTTTACTTCGTACAATCGTTGATTGACTAAATCTGGTTGCTAAATCTACAAAATGCAAAATAAATATATTATTTGCTTTATCCCAGATCTTAAGGTCCATGGCCACAATGTCATTAAAATCCCTGGCCAAAGGTAGGGTTACTATCGGTCGTGCTGGTGTCCTTCTGTACTTCCTGCAAACTTCACAGTGATCACTAACCTGGTCTATCGGTTTAGTATAGTAGTCATCCCTTACCCCTGCACCCTTTAATACATTTTCAGCCTCCGAGGAGACGGATGTGCAAATTGCCTATGCAGTTTTACTACAACAAGCTTTTTATCAGTTAAAGTCGCATTATCAACTGCCATTAACACATCCTTAACCACTCTACTTGAAATATTATTTGTCAATAATGGAATACAATAGAGTCCCGACTGTGTAAATTGTAAGTCCACCGTCTTTCCAAAAACTGTTGCCTTATCCTGTTCCATATCCAGCTTCATGTGTGCTTTCTTCATCGACGGTCTGCTCAGAAGCAAAGGTATCTCACTTGATACAACATCCGTGCTAATGAAATGATTCACTCCAGCAATATTGCAAGGGATCACCACTCTTTTCAGTGACTTCAGAGTATTATCATCCCCAAAACTGAAACTTGTGGAACTTTTAAATTCCTTAACCTTGTTATGATTTTCAGCATCCAAAGAGTCCAGATAACATTTTAACCAGTCAATCCCACACACAGTAGATGTGCAGCCACTGTCCAATACAGCACAGTTGAAAGATTCTGCAACCAACACCCTCATTACCGGCGTAAAACAGCTTGTTAATAGGACAATGCCTTCTTTCTGGTCACTATCTTTTTCCTCTTCTGACTCTTCCGTGTCATGTGTCGCTTCAGATACTCTATCATAACGAGTTGGACAGTTGAAAGCATAATGGTATTGAGAGTCACATCGAAAACATCGATTTATCATGCCCCGTGCTTTTCTGGGGTTCATCCTCCTATTGTAGGTTCTAACTGGGTTTCTGTCTTCATAATTTCCTTGTCTCGGTCTCCTTTTATAGTCTTGAAACCTGTTCGTAGCCATACGATTTCGCCATCCTGTTAGTAGTGTATCTTCCATATTCTGCCTTATAGCAGGCTGATCTATTTGGGTCATCAGAGCCATTGGAATCGAATGTTTCCCCAGAATTTTTTTTAAAGCTGTTCTCATCTGTTCGAATAAGGTATCGTTATCCTTAAACTGAACTCCTGTCAAAACCAGGAGTCTATCATGTTGCTCACTCTAGCACAGTCAAGTAATTTAAAGGCCAACACAGACTGTGGAAATTCCAGCCTGTGTTTCTGCAGCCTTTTATATAGTCTGCCAAATTCCATTATATAGTCTTCCATAGATAAATCCTCCATTTTCCGGAACTTATCAAAATCCGACCATGCTTCATACGCACTTAACAAGTCATCTTTCTTATAAATCTTATCCATATAAAGTAATAAAGTCACCAGTCCTTCTTCTGAGTCTAACTCTTCCAACTCCAGCTCAGAAAGCACTTTGTTTCGGATTTTACTGCCATATGGTAAAGAAAGAGCCAATTCCACACCTTGTTTTCTCTTTCCTAAAGCAGACACCTTAGTCCACATAACTACCGCACTTCTCCATTGGCCGTATGATTCCCTTTCAGAAAATAAGGGAGGATAGTCATATCCAGCCATCTTCGTCCTGGGTTCAGCCATATCTCCCCTTTTTGGGTTTTTTTCATTCCTTGGTTTGATCTGGAAAAATCGTTTCTTTTAACCTTCACATTTACACAGCAACCATCCTCTGCTACCAATTGTTAGACATATTAAATGCTGTGGAATGAAGAGGCAAACGTTCTGCTCCTTTTTCACCAACACACTTTTATTTGTTACGACTGACTCTGCACAGAACTCGACACATCACCAGATCCAGAGGCCACCTGAAGCCCCTTTACATATCAGTGTCAATCATTGAACACTTAACATAAATGAGACAACTAATTGCAATGTCTCTTAACCCATTACTTAACACGCCTTGGCCCTGTGGGCCCCAATTGAGATCAGCTCTCCCCACACTACTGCCTTCAGCGCCTCCCACAGGGTCGCCACTGAGACCTCCCCCGTATCGTTCACCTGCAAGTAGTTTTGCATACACTTCCGAAGCCTCTCACATATCCCCTCCTCCGACAACAGTCCCACGTCTAGCCTCCATTGTGGGCGTTGGTGATTAGCCCCTCTGACCTGCAGGTCTACCAAGTGCGGGACATGGTCCGAGATAGTGATTGCCGAATATTCCGTGTTCTTTACCTCCTCTATACAGTCCCTGCTTAGGATAAATGAATGAAATGAAAATTGCTTATTGTCACGAGTAGGCTTCAATGAAGTTACTGTGAAAAGCCCCTAGTCGCCACATTCCGGCGCCTGTCCCTGGAGAGCCAGACAGCCGACAGGAAGGGGCTACTCATTTTACTCGCACGTTCATAAAGTATATTCTAGGATAGACACTGAGCTAAATCGCTGGCTTTTAAAGCAGACCAAGCAGGCCAGCAGCACGGTTCGATTCCCGTACCAGCCTCCCCGGACAGGCGCTGGAATGTGGCGACTAGGGGCTTTTCACAGTAACTTCATTGAAGCCTACTCGTGACAATAAGCAATTTTCATTTCATTCATTTATCCTAAGCAGGGACTGTATAGGGGAGGTAAAGAACATGGAATATTCGGCAATCACTATCTTGGACCATGCCCCGCACTGGGTAGACCTGCAGGTCAGAGGGGCTAATCACCAACACTGCCCCCATTTGCTCCATAAACCCTTTCAGCTCCCTTGCCATTGCTAGGAGTCTACCCGTCCTGAGACACGGCCAATCCAGCCCCGGGTCAAGGACCATGTTAAAGTCCCCCCCCCATTATTAGCCTACGAGAGTCCAGGTCCCGGATCTTCCCCAGCACTCTTTTAATAAAGTCCATGTCGTCCCAGTTCGGGGCATATATATTCACCAGCACCACTCTTCTCCCCTCCAGTCTGCCCCTTACCATCAGGTATTTGCCCCCCCTGTCTGCGGCTATGCTCTCCGCCTCAAATTGCACCCGTTTGTTGATCATGATTGCCACCCCCCTGGACTTCGAGTCCAAGTCCGAGTGGAAGACCTGGCTAATCCAGCCCTTCCTTAGCCTAGTCTGGTCAGACACTTTCAGATGTGTCTCCTGCAACATAATTACGTCCGCCATCAGAGCCCGCATGTGCGCGAACACCCGTGCCCTCTTACCCGGCCCATTCAGTCCCCTGACATTCCAGGTGATCAGCCTGGTTGGGGAGCACGACCCCCCCCCCCCCCCCCCCCCCCCCCCAATGTCGGTCAGCCATAGCCTTTCTCGGGCCTGCCATTCTTGGCCCGCCTCTTGGCTGCCTGCACCCTCGACCTCCTCTCCACTGCCTACTTCAGATCCCTCCCACGTCAGCAGAATAACCCCCCCCTCTCCCTCTTGCAACATCCCCGGGTAACCCCACCCCTGCCATCCATTGGCTGTATTCTCCCCCCCCCCCACCTGACTCCCTTGACTAGCCAATCTGCTAGCCCGGTGACTCATCACTCCGGCGCCCCTCTGTCTCATTCCCATTGTTTCCCCTCCCTCATCCCCACTCCCCAGCGCCCCATCCCTCTCTCCAACCCGCTGGAGCAAACTCACTGGCACAGGAAGGCATGAGCACCAATAAAACAAAAACCCCCCAACCCATGTCTTTAACCCCCCTCGCTGACCGGCCACCCCTTAGTTACAATACCGGCTCCAGTGCACTCAGCGAGCCCCATAAAAAGTACCCAACACAACAGAAAGACCCAGAAACGAAGAATAACACGAAAGCAGCAAACAAAACTGAAAAGAAAAAAGTCCCCCCCCCACCCCCCGCGGCAAAAATGGTCCACACGGAAAGAAAGAAAAGAAAGAAAATAAAATAAAAACAGCAACCAAAAACAAAGGGAAGAGTCCCAACTGTCCCGCATGGCACCTTTAACCCAGTAAACAGTTGAACAGCAGTCTAGCCACATTCGGCGTCCCTTCAAATGATAGTTCTCAGGCCCTAGTTTGCGTCCATGGGACCTCTTTTCGGGACCAGCCCCTGATCCCTCGCAAAGTCCATCGCTTCTTCGGGCTCGGAGAAGTAGTGGTGTTGACGCTGATGCGTGACCCAAAGACGGGCCGGGAACAGCAGACCAAACATCCCATGCTTCTTGAACAGCACCTCCTTGACTTGTTTAAAGGCTGCTCGCTGCCGAGCCACCTCCTGGCTTAGGTCCTGGTAAATGCGGAGGACACTGTTGTTCCACGTACTGCTCCTGGCGCTCTTCGCCCACCGCAGCACCCGTTCCTTGTCCATGAGCCTGTGGAACCTGATCACCATCGGGGGGGGGGGGGGGGGGGGGGGGCGGGGGGGGGGGGGGGGGGTCCCCCCAGCTGCCCCTGCCTCACCTGCACTCTGCATGCCCCCTCCAGCTCCGGCGGTCGCGGAAAGGCTTCAGCCCCCATCAGCTGCATCAACAGGTCTTCCAGAAATGTTGTGGCATCAGCTCCCTCAGCCCCCTCCGGGAGGCCGATGATCCTCAGATTATTCCTGCGGGCTCTATTTTCCAACTCCTCCACTCTGTCCCGCAGTCTTCTTTGCCTCTCCTTCAGCCCGTCGACTTCTAACGGCCCAATCGTCTGCGCATCCGCGCATCTCCTCCACCGCCTCTCCCAGCTCCTTAACTTTTACATCCTGAGCATCCAGCCTCTGATTCAGCTGATCCACTGCCTTCTGAAGTGGGTCCAAGTTGTCCTGCTTCAGCGACTCAAAACTGCTTTTCATCACCTGGAGCATATTTTCCAGCGCCTGCTGGATTGCTGAGTCCAAGGTCCGCGTGTCCGCCATCTTGGGTTTCAGGTCAGCTTCCCCTGCTCCTTGCCTCTGTCCCTTTCTCTCCTTTGTTTCCTGGTCTCCCGCGGTTCCATAAACTACTGCCCACTCCTCCGCACTTCCGCGGCCGCCTTTTCGCCGCTCCACAGTCCCGCTATCGTGCAGAATCAGCCCCTAAAACCCCGCCGGAGTGAGAGCCCGCCGAATGTGCGGCTCACTCAATCATTGCCGCCACCGGAAGTCCCTTGCTGACCATTACTGCTACCCCTCGAGCTCTTGCGTCAAATCCAGAATGAAACACTTAATTAATCCAGCCCTTTTTAAGTCTCACTTGGTCCTTCACCCTCAGGCGAGCCTCCTCCAGGATTGCTGCATCGGCCTTCAAACTTTTAAGATGTGAAAGCCCTGCCCCATACCTTGGGCGCAATTCTTCGCACTCACGACGGTGCGGAGATTAGCAGGGGTCGTAAATTTTTACGGTCACGCTAGTCTGACGCCCTCCCGCTATTCTCCCCTCCCCCACGCCCGACTCCCGACACGAATCGCTGCCACCATTTTTTTACGGCGAGCGGCGATTCTCAGCTGGCCGGAATGGCCGAAGTCCAAGCCCTTTACGGCCGTTTTTACGAACGGCAAACACACCTGGTCTGGCCGTTCGTAAAAACGGCCGTAAAGTTCGGATCTTGGCAACCATGGCACCGATTGGCACGGCAGTACCACGGCCGTGCCAAGGGTGCCATGGGCCCGCGATCGGTGGGCACCGATCGCGGGCAGCGGGTCCGATTCCCGCGCATTCTTTGTCCTTCCGCCGCCCCGCTGTATCAATTCGCGGGGCAGCTGAGGGGCATCCCGGCCCGCGCATGCGTGGGTTTCGCGCAAATGCGCGATGATGTCACCCGCGCATGCGCGGGTTGGAGTCTTCCAATCCGCACATGCGCGGCTGACGTCATATGACGCGTCAGCCGTCGCAAACTCTGGCAAGCGGGCTTAACGAAATTCGTTAAGCCCGCGATGCCGGAGTTCACGGCCGCGGCATGCTAGCCCCGACCGGGGACCAGAATCGGTTCCCGGTCGGGGGGGGGAGGCTGGCGTCAAACCCGCCCGTTTTTGATGGCAGCCTTACGATTTCTCCCTGTTTGTTCCAAAATCACAAAACGCCGAATCCATTTTTACCCCATCTCGTAACTTTGGGTGTTGTAAAACCTCATTAAAAATGTATAATAATAATGATAATCTTTATTGTCACAAGTAGGCTTACATTAACATTGCAATGATGTTACTGTGAAAAGCCCCTAGTCGCCACATTCCGGCACCTGTTCGGGTATACCGAGAGAATTCAGAATGCCCAATTCACCTAACAGCACGTCTTTCGGGACTTGTGGGAGGAAACCAGAGCACCCGGAGGAATTCCACACAGACAAAGGGAGAACGTGCAGACTCCGCACAGACAGTGACTCAAGCCGGGATTCGAACCTGGGACCCTGGTGTTGTGAAGCAACAGTGCTAACCACTGTGCTACCATGCGGCCCTCATATCTGCATGAACAAACCCAAAAGGCTGACCTTCCAGCCTCAGGTCCACCCAGATTTCGAGGCACAAATGCTCATAACAAACCGACAAGAAACTGAAACCGTTTTAACCTCAGGTAAATCGCAAATATGTATATTCAACCTTAGAAGTTATCCACCGTTCCTAACAATTGTACAAAACAAAAAGTAAAAAAGGGAGAGTTAATAAGTGGGGTAAATCTATAACACATTGTTAGAATGATACAGATCGTGGGTTTAATAGTTGGTGAATGAATTTTCTCTTTAAAGCCTCAATCTGCCTAAACCTTTAAACGTAACCATTCTACTTTGGATTGGCGAAGTTAGTTTGACTTATTTCTTGGTTATAATGTTAATTCAATGGCCAAGGCTGGCGCAGTGTTTCCTCCTGATGGGGACAAGAAAAGAACTGTCACTGATGAGTGGTTTGTGCATAACCTTTGGCTCACAAATATATGGAGCGGTATTGATAATGGTAACTGCCTAGACCCTCCAGTGAAAGAAGTTCCATTAGAGCAACAAGCACCACACAGGCAAAAAACACAAATGGACAAGGTTCAAACAAAGGTGTGCATTAAACTCAGTCCTGCTGAGATCAGCTTCCTTAAAAGGGCCACTTAGACAGTTGAATTATTCGGCAGTATTCTTTCACCATGTTATTGACAAATGCCATGCTGACATGATTTCCATTTTCGTACATCACTTATTTATGATGGCGACAAATGAGCAGTTCATCCAGAATTTGTTTTCCCATTTGAATAGGTGAGTGATCTTTCCTTTTTTAACGTCCAATTTGTTTCAGCCAGCAACACTAAGCCATTTCGACAACATAACGGTGCCAGACCACTTAAACGTCCATGAGCCGGGATTTCTGTAGCCACGCTAGGATTGTGCTCATTGGTTTTTACAGGGTTGTTAGAGGAAAACTAAATTTCGGGGAGCTGGTGAAAGTGTGGATGCAATGGAGGATGCCTGCCTGTCTTGCAAAGCTAGAACATCTGGCATTGTCCACACTTGAGGGTTGAGGTTGTACTGGTCCCAGTCCCTGACTCCCATTCAATGCCCCTTTGGGTCCCTATGTACAGAGAATTAGTCAGGGGTCCTGTCCAGATTTTACTTTTTAAGAATTACAGTTATAAGGCAGTCAAGCATTCTTCTGGATTGGAAATAAAACCTTCCCTCCACCCTCAAAATCCCCCCTTAACCCTCCATTGGAGCCCATTTTCATCCAGTCAAATGGAGGAAATATTGCCCTTATTGGTGTAACTGGCTTGTTTCAACTGAACCAGGAAATGGTGGAGCTTCCCATTGTTGCTCGATATGCTCTCCTTAATTTGCTCTGTTTTAATTACGTTTGCTCAAGAGTCGCCAGGTATCTTTTCGATACCGCCACAAGGTTCAAAACCGAATACTGATCAAAGACTCGATACACCAGTTAGTAAGTTTGAAATCAATGCTCATTTATTTACACACACAGTGAATTATACTCATGCACAAACTTTACTCACTGAACTACAACTACTACTAAAAGCCTATACTTAGCTTTGGGTGCCCACTCAGTCAGAGGAACAATGGCCGTTGTCCGGTTCTGAGGCGGCTGGCATCGAACTGGTATAGAATAGTAGCTAGGAGCGCCTATCTCGTAGCGTGCCTTGACTTTAGACTTACTTGGCGGGTCTCTCGTCGCTGAGAGCCAAGGCCAAGGTGAAGGTGAAGAAGAGAACGATCTGTCTTTGGGGACTCCTCTTTATACCCCAAAGGGGCTCCGTGCTCTTTTGGGCTGTTCCTGAACTTGGCCCCAATTAATTGAACCATGTCCTAATCATTTGTATTGATTTGTCCAATAAAGGGGTCATTGCTTGATCACTGGGCGGGTCCTAGGTAACCGTTGGCCAGCCTTTGTTTTAGTCTCCACTGGCGCCGGGGAGTCTGCCCTGGTACCGATTGCTTAAATGTTTCTCTTTTGTCTTTTGTCCCCTGAGATAGCTCATTACTATGCTAATGGCTTGTAGTATCGGTTTTGTCTGGGAACTGCAAACTCCAATCCACATGCAAACCTTGCACCTGCTTGTTTTCTTAGCATTGTCCAATTTTCCCTTTGGAAGTGTTCATTTTGAAATCGGGACATGGCCACCCCAGGTGGCTACACCATGTAGGAATCCCCATCAGCACTCTGCCCTGAAGCCATCCGCGGGAATCAGACGTTTTCCCACCTACAAGGCTTCGCAATTAGTGTGGCGAATCCACCTACCCTGCACATCTTTGGGCTGTGGGGACAAAACCCACGCAAACACGGGGAATGTGCAAACTCCACACGGACAGTGACCCAGAGCCGGGATCGAACCTGGGACCTTGGCACCGTGAGCCAGCAATGCTAACCACTGTGCAACCATGCTGTCCTGCTCTGACCAGTTATAATGCCTCAACCTCCACTTCTGCTGTGGCAACACACTCAGCCCTGGTCCAGGTCAAGGGATTTTCAACTCTGTATTGAAGTGTTGGCTCGTGTAGACTTGAGAGATGAACAGAGGGCAGCATGGTGGCCTAGTGGTTAGCACAACCGCCTCACGGCGCTGAGGTCCCAGGTTCGATCCCGGCTCTGGGTCACTGTCCGTGTGGAGTTTGCACATTCTCCCCGTGTCTGCGTGGGTTTTGCCCCCACAACCCAAAAATGTGCAGAGTAGGTGGATTGGCCACGCTAAATTGCCCCTTAATTGGAAAAAATAATTGGCTAATCTAAATTTTTAAAAAAAAGAGATGAACAGACACTTCCAACACTGATGAAGGTTCAACTCAATTTTATTAACTAACTTCTAACAAACTAACACACGATGACTGTGGGTCTAAATGATGCTAACTTAAACTAGAGACCTAAGCCTTGTCCTAACCAGTTGATTCTCTCAGCACGTGTTGTGCGTCTGTGCTGGGCTGGATGAGTTCTTGTTACACTCAGAGGCAGCACCCAGAATGAGCAGGAACCGTGGTGCCCTCTGCCTTTATAGTGTGTGTATTCTAACTGGTGATTGGCTGCGGTGTTTGTACATGTTGATTGGTCCCTGTGTGTGTCCATCAGTGTGTGTCTGCACCATGATATACTGGTGTATATTATGAAATGAATGGCTTCATCAACTGGTGCCATCAATTTTGTTATGTTCCAGCGTTAACACTCGGTTTCCCTCTCAGAGATTATGAGCTTGATTTAAACTCTGCCCACTTGGCAGAATGTTGTGCATTGTGTATATCTCAGAGATGACACCAGTTTCTACGTGTGTAATGGGTTTTATTCAGTGCTTTAAAATGTCTACTCCAAGCCTCAGTGCTGGCTTCCAGCTTTCTCCAGTTTGTTCATATTTCCGTGAGTCCAGGGAATCAAGCACGGTGAGCATCAATTGTAAGCAGACTCGCATAATCAAACACAGAGCAACTGAACACTACACTACAGAACTCAGCATGTGAATCTGAGATGAAAACAGAAATTGCTGGAAATATTCAGCACTATCTGCAGGGGGAAAAAAAACAAAGTTAACAAGTGAAAGCGAATTTGAGTGTTGTTCAGTCGCTTCTGCGTATGATTTTAATGTTCCTTAGCAACTCAAAGAACTGATACATTTGATTACGCAGCCACCCAACTCACACCAAACATCAACACCAACAGACATTGATTACTGGGATGAGAAATTAGTCAATGTCAATTCATATGTTGCTGTTTCAACCACAGGTAGCATTTGGAGCACGAATGTCAAATTATTATTTACTTACAGGCAATGATTCCCATCCAGCTGAATGTGCAACACCTTCATTTCTCTTTGGCTTTTTAGGAAGGTGAGAACAGTGGGTCATTCACCTTCCCTGAGCCTATTCAACCATTGAATTATCATTGCTGATTTGTACCTGAAACCCATCAACCCACTATTTCTCCATAACCCCTTGATACCCTTGCCAATGAAAATCTCAATCATGAGTTCTCCATGCATCCCTGCATCCAGTCTTTTGGCTGAGTGGGATCCACAGAACCATAACCCACCTAGTTGTAGAAATGTTTCCCAACTTCACTCCTGAAAGGCTTGGTTCTAATTTTAACATTCTCATCCTAGACTTCAAATCCCTCCGTGGCCTCATGCTTCCCCAGCTCTCTTGGGCAGCACGGTAGCACAAGTGGATAGCGCTGTGGCTTCACAGCGCCAGGGTCCCAGGTTCGATTCCCCGCTGGGTCACTGTCTGTGCGGAGTCTGCACGTTCTCCCCGTGTCTGCGTGGGTTTCCTCCGGGTGCTCCGGTTTCCTCCCACAGTCCAAAGATCTGCAGGTTAGGTGGATTGGCCATGATAAATTGCCCTTAGTGCCAATAAAATGTTGGGGGGGGGAGTTATTGGGTTACAGGGATAGGGTGGAAGTGAGGGTTAAATGGGTCGGTGCAGACTCGATGGGCCGAATGGCATCCTTCTGCACTGTTTGTTCTATGTTCTATAACCTGCTGCAGGTCTCCCTCCCTCCAAGATCTTTGCAATCCTTCAATTCCGCCCTATAGTACATCTCAATTTCCCCCCTTCGACTTTGGCAGCAACACTTTTGGTTCGGCCTAAAGCTCTGAGGTACCTCCTTGATCCTTTCCACTTCCCTCTAATCCTTTAAGTTGCTGTTTCAAATCTAGCCCACTATCTCTTTACGTGACTTGGTGTCAAATTAGCTCTGTTAACGCTCCTCTGAAGCACCTTGGTGATATTTGACTATTTTAAAGGCCCTATATAATTGCAGGTTATTAAGCCAATGCCCCTTTCTTTCAGAATCCCTCACCAGAGCAAACAATTTTCAAGTATCTACCCTATCAAATCCTATTATCATTGTAAACACCCTTATCACGCCTTAATACCCATGATGTAAATAGTGTATTGTGTCGCAGCATTGACTTCACCGGGCAAAGCAAAGTCATCCAACAGCACCAAGATTCCAAAGAATGGGAATTCCGATGCACTGTCAGGTCAGATAGTCACCAATATCAAATCTAAAAGGTACGTGGCCAAGGTTGAACCAATTTTGATTCAGATTTGGCACCGTCTTGATGTCGTTAACTGTGTCATGGAACATCAGTAAAAGTGGGTGGAGGTTAGAAACATCAGGGGCGAAATTCTCCGACCCCCCGCAGGGTCGGAGAGTCGCCCGGGGCCGGCGTAAATCCCGTCCCCCGACGTGGCCGGAATTCTCCGCCACCCGGGAATTGGCGGGGTCGGGAATCACGCCTCACCGATCGCCGTGCCCCCCGCGGCGATTCCCCGGCCTGCGATGGGCCGAAGTCCCGCCGCTGAGAGACCAATCCCACCGACGTGGTTTCAACCACCTCTGGTGGCGGCGGGATTGGCGGCGCGAGCGGATCCCCCGGGGTCCTGGGGGGGGGGGGGGGGCGTGGGGCGATCAGACCCCGGGGAGTGCCCCCACGGTGGTCTGGCCCGCGATCGGGGCCCACGGGCGGGCCAGTGCTGTGGGGGCATTCTTTTTCTTCCACAGCCGCCACAGCCTCCACCATGGCGGAGGCGGAAGAGAACCCGCCCTACCACGCATGCGCCGGTGGTGACGTCAGCAGCCGCTGACGCACTGGCGCATACGCGAACCGGCAAAGGCCTTTCGGCCAGCCCGACGCCGGGGAGCAGGCGTCAAAGGCTGTTGCCGCCGATTTTGGCGCCAGTCGGCGTGGCGTCAACCACTCCGGCGCGGGCCTAGCACCTTTCGGGAGGCCCGACACCGGAGTGGTTGGCGCCATTCTGCTACGCCGGGACCCCCCGCCCTGCCGGGTAGGGGAGAATCCTGGCCCAGGGGGAGATGGTGGTGCAGTGGTAATGTCACTGAACTAATAATCCAGAGCCCACAATGGCAGCTGGTGGTTTAAATTTAACCAAATTAACAAAATCTGGAATCAAGTTGCTAGTCCCAATAATTGTCATAAAAAAACATTAATCGGGCCGACATGTGACTCCAGACCCACTGCAATGTGGTTGATTCTTAGCCGTCCTCTGCAATGGCCCAGCAAGCCAAGTTCGAGGGCAATTAGGGATGAGTGACAGATGTCAGCCTTGCCAGCGACGCCCACATCTAACAAAAGAATAAATTGTTAAAAAGCTGCTTCACTCACTGCCAGTTGATTTTGCTTCAATGGTAACAGTTTCTCACCAGAGCCGATGCCCAAGGAAAGTGTTGAGTCATTCAATTCAATTCATTCAGACCAACGTCTGGTTGGGAATGCAAATGTTGTGCTATTGTAAACCAAGGTTGTGTCTACTTGCCAAGGACAAAGTCAACACAGAGCCTTACTCTTGATGTTTGATGAACCAAAATGTACAGAAATTACATAAGGGCCCGGGTTCTCCTCCCTCCATTCTTGGAATAGAAAAGCCGGTGGGGACAGAGAATCTAATAAATAATAATAACATTTCTCCCAAGGTGTGATCACAAGGGATACACACATAGTAGCCCTCTGGCCCTCCAGATGCCTCTGCTAATCTACAGCCACAAATAATACTTTTCCTGACTGACCTACTGCAAAAGCATCTGCATTCCATAACCTTTTACACACTTTCGGTGCCGGATGCTATCAATTTGTCACTAGGCCCGAGAGACAAAATGATCCCGCAGTTGCACCAAAAAACATTGATGTTTGGGCATGGAAGACATCCAATTAGAAGGGAGTCTTCAGTGGGAGTGAGAAAGCAAATATAAATCTGAATACTACAAGACCATAAGACAGGGCTTGTTTAGCACACTGGGCTAAATCGTTGGCTTTTAAAGCAGGCCAGCAGCACCGTTCAATTCCCGTACCAGCCTCCCCGAACAGGTGCCGGAACGTGGCGACTCGGGGCTTTTCACATTAACTTCATTGAAGCCTACTTGTGACAATAAGCGGTTTTTATTTCATTTCATAGGAGTTGAATTAGGCCACTTGGCCCATCGAGTCTGCTCTGCCATTCAACCATGGCTGATATTTTCTCATCCCCATTCTCCTGCCTTCTGCCATAACCCCTGATCCCCTTATTAATCAAGAACCTATCTCTCTCTGTCTAAAGACACTCAGTGAATTGGCCTCCACAGCCTTCTGCGGCAAAGAGTTCCACAGATTCACAAACCTCTGGCTGAAAAAATTCCTCCTCATCTCTGTTTTAAAGGATCGTCCTTTTAATCTGAGATGGTGTCCTCTGGTTCTAGTTTTGTACTGTGTGACCCAGACTAGGAACAAGCTACAGACAACCTCTGGATCACACAATTTTTCCGACTTTTGCAGTCTTTCAAATTCAGGTGTATTTTTTTAACTGGAGCAATGATCTAAAGTGCACCAGCAAATAAAAATCTCAATGAACTCCCCTAATATTTTTCAACCTTAATTGGTTTGGATACTAAACTTTCTACCACCTGGGCTAATTGGGGTGAACAGCACAGATCGATTTAAGGGGGATGCGAGATAAGTATAGGGGAAGAAAGGATTGGAAGGATATTGATGGTGTGAGGTGAGGGCTCATTTGGAACATATATACCAGCATAGAGTTGTTGGGCCAAATGGCCTCTTTTTGTGCTTCATACTCTATGCAATGAATCTCTATCAGGAGAAACGATCAGTAGCTCTGCGGCCAGATGTGGCTCTGAGTCGTGACGACGCAGGTCTTAAAATCAATGGAATCCATGCCTATTTTCACTTTTCACTCGCTATTTTGATATCTTTTGAATATAGAGGGCCTGGTGATTTGGAAAGTGCTAGGGAAATTGCAGATGCACTAGTGATAATTTACCAAAATTCAGTAGACTCTGGGGTGGTCCCGGTGGATTGGAAATTAGCAAACGTGACACCACTGTTTAAAAAAGGAGGTAGGCAGAAAGCGGGTAATTATGGGCCAGTGAGCCCATAACTTCAGTAGTAGGGAAGATTCTGGAATCTATCATCAAGGAAGAAATAGCGAGGCATCTGGATAGAAATTGTCCCATTGGGCAGACGCAGCATGGGTTCATAAAGGGCAGGTCGTGCCTCACTAATTTAATTGAATTTTTTGAGGACATTACCAGTGCAGTAGATAACGGGGAGCCAAGTCTGCAGAGGGATTTGGATAGGTTAAGTGAATGGGCTAGGGTCTGGCAGATGGAATACAATGTAGACAAATGTGAGGTTATCTATTTTGGTGGGAATAACAGCAAACGGGATTATTATTTAAATGATAAAATATTAAAGCATGCTGCTGTGCAGAGAGACCTGGGTGTGCTAGTGCATGAGGTATATGTGGTATATGTGGATTTCCAGAAAGTCTTTGACAAGGTGCCACACAAAAGGTTGCTGCATAAGATGAAGATGCATGGTATTAAGGGTAAAGTAGTAGCATGGATAGAGGATTGGTTAATTAATAGAAAGCAAAGAGTGAGGATTAATGGGTGTTTCTCTGGTTGGCAATCAGTAGCTAGTGGTGTCCCTCAGGGATCAGTATTGGGCCCACAATTGTTCACAATTTACATAGATGATTTGGAGTTGAGGACCAAGGGCAATGTGTCCAAGTTTGCAGATGACACTAAGATGAGTGGTAAAGCGAGAAGTGCAGAAGTTACTGGAAGTCTGCAGAGGGATTTGAATAGGTTAAGTGAATGGGCTAGGGTATGGCATATGGAATACAATGTAGACAAATGTGAGGTTATCTATTTTGGTGGGAATAACAGCAAACAGGATTATTATTTAAATGATAAAATATTAAAGCATGCTGCTGTGCAGAGAGACCTGGGTGTGCTAGTGCATGAGTTGCAAGAAGTTGGTTTACAGGTGCAACAGGTGATTAAGAAGGCGAATGGAATTTTGTCCTTCATTGCTAGAGGGATGGAGTTTAAGACTAGGGAGGTTATGCTGCAATTGTATAAGGTGTTAGTGAGGCCACACCTGGAGTATTGTGTTCAGTTTTGGTCTCCTTACTTGAGAAAGGACATACTGGCACTGGAGGGTGTGCAGAGGAGATTCACTAGGTTAATCCCAGATTTGAAGGGGTTGGATTATGAGGAGAGGTTGAGTAGACTGGGACTGTACTTGTTGGAATTTAGGATGAGGGGGGATCTTATAGAAACATATAAAATTAGGAAGGGAATAGATAGGATAGATGCGGGCAGGTTGTTTCCACTGGCGGGTGAAAGCAGAACTAGGGGGCATAGCCTCAAAATAAGGGAAAGTAGATTTAGGACTGAGTTTAGGAGGAACTTCTTCACCCAAGGTTGTGAATCTATGGAATTCCTTGCCCAGTGAAGCAGTCGAGGCTCCTTCATTAAATGTTTATAAGATAAAGATAGATAGTTTTTTGAAGAATAAAGGGATTAAGGGTTATGGTGTTCAGGCCGGAAAGTGGAGCTGAGTCCACAAAAGATCAGCCATGATCTCATTGAATGGCGGAGCAGGCTCGAGGGGCCAGATGGCCTACTCCTGCTCCTCGTTCTTATGTTCTTATGTTATGTTTGTATGTTCTTATGGCCTCAAAGTTAAATAACTCTTAATTGGATATGAATGGTATCAGAATTTGGTTTGGACTTTATATGCAGGACTCTAAGGTATAGACCAATGCAGTCCACAAAGGCAACATATTTGGCACTCTTATGTATGGGGTTAGTTTGATGGTATATTTACTTGACCATTCATTCAGAGTTCAAAATCGGCTTGGTATTAGAATCATAGAATACCTACAGTGGAGAAGGAGGCCATTCAACCCATCAAGTCTCCACCAACCCTCTGAAAAAGGACTCTACCTAGGTCCACCCACCTAATCTTTGGTCCCGAAGGAGCAATTTTAGCATGGCCAATCCACCTAACCATCACATCTTTTGGCTGTGGGAGGAAACGGGAGCACCTGGAGGAAACCCACAGAAACACAGGGAGCGTATGCAAACATCTCCCAGTCACGCTCGGCTGGAATTGAACTCAAGTCCCTGGCGCTGTGAGGCAGCAGTGCTAACCATTTTGGTTGCTTTTTGAAAAAAGTATTTCAGTCTATCCAGTTCAAATCCAGAAGGCCCAAGCCTGTTCACAAGAGACAATCGAGGATTAGGACGTGCCACCCAAGACCCAACATGCAATTCCAGCCTCACAATATATTTTTTTTATTTTAAAAAATGTTTTAGTTTAGAGTATCCAAATCATTTTTTTCCAATTAAGGGACAATTTAGTATGGCCAATATACCTACCCTGCACATCTTTGCGTTGTGGGGGCGAAACCCACGCAAACACGGGGAGAATGTGCAAACTCCACACGGACAGTGACCCAGAGCCGGGATTGAACCTGGGACCTCGGCGCCGTGAGGCAGCAGTGCTAACCCACTGCGCCACCGTGCTGCCCTGGAGCCTCACAATATGCAATTCTCTCTCCACTCTCTGAAGTGGCCTATAAGTCAGTCGGCTATATAAAAAAATATAATAAGAACCTTCTGTCGAACACTCAGGTAGTTGGTCAGGACAATATGAAGATAATCCAAGCAGAATTCCTCCAGTAACACCCTTTTCCACAAAATCTGCCCAAGTTGCAAGAGCTCTGACATTGTCAAGGAACACACCGGGAGAGACATGATTCTCTGAGTTGAATGAAAGAAATACAAGAATATAATGCATTAATCAGTCAACACTCCAGACTCCTCTGTTACCAAGAGATCAAAACAAACTTCCTAACCGACCCAGTCAAAAGCTGTGATGGACAATCAGTCAGATCATGGAAGAAATTCTTTCTACATACTTATCCTCAATTGCAGCCTCATAGGAACGTGCCGAGAGAAAAGGCTGAAGTGTTTGTATGAATTGTTAGCCAAATGTGCCAAGTGGATGATACTGTCAAGGTCCTTATCAATACAATTCCTATGCCCAGCCAATTGGTTTTACTCTCTACGACATTCAGAAATATCAAATGCACTGAAGCGAGCCAAGGTAGTTTGAAAGACAAGTGCAGCAGAACTAACACCCTTTAGCCACACTATTCTAGTGCGACTCAGAGACCAGCATTTACCTGATAATATTGGGATTTGTCCAGGTGTATCCACAAGAATAAATCAAATCAAGTTGAATCAGATAACTTCTGACCTATCAGCTATCTCTGGATTGGATGCAATGTGATGGAGCAAGTAATCTATAGCGTATCTGTTATGTATCAGTGAATACATTCCTTTTTCTTAATAAATGTTTTTTATTGGGTTTTTGAGCAAGGTATAATTACCGTTATGTACACAGAATAAGAAACATATATATATATATATATACACATATTTAGAAGAGAAGGGCACACCCCAACATAAAATACAATAAAATATGAAATAGACTAACTGGTAGGGTATTGTGCACCAGCTCGACAGCGGCAGCTCTGTACACCTGGCAAAATTATTTACACCACGTAAGTAGGCGACTGTTTGCAGGGGGAGGGGGGTTGGGGATTGGGGAGGCAAATATGCATTTGGGTGCCGGGGAGATAATTACAGTGTGCGATACTTGGCTGTGTTTTGTGCTGTTGTCGCCTGCTTCTCCCGGACGGGTCTCGCTGCCGTCCCGCGCTCGCCTCCGCTTCTGCTGCTCCTCCAGTCCTCCATCTTTATTTTCCTCGTTCCCCGCTCCTGGAGATGTCGTGCACGTTTTGGCATCCCATGCCTCCTTCCGGCTCCTGTTTCCCCGCCCCCCCGCCGGTTCTCCTCTCCCCTCCCCCCTCCACGGTTCGTCTTTCTTTCCTCAGGCTTAGCCGTCCCCCCGTCCCCCCTCCCCTCCCTCCCTCCCTCCCTCCCAGTCTATCTCTCCCTTTCATGACTTGGCTACCTTCCCCTGATTCTGGACTAAATTCCCCTGATTCTTGGCTACCTTCTTCCTCTTGTTCGTTGGCCACAAACAGGTCCCGGAACAGTTGCGTGAATGGCTCCCACGTTCTGTGGAAGCCGTCGTCTGACCCTCGGATGGCGAATTTGATTTTCTCCATTTGGAGAGATTCCGAGAGGTCGAACAGCCAGTCTGCAGCTCTGGGTGGTGCTGCTGACTGCCAGCCAAACAGGATTCTATGGTGGGCGATTAGGGAGGCAAAGGCAAGTGCGTCCACCCTCCTCCCCAGGAATAGATCTAGCTGGTCCGAGACCCCGAAGACCGCCAATTTCGGGCATGGCTCCACCCTCACCCCCACCACTTTGGACATGGCTTCAAAGAAGGCTGTCCAGTACTCCACAAGTCTGGGGCAAGACCAGAACATGTGGGTGTGGTTGGCCGGGCCTCCTTGGCACCGTTCACATCTATCCTCCACCTCTGGTAAGAACCTACTCATACGGGTTCTTGTTAAGTGGGCTCTATGTACCACTTTTAGCTGCATCAGGCTGAGCCTTGCGCATGTGGCGGTGGAGTTGACCCTATGCAGTGCTCCGCTCCAGAGTCCCCACCCTATCTCAATCCCCAGGTCCTCCTCCCATTTCTTTCTTCTTGCTTCCAGCACGGTGTCGGCCCTTTCTGTCAGTCGGTCGTACATGTCACTACAGTTTCCCTTGTCTAGTATGCTTGCGTCCAGTAGTTCTTCCAGTAGTGTCTGTCGTGGCGATTGTGGGTACGTCCTTGTCTCCTTTAGTGAATACATTCCTGCTGGTAAAGCGCTAAGTGATGTATAGTGACATCAGCAGAGTGTTTACATGGGCTTCTCCATCATTGTTTGTACCTCTTATTAAACATCTCTTAATAAACCTCTCATCGTGTTTTGCAAGAACCAGATAAAACAGAAGAGAAAACTGGCGATGAGGATTGAGGCAGAAAAGTCGCTGGAAGAAGAAATTTGTTGATTAAACAATGGAGATGGCATTGGAAGCAATGGAACATACTGGGGACTGGACTCTCTCTCTCACACACACACACACACACACACACACACACAGAGTCATTGGGTGAAGCAATGGCATTGATACCGAAGGTTTAAAAAAATGCTGACTGCAACTATGGGTAAGAAGATGGACAGTCGGGAAAATTTGCTTGCATTGAAGTTGGGGTCTGGGCTGCAGGGGTTGTGCATGTAGCAACGCTAAACGGGCTGCAGGGAATGGGGACACCAAACTCTGCTGACTCTGCTTGGGCCATTATTCGGGGGAAAAAGTTGAAGTACAATCAGGCAAACAGAAAAAAATTCTAGTTGCTTGTAATGAAGGGGGTTGTTTGAGCCACATTTTGCATCAAAATCGGAAGGGAGGAGCTTAGTTGAAGTGTAGCCAGGATCCGGAATCACGGGAAAAACAGGCACCCTGGATGCATTTGATGAAGACTATGAGACATATGAGGAAAGATTCCAATTATTTTCATAGCAAATCAGACTGGAGGATCGAGATGTCAAACATTTCTCAGTTTAGTTGGCGTAAAACGTTTATGTTGCTACAAAATTTAGTTCAATCAGTAAGTCCAACATTGAATTTCTTTCCTTGGCTATTATGTAATTGATTGCACCACCATAGTCAGGAGGAAGGTGAAAGCATTTTACAATTTGTAGCAATTTTAAGAAAGTTAGCAAAATATTGCGACTTTTGTGCAACAATACTCTTTGTGATAGGCTAGTTTGTGGAGTCTGGAGTGAAGCTATTCAGGGGAAGTTGCTTACTGAAAGTGATTTAACTCTATCTATTCAGCTAGCAACAAGAGAAGCTTTACAGATAGGGGAAGTAGTAAAGATCCACAAAATGGGTACCACAAGGTACACAGCTGTATGGGTGCATCCAAGTCACCAATGCACAGAGGTTGGACAGTCAGCCGGGGAATGCTGGAGTAAAACAAATACATGTAATAACTGTGGCATGAAGGACCACATTGCCAAGGCACGCTAGGCTCAGAAAATCTCTAATACACCAAGATGTTCAAAAAAAACCACAACTAAACAGACTAGTTGTGTCTATCAATTAGAGGATGAAGCTCATGATCACTCAAAAGACAATGTGACCAAGCAACTGCAGGAGTTAAAGCTGGGTGTTTTGTCAATGTGAGGCAATCAACAACATTTTTGGGCATATCCAAAACTCGAAGGTCATGAAATTAAAATGGAAGTGGGTGCAGCGGTATCGTATTCTGAACCTGGACCAGGTTCCAACAGTTGCTAGGATACCGGACAGATTTCTACGACTGCCAATTAAGTATACTTCACCCCAGGAGTGATACTTTGCACAAATAGGGATATGGTATATTAAAACAAATTTTAGTATGAACGCAGGATTAAACTAACTTTAACATCATACAAGAAATGGCTTTCAAATACCAGTTTAATAATGCTTAACAATAAAATGAAACACTTTAACTCCTAACTGCTCTCTTTTTATCTCCAATCAAGCAAAACCCATCTCAGGTAAAAATCCACTTTTAACTGGGTGCTCTGCCAGTGGACCAGAGGATCCAGACAACGTAGAATTCCGTTGCAATAGTTTCCAAATTAAAACGTGCTTATCAGTGAAAATATGTGGAAATGTTCGAACTATTAACCTGGCATTGTGCCCAGACCATTATCAGCTGCCGTTGATCAATTCCTTGTTTGATGGACTTTGTGGAGGGCACAAATTCAGTAAAGTTAATCATTCATAGAGCATATCTGCAGGTGAATTTAACGACCAAATCTGTTTCATTATAGAAGACTTGTTGGTCGGGATTCTCCTATCTGAAGGCAGAGTGTTGACGCCATCGTAAAAACTGGAGAGTTTAACGACGGTGTCATCGGAGCGCTATGTGTAGCGATCCTCTGCCCTACAGGAGGCCAACACAGCACTGGAGCGACCCACACCACTCCAGCCACTGATACCGGCGTCAGATGGGCGCCACGGGTCTGCGCATGCCCGCTGCGACCGGCGCAAAGGCGTGCATGCGCGGTAGCCTCCTTCTCCGCTCCAGCCCTGACTCAACATGGCGTAGGGCTACAGGGGCTGGCGCGGAGCAAAAGAGGCCCCCACCACGAGAGGTCGGTCCGTCGATCGGTAGGCCCCAATCGCGGCCCAGGCCACGGTGAAGGCCACCCCAGGGCCAGACCCCCGCCTCCTCCCCTCCCCCTCCCCCGCCACCTCCTCTCCCCCCCTACCCCCAACTAGGCCTCCCCCGACAGGATGGATGCCGAGGTCCCGTCGGATACGACCAGATGTGAACGGCGCCGGCGGGACTCCGACTATTTTTGGGTGGCCTCTCGGCCCATCCCGGGCGGAGAATCACCAGGGGGGGAGGGATCATAGAGCCGCCCCAGACCAGCGCCACACCGCCGCGCCAGTCCCAATGGTGCCGCTTCTCCGGTCACCAGAGAATCGGCGGTCCGGCGTCGGGGAGGCGTTGCACGAATCGCGCCCGTCCGGCGATTCTCTGTCCCGGCGTGGGCTGAGAGAATCACGCCCCCTTTTGGAATAACATCTGTAACTGCTCTTTGTCAAAGATCCATGGATCAAATTCTAAGTGGGTTGAATGGAGTCAATGTTATTTAGATGACAAACGCACCACATTCAAGTGAACATGAACACTTGGAGAACTTGGAAGCTACACTGAGGCTTTTACAGTCACAATCTGAGAAGTAAAAAGGAAAGGTGTGAATTTTTCAAGTCATCCGTAAGCTACTTTGTTCATATCATTGACAATCTTAGAATCACCACGTGCTCAAAATGTGACAAAGTTAAGGTCGTTTTAGGATTGATCAATTATTATAGTAAATTTGTGTTGAATTTAGCAACACGAATGAAGCCTTTACACACCTTGCCATGTGCCATACAGGCATGGCATTGGTCAGAACAATGTGAGAATATATACAATGAAGTGAAAGAGGTCTTACAGAAGTCAGAGCTGTTGGTTCACTATAATCCCAAGCTGAAGTTACGACTTGCTTGCGATGCCTCACCCAATGAAGTCGGTGCACTTGACTCGCACATAATGCCTCAGGAGAGGAATGACCGATAGCATTTGCTCCACGTACTCTTACTAGCGCAGAAACGAATTACGCTCAGCTAGAAAAAGAGGCTTTGGGCATCATTTTTGGTGGAAGAACATTCCATCATTATGGGCGTCATTTCAATCTTTTGACAGATCATCGACCCTTGACAACATTCTTTGGGCCGTATAAAGGTATAGGTTCTTTGGCAGCCAGTAGATTGCAAAGATGGTCATTGATATTGTCGGCACACATTTATGATGGAGGCATGGTAGCTCAGTGGCTAGCACTGTTGCTTCACAGAGCCAGGGTCCCAGGTTCGATTCCCATGCGGAGTCTGGACACATGGGGAGAATGTGCAGACTCCCCGTGTCGGCGTGGGTTTCCTCCGGGTGCTCTGGTTTCCTCCCACAAGTCCCGAATGACGTGCTGTTTCAGTGATGGAAAAGGTGGTGGTCCAAAAAGGAACACTGTCATATGTTCATACGAAAAATCCAGACCTGAAGCCGTACGTCACACAAAGACTTGAGTTGACAGTACAGAATGGAGTTCTATTATGGGAAATTCATGCGATTATTCCTCTGTGCTTACTTGTTAAAGTCCTTGACCAACTGCACGAGGGACATCCCGGTGTGGTGAGGATGAAGGAATTGGCACGCAATTATTTTTGGTGGCCAGGATTAGATGCACAAACTGAAGACAAAGTAGGGCAATGTCAATCCTGTGTAAAACTAAGGAAGGCTCCACCTTTACAACCATAACATTTATGGGAATGGGCAACACCGGCATGGCAGAGAATACACATCGATTATGTTGGTCCACTGGAGGGTCACATGTTCTTAGCCATTGTGGATGAACACACAAAATGACCAGAAGTTGGGACAGTGAAGTCAATGATAAATGAGCAGACCACTGAGAAATTAGACAAAATATTTGCATGATTGTGAACCCTGGAGCAGATTGTAGTGACAATTTACTTCAAAGGAGTTTAAGGATTACTTGAAGGCAAACAGTATACACCATATCAAGTCAGCTCCATATCATCCTGCAACAAACTTCACCTCATACTTCCGAGATTGTCAAAACAATTCCAGGAGGGTAAAGGTTTCTTTAAAAGCAAGTATGCAATGAAGGAAAGTGTGTGCTAGCTAGGAGCTACCCCACCAACGAGAAATGCTATGATCCAAACAAAGACAGGTCCAATACCATACACCATACAGTCGGACGATGAAAGAGTTTGGTGGCATCATGCAGATCGGCTATTTGCTTCATGAACTGAATTTGCGGAAACTTTTCAAGAGGTTCTTCCTTTGGAAAACCCAGAGAGCGATACTTTGGAACAGAGACTGGGCACAGTGACGAGTTCAGATTCTGTTTCCGAGAACATTTCAATATCTATGGTGACAGATACTGAAATAACTACTCAGGATGTAATATCTACAGAAAGAAATGTGAACCCTTCCAAGGGCTCAAGTCGGCAAGTTCCAGAATGCCGAATTTTAGCAAAAAGGAGTAAACGTCCACCAGAGACTGTCTTATTGAATTGTATATGTATAGAAATAATGCACAAGTGGAGCTGTTCAATAACTGTTAATCGTTTTCATTGTGCTAATAAAGCGGGAGAGGCGTTATGTATCAGAGAATACATTCCTGGTGGTAAAGTGTCATGTGATGTGTAGCGACATCAGTAGTTTGTGTGGACTTTAGTCCATTGCCCACCTTTGATTGTATGAGCAACACCGCTTAATAAACTTTTCAGTGTGTTTTGCAAGAATTCAGAGTGTGGGCACCTCTATATATTTTCTCTTTGTGGCAATAAAGATATACAACAGCTATAAAGCAACATCTACTTATCAATAAACTGCTTGCTAATGATCAACTCAACCCCAGAGTTCGACAAAGCAGCATCTATGGCTCAACCAACTGTTTCACCGATAAATTCACTTGTAACTAGATCAGGCAGTGGCCTGTTTGCTGTCTGTTCTAGAGTAAAAATCCAACACAATTTTGCCATTTACGGAGCAACACTGGCGGCTATAGAAGGACCTAAACAACATTTAGCCTTTGGTTAACAAATGCCAGATAATGTTCACCTCCCTTAAGTGCAATGCAGGAAATTTTATGCTTAATGATGAGTTTTAGTTTAGTTTGTCTGGTAGTCACCACTGTTGTATTATATTGTATATATGGGTATTACGGTAAGGTCCCTGTACTACAGGTACGGGGGTAGATCTCTGCCTGCTGGCTCCGTCCAGTAGGTGGAGTATAAATGTGTGTGCTCTCAGAACAGCAGCCATTTTGTCAGCTGCTGTAGGAGGCCGCACACTTCTGTGTAATAAAGCCTCAATTACATTCTACTCTTGTCTCGTCGTAATTGATAGTGCATCAAATTTTTACACAGAGGTTTTTCAGAGATGGACCTCCACATCAAGCTGGATCGCCTGCAGCTGCATCCTCAAGCAGACAATGCCAAAAAGGACTTTGAACATTAGCTAGCTTGCTTTGAAGCATACATCGTATCTGCGCCAGACCCAATCCCAGAAGCACAGACGCTCCAGATTCTGTACACACGGCTGAGTTCCAACGTTTTTCCCCTCGTCCAGGGTGCACCTACCCACTAAGGATTGGCAATAGTTGCCAATCATTCCAGCGGCACCCACTTTTAGAGAATAAAACTTAGATATTTTCTTGCTGATTGCTGTTGCTCGTTTTACTGGAGTGTGATTAACACGCCTCCATTTAAAGGTCGTGTGCTTAACACTACTATGGCTCTGTATGTGTAATTATGCTCGGAGTCACCAGGTGCCGCATTGAGACACCGTCACAAGTATATCAAGGTCAGGTTCAAAGTAATAAATCCGTACACCGATTAGTAAGTCCAAACGATTGGTGTTTATTATAACAAATATAATAAATACACATGCATACGCTAAAGAGACTAACTTACTTCTAATACTAAACAACTAAATACTTATCTAGACAGGAACAGGCAAGGTCAGGGATCAAGGCCTTCGTCCCATTCTTGGTCTGCAACTTTCTGATTCGCAAAGTTGTCAAGATCTAGCAAGGTCTGGATCACGTAGCGATCGTTGTTTTGGCACTTACAGTTCGATGGCTGAGGCTCAACGGCCGGTGATGAAACTGGAGTCAGGATGCGATGTAACAGGTCTGGGCCGGAGCAAAACAACAGACCAAACCATGTGCGGGACCTACTCTTATAGGTCCTAGAAGTCCGTGCCCCCTTGGGGCGGTTCTTTCACCTGCCAGGTATCGATTGGGTCTCTCCCAATCGATATCTTTCAAACTCCCCAATCTGAGGGTCGTTCCTCGATGGGTGGGGCGGTCCCTACGGCTCTTTGTGTTGGTTGCTTTGGCGCCATTCTGTCTGGGCGTCTACGGAAAAGTATCCATTGATACTTAAATGTTTCTATTGTGCGGGGTCTGGATCTGGATCACCTCATTACTATGCAGATCTGTTTCCCATTTGCACCTTTGGCTGAAACTCTGCACCTGGCCAGAAACTGGTTTCTGTACGTGCAGAATGCAAAACAGTCTTCTGCAAGCTGCTTGTCCTCACTAAGACTGTTTTCCCCTGCAGCCTTAGCAGTTCTCCATTTTGTAGCCCAGTGTCCATCTTAGATGGCTACATTGCTCAATTAACCAATTGCATAAGGCCATGGCGCTACTGAAGGAGAATTACGCTCAGCAGACCAACAAGATCTACGCCAGGCACCTCCTGTCCACGTGGCACCAACTTCCCGGTGAGTCTGTGGAAGATTTCTGGCGTGCTCTGCTCGTCCTGGTGAGAGACTGTGATTGCCAGGCCGTTTCAGCCACTGAACATTCAGACCTGCTAATGAGAGACGCGTTCGTTACGGGCATAGGGTCTGACGACATCCACCAGCGCCTCTTAGAAGTGGCCACGCTTGACCTCACGTCGACCAAGAAACTAGCGCTCTCACTCATGGTCGCCTCACGCAATGTACAGGCTTATACCCCCGACCGCACGGCCCACCTGCTCTGTGCATCGTGGACCCCACCAGCGGCCACCCCATCGTGGACCCCATCAGTAACCGCCCTCAGCCAAACCCATGCCTGCACCACACGGCAGTCAACCAACCCTGGGGGACCCAAGTACTACTTCTGCGGACAGACAAAACACCCCCGGCAGCACTACCCGGCGTGGAGCGCGCTCTGCAAGGCCTGTGGAAAGAAGTGACATTTTGCTGCAGTGTGCCAGGCCCGCTCAATCGCCGCTATTGACTCGGCACCCCCCACATGCAACCAGTGGGCGCCGCCATCTTCCTCCCCTCAGACTACGTGCGGCCCGTGGGCACCGCCATCTTGCTCCACTCACAACAGGTGCGGCCCGTGGGTGCCGCCATCTTGCTTGCCTCAGAACCAATGGGCGCTGCCATCTTCCCTGCCCCAGGACACGTGCGGCCCGAGTGCATCAACCCAATTTTGAGTGTGATGCAAAGACCAAGTCATGTGTCGAGCTTGTGTCCCAGAATTCGGCATAAAACCATATTGGGTTGAGGTGCTTCGATTGTGTCCAAATTAAACGAAAACTAATCATTAAACACAAGCACTCCAACAAAAAAATGAGCTAACTACCTCTCCTTAACAGTCAGTGTCATGAGCGTTGAGTCCTCATCCACCCCACCACCAACATCCATTTACTGGACCTACTATTAAAAAATTCTGACTGTACGAGAAGGACAAAGGCTGGCAACTCAGCAATGAGTGGATGACTTTGTGGCCTCTCAGTACCCCTCCACTATTTTTATATAGCCCGAGTTCAACTATAATGGAATACTCATCACTCGCCAGAAAAATATTCAACAAGCTCCAAAAGAAAATGGATTCTATAGCCATCCTCTCTTTCACTGGCAAACTGTGATTGCAATATATGCTGCCACAACTTACCAAACGTATTTTGCTAGCACCTCCCAATCCTGCAGCCTGAGCAGGCCAAGCAGTAATATGATGGAAGTGTTCCAACACTTGGTCCAAATGCTGGAATTCTCTGCAGGAGAATCTCTACCTTCTCAGGCCCACTAAGGATTGGCAATAGTTGCCAATCATTCCAGCGGCACCCACTTTTAGAGAATAAAACTTAGATATGTTCTTGCTGATTGCTCAATTAACCAATTGCATAAGATGTTTTTTTTAAAAGATAATTTTTATTAAAATTTTCACATTTTCACAAAAAAGAAAACAATAACAGAAAATTCTAAGAACAAAAAAAAACAGAACCACCCCCCCCCCCCCCCCCCACCACCCCGCCGTAAGTACAAAAGAGAAACAATAAATTAACGCCCATCATTGGCAAAAAACAGATATTCAACCCAAAACAAAGAGACCCCCCCCCCCCCCCCTCCCCCCCGCCCGCCCTCCCCACCCCCCCCGGTCGGGTTGCTGCTGCTGCTGACCTTTTGTTTTTACAGTTCTGCCAGGAGATCTAGGAATGGTTGCCATCTCCTGAAAAACCCCTGCACTGACCCCCTTGGGGCAAATTTCACCCTCTCCAATTTAATAAACCCCGCCATATCGTTGACCCAGACGTCCACGCTTGGGGGCCTCGCATCCTTCCACTGAAGAAGAATCCTCCGCCGGGCTACTAGGGACGCAAAGGCCAGAACTCCGGCCTCTTTCGCCTCCTTCGCTCCCAGCTCCACTGCAACCCCAAATATTGTGAGTCCCCAGCCTGGATTGACCCTGGATCCTACCACCCTCGATACCGTCCTTGCTACACCCTTCCAAAATTCCCCCAGCGCTGGGCATGCACAGAATATGTGGACATGATTTGCTGGGCTCCCTGAGCACCTAATACACCTGTCCTCGGTCCCAAAAACCGGCTCATCCTTGTCCCGGTCATATGAGCCCTATGCAGTACCTTAAACTATATGAGGCTAAGCCTCGCACACGAAGAGGAGGAGTTCACCCTTTCTAGGGCATCTGCCCACGTCCCCTCCTCAATCTCCTCACCCAGCTCCTCCCATTTATCTTTCAGCTCCTCCACCGAGGCCTCGTCTACCTCCTGCATCACCTGGTACACTTCCGAGATCCTCCCCTCTCCAATCCATACCCCCGAGAGCACCCTGTCCTGAACCTGTCGAGGTTGAGGCTGGGACCAATTCTTTGGTATGCTTCAGCGAAGGTGTCAAGCATGACTTGGAGATACTCTGCTAAGAGAGAGGGGATGGCGATGTCATCCTCATGCTGAAGTTCCATGAATGATGCCAGTGTCGATTTCTTCTTGGATTTCAACTGGTTGAGGTTGAAAAGTTTCCCGTCTATCCTGGAGATGATGACCACTCCAATGGGAAGCTTGTTCTTGACGAGGTGAAAAATGGTGGCAATGAAAATGGAGAAAAGGTTGGGGGGGGGGGGAGGCGATGACACATTCCTGCTTGACTCCAATCTTGACCTCAAAGGTCTTGGTTTCCATTGGTGAGGACTGTCGCTGACATCTTGTTGTGGAGGAGTCAGAGAATGTTGAGCAGTTTCTCTGGACAGCCGGTCTTTGACAGGTTCTTCCATAGCTTTTCACGATTGACTCAGTTGAAAGACTTGGTCAAATTGATGAAGGTCATGTAGTGTGGTTGAAGTTGCTCCTGGCATTTCTCATGAAGTTGTCAAGCAGGGAAAATCATGTCCGCTGTTCCACGGTTTGGTCAGAAGCTACACTGCCTTTCCACAAGGATTTCTTCAGAGACTGAGAGAAGGTGGCTAGCGAGGATTTGTATCAAATTCAGTACAAACTGCAGCTCAATGGTTAATTTTGTAGCTTAAATCCCTGAGGTATAAAAGTCAGAAGAGTGTTCAATCATTTGCAAAGTTGGTTAAAGTTAGGAGGCAACAGACAAGAACCAGTGATGGATATTCACTGCAGGTGTTGTAAGAAAGGAGGCTCACATATCCCAGTGGAAGCCAGAGCTGCCGCCACCATAGCAACAAGTCTGTTGGAAATGAAGGCTGTATTATTTAATGTCCCAAAAGCAAAGGACACCTTTAATACTAGAATCTTATCACCAAGACTTTTGATACAGACTACAATCTTAACCTTGCTGAGCTAGTACTGAACTGACCTTAACTTATACAGTTGTAAGCTGTGGAATTGTAATACACTTGAAATGTTCTTAAGCTCTATAATTAGGCTAAGCAGAGTATTTGGTTACTTTCCCTGTTACGGCCAACATTTGGATGGTATTAATCAAGTTAGCATTGATACTGGTAAACAAAATACTGCTAATTAATACGTATCTATGTGAGAGGACTTAGTTTTGCATCACAGTCCTATTGCATATAAACTTGGCTTAGTTAAGCAATCTGGTTTGAGTTGGGTAGATGGGATAATGCTGGTCCAGTTGACTTGTTAATATTTCCCTAGGTTCTGCCTCTAGCCTTGCCCGAGAAGGAGCCGAAAGTCGTTATTTTGAATACAAGCCAAATATCATCTTAAAGAGGAACTCCAGCTGAAAATGTTGCACAATAATCATTTTCAGGTCATTAATATTGTTCCACTTTATTTTATTTGGTAACTTGTAACATTAGCCAGCGATGTCCACATTCTATGAATGAGAAACATTGTTGTTTACCCCTTTTTGGACATTCGACAAATAATAATATTTATAATCATTCCCTATATGGCTTATCACTCTTCCTGGCACGTCACATAGTTTTATCTTTGAATAGCTCCTTCACAGCAATGCCTGCTCTTGAAAGGGCATCAATTCAAAACTAACCTACAGCAACAATATCTCCCTGAACGAGCTATCAGTCTATGGTATAGACTCCCTCAGCAGCAGGTCGAAGCAGTTTGATTCAGTCAAATACAAATTAGATAAGGAAAAATAATGATAAAATTGGACGGAGTCACCATGGGTTTATAAAGGGGAAATCATATTTGACAAACTCCTTGGAGTTTCTTGAGGATGTTGCTTGTAGCATAGATAAAGGAGAACCAGTAGGTGTGGTGTGTTTGGATTTTCAGAAGGCTTTTAATAAGGTCCCACACTGGAGTTTAGTCAATAAATTTAAAGCACACAGGATGGAGGTAATATACTGGGCCGGATTCTCCGCTTTGCAATGCTAGATATTGGTTCTGGTGAGTAAAAGCTTTGTCAAAGAGGTATGGGAAAGATTTGGAACAGATTGACTGAATTGACATTTACCAGCCCAGTGACTACAAGTTCGAGGAAAATTGGAAATGTTGGCAAGGGTCCATTGTTTGTAGTTTTTTTCGGGTCAGTTAGCTCGTTATGAGAAAAGAGAAATTTGAAGTTAATTGGTGTTTCAACCCACTCAGGGGCCAAAACATATATTGTATATGGTTCCCTTCCTATATCTTGGAGTACGAACACCCCAGGTGTTCGTACTCCAAGATATAGGAAGGGAACCATACGAACACCCCAGGTGTTCGTACCTCACAGGATATAAACCCGAGCAGGTCAGGAAGGGTGACCCTGCAGAGCGAGGAGTAGTGTAATTGTAGTATTGTGAATAGAATAAAAACTAGTTGTTATCCTGTCTACCAGGGTCCAGAGGAGGTCCACAAAAATGATCCCTGGAATGAAGAGCTTGTTAGCTTGTTGTATGAGGAATGCCCTGGGTCTGTACTCATTGGAGTTCAGAAGTATGAGGGGGCATCTTACTGAAACTTACAGGATACTGCGAGGCCTGGATAGAGTGGACGTGGGGGATGTTTCCACTTGTAGGAAAAACTAGAACCAGAGGGCACAATCTCAGACTGAAGGGACAATCCTTTAAAACAGTGATGAGGAGGAATTTCTTCAGCCAGAGGGTGGTGAATCTTTGGAACTCTTTGCCGCAGAAGGGTGTGGAGGCCAAATCATTGAGTGTCTTTAAAACAGAGATAGATAGGTTCTTGATTAATACAGGAACGGGGGTTATGGGGAGAAGGTAGGAGAATGGGAATGAGAAAAATATCAGCCATGATTGAATGGTGGAGCAGATTCGATGGGCCGAATGGTCTAATTCTGCTACTATTCTTATGGTCTCATGGTCTATGTGGTAGAACAACAAAGAACAAAGAAAATTACAGCACAGGAACAGGCCCTTCGGCCCTCCCAGCCTGTGCCGATCCAGATCCTTTATCTAAACCTGTTGTCTATTTTCCAAGGTCTACTTCTCTCTGTTCCCCACCCGTTCATATATCTGTCCAGATGCATCTTAAATGATGCTATCGTACCCGCCTCTACCACCTCCGCTGGCAAAGCATTCCAGGCACCCACCACCCTCTGCGTAAAAAACTTTCCACGCACATCTCCCTTAAACTTTTCCCCTCTCACCTTGAAATTGTGACCCCTTGTAATTGACACCAACACTCTTAGAAAAAGCTTGTTGCTATCCACCCTGTTCATACCTCTCATAATTTTGTAGATTCAACCTCTGTCTTTCCAATGAAAACAATTCTAATCTACTCAACCTTTCTTCATAGCTAGCACCCTCCATACCAGGCAACATCCTGGTGAACCTCCTCTGCACCTTCTCTAAAGCATCCACATCCTTCTGGTAATGTGGCGACCAGAACTGCACGCAGTATTCCAAATGTGGCCTAAAATGTGGTGTTGTATGAAGTCCTTAGCATCAGCTATCACAATTAGAAATAATGAAAACAATAAAACTGGTGTTATACTAGAGTCGTTGAACTGAAAATTGAATGTGTTTTTGCTCGATGTGAGCCTTCTCCCACCCCTTTTCATCTATCAGCAAATCCTATTCCTTTCCCTCTTGCATCCTTATCTCATTTACCCATCAATACTTCCACGATCAGGTAGGATTTACTGATGCATTGCTGCTGGCTCAGAAAAGGCAAGTTTGAAACAGATGGGACAGAATGACACGGGGACAATTGAACTATTAACTGGGTTTATTTTTGGATTGTCCCTTAGTTTACTGACTCTGTTGCCAGCTCCAGCCCTAGGCCTCATTTGCATGCAAGACAGCAGCATTTTATTCGGCAGCAATATTCATTCCTGATAGGATTCATTAAAAAAAAACATTGCATCACAAATAGAACACAAACCAAATTTTATGATATTTTATTTCTCGTTTCAATTTCCCGAATGGTTCATTTTCCAAATGGATCAACTTGTTTGGTGAAGTAAATCAATGATTAATCTTGGCCACTCACTGACACTGTTCTGGGTACAAATTAAGTAGCCCACACACTGTTGCGTAGAACTGATAAGTTCTCCCTGCTGTTCTGGACAATATTTCTCCCTCAAGCATCACGAAAACAGATGGTTCAGTCATGAATCTTCTTGCTGTATGTGGGAGATGGCTATGCCAACCCTCATTTCCTAAGTTGTGACAGGGACTGCACTTCAACAGCACTTTATTGATTGCAAAGTGCTTTGGAACGTTCTAAGAATTGTAAAAATCCTATACCAGTGCAAGTATTTCTTTCTGCCTTTCAGTTCTGACTGTTCATCTGATTCTCTGGGCACCAATTGCTCTCCAATACCACACCCAAATTCATCATTCATAGAACATAGAACAGTACAGCACAGGACAGGCCCTTCGGCCCTCAATGTTGCGCCGAGCAATGATCACCCTACTCAAACCCACGTATCCACCCTATACCCGTAACCCAACAACCCTCCCCCCCCCTTAACCTTACTTTTTTAGGACACTACGGGCAATTTAGCATGGCCAATCCACCTAACCCGCACATCTTTGGACTGTGGGAGGAAACCGGAGCACCCGGAGGAAACCCGCGCACACACGGGGAGGACGTGCAGACTCCGCACAGACAGTGACCCAGCCGGGAACCGAACCTGGGACCCTGGAGCTGTGAAGCATTTATGCTAACCACCATGCTACCGCGCTGCCCCAAGTGTGTAACTTTCGGCAGTGAGCATCGAGGGACAATTCCATCCTAACAACTGATCCAAAATGCCATTCTCACTGATGTCCATGCAGCAGGGCTGGATAGGAAACAGGAGCTAGAACCCTGGCTAACTTTCTTTCCCTTCTCTTTAGTGCAGAGATACCAAGGCAACTGTAGCATTCCAACTGCCTTCTCTGAGATGAGCTAATTCATCACAGAGAACGAATCTACATGGAATATTCTGCCTGGTACAGTGGTGCAGTTGGCAATCCCTTTATGCATAGCGGCAAGTACAACTACGTAACAACACTTCTATCGGCTCTGCGCAGACATATTGTCACCTTGGTAGTGCACGGGGTGCCAATGATCGCTTCCCTGTGGACCATGTGGCATCAGACAGGAGCAGGTGCACACCTTGCAAGTAGCCAAAGAGGTCGTCAGTTCAAGGTGATAACTTTCACAAAGACCACAGGGGATCGCTGATTGATCTCCCTGTGGGCTCTGGAGAATATGAGTTGCCGTACGGAACTGGCGGAGGCCCGGCCAATAGTGGCTCACTAGTGGGGCAATAAATATTGACCCCCAGAACCGGACCAGCAGTTGCCGATAGTCCTGGGCTGGGACATTTATTTTGTGTGGGAGAATAAATCTGCTTTTGCCTTATAGCCTGTGCCTACTGGAATTATTACATTCAATATCAAAGGGCTAACACAATACTCAATAAGCAAAATTGGCCAAGAATTTGTGAAAAGTGGATGCTAATGATAGCTACTGAGCATGTGCATAGGGAGCTATGTTACCGTGACCTCACTCACTGAGAGGTGAGTTGGGAAGCACCTCACAGAGTAGCTCTAGCTATATCTTGGTACGATATAACCTTTGTCAACAAAGGATTTTGAACAAAAGACTATTGCCTCCAGCGAGATGTATTTTCGATACACCTGACCTGCACATCTTTGGACATAGGATCATAGGGACATGTCTGAAACATTGAATGTCATCAAAAATCAAAAATGCTCTTTGTTGAGCAGAGAAACCTGTGGAACTCCGAGCCTGATTATAAAAGTTGACCAGTTGTTCAGGAGGTTGAAATCATCCCCCGAAAGGGCATGAAAGAGAGAGCCTCTTCTGCCCTCCTCTTCCCACCAGGGCCTTGGTAACACCTTGACAAGGATTTGTTTCATTCCAAAAGGAAAATATTTCTTCTAGTGGTTGGCTATTATTTCTGCTGGATAAAGGTGCAAAAGCTACATGGCCTCACCTCTGAAGCTGCTATGACCTCTATGAAGAAAATGTTCCCCGGACAAGGTGTTCAGGACATTGCCCTATCTGGTAATGGGTCACAATTCACCAACAAGCATTCCCAATTCTTTGCAGAATATTATGGATTTGTGCACACCACAACTTCGCCAAAGTACTCTCAGTCGAAGAGAAAAGCTGAGAGGGGAGAACACGATATGAAAGACCTACGAGCGAAGAATGATGACTTTGAGCTCGCCCCACTTAGTTATCGCTCAACATTGTTGCAAGATGGGTTTATCCTGTGCGAGCTTCTAATGAGCCGCAGGCTAAGCCCCCAATTTCCTTTCCTTTCCCCTGGGTTGCTACCAAATGTCATGGAGGAAGACATGATTGAACTATAAAAAGGAAGAAACCTACCAAGCACGTCAAACCCATAACTTTATCCAGAGACACAGCGCTCATGACCTTCCTGCTCTTCGAAGGGAAGAAGTCAGGGGCTGGTTTAGCACAGGGCTAAATAGCTGGCTTTTAAAGCACACCAAGGCAGGCCGGCAGCGTGGGTTCAATTCCCTTCCCAGCCTCCCTGAACAGGCGCCAGAATGTGGTGACTAGGGGCTTTTCACAGTAACTTCATTTGAAGCCTACTTGTGACCATAAGCGATTTTCATTCATTTTTTTTTCATTTCAAGGATATGACACCGAGAAGGTACTGTCATTGAGGAACTAAAGCAACTGAGATTATATCTGATTAAAATGGTCAAGCATTGTTCAAAGGAGCACTTGAAACACCAGAAGGTGCAATGCTATGGGCCAAATGCTGGAAAATGGGATTAGAATACTAGGTGTTGCTGGCCTGTGCAGAGACGATGGACCGAAGGGCCTCTTGTGCTGTAAAAATCTATGGGTGCAATTCAATAGAATAATTTAGAAGTGTTATTATGGGCATGTTTGGTGGGGTGTTTCTACGCAGCCACATTGAATAGATGTTGGCCCATACTCAACGATTGATGTGAAGGTTGTGATGGGCACACCACACCACCACAATGGGGAAGACTCTCGGGGTGGTATACTGCAATGCACCACTAGAGCAGGCCAGGCATCAGAACCGCATTTTGAGTATTCTGATGCACTGCTCAATGACAGCATGGGTAGAAACATGGGCTCCATACTGCCATCATCAGCCAGGGGGTCAGTGGGTACCCTTATGCCCTAGGAGCCAACCCATCACCCTGGGTTGATCCTCAAAGACGTATTCCGAGTGTCCCAGGATGTAGCTGTCGTGTTCACTCCCTGGGAAGTGTGCACATTTGCATGATCCGGTGGTGGTGGTCACACAGGAGCTGAACATTCAGGGAGTGGAGTCCCTTTCTGTTAATGAAGGGCGCTCCCTGATTCCCCGCTACACAAAAGGCAACATGCATGTCATCAATTACCCCCTGTACCTGGGTCATCCGGCGAAGGCGGAGAATCCTGTTGCCTGGGTATCGTGATGGGTTTGGTCCAGCTCAAAGTACAGGGCATTCAAGATCTCACAGATGCACTTGTGGACTGTAGGTTGTGATAGGCCTCACAAGTCCCCGTTCGAGCCTTGGAATGAACCGGTGGCATAAAAGGTCAGGACTGCAGTGACTTTTATGGCCACTGGGAGTGGGTATCCTCCTCCTCCATAGGGTGGAAAGTCTGCGAGGACATGGCACAGGTTCAGCACCATCTCCTTGTTGAGGCGGAGCCTCCTGCGGCTCATGTTGTCCTACATCTCCTCAAATGACCAACGACACCTGTACACCTTGGGCCGTCACTGGCCTCCCCCTCTGAGTCTCCCTCTGGCCTGATGGGCGGCTGGGTCTGCGGGGATTGCGGCGTCGAAGTGGGCTCAAGGCGACACCCCATGTCGGCCTCTGCACATGGGGTGTCGCCTTGAGCCCACTTCGACGCTGCTGCCATCATCTCCAGCATCTGACCATCTGCCACCAGCACAGTGAGGGCAGCCTCTGTGGGGTCAACAACACCATTCATATTATATCTGTAAGGGATTGGAGAGGAGGAAAGACTGACAATCAGTTAGGGGTTCAACCCGGGTCCCTCAAATCCACAAGCCTCCCCCACACTTATGTGTACCGCCTTCTCTCAGGGTGCCATTCGACGAGTCTCTTGTGCCGGGGGACCCCACGTTGCACGCTCACCCCTGGCTACAGCAGGAGCCCCTAGACCCCAGATCCCAGACACTGAACCCCAGACCCCTGCTAGTAACATCAGGGGGACTGAAGACTCCCCTCCACACACTCACCCGCTGGTTGTGGGGATATTCCCAGTGCTGAAGCCAGGCTCTATTTGGTTGTTGGCTGCTGTTTCCGTGGTGCTGATACCCCCAGGGTTCAGGCAAAATGTTCAGGCCTCACAGTTTGATTGGAATGCTGGGCAATAACACTCATCTGAGACATGGCACAAGAATGCACTTGAGAGCTGTGAAGTGCTCACATAACTCACAATGCCAATTCCGTATCAGCAATAGCAAGAGGCTGCTCACACTCAGAGGGAGTTAAAGTGACCTGCACCATATTACCACGAACAGGGCTCTGTTCTGGAGGTGTATGGTGGAGACCCCCCCTCCCCCCTCCCCCCCCCTCCGCCCCCTCCCTCCTCCCTCTCCCCCCCTTCTCCCCCCCTCCCCCCCCTCCCTCCTCCCTCCTCCCTCTCCCCCTCTCTCCCCCCCCCCTTCCCCCCTCCCCACCTGAAAACTGGGGCTGCCCGATTTTGACAAAATGGCTGCTCACCTCGAATCCTCACGGCAGCCAATGTGCTAGCTTCTCGTTTTTTAAATAGGTGTTCTGAAGGGTGCTCACGTGACCTCCCGCCTGGGGAGCCGGTTAAATCTCGGGAGGTCAATAGATCTCGTTAATAAGATGGAGATTGCCCTCAGTTGGTGATAACTAGTTCGTCGTCACATCTGAGCAGGCCAGTTAGATCACTATCCGATCAGCGCGATGCGGCCGTTAAATCACGCCTCAACTGGTAATTTATTGCCATGCTGTTTGTCGGACATAACTATTGATGTGTCAACAATTGCACGAGAGATGAGTTGCTTTACAAAAGTTAGGCTTTAATAAACTAGAACTTAGCCCTGCGGTTGTCTACAATAAAATGGACGACCGCCGGGCGTTTGACTATTTATACCTCGGCAAGGAGGCATGGTTAACTCAGCCTCTCGACCAATCAGTCGAGAGGCACATGACCGACCAGGGCCAATGGTAAGCCGGTGTTGTGCTCCAATGGCAGACAGGTATGCAAATTATATCACCACATTCACCCCTTGCGGAGAAAGAAGCCGGGGGGGGGGGGGAGTATCAATGAGAGCCAGGGTGGGGGGGTGGGGGGGGGAGAGAGAACTGGTGATATGAGTAGCAGCCGGGAGGACAAGAATTTTCTCTCCTTTCTTTTATCGATTTGGGGGCTTCCCACTGGCCCAAACAATAAGCAATATTACACAAAGTCTATGGAGCTGTTGAAATTTAAATCGATTCGATCAGTCTTTTCGTGGCCCGTGACGTTCTGGCAGACCACCGCAGTGGAGGAGGTGACGTCAGGTCGGCCGATGGTGGTGGTTCCGCTGACATCCTGGAGTCCGGGAGCGATGGTCCTTGAACAGTCTCCGTCACCCGGGCTGGTGGTGGAGACGCCATGGATGGGGAAGGGGGAACCTGAGTGGGGCGCTGGGGGGGAAAAAACAGGGGAGGTCTGTGGTGGAGGGCGGGAGGGCCGCACGCCGGTGGGTGCCAGGTCCCGGAGGGAGACCGTGTCCTGTCGACCGTCGGGGTACTCCACATACGCATACTGCGGGTTAGCGTGGAGTAACTGGAGATGCTCCACCAACGGGTCGGACTTGTGCACCCGCACATGCTTCCGGAGCAAGATGGGTCCGGGGGCGGCCAGGCACGTCGGGAGAGGGGATCCGGAGGACGACTTCCTGGGGAAGACAAGACGTTCATGAGCTGTCTGATTTGTTGCGGTACAGAGGAGTGAGCGGATAGAATGTAGGGCATCGGGGATAACCTCTTGCCATCGGGAAATAGGGAGATCTCTGGACCGGAGGGCCAGTAGTATGGTCTTCCAGATGGTACCATTCTCCCGCTCGACCTGCCCGTTACCCCGGGGGTTATAGCTGGACGTCCTGCAAGAGGCAATGCCCCTGTTGAGCAGGAATTGACGCAGCTCGTCGCTCATAAAGGAGGGCCCCCGATCGCTGTGTATGTACGTGGGGTAGCCGAACAGGGAGAAGACGGAGAGGAGGGCCTTAATGACGGTCAATGTGGTCATGTCGGGGCAGGGAATGGCGAAGGGGAAGCGGGAGAATTCGTCAATTACTGCCAGGAAGTAAATGTTGCGGTTGTTAGAGGGAAGGGGCCCCTTGAAGTCAATGCTGAGACGTTCGAAGGGGCGGGATGCTTTGATCAGGTGTGCGCGCTCGGGGCGGTAGAAGTGCGGTTTGCACTCTGCGCAGAGGTGGCAGTCACGGGTTACTGTCCTGACTTCCGCGATGGAGAAAGGCAGGTTGCGGGCCTTAATGAAATGGTAGAGGCGGGTCACCCCTGGATGGCAGAGGTCCGCGTGGAGGGAGCGGAGGCGGTCTATCTGCACGCTGGCGCAGGTACCGTGGGACAGGGCATCAGGAGGCTCATTGAGCTTCCCAGGACAATACAAGATCTCATAGTTGTACGTGGACAACTCGATCCGCCACCGTAAGATCTTGTCATTCTTGATCTTGCCCCTTTGTGCATTATCAAACATGAAGGCTACTGACCGTTGGTCTGTGAGGAGGGTAAACCTCCTGCCGGCCAAATAGTGCCTCCAATGTCGCACCGCTTCGACTATGGCCTGGGCTTCCTTTTCCACAGAGGGGTGACGGAGTTCGGAAGCGTGGAGAGTTCTGGAGAAGAAGGCTACGGGTCTGCCCGCTTGGTTCAGGGTGGCCGCCAGAGCAACTTCTGATGCGTCGCTCTCGATCTGGAAGGGGAGGGACTCGTCGATAGCGCGCATCGTGGCCTTTGCGATGTCCGCTTTGATGCGGCTAAAGGCCTGATAGGCCTCTGTCGACGGCGGGAAGGTCGTGGACTGAATGAGGGGACGGGCCTTGTCAGCGTAGTTGGGAACCCATTGGGCGTAGTATGCAAAGAACCCCAGGCAACGTTTGAGGGATTTGAGGGTATTGGGGAGAGGGAGTTCCATTAGGGGGCGCATGCGTTCGGGGTCGGGGCCTATCACTCCTTTACGCACTACGTAGCCGAGGATGGCTAGACGGTCGGTGCTAAACACGCACTTATCCTTATTGTATGTGAGGTTAAGGAGTTTTGCAGTTTGGAGGAATTGCTGGAGGTTGGCGTCATGGTCCTGCTGATCGTGGCCGCAGATGGTGACATTATCAAGATACGGGAAGGTAGCCCGTAATCCGTCCTTGTCGACCATTCGGTCCATCTCCCGTTGGAAGACCGAGACCCCATTTGTGACACCAAATGGAACCCTAAGGAAGTGGTAGAGGCGACCATCTGCCTCAAACGCGGTGTATTTGCGGTCAGTCGAGCGAAGGGGAAGCTGGTGGTAAGCGGACTTAAGGTCCACAGTGGAGAAGACTTTGTATTTCGTGATATCATTTACCATGGTGGAAATACGGGGGAGAGGATACGCGTCCAGTTGCGTAAACCGGTTGATGGTCTGGCTATTGTCGATGACAATCCTGTTTTTCTCCCCAGTCTTGGGTTCACCAGGGACTGTTGCTGCCCTCGATGACCCCTTCCGTCAGCAGCCTCTGGACCTCGGACCTGATGAAGGACTGGTCCTGGGTGCTGTACTGTCTGCTCCGTGTCGCGATGGGTTTGCAATCAGGGGTGAGATTAGCAAACAAGGAGGGGGGGTCCACTTTGAGGGGCGCGATGCTGCAGACAGTGAGGGGGGTATAGGGCCGCCGAATTGGAAGGTCAAGCTCTGCAGGTTGCATTCGAAGTCCAGTCCTAGGAGTGCCGGTGCGCAAAGGTCAGGGAGGACAAGGAATTTATAATTTTTAAAAACCTTCCCCTGGACCGTGAGGTCCGCGATGCAGCACCCGGGGATGTGGACGGAGTGCGAACCTGAGGCTAACCCAATTTTGTGTTTTACAGGATGGACAGGGAGCGCACAGCGCCTTACCGTGGCAGGGTGAACAAAGCTTTCCGTGCTCCCGGAGTCCAGCAGGCAGCCCGTCTCGTGGCCGTTGAGGTAGATGAGCGCCGTCGTTTTGGCGAGCGTGCGTGGACGTGACTGGTCGAGCTGAATGGCCGCGAGCCGTGGAGAAAATCCGTATTCGTCGTCGTCGTCCGAGTAGATGCTGGAAGAACCTTGCGTGCCAGTCCCGGAAGGCGGTGGCCAGGATCCGCACGTGGAGTCGGGATCCCAAGAAGGCAGCGTCCAGGACCCGCACGTGGAGTCGGCGCCCCAAGATGGCGGAGCCCAGGACCCGCACGTGGAGTCGGGATCCCAAGATGGCAGCGTCCAGGACCCGCATGTGGAGTCGGGGCCCCAAGATGGCGGCGCCCAGGACCCACACGTGGAGTCGGCGCCCCAAGATGGCGGAGCCCAGGACCCTCACGTGGAGTCGGCGCCCCAAGATGGCGGCGCCCAGGACCCGCACGTGGAGTCGGCGCCCCAAGATGGCGGCGCCCGTGGGGCCCTCGTGGTTGCTGGGGGCGGGGTTAGTAGTGCCGGCGGGCCGATTGGAGCGGCTGCGAGCGGGGGCGGTGAGGCACGCAGGCCAGGCACGGGGGCCCGGGGGCGGCGAGCTGGGAGGAGCGCGGTGCGCTGGAGCGGCCCCGGAGGAGAGAGAGAGACGAACAGGCCAGGCGCAGGGACCCGGGGGCGGGGGGGGGAGTGTTGCGCGGCGGTTAGGAGGGGGCAGGGAGGGCCCGGAGATGCGAGAGAGGCGCGCAGGTCGGGCGCCGGGGCCCGGGGAGGGGGGGGGCGGATATGTGGCGACCAGGAGGGGGCAGGGAGGAGAGAGAGAGGCGCACAGGCCGGGCACAGGGGCCCGGGGGCGGGGGGAGAGTGTTGCGTGGCGTCCAGAAGAACCGCAGCCACCGTTTTGGCCTGGCAGACAGTGGAGAAGTGGCCCTTCTTCCCGCAGCTCTTACAGAGGGCGGAGCGGGCTGGGCAGCGCGGGCGAGGGTGTTTCGCGAACCCGCAATAGTAGCAGCGGGGTCCCGTGGACTTGTCAGGGCGTCCCGCAGCACAGGCCTGAGGGAGGTCGGGAGCGGCGGATGGCGGTGGGGAAGTGTGCCAGGAGGCCTGGCTGGGGACATAGGCGCGGGCGTTTTGATCGGCGACCTCCAGGGAGGTGGAGAGAGTCCGTGCCTCAGTTAAGCTGAGGTCATCTCTCTCCAGCATCCGCTGGCAGATAGCGGGGGACTGCATCCCAGCCACGTAAGCATCTCTGATCAGTAGTTCCATGTGCTCCGTAGCTGAGACTGCGACGCAGGAGCAATTCCTCCCCAGGATAGTGAGGGCCTGGTAATATTGGTTTAGTGACTCACCGGGGAGCTGTCGTCTGGTGGCCAGCAGATGTCGGGCGAATACCCTGTTTACTGGTTTAATGAATTGTCCCTTCAGCTTTAGTATTGCTGCATCATAATCCTTTTCCTCCTTGATTATCGCGTAGGCTTCGATACCCACGCTGGAGTGGAGGACGTGCAGCTTCTGTGCCATGGTGGGGGGGCTGGTTGCAGATTCTAGGTATCCTTCGAGGCATGTCAGCCAAAGTTGAAAAAGTTCTGCAGAGTTCAGAGTTTGCGGGCTGATGCGGAGGCATTCGGGCTTGATCCGGAACTCCATCTTCAAAAATGTAGTTTATTAAATTGATGTGCCATCAATTGCACGAGAGACGAGTTGCTTTACAAAAGTTAGGCTTTAATAAACTAGAACTTAGCCCTGCGGTTGTCTACAATAAAATGGACGACCGCTGGGCGTTTGACTATTTATACCTCAGCAAGGAGGCGTGGTTAACTCAGCCTCTCGACCAATCAGTCGAGAGGCACATGACCGACCAGGGCCAATGGTAAGCCGGTGTTCTGCTCCAATGGCAGACAGGTATGCAAATCATATCACCACAACTATGTGCAATTTGACTGCTGTGCTTCCTATATTACAACAGTGACTACAATTCAAAAATGCTTCATTGCCTGTGAAGGACACCCTGAGATTCGGAAATGCAGTCGTTCATATCTCAGGCTTTCAGCTTCAATATCCTGTGGATTTTTGTTATCTGAAAGTGTTTTTTTCTTAAATGTAACAAGTTGAATATTTTGCATTCAATTTCACAGCAGGCCTTGTGTCAGATTTTATTTGAACCCTTTATGCCCGAACACATGACCCCCCAGCTGTAGTACACTCAAAAGCAGCTGAGCTGGAAAGCCGTAGCAAACAATAATTGTGCTACATCGGTAAAAGCTCTGAATTATGCCACTTCCCTTTAAGTATAGGCCGAGTACTCTGCATTGAGGCTGCCAATTAAATTTACATTCTCTCATTCCATGCAGCACAAAAAGGTCAGTTTAAATCACTTTACACTCTCCTCATTGAGGTAAAATTAATTCTTCAGTGTCCTTCCACCCTGTCGTATTCCAGCCAGGTGACCATTCTTCCTGTGTATACCCACAGTGAGCAGCAACCGGTTATTCAACTTTGGGAGGCATCACAGACAAGCCCAATCCTGTCCCCTCCAGCTGCCAAACGTGTGCATGTCCTAAACTAGGCCACGGATAGTGATACGGGGCTACTGCTTTCACCCTATAAAAGACTTGGGGTGCCTTAGCCAAATCTAGTCCGAACTGAGGACCCTGAATTCAATGCAAACTCTGTGTGTGATGTCGGGGTGGGGGGGCTACGGGGTGGTGGAGAAGGGGTATAGAAGCTAGTCTACTCAGCCCTGTCTGTCGGACTACATTTACCCATTAAAGGAGCTTGTACTAACCTTATTTCAAAAAATGCTCAGTCTATTGTTCGAAAATATGCCAGATAAATGTGCTGATATGGTTACTGAGGGTGGCATGCCCAATATTAAATGCTCATTGCTACGATACCCTGGGCTAGTGTGCGGTCAATTCCAACCCCACTTGACCCAGAGTCACATCACAAGTGAATTAACCAATAATTCTGAGTAAAATATCCAAAGTCTTTGGTCCTTGGTTGCCCAATAATTACAGTCACCAGGTTTGTAAATGTAAACACAATTACTGTTTATTTATAACAATAACTGTAATGAAATATGCAGCAAATACAACTGATTAACTGTTATCTCATTCCTAGTTCCCCACTTTAGCTTGCCCCCACCCTCTACACACATACAAGACAGACAAACACCGAGGAGAAGAAAGAGGTAACAAATGAGAAGGAAAGGGAAATAAAGAGTTTTTGTTTCAGACGGTGGTTTCCAGGATTTACTCCTCTTCAAACATTGCTTTCAGTTTGTGATTTTTATTATAGATTCATTCAGGTCTCTGTAGTTTCAGAAATACAGCACTCACAACCCTCCTTTTTAAAAAAAATTCAGAGTACCCAATTTATTTTTTCCAATTAAGGGGCAATTTAAAGTGGCCAATCCACCTAGCTTGCACATTTGTGGGTTGTGGGGGCGAAACCCAGGCAAACACGGAGAGAATGTGCAAACTCCACATGGTGACCCAGAGCCGAGATCGAACCTGGGATCTTGGCGCCATGAGGCCGCAGTGCTAACCCACTGCGCCACCGTGCTGCCCTACTCACAGCCTTCCTGAAGAGATCACAGAGCAAAAAGAGAGAGGGAGACTGCCTCCCCTTGCTTTCAGGAGTCAAATTGAAACTCCTTGTGACTCTGAACATCATTCCATTGGGATAGGATCCAATCACTACCTGTTACCAGGCACAGCACAGCCTTCTGGGTCAATTCATTGGCCACCAGCCAATCAATCAAACCGAGTCCCACGTTATCTCTCTCTCTGGTGCCGACCAGTCTGAAGGTCCTGTTCAAACCAGCAGAGATTGGCAGAGTGTTCTCTCCTGTAACTTCTGAATTCTTTTTTTTTTTTATAAATTTAGATTACCCAATTATTTTTTCCAATTAAGGGGAAATTTAGCGTGGCCAATCCACCTACTCTGCACATTTTTGGGTTGTGGGGGCGAAACCCACGCAGACACGGGGAGAATGTGCAAACTCCACACGAACAGTGACCCAGAGCCGGGATCGAACCTGGGACCTCAGCGCCGTGAGGCGGTTGTGCTAACCACTAGGCCACCGTGCTGCCCTGCTGCTTGACTTAAAGATACATGTCCATTAATCACCCATAGATCAAAAATATTAATGACAGAATAAAAGAAAAGGGAAATAAAGGAATAAACAGGAAGGGCCCTGAAAGCATATAATATCCATTGTACTTTTAAAGTCAGAAAGGAATTTGATCACCTCAGCCAGTTCCAGTTGAAGCCTGAACTCTTGCATGCAATTAATCCCTCAACAGTGCCAAACGCCTCAGATTGCCAACACTATTGCCAACATTATAGCAGCCTCCAGGAATTGAAGATCAATGTGCTGGGCACTGCTGTGAGCAATCCTGGAAAGAAGTTATGGGGCATTAAAAGAAAAGTGTTCTTTTCATTAACTTTAAAAACAGGGACAATAAATGCTGGCCATGTCAGTGACTCCCACATCCCATAAATGAATTCAAACAAATGTTGCTTTGGGAAAAAAAAGGGGGCTGCTTGATTAATGGTCAATTTTATTCCTATTGGATGCTTTCCAATGCGTGTCGGGAGACAGTGTGCCCAGAGGATGGGTGAATGGCGAGAGTCATAGAATAGAATCAGAGAAAACATACGACACAGAAAGAGGTCACTTGGTCCACCATGTGTGCGCTGGATGCGAAACAAGCCATCCAGCCTAATCCTACTTCGCAGCATTTGGTTGAGGCAGAATCACTGAATAACACAGTGATTTAACCTTTTCACCAGTCACTTTAAATCGATGCCCCCCCTCGTCACTGACCTCTCTGCTAACGTTAACAGGCTCTTCACATCCACTCTGTCCAGGCCTCTCACACTTTTGTACATCTCAATCTAATCTCCCCTCAGTCCTCCTGTGCTCCAAGGAGAACAACCCCAGCCTTTCCAATCTTTCCTCATAGCTCCATTTTCCCAGGCCAAACAATGTCCTTGTAAACATCCTCTGTATCCACTCTGATGCAATTACATCCTTGCTGTAATGAGGTGATCAGAACTGCACACAATGCCCAAGTTGTGGCTTATAGGGGCTGGTTTAGCACACTGGGCTAAATCACTGGCTTTGAAAGCAGACCAAGGCAGGCCAGCAGCACGGTTCAATTCCCATACCAGCCTCCCCGAACAGGTGCAGGAATGTGGCGACTAGGGGCTTTTCACAGTAACTTCATTGAAGCCTACTCGTGACAATAAGCAATTTTCATTTATTTTCCAGCATCACCTCGCTGCTCTTATATTCTACGCCTCAGCTCACAAATGAAAGGATTCCATACACATTCTTTACCACCTTATCAACGTGTCCTGCTACCTTCAAAGATCTTTGGACATTCATTCTAAGGTCCCTCACTTTCTCTACACCTCTCAGTATCCACTTATTTATTGTATAATCCTTTGCCTTGTTTGATCTCCCCAAATACATTACCTCACACTTATCTGGGTTGAATTCCATTTGTCGATTTGCAGCAATCCTTCGCACTCTCAACCGTACGGTCAATGTTTGTGTAATCTGCAAACTTCTTGATCATTCCCCCTACATTTACATCCAAATCATTAATATACAACAAAAAAATAGGAGACCTAGTATTGAGCCCTGCAGAACCCCATTGAAAACAATCTTCCAGTCATAAAAAACACTCATCAACAATTACTTTTTTGTCCTCTGCCAGAAAGCCTATTTGATCTCCAGATTGCTACGTTCACCTGGATCCCATGGACTTTTATTTTTTTAACCAATGCACCATGTGTGACCTTGTCAAAATCCTTGCTAAAATCCATGTAGACCACATCAACTACATTACCCTTATCAATCCTTCTTGTTGCTGCCTCAAAAAATGTTTGGGCTGGGCAGTGTGCAGTGAGAAATCATGTGATGAAACCTCCAGCAATACAACCAACCTGAGTCAGTAACCTTATGTGCCTTATCCTCCAGTCTCCCGTCAACCAGAGATACATTCGCTTGTCAAAAATGTGTCCAAATCGTCAAAATGGGCTACTGTTTCTTTCATAAAGAAAAAGTGTGAAGTTGTGCACAGTCCACGCCTTTTGAATTGCACTGATTTCTTATTGCTCCCCAATAGAAGGATTCTATATAAAGAGCTCCTCCGCAAAAATCTTACCAAATTCTGCCATTAAATCATGAACAGTTTAATGTTTCCCCAATATGAGATTTGAAGTTGTAAACTTGCATTTCTATACTGTCTTTCACAACCTCAGAATATCTCAAAGCACGTTACAATTTATGAAATGTAGTCATTGTTCTAACGTCGGAAATGCAGAAACCAATTCGCACACAGTATGCTTTCACAAATAGTGATTTTAAAATCAACTAATAGTCTTTTCTTCAGTTGATCAAACAAAAAGAATATTGAACAAGACACAATGATAGCTCCCCAGATTTCCTCCAAAATAGTGTCATGGGCTCTTTTACATTTTCCTGAGCTTAACAGGTAAAGTCGCCATAGCTCCAAATGACCATAGGCTGCTACCACCTTTCAGGGGGAGAGCTGACTGGTGGTGATTGAACCTGAGGATCACCACATCTCAGGGGATGGGCAAGGTTGAGAAGGCAGAGCCTTCAGGAATAACCTCAGCCGGTAGGGGAGGCTTAACGACTCACCTGAAAGTGGTGCCTCTGACACTGTAGCACTCTGATTAATTACTGACATAAGACCATAAGACCTAGGAGCAGAATTAGGCCATTCGGCCCATTGAGTCTGCTCCGCCATTCAATCATGGCTGATATTTTTCTCATCCCCATTCTCCTGCCTTCTCCCCATAACCCCTGATCCCCTTATTAATCAAGAACCTATCTATCTCTGCCTTAAAGACACAGTGATTTGGCCTTCACAGCCTTCTGCGGCAGAGTTCCACCCTCTGACTGAAGACTGAAGACATTTCTCCTCATCTCCGTTTTAAAGGATTGTCCCTTTAGTCTGATATTGTGCCCTCTGCTTCTGGGGAGTATCGGCGAGCATTGTGTGCTCAAGTCTCCACAGTACGACCTGAACTCACAATTTTCTGTCTCAGGGGTGACAATGCTATCACTGAACCATGGCTGGCACTGTCATGGCAACGAATGTATCACAGGTCTGCTGTTTGCTTGACTGATTAGAACGCTAGCAATTAATCTTTAAATGTGGTGGAAATGTGATTGTTTTCTCTATATTGGGGCCTAGTTTACACTGAAGCCAGTAGAGTGAATTGCCTGAATTCTGTTGACTGAAACACAGGAGGTTCATATTGCAATGCTCTGCCCTCAGTAAGCACAAGTTAGAGAATCGGGGCTGTATCATTTTGTTCTTATCTCCAATGACCACCCAGAAAAATTCTGGGTTGGGAGAGCGACTTTGCAATTTGAACTCCAGATGAGGGTGAAACACTTTCAGTGCAAAACACTTTTGCTATATCTCAAATGTGGTTGGTTTCTGTCCCCATTATGTGCCCAAAATAGGGCAGATAAGACATAATGAAGCAAAAGATTCAGCAAAGATCAGTTTGCTCCACCTGCTTTTGGACTCGCCTCCTATTTCTAGTCCCCGTAGTTTTTTTCCTGACAATGTTTCTTGTCCAAAGCAGGCAAGTTAAGTTGGGGAGAGGAAGTCCTTTGTTGGATTTTCTGGTTGGCAGATATAGACACTGAGTTAGTGTTCAAACTGAAGGACACAAAGGGCAGCACGGTAGCATTGTGGATAGCACAATTGCTTCACAGCTCCAGGGTCCCAGGTTCGATTCCGGCTTGGGTCACTGTCTGTGCGGAGTCTGCACATCCTCCCAGTGTGTGCATGGGTTTCCTCCGGGTGCTCCGGTTTCCTCCCACAATTCAAAGATGTGCAGGTTAGGTTGATTGGCCATGATAAATTGTCCTTAGTGTCCAAAATCGCCCTTAGTGTTGGGTGGGGTTATTGGGATATGGGGATAGGGTGGAGATGTTGACCTGGGTAGGGTGCAGACTCGATGGGCCGAATGGCCTCCTTCTGCACTGTAAATTCTATGATTAAATGATGAAAGTAAGCGACTTTAAGATATTTTTGGGCAGTTTAGTTTAGTTTTTTTCTCGCCTGGTGGTTCTTTGATGCTTCTGATCCTTAGTATCAGTTGTCTTGAGTTGATGCTGCACTGCCCCCAACATCATGATTGACAATATGAGGTTCCCCAGCAGGCATTCTCTAAGCTTGCCTGGCCTAAAGAAGGACAGCCCTTGTGGATACCAGCAGGCCAGGCTGTGTGAGAGGTCCTCTATTGTCTGCCTGTTGGCACCCACCCAGCTCACTTTGTCACTGTGCTGTGTAAGGGCCCTTCCTGTTTATTATATTACTATTTCTAATAGTAATGTATTCCTTTGTGCAATATCAGTTACTCACTTGTTTCTTCCAGAATGATCCTTAACTCGATGTTGAATAACACCCGTAGTCTTCCACTTAGAGCAAACGCTTTATTGATTAACGTTGATGAATTAACTGTGAGTTCGCTCTCTCTCCAATGCTTAAACTAGATGTTACATGAACAAGAATAACTATGAAGTACTTATGAGTATTTTCACCTACGCTGAGCTGTTCTGGTCACTAGCTACTGTTCCTGTGAAGAGGCTGATCCTTGCTTTCGTCTGTCTATTTATACATCTCTAGTGCTGCCTTCGAGTGATTGCTTAGCTGTAGTGTCTTTACATTAGCCCCTTGTGTACATACAGATATGCAGATTACTACACTGTTGATATCCTTTTATCCCCTTTATTTATTTTTGTCGTGAACATTTTGATCCATTGCTGCCTCATGGACATATATTGAGCAGTGGAGGTGAGGAACTCAAAAATTACAAAAGGGAACATTGTGCTAGCCTTGGGACAATAGATCCCGGTAACCTTAGTTACTGAGCAGCCAAGGGCCAAATACTTTGGGTGTTTTTGAAGAATTATTTATTAATTTCAATCGTGTTATGACTCCGGGTCAAGTGGAGCTGGAATTGATCGCGCACCAGCCCAGGGAGTTGTAAAAACTGGTGTGGCATCTTCACTTTCAACCAACACATCCATTAGGGTTGTGATTGTTGACTGTCTTTTATGTGACACCCTGGTTAATGTGCGGTCAATTTCTAGCCCACGGAGCCCGCTGTCACAACACAAGTAAATTAATCAATAATTTCGATCAAATTTGTGAAATATGAGATGATAGAGGACGTGACAATTCTTTAAGTCACAATATTAATCCTGTCACCTCCACAATTGAGTTCTTAGAATCAGAGAATTTACAGTGCAGAAGGAGGCCATTCGGCCCATCGAGTGTGCACCGGCTCTTGGAAAGAGCACCCTACTTAAGCCCACACTTCCACCCTATCCCGGTAACCCCACCTCACATTTTTGGACACTAAGGGCAATTTATCATGGCCAATCCATCTAACCTGCACATCTTTGGACTGCGGGAGGAAATCGGAGCACCTGGGGAAAACCCACGCAGACACGGGAAGAACGTGCAGACTCTGCACAGACAGTGACCCAAGCCGGGAATTGAACCTGGGACCCTGGAGCTGTGAAACAACAGTGCTAACCACTGTGCTACTGTGCTGCCCATACTGGAGTCACTTACAAAGGGAAGAGCAGGACTGAGATCGATCTATGGCTGTGGGTAACATTTATAGGAGCAAAGAAAAATGGGTGGGATTTGCCCCCCCCCCCCCCCCCCCCCTCACACACACACCCCCCACCCCCCCGGTATGTTATGGGGAGGTAGCCTGCCATTGGCCCACCAGGACCTTCCAGTCCTGCCACTGAGGAACCCATGGCGAGGGATCACTTTCGGCGGGGTCCAAAGATCGCGTCGGCAGGAACGGCCGGAAACCTTCGACCAATTACTTCGCCTTCACTGAAATGTTATATTGAACGAGCTTCTATCTTGTATTTCTATATTTATAATGCTGACCCACAAATGGGAGGACAACATCATCATTCCGAAGAATATTAGATTTGCTTAAAAGGCTTCAGCTAACCATTAGTGAAATTACACATTAAATTAGATTGAACAGTTGGATGGACTAAAAGCTCTCGCAGCTCGCAAAAGAAAATTGCCTTCAGTTCCAAGCCTTAATCTAAATTAAAACTCCAAATTGATAGAGCTGGCAGTCTATTGTGTGTCTGAGACCCAGGCCATTAATGTTAAAGTACAACATGAAGCTGACGTATCTTGTAGCATGTTTATTCTGCCTTTTGGCCATTACTGCTTAATCACAAGCCTTGTCGTCCCCCTACCTGCATTAACTGTGCGTTAATGGACTTACTCTGTGATCGTGGTACAGCTTTTGATCTTTTTTTTAAGGGCCTGAAGAATTGGTGATCTGCACTTCAAATGTACCTGCAGCAAATGGTAATGGTGATTGGTCCGTTAGATATTATTACTCCTCATTAGGTTTTGATATTACTTGACAGTGTCTAATTTTCAAAGCAATGTCATGTATATAGCCCCTTGGGCATAAATCCTGAATTTGTTTACTACTGCAGCAAGATATTTTACCCCTCCTCCCAGACAATTGCTACAAGTTGCTATCATGAAAGAACTTGGCAACGTTTGTATATATGAGACCTAACTTTTAAAGTTTTGACTTGGGTCAGGTTATACCTAGCTTCATTTAGCAACTATCAGAGGCATTTAGGAAAGGTGATGCTACACATGAGCCGGTTCTTTAAGGATGTCATCAAGATGATGACCACATGCCCAAAAGTGGCCTCCTGGTCCACAACACATGAAAACATCGAACGTGTCAATCAAAGGACTGACCAAGGTATTCGGCAGGAATTTCCACGCCTCCCGCCGCACGATTGAGTGGCAGTGGCATCTTCTGCCTGATCTGTAGGGTGTTAGCTATGCGGAGAGGCTGAATAGACTCGGACTGTTTTCATTAGAACGGTGGAGGTTGTGGGATGACGATAAGAGATGTACAAGATTATGAGAGGCAGGGATAGAGTGGATGGGCAGGCACTCTTTCCCAGGGTGGAGGGGTTCAGTCACCAGGAGGCACAGGTTCAAGGTCTGTGGGGCAAAGTTCAGAGGAGGTGTGCGAGGCAGGTTTTTTTACACAGAGGGTGGTGAGTGCCTAGAACACATTGCCATGGGAGGTTGTGGAAGCAGATACATTAACGACGTTCAAAAGGCATCTAGACAAACACATGGATAGGATGGGTAAAGAGGGTTACGGCACAAGGAAGTGCTGAGGGTTTTGGCCAAGATTGATATCATGATCGGTACTGGTTTGGAGGGCTGAAGGGCCTGTACCTGTGCAGTATTGTTCTTTGTTCTGGTCCCATTTGTCGATGGGGTTTCCCGTTTTCATCACTGCCCCCCCCCCCCTCCTCCCCACCTCCATAAACCCACAGTAGGAGTCCATCATCATTGGACCTGAAAATTCCCGCCGGCGGGAATGGCCGAAAGATTCGGCCAATCAGTCTAGTATTCTTCATCTGTCAACGCAATGTTGAAGGTCTATCTCGAGCAGTGGTGGGCAACCTGCAGCCCATCGGGCTTCTGAGTGTGGCCCATGAGGCATTTAGTTGACCGTTGCCAATGTGCAGGGTGTGGTGAATGTGTAACCATTATAATTCACACTGTACATTACTGTGTCCCTGTAGGCTCCATCTGTGAGCCGTTACACGGCTCTGCCCACAGGGGGAGATGAGGAGCATGTACAGGGCTCTGCCCTCGGCTCCACCCCCTTCAGGAAGTATAAGTGCTGGGGTCCTGCAAGTCCGCCTTCAGTTCAGCATAGTCGCAGGCAGACTCAGTTGTAACCCGATTAAAGCCACAGTTTACTCCAACTCGTGTCTCTGGTTGAATTGATGGTCGCATCAATTTAATCAGCTTACAACTGAGCCTGCCTGCGACTATGCTGAACTACTATGGAATCAGCCCTCAAACCTGACCGACTGGAACTCGATCTACAGGCCGCAGAAGCAAAGGAAATTTTTCTGCATTGGCTTCAGTGCTTCAAGGCCGACCTGACTGCGTCGACGACCTCCTCTGTTAGAGATGAACAGAAATTCAGTCTCCTCCACGCATGGGTGAGCCATCGTATTTCTACTCAACTTAATGAAGCTGACTCTTATACTGAGGCCCTCAAGATGCTCGACCGCCTGTACGTGCGGCCCGTGAACGAAGTCTACGTGCGACACATCTTCACAACTCGTCGCCAGTGCCCTGGGGAGTCGCTAGAGGACTATCTATGCGACCTCAAAGCCCTAGCACGCGACTGTAACTTCCAGGCCGTGACATCCTCTCAGCAGATGGAACTCGCTGTCCGGAATGTGTACGTTGCAGGGGTCCGATCAAATTATGTGCGGCAGCGTCTTCTTGAGAAAGGGGCCCAAGGCCTGGAGGACACGGTAAAACTGCCGACCTCATTAGAGGTCGCCTTCCAAAGTCTAACTGCGTTCCCAGCCGATCACGCGACCCCATTGTGGACCCCCAACCAAAGACTGCCCCAGGCCTGCGCCGCGCGGCCACCCGCCCACCACGGAGGACTATCGTGCCATTTTTGCGGCCAGCCCCAACACCCCCGACAGCAATGCCCGCCCCGCAACGCAACCTGCAGCAGCTGCGGGCGAAAAGGGCACTTCGGTAACGTGGCGGGGTGTCAGCCGACTCCGCCTCCCCACAATATGTGCGACTCACGGGGGCCGGCATCTTGGCCATCCTCCCCCACACGGCCGGCCACGTGCAATCCATCTTGGACGCCATCTTCCTCACCGCCCGCCACGTGCGATCCATGGGGGCGGTCATCTTGGACGTCATCTTCCTCGCCGCCCGCCATGTGCGATCCATGGGGGCGGCCATCTTGGACATCATCTTCCTCACCGCCCGCCACATGCGATCAACGGGGGCCGCCATCTTGGCCATCACCCGCTACCCACTCAAACAGTCATCGCGGGGCCACTCCAGCACCGCCGACCACGCCGCCGTCTACCCTCAACTCAACGCCGTCACGTTGGACCAGTCGCGGTCCAAGCACCTCAACAGATCCATGATGGCCGTCCGGATCAACAGCCACAAGACACTGTGCCTCTTCGACCCCGGGAGCACCGAGAGCTTCGTTCACCTGGACCTGGTAAGGCGCCGTTCGCTCCCGGTATTCCCAACGCGGCAAACAATCTCTCTCGCCTCGGGGTCGCACTCAGTCCAAATACAAGGGCGCACCTCAGCGACTCTAACGATACAAGGCGCCAGTTACACGAATTTCAAATTGTCCGTGCTCCCAGACCTCTGTGCCCCGCTCCTCCTGGGACTGGATTTCCAGTGTAACCTCAGGAGCCTCACACTCAGCTTCGGCGGGCCCCTGCCCCACTCACTATATGCAGCCTAGCAACCCTGAAAGTCGACTCTCCCTCATTCTTCGCTAACCTCACTGCCAACTGCATGCCAGTGGCCACTCGCAGCAGGAGGTATAGTCTGCAGGACAGGGTGTTCATCAGATCTGAAGTCCGGCGCATTGCGTGAAGGAGTCATAGAGGCCAGTAACAGCCCCTGGAGAGCTCAGGCAGTGGTCGTCAAATCCGGGGAAAAGCTCCGGATGGTGGTTGATTACAGCCAGACCATTAACCGGTTCATGCACCTCGATGCGTATCCCCTCCCCTGGATTGCGGATATGATAAACCAGATCGCACAGTACCTCGTGTTCTCCATGGTGGATCTGAAGTCCGCATACCATCAGCTCCCAATCCGCCCGGAGGACCGCTACACGGCGTTCGAGGCAGACGGCCGCCTCTTCCATTTCCTCCGAGTCCCCTTTGGCGTCACAAACGTGGTTTCGGTGCTCCAAAGAGCAATGGACCGAATGGTGGGCCAGTACGGGCTGCGGGTCACTTTACCGTACTTGGATAATGTCACCATCTGCGGCCATGATCAGCAGGACCACGACGCCAATCTTCACCGATTTCTCGAGACCGCCCAAAAGCTCAACCTCACCTATAATAAGGAGAAATACGTTTTCCGCACCACCAGGCTAGCCATCCTCGGCTACGTCGTGGAAAACGGAGTCCTAGGACCCAACACTGACCGTATACGCCCCCTCTTACAACTCCCTTTCCCTCACTGTCCCAAGGCCCTCAAGTGGTGCCTCGGACTTTTTTTTGGAACTATGCCCAGTGGGTCCCCCAGTATGCGGACAAAGCCCACCTCAGTCGAAAAAGAAGCCCAAGCCATTGTGGAAGCCGTGCGGCACTGGAGGCACTACCTCGCAGGTAGGAGGTTTACCCTCATCACCGACAAATGATCGGTTGCCTTCATGTTTGACAATTCGCAGTGGGGCAAGATAAAAAATGACAAGATCTTGAGGTGGAGGATCGGACTCTCCACCTACAATTACGATATCATATATCGTCCTGGGAAGCTCAATGAGCCCCCAGCTGCCCTGTCCCGCGGCATATGCGCCAGCGCGCAAGACGGCCATCTTCAGGCGATCCACAATGACCTCTGCCATCCGGGGGTCGCCCGGCTCGCCCATTACATCAAGGCTCGTAACCTGCCCTTCGCCACTGAAGAGGTTAAAGCCGTCACCAGGAATTGCTCGATCTGCGCGGAGTGTAAACCGCACTTCTATAGAAAGACAAGGCACACCTGGTAAAGGCATCCCGGCCCTTTGAATGCCTGAGCATTGATTTCAAAGGGCCCCTCCCTTCAACTATTCGCAAGATTTATTTCCTCAACATTATAGATGAATTCTCCCGTTTCCCGTTTGCCATCCCATGCCCCGATATGACCTCCCATATAGTCATCAGAGCCCTGCACAGTGTCTTCACCCTGTTCGGTTTCCCTAACTATGGCCACAGCAACAGGGGTTCGTCCTTCATGAGCGACGAGCTGCGTCAGTACCTGCTCAGTAAGGGCATTGCCTTGAGCAGGACTACCAGCTATAACCCCAGGGGGAACGGGCAGGTGGAGAGGGAGAACGCGACGGACTGAAAGACCGTCCTACTGACCCTACGGTCCAGGAATCTGCCGACCTCCCACTGGCAGGAGGTCCTCCCCGATGCGCTCCATGCTATTAGGTTCCTCCTTTATACGGCCACGAATCAGACTCCTCATGATCGCCTATTTGCCTTCCCTAGGGGAACTACTACGGGGTCTCGCTTCCGCCCTGGTTGAGGACACCGGGCTCTGTCCTCCTCCGAAACACGTTCGGACACATAAGACCGACCCCCTGATAGAGCGGGTCCAACTCCTGCACTCGAACTCCCACTACGCACACACCCCGATGGCCGACAGGACACAGTTTCCCTCCGGGACCTGGCACTACTACCACTACCGCCGATGTATCTCCCACACTACACCCCACCCGACTTCCCATGCCCTGCGCCCCTGCGCCTATTTGCTTCCCACGCTCCCTTCCGCCCTACACACTGATTCGCAGGAACGAAGCTCAGGAAGAACCATCCCCGGAGTCCACCCCCGGACCCGCACCAAACATCCTTCCACAGCCATCCGAGACTGCTGCAACCCCGGTGCTTAGTCGGTCGCTACGCACGATTCGGGCGCCGGACCAACTGAACTTGTAGACCCGTCACCCCTGCCGGACTTGATTTTTTTTTAACAGAGGGTGAATGTGGTGAATGTGTAACCACTATAATTCACACTGTACATTACTGTGTCCCTGTGGGCTCCATCTGTGAGCCGTTGCACGGCTCTGCCCACAGGGGGAGACGAAGACCATGTACAGGGCTCCGCCCTCGGCTCAAATCCCTTCAGGAAGTATAAATGCTGCGGTCCTGCGAGTCCGCCTTCAGTTCAGCATAGTCGCAGGCGGGCTCAGTTGTAAGCCAATTAAAGCCACAGTTTTCTCCAACTCGTGTCTCTGGTTGAATTGATGGTCGCATCACAGGGTTGCCACATTCCGCTGGCTTCCGTCCCGAAGAGAGATGAGAAAAGAGTGAGCTGTTTATGGAGAGGTGCTATCGATGTTTTTCAGAATTGTCACTTCATGGCCTGCACTGAGAAGTGTGGTGAGGAGTCTGTTCAATTGTTAAAGTTAATCTTTCTTCCCTTACTGCTAATTGCTGTTAATTGACACTTTGTTTTCTATCTTACTGACGTTACCTTTTTAATGGTTAATGAATTGTCTGAATTCATCATTTAGAGTGTTCTTTCTTACTATATAATCGAGTCTCTAGAATCTGATGTGATTTTCGATTGGAGGGTTATTAGAAAGAAGTGAATCCCATAAATCTTAGAAATAGATTATAAAAGACATTTTACAGGCGTCAACACTCATTGGCATATTTCCCGGTCATGCCATCAGCCCACTCAATCGCCGCTGCGTTCTCGTCTGATTTGAAGATAAAGCCCGGGAAATCCTCAAAGCCAAGGATAAATGGCAAAACGTATCTCATTATCAACCAAACTGAGTGATTAACATGCTGCAATTGGCAAGCTGAGGTGAAATTACTGGGGTGAAATTCTTCCTGGAATTCACTGGGCACCCACATTGAAAACACCCCCCCTCGCCCCCAGGCCCCCTCCCCATATCACTTTGTGTTTAAGAAGTTTTGTTAAACAGCTTGTAAGTCCCACTCTTGCATTCAAAGCTTGTGTTCTATTAACTTCCTGGTGTGCGCTAACATATTCTAGCTGGAGCATCTGTGTTTGCTCATCAGCACCATTACTGAAGGCAGAAAATATCATGTCAGCAGAACAACGTTTACAGGCTGAGATGATGCCATCCACCATAGCTACAGGCAGATTTTTTGAATTGATACACATTTTTTTTTCATAGCATTTACAGTGCAGAAGGAGGCCATTCAGCCCATCGAGTCTGCGCCGCCTCTTTCAAAGAGTACCCTACCCAAGCCCACACCTCCACCCTATCCCATAAATCAGTAACCCCACTCAACGCTAATTTTGGACACTAAGGGCAATTTATCATGGCCAATCCACCTAACCTGCACATCTTTGGACTGCGGGAGGAAACCGGAGCACCCGGAGGAAACCCACGCACACACACGGGGAGGATGTGCAGACTCCGCACAGACAGTGACCCAAGCCGGAATCGAACCTGGGACCCTGGAGCTGTGAAGCAATTGTGCTAACCACGATGCTATGGTGCTGCCCTAACGTGGACAAAGAATAAAATGGTGCATGCTGTCAAAATGAAACAGGTTATTTATGTATCCACATTATTTTTTTTCCAATTAAGGGGAAATTTAGCGTGGCCAATCCACCTACCCTGCACATCTTTGGGTTGTGGGGGTGAGGCCCACGCAGACACGGGGAGAATGTGCTAACCCAACACGGGCAGTGACCCGGAGCTGGGATTGAACCCGGTCCTTGATGCCATGAAGCAGCAGTGCTAACCACTGCACCATCGTGCCATCCTATGTGTCCACATTATACAAAAACAACAGACCAGCCCAGTTAATAAATATCATTGTAACTCAAGTTCTATAAAGAATATATACTTGACTCTCAACTGCATTAAGTAGTAATAAATTACCCAATTCAAATCTACGAACTACGTCAGTTTGTTGAAAATGAAAGCATCTTGGTTAACTTAGTTCAATTAACTGAGCTGGTTGACTGAGTTAAATTAGAACTGAGACTTGGCCAGCCAAGTAACACTATCGAGAAAACTCTACACTGGAGTTTGCTTCAAACTGGAATTACGGACGCGATTTAACTGAAAGGTTTCCAAGTGTGGCAGCAAGCAGGAACTGTCGCAAACTTCCCGGTGCCCGGCGAGGCCGTCACCACAATAACACGTTAATTGGTCCACTTAAAGAGGATCTCACGGGCTTCTCGCCACAAATCATGGTCCCGCTGGCTGATTCGCCGGGACCGTTCACCAGCCCCCTGCTAACAAGGGGGAGCAGCACTTAAACCGCTCCTGCACAACTGGTCATCCTGCTCGAGGCAATGCCCCTGCTGAGCAGAAACTGCCGCAGCTCATCGCTCATGAATGAGGATCCCCGGTCGCTGTGGACGCAGGCGGGGAAGCCGAATAGAGCGAAGATGGTGTTGAGGGCTTTGATGACGGTGGCAGATGTCATGTTGGGGCATGGGACGGCAAAGGGGAATCGACCACACTGAGGAAGTACGTGTTTCGGTCGGTGGAGGGGAGGGGCCCTTTGAAGTCCATGCTGAGGCGTTCAAAGGGGCGGGAGGTCTTCACCAGGCGCGCACGGTCCGGCCGGTAGAAGTGCGGTTTACACTCCGCGCAGACCTGGCAGTCCCTGGTGATCGCCCTGACTTCCTCGATGGAGTAGGGCAGATTGCGGGCCTTGATGAAGTGGTAAAAACGGGTGACCCCTAGGTGACAGAGATTGTCGTGCAGGGTCCGGAGTCGGTCCACTTGTGCGCTGGCACATGTACCTTGGGATAGGGCATCGGGGGCTCGTTGAGCTTACCGGGGCGATACAAAATCTCGTAATTATAGGCTCGATCCTCCACCTCAAGATTTTTTCGTTTTTGATCTTGCCCCGCTGTGTGTTATTAAACATGAAGACAACCGACCATTGGTCAGGAGGAGAGTGAATCTCCTGCCGGCCAGGTAATGCCTCCAATGCCGTACAGCTACAACGATGGTTTGGGCCTCCTTTTCGACGGAGAAGTGCCGAATTTTGAAGGCATGGAGGCTGCCTGCCTGGTTGAGGGTGGCGGCCAGAGCGACGTCTGATGCATCGCTCACGACCTGCAAGGGGAGCGTCTCGTCGACCGCGTCCATCCCGGCCTTGGCGATGTCGGCCTTGATACATTTGAAGGCCAGGTGAGCCTCGGCCGTCAGGGGAAAAACAGTGGATTGAATGAGTAGGCGGGCCTTGTCCGCATAGTTTGTGACCCACTGGGCGTATACAAAAAGAACCCCAGGCAGCTTTTGAGGGCCTTGGGGCAGTGGGGGAGGGGGAGTTCCATGAGCGGGCGCATGCAATCGGGGTCGGGCCCCAGAACTCCGTTCCACATAGCCGAGGATGGTTAAGCGGTTCGTGCTGAACATGCACTTCTCCTTATTATACGTGAGGTTGAGGAGTTTGGCGGTGTAGAGAAATTTGGAAAGGTTGGCGTCATGGTCCTGCTAGTCTGGGCCGGAGATGGTGACATTGTCCAGGTACGGGAAAGTGGCCCACAGTCTGTACCGGTCAACCATTCGGTCCATCTCCCGTTGGAGGACCGAGACCCCATTGGTGACGCCGAAGGGAACCCTAAAAAGTGGTAACAGTGGCCGTCTGCTTCGAACGTCGTGTATGGGCGGTCCGCCTTACGAATGGGGAGCTGGTGGTAGGCAGATTTCAGGTCCACTGTCGAGATGACCCGGTACTGTGCAATCTGATTGACCATATCAGATATATCAGGGGGTACGCGTCGAGCTGCGTGTATCGATTGATGGTCTGACTGTAGTCAATGACCATCCTGTTTTTCTCCCCGGTTTTCACCACTACCACTTGGGCTCTCCAGGGGCCGTTGCTGGCCTCGATGATACCTTACCGAAGCAGCAGCTGGACTTCAGACCTGATGAAGGTCCTGTCCTGGGCGCTGTTCTGTCTCCTCCTGGTGGCGACGGGTTTGCAATCCGGGGTTAGGTTTGCAAAAAGGGAAGGCGGGTCGACCTTAAGGGTCGCGAGGCCGCAAACGGTAAGGGGTGGTAGGGGCCCGCCAAATTTCAGGGTTAGGCTCTGGAGGTTGCACTGGAAGTCCAGGCCGAGTAGCAAGCCAGCGCAGAGGTTGGGGAGGACGTAGAGGCGGAAGCCGCTGAACTCCACGCCCTGAATGGTGAGGGTGGCGGTGCAGTACCCCTGCATCGCCACGGAGTGGGATCCGGAGGCCAGGGAGATTCTCTGGTTAGCGGGGTGTACCACGAGGGAGCAGCGCCTTACCGTATCAAGGTGGATGAAGCTCTCAGTGCTCTCGGAGTCCAGAAGACAGGATATCTCGTGCCCGTCGACCTTCACCTTTGTTGAAGTGGTCGCAAGGTTGTGTGGTTGAGACGGGTCAATCGTGACCGAGGCAAGACGCGGCTGGTCGTCAGCGGTTGTAGGTGATGAGCGGCCTGATGAGGTGCCCGACGGTCAGGGGTTCTGAGGCGGGTAAGATGGTGGTGCCCACGGGCTGCACGTGTCCTGGGGGAGGCAAGAAGGCGGTGCCCTGGGACTGCACGTATCCTGGAGCACATTGGTTCTGAGGGAGGCAAGATGGCGGCGTCCACAAACCGCATGTGGTCCAAAGAGGGGAAGATGGCGACACCCACTGGCCGCACATGGGAGTTGCCGGGACAATAGCAGAGATTGAGCGGCACACTGCAGCAAAATGTCCCTTCTTGCCACAGACCTTGCAGAGGGCGCTCCCCACCGGGCAGCACTGTCGGGGGTGTTTTGACTGTTCACAGAAGTAGCATTTGTGTGTCCCGGGGTTGGTTGGCTGCGACGCGGCACAGGCGCGGGGTTGGCTGGGGGTGGTCGCTGATGGGGTCCATGATGGGGTGGCCGTCGGCGGGTCCATGATGCACAGGGGTGGGCTGCGCGGTCGGGGTCATAGGCCTGAACGTTGTGTGAGATGACCGTAAGCGAGAGGCTAGTTTTTTGGTTGCCGCGAGGTCGAGCTTGGCCCCTTCTAAGAGGCGCTGGCGAATGTAGTCAGACCCTGTGCCCGTAATGAATGTGTCTCTCATCAGCAGGTTCGAGTGTTCAGTGGCCGAAACGGCCTGGCAGTCACAGTCTCTAACTAGGGCGAGCAGGGCAAGCCAGAAACCTTCCACAGACTCACCAGGAAGTTGGTGCCGCGTGGAGAGGAGATGCCTGGCATAGATTTTGTTAGTCCGCTGAGCGCAGTTTTCCTTCAGTAGCGCCATGGCCTCTGCGTAGGTCGGCACTTCCTGGACGAGGGGAAAAACGTTGGAGCTCAGCCACGTGTACAGAATCTGGAGCTCCTGTGCTTCTGGGATCGGGTCTGGCGCAGACCCGATGTATGCTTCAAAGCAAGCTAGCCAATGTTCGAAGTCCTTTTTGGCATTGTCTGCTTGAGGATGCAGCTGCAGGCGATCCGGCTTGATGCGGAGGTCCATCTCTGAAAAATCTTCTGTGTAATAAATTGATGCATATCAATTACGACGAGAGTAGAATGTAATTGAGGCTTTATTACACAGAGATGTGTGGCCTCCTACAGCAGCTGACAAAATGGCTGCTGTTCGGAGAGCACACACATTTATACTCCACCTACTGGGCGGAGCCAGCAGGCAGGGATCTACCCCCGTACCTGTAGTACAGGGGCCTTACCGTAAAACACATATATATAGTACATACATCAGTGGTGACTACCACAAGTTTACACCGGAACGCAACCACCCTCCCCGCCCAAAGGGAACGCACCTGGCACCACCCCTACCCAACACCGTTCCGTGCCCCAGGTCAGTCCAGCAATGACGCCCATGCCTTCTCATACTCCCCACCCATATATGCCCCAACCTCCGAGCACTGACCCCCCCCCTCCCCCCATGCGATGAGCTTAGCCCATGCCATGTGCGGTCACCCTGCTCAGCAACCCCAACCCCGATGAAGCCAACTCCAACTGAGGTTGAGCCCTCGGGTGGCTCCCCCATCTCCTAGGTGCCCCTGGACTCTTTGCCTGTGAGCAAAGATGGCTACTCACCTCCTCGGGTCCCCACAGCAGCCCTTCTGTCAGCTTCAGGTTTTGGAAAAGGCGTACTAATCGGCGCCAGCATGACCACTTGCTGGGGAGCCCTTTAGATAGGGGGTCGCATCTGTTGATTGTTTAGAGATTGGCCTGAAGTGGTGATTATTGATTTCTCACCATGCTATGGTGGGATCCTGATTCTGCCGGGAGGGGCCGGTTAGATCACAAACAGATCGGCGCCCGGCACTGTTCCAATTTTTGCCTCTCCCGTGATTTAAGATCTCGCTTAATTGCAATGTAACCATTAAATCACGCCAGCAAGTCAGCACGGAAATTGCACCACATGAACCTGACTGAATGAGCTCATTTTGAAACTGCTTTGTCAGGCCAGTTTAATGGCAGCATTAATACTTTAATTCTAAATGGGTTACCTTTTGTTAATATGGGAGGAATTTCATACAAAGATGTATGAAATGGTGGTACAACAATTTCACAGCTATCTTAAAAAAAAACAAATTGCTGGTCTGCATACAAGATTTTTCTGTGCTTGTTGGGAAGTATTCGTCCTTAAACACTGTGGGCTGAAGGGCCTGTGCTGAAGGGTTCTATGTTCTATGTAAACGGTTGCCATTCTGCTCACCCAAGCTATCATATCAAAGGAATCCAGCAGGAAAATAACATCCTATTTCTCCACAGTTATATTAATTATTTGAAAGAGATTTTATTTCCAAAGACAGGCATACGGTAACAATCACAAGCTTGGGCACAAACGGCTATCTAGTGATCTATGTTCCCTCCTATCACTGCGCCTTGTAGCAAGGAACAGAGACACGCTGTGATAACGGAACTGCCTCACTGTCAGGAGGAGGAAGGTTGATCATAAAGAAGCTGGGAAAAATCAGAGCTTAAGCTTTGATAAGTGATGTGTTGGGTAAGCTGGGTCTACGAGGACTGTGTTTGCTGCAGTGGTGAGAGAGACAGGCTTCCAACACTTGAAGAAATGCAACTCTATTTTATTGAACACTTAACTATAATACATACTTTAACTGTGGGTTGACACTATGCAGACTTGACTGGAGACCTGAGGCTAACCTGACCAGGCTATCTTACTACCACATGGTGTTTGTTCTAGTTGCTGCTCACGGGCTCTGACTGTCTCAGAGACTGGATTCCGAGAGAGCGGGAAAACTAGTGCCCTCTGGCTTTATAGTGGTCGTGTCCTGTCTGGTGATTGGCTGCTGTGTCCTGTCTGGTGATTGGCTGCTGTGTGCTGTCTGGTGATTGGCTGCTGTGTTCTGTGCGTTCACTGATCATCCTGTGTGTCAATCACTGCCTGTCTGCACACCATCATATTCCTGGATGTATATTATGACAATAAGGAGGAAAGATTTAAAAACGGCAAACGCTGCAAATCTAAAATGAAGAGTAAAATACTGCCGGGGAACTGCAGCCTACTTCCCCTTCCTACTTGGAAGGGAGAAGTTGACTTTCTGCTGTTCTACCCTGCTCCAAGAGTTCTGACTGAGAGTAAACACCTCAGAAGTTATCCTGGCTTTTCCCTTAAAAGTCTCAACACGGACATGTCGAGTTCTGATATTTCCAATCCTCCAAAGCAGTCTCCACATCAGAAAATAAAGGAGCGGTCCAATTAAGGTGGAACGCCAAATCTCGAAAACTGAAGACAAGATGGCAACGACATCTCTCCATACGCTAAACCAAAATGTCAAAGGTCAGTTTGCATCGATGCACTGAATTACCTCAGTGAACTACCACTACTTACTGGTCAGAAAAAGTATATTCTTCCTGTACTGTTGACACTGCAGCTGCGGGCTGAATGTAAAAAAATAAATTCTTGAATTTGTACAAGTGTAGAAACCTTCTTGTGGGTCCAAAGCTCAATGGACCACAGGAGCCCAAACAGGCCGAAATCAGCTGTTACTTTCTGTCATTTTCCAACAACAATATAAATGCTTTTGCATCAATTTTGCATTTTGCATCAACTTGTGCCACATCACAATACATTGTTAATCCAATAAGATGTTGAATCACAGATGCCGCTCCTTCAGAAGGGAGTGATAGCCATGGGTGGAATTTAATGGAAATATTTCATTATTTCAGTTCATTTATGGTGGGCTTTGCAGGGAGTTTCCCGCCGGATCTGCCGGCGAGTTTCCCCACCGCTATCAAACGACACTGAGGATGGTATTCTTCCACCGCGCACACCCGGCAACTGGAAATTCCCGCCCCAACAGACCTTTTCATGTTTTCCGTCGGGTCTTTGGTGATCCTGTGGCCATACAATCCAGCCCTTAGCCATTTTTTTGTGCCCTGGGGAGTCTCACACTGGTTTAGCCCACACATTGGGCGCGATTCTCCAAAACGGAGAGAAACAGCCGACGCCGGAGTGAAACCCGGAGTGTTTCACTCCGGCGTCGGAGGCCACTCCTCGCCCCCTATTCCCCCCCCCCCCCCCCCCGGGGGGCTAGGAGCGACGGTGCGTGAATATCGAGAATGATGCGGCCGGCGGCGCCTAAGTGAAGTCAGCCACGCATGCGCAGGTTGGCCGGCTCCAACCCGCACATGCATGGTTGCCGTCTTCCCCTCCGCTGCCTCGCAAGACATGGCGGCTTGTTCTTGCGGGGTGGCGGAGGGAAAAGAGTGCGTCTCTTAGAGACACCGGCCCGACGATTGGTGGGTACCGATCGCGGGCCAGTCACCTCATGAGCACGCCTGTGGTGCTCGATCCTCCCTCCGCCCCCCACAGGCCCCACACTTACCTGTCGCGCGCTGTTCAAGCCGGCAGCGACCAGGTGTGGTTGGCTGGTGAATAGCCGGAAAGGCCAGAAACTAGAACCGCGCTAGGCGCCAATTATTTTGCCATGTGCTCCCCGAGGCACATCTCGCCGTGGCATGCCGAGAAACCAATTATCACCACTTAATCCCTATTTCCATATAATTAATGAGGGAAACCCCACATCCAATGATCTCCCGTCATTCAGCGCCCTCCCCAGCAAGTGGTCACGCTGCCGCCGATAAATACCCCTGTTGAAAAACGTTAACCTGGCGGAAGGGCTTCTGTGGGGAGCCAAGGAGGTGAATGGTCAGCTTTGCTCACAGACGAAGAGACTGGGGGCACTGAGTTTGCCACCTTGGTGCCCGGCTGGGCGGTGGGGGACACCACGCAGGAGTGGGCCATTATGAGAGGGTGGGGGAGAGGTGCTGGGGAGGAACCCGGGGGGGAGAGGGTTGTAACTGTGCGCGGCACCACCATGCCAATCCCTGGATCGTGTGTATCCGTTCCGGGGGTGAACCTTGTCTCTGCCCGTCTGCCCCACTGACCATCCATCTACTGCCAAGGTCTCTGGCCGTGCAGTTGAAGGCTATCGCTAATAGGGAATTGGCTATAGTGGTTAAGTAAGCATTTCACAATATCCTTGTTGGGGATTACCTACCTCCTCCCCACCCAGTACACCTCCCCCCGGTGCCCTCAGTGATCCTTGATGTGCTTGGCCGTCTTAGCTCTTCCGCTACGTCCAGGTGTGCTCCCAGGATGCATATCTGAGGTGGAGGTAGCCAGCTGCTTACCACGTCCTGTGGCCTTCAATGCCCCTTGCGGGCGTCCTCTGGGGGCCAGAAGGCACTAGCTCACTTATCGGCGCCACATGCACAGCCGCGCCGCCCTGTCCAGTGTACTGGCTGTGAGGCGCGGCCTCACCAGAGGGGTGGAACTCGAGGAGCTGGTGGCCGCTCCATGGGATGGGTCTGGGTTAGCACTCAGCACCCTGTCCTCCCACTCCGTTCTCAAAGGGCCCTGGGGTTCACCATGGGATGGAGGGGCAGCTAGTTCAAGCCCTGGCTGCCCCTGCATCATCTGGCTATGCCAGCTTGCCGGTTCCCCATGGTCCGCACCATCGTGTCGACGCCCTCGGCAATGCTCCTCAGTGACTGGGACATTCTCTGCAGAGCTTCGCTCAAATCCATCTGAGAGCAGGACATGTGCCGCACAACCTCATCAAGGTCTGCCCGGTACTGGGTCACATCGCCCAGCGAGTCGGACATTCTGCCGAGACCCTCAGCCTTGGCTGTCACCGACTGCGTGACACCTTGGTCACCTTCATTAATGGTGCACCAGGCTCTCCATTGCGGTCGCTACCCGAGCAGTGCTGGCCTCCGTGCCACGCATTGCCGGCGCCATTTCCTGTGTCCGTAGCCTCTGGGTCGCCTCCAAGCAGCTGTGGACCTGCTGGAGCGTCGCTGTCTTCTCCCTCTGAATGCTGTCTTGCCTGGGAGTTCCTGCCTCCACATCATGTGCATCAGCAGCTGTGTGGTGCTCATCAGATTGTGCCCCAGAAGCCTGACAACTAACATTTCGCACCAAGGTGCGTGGGTCGAGCGTGGGGATGACAACTGTGATGCGACTATTATGGTGGCATCCTCGGAGCTCTCCTCCGAGATGTTCTCCTGGAAGTCTGGAGAGGGTGTCACCTGGGATGGGTCGTCGGCTGGAGGACCCGCGGGAGAATGGACATGTGGTCAGTGGGAGGGATGGGTCGGTCGGAAAGGCAGTAACAACTCACTTTTGACAGGTCCTCCAGTGGGGCCCGGTGGTTCCTCACCTCTGCGGCATTCCCAGCCTCCGTGTTGGTGACCGCTCTGCCCTCAGCCACTCCAGTCTCCTCCAGGACACGCTCCTTGAAGGTGGTGAGGAGTCTTATGTCTGGCACACCACCGCCGGTCTGGGCCCTCTTCCGGTATTTGTGGGAGAGTGTTTCCTGAGGAGACAAGAGAGGGTGCCATTAGCCACACAAGGATTTGGGGGGGTGAAGGGAGAGTGAGGTGTAGGGATGGTTTGGGGGTCGCATGAAGAGTTGGGGGAGGCTGGATGCTCACGTGGGGGCGGAAAGCTCTCGTGGGGAGTTGGGGGTCAACTCACTCGTGCTGTCCGGTGCAGATTGTTGACTTTTTTCTGGCATGGGAGCATCCCAACTCAGGGGCAATATCACTCCTTCCATCATCCTCCTTTCATGGGCATGGCCTCCCTCTGGCCCTATCATTGACAGTGCCACCCAGGCGCCCTTGCACTGCCACCGTGGCACACTGGCAGGGCCCCTGCCAGCTTGGCAGTGCCAACCTAGGCAACTTGGCAATGCCAGTGTGCCAGCTGGGCAGTGGCAAAGGTGCCTGCGTTCCGTTGGAGAGCCATATGGCAACCCTGTACTATCCCTATCCACCCGGGCGGGCCTTCGATGGCCTGTGAGACCCCCTGGGTACCATTCTGCCTGGACCTCATTTGCGTGGACCAGAACTGGACGGTGTCCAGCTGCATCCTTGCTTGGGAGACTGGTAGATCCGTGTGAGTTTAAAACCGACGTAGGCGCGCGTCGTTTGGTCGCTCGCCTTTTGGGCGGGATTCGGATTCCGACGCCTCGTGGGACTTGGGTATATCCCCAAGGTGTAGAGCCTGCCAGAAGCCCATGTGGGGGAGGGGGGGGGGGGCCTCTCCCATGATCTACCGGGAGTGTTACGCTCGAGCGAGTGTGCAACGCAGCCGGTAGATCAGCCCCATATCTTTCTAGTTACAGAATTCCCCAGGTAGCCCAGTTTAGATTGTGCCCGACATGATTGTGGCAACGCATTCCGACAGATGGCATCAGATGGAAACTTCAGCCTTCAGAATTTAGTTTGTAATGTCTCAATTAACTAGTCTGACTTTACACATTCATGTTTAAATGGAAACCTGGAATCCATTGGAGCAAAAAGACATTGCAATATGCTGGAAGTAACATTGATTCAATGATGCAATATTTTTCCAAATGAAGAGTTAGAACATAGAACATAGAACAGTACAGCACAGAACAGGCCCTTCGGCCCTCGATGTTGTGCCGAGCAATGATCACCCTACTCAAACCCACGTATCCACCCTATACCCGTAACCCAACAACCCCCCCCCCCTCCCTTACTTTTTAGGACACTACGGGCAATTTAGCATGGCCAATCCACCTAACCCGCACATCTTTGGACTGTGGGAGGAAACCGGAGCACCCGGAGGAAACCCACGCAGACACGGGGAGAACGTGCAGACTCCGCACAGACAGTGACCCAGCCGGGAACTGAACCTGGGACCCTGGAGCTGTGAAGCATTTATGCTAACCACCATGCTACCGTGCTGCGGTAGCTTGGGGGAGTCTTGCTTGTGAATCACAGGCTTTGAGAGTGACAGAGTTAATGTAAGGAGGAAACTCTTAGCTCCCTCGTGCGTAAAACCGTGCAAAGCAAGACACTGGGCACAATTAGGCCAAAAAATATCTGAGTGTGGTAGTGAGTAGGAACTGCCGCGAGCTTCGCCTTGCTTGGCCCCGGTGAGACCGTCACCACAATACAACCTTAATTGGCCCACTTGCGGAGGCCCGATGGGCTTCACGCTGCAAATCAAGACCCACCAGCCGATTCGTCAGAACCACACTTGCCAGCCCCCCCTACACGGGATAAAGCAGCATTTAAACTGCACTCGCACAGCTAACCCCGCTCAGCTCGCAGCCAACACGACTGGCCCCACTATTTGTGATGCTCTTGGAAGCAAGAGGCTAGGAGTGATTTCTGTTCCCCCTGAGGCGCCCGGATGGTAAGCCACCGTTGGCAGCCAGTGCTGCCTGGGATGAAGTGGCAACGGCTGTCAGCTCGGGCAACATGACCAGGAGGACCAGCACCCAGTGCCGTAAGAAGGGGGGTTTTAACAATGTTTTCATGCTCACCATCAATGAGACTAATATAAGGAGTCCACACCAAGGTGAACAGGAAAGGGAAAAGGTTTAATGTAACAGGACAAGAGTAGAGAGCAGTTACTCTACTACAGGAGCCAGCTCACAGTTCATAACCCTCTGGTTTTAGACAGGAAGAGAGATCTTACAACATTTTATGCTTTTAAATGGAAATGGCAAACATTTGTTCTGGAAGAAGCTGATTTGAACTCCGGGGGCTGGATTCTCCGATTTTGAGGCTATGTCCCCACGCCGGTGTGGGAACGGTGGCATTTTAGGACAGTTAACCACCGATTCTCTGTTTGGGTGAGGGTTAGCATGCTGGCAGCGTAGAGCACCCAGCTCTAGCTGCCGATATGGCCCAGAGAATTGCCGGGTTCATGGCCACACATGTGCACGACGACAGCCTGCAGCGGCCGCCTGTCCTACATGGCGCCGGCCGGCCGCTCCCGGACCCGGTCGACAAAGTAGTCCCCCCCCCGCCCTTTGGCCAGCTCGCACACCCCAGACCACCTGATAATGTCCCCAGCCTCTAATATTGTTCCCCCTGCCCGCGAATCGGCCCTCCCGTGACAGATGAGACCACACGCAACCAACGCCGTCGGGAACTTGGCCGGTCGTGGGCGGAGCATTGAGGGCAGGTCTCAGGCAATGTCCTGAAGCCATTGTTACATCGCGCAGCGTACTTGGAATCTTTGGAGGGGGCGGTGCATCGCGAAAACGGTGCCGCCCCCGATTTGATCAGGAAATGTGATCTTCGGCCGACCGCCGAACGCGATTTCGGCATCGGCGACAGGAAAATCCAGCCCAGGATCTCCTATTTACAAGACAGTTACTTTATCTAAGCCACAGCACCAACCTTCATAGATCATAGAATCTACAGTATAGAAGGAGGCCATTCGGCCCACCAAGCTCTTGGAAAGAACACCCTACCCAAACCTCTCCACCCTATCCCCATAACCCAATAACCCAACCCAACGCTAATTTTGGACACTACGGGCCATTTAGCACGGCCAATCCGCCTAACCTGCACATCTTTGGACTTTGGGAGGAAACCGGAGCACCCGGAGGAAACCCACCCAGACACGGGGAGAACGTGCAGACTCCGCACAGGCAGTGACCCAAGCCAGGAATCGAACCTGGGACTCAGGAGCTGTGAAGCAATTGTGCTAGCCACTAGGGGCACGCCTTGGGAATATAAATCCCCCAATCTCATATATGCCACATGACCTGTTACTGTTTCATTAGTGTCCCAGGACCTGCTTAACCCCAGATTATGGCAGAATAGTGGGATTATGTATCCTCTGAGCATTAGCCTGATTTATTAGTCCAGTAACATTACCACTCCACCAACACCACCTCGGCCATGCTGGTGTGTCGGAGATTAACTAACAAAAGATCCCTCAGTGTGGGAGAAATAAAAAAACCCTCCTCACCCCTTTACTGGCCCAAAGCTTATGGCATTTATAGCCTTTCGCAGTTTTGATTAAATGGTCCCAACTGTAAAACATTATCTCTCTCTCTCTCTCTCGCTCTCCACATTTACTGCAGGTCAGCTGGCTTTTTCCAGCATTATCCAGCTGCCTTTTGGGGCAGCACGGTAGCATGGTGGTTAGCATAAATGCTTCACAGCTCCCGGGTCCCAGGTTCAATTCCCGGCTGGGTCACTGTCTGTGCGGAGTCTGCACGTCCTCCCCGTGTGTGCGTGGGTTTCCTCCGGGTGCTCCGGTTTCCTCCCACAGTCCAAAGATGTGCGGGTTAGGTGGATTGGCCATGCTAAATTGCCCTTAGTGTCCTAAAAATAGACGGGGGTTACTGGTATAGGGTGGATACGTGGGTTTGAGTAGGGTGATCATTGCTCGGCACAACATTGAGGGCCGAAGGGCCTGTTCTGTGCTGTACTGTTCTATGTTCTATCTGTTTTTATTTCAGATCGGCCACAGGATTTTTCATTGGGGCTCAATTACTCACAGTATTAAGCAGCTGAGTCACAAAGATAACGGGGAGCTGGCATCTTTGAGCAGCAGAACCAGCAACCTCACCTGTCAGAGTGACCAGCAGGAGTGACTTATAATAATTAGTTCTGCTCTCTCGTTCCGAGGGTGAATATCGACAGTGTGCTGCCGAGGCAAGGCACCCATTATATGAGTTGTTCAAGGAAGGACCCCCTGACTGAGTGAAAAATGTGTGGTGCTGGCAAAGTTAATCTTGCAAAGCAAAAAAATTGGTCACCAAGAATAGATCAGCCCTTTAAAAAGAGAACCACCGACAGCTGAATAACATTATAATGGGCAAGATTAAGGAATTGAAAGGCCCCAGAGCTGAAATCAATGACTTGTAGACTGAATTATGGACCATTAGGGGATAATTGAAACGTTCCACCAGCTCATTACAATCGAATGTCAGTCAGATAGTAACTGTGACTGAAGGCCTCACAGTAAGTGAGGCGCTGGCAACATCACGCCCTACGTCTGTGGAGATAGTAGTGGGGCACATAATCAGGTACAGAGGTTTTTAAATATATAGTTAAGAAAGAAATCACCCCTGTGGGCCAGGAGGTGTGACTGAGGTATCTCACTGCTCTATCAACAGGAAATCAGAAGGCTTGTGCTCCCTGCAGTTTCAAATGTATTTTGAAAAAATGAGACAGAGTGTGGAGCAGGGATTCTGTTTAACTTCTACTTTATTGATTTACGGGGTGTGGGCCTCACTGGCTGGGCCAGCATTTATTGCCCATCCCCAATGCCCTCCATTTTAGAGGAGGTTTGAGAATCACTCATTGTTGTTTCTCTGGAGTCACATGTAGGCCAGACCAGATAAGGATCCCAGATTTCCTTCCCCAACGGGCATTAGTGAACCAGATGAGTTTTTACGACAGCGATTTCATGGTCATCGTTAAGCTTTTCATTCCGGATTTTTTATTGGATTCAGATTTTGCTATCTGGTAGGGATTTGAACCTGGGTCCCCAGGTCTTGCCCTGGGTCTCTGGGTTACTAGTCCAGTGACAATATCACTCTGCCACCGTCTCCCCTTGATTAATGACTAACTGCCCAGAAAGTAGAAATACCACAAAGGTGCGAGAAATCCACTTTATTTTATATTACTTGCCTTTGGTTTAAGATGGTGAAGCCTCCAGTCAAATTAAGCAGACTGATTAGCAAAGAGCCCAATGCTAGAATGACATGTGCAGCCAGACATGATCTTGTTGACAGCCAGATTTGGGTAGGAAGATATGTGGCCTTTCACATTTAGCAGCCAATCTTGCAGCCTCAAATTCATTCAAACCAATCCAACAAGTGTGCACTGGTTCTCCACGTGTTGAGGTTAACACTGCAACATTTTAAGGTGAGCTTTAGTGCATCTTTACTGCGTTCCATCTGGCTAAACTGACAGAACTCATGGGCGGGGTTCTCCGGTCCACCGACCGCGTTTTCCTGCGCAGCGCGCCCCCGTCAGCAGCGGGATCCTCCGTTCCGGCAGCCAACCAATGGGATTTCCCATTGTGGCCACTCCATGCCGTCGGGAAACCTGCGGGCGTGGCTACGCTGCCGGCGAGCGAGGATCCCGCCGATGGAGAAGTCCGCTGCTTGTCTCTGTGCCTTAAGGTTTAAGTCCCACTTCCAGGGCTCGAACACAAAATAATCTAGACTGATGTATCATAGTCACAGAATTTACAGTGCAGAAGGAGGTCATTCGACCCATCAAGTCTGCACCAGCCCTTGGAAAGAGGACTCGACTTAAGGCCACACCTGCACCCTAACGCTGTAACCCCATCTAACATTTTTTTGGACACTAAGGGGCAATTTATCATGGCCAATCCACCTAACCTGCACACCTTTGGACTGTGGGAGGAAACCGGAGCACCCGGAGGAAACCCACATAGACACGGGGAGAACGTGTAGACGTCGCGGATAGTGACCCAAGCCAGGATGCGAACTTGCGACTCAGAAGCTGTGAAGCAGCAGTGCTAACCACTGTGCTACATTACCGCCCCTATCAGTGCAGTATTGCAGGAGTGCTGCACAGTCAGAAGTGTCAGCTCTCCGATCTCACTTTAAAACAAGACCCTGACTGTCCTCTCCAGTGTTTGTGAAAGATTCCATGGCACTGTTTGGAAAAACGAATAGGGGAATCCTTCCTGGTCTCCTGGCCAGTGTTGAGACCCCAATTAATATCATAAAAACAGATTACCTGGTCATTATTGCTGTTTGTGGGAGGTTTTATGAGTAGTACAGCTATCCTTCAAAAGTGCCTCGTTGACTGTGGAGTGTGCTTTGGGAGGTCCTAAGGTCACAAAAGGCACTATATAAATGCAAGCCTTTCTCTATTTTTCCCCCATGTTTTTCCTTTTTTTAGCTTTGTTGCAACACTCTGGGTTGAAGTTCACCTTCACTAAATATCATTTCAGAGCCTCGCTCAAAAGCAAAGGCCACTCTTGACAATTTCATGCAACAGGTTTGACATTTGACGAAGATTGTTTTGCCTGAGGGGTGCTGCATCAAATCCAGAGAGATTTCAGCGGATTGATTCAAGGACAGCAAACCAAAAATAGCTGGTGAACTCTACAAGCTTCTCCGGTATTGCAATACAAGAGGAAATACGAAAAATGTACCCAATTGATTACATACAAATTTAGAACGAGAGAATCCCTACAATGCAGAAGGCCATTCAGCCCATCGAGTCTGCACCGACCCTCTAAAAGAACATTCCACCCAAGCCACTTCCCTGCCCTATCCCAATAACACCTTAGCCTAACCGACCCATCTTTGGACACTAAGGGGCAATTTAGCATGGCCAACCCACCTAACCTACACATTTTTGGACTGTCAGAGGAAACCGGAGCACCTGGTAAAAAACAACGCAGACATGGGGAGGACGTACAAACTCCACACAAACAGTCACCCAAGGCTGGAATTGATCCCAGGTTCTTTGCTCTGTGAGGCAGCAGTGCTAACCACTGTGCCATTGTGCGCCCTAAAGAGAGACAGCTAAGTAAAGACCAGTGGATTCATCAAGCTTGGTCCCCACCAGTATAGCTAAGCAATTATCCCACCCATCCATGGAGCTATATAATCTCCCAGGGGTAAACAAATAACCAAGATCAATAAGGGAAAAGTAAGACCTGTCCAGGATATTTTATGGATCAAGTGTTATCTCTGCAGACCTTCAACATGTTGTGATTTCATCCGCAGTCAGGGATTGGTGCTGCTTGCTTTTAAAGGCATGCAGAAAGTCAGAATCCACCTAACCAGCCAGCAACGTGTTCCAGAGTCACAATTCTCTGGAGATAGAAGAAATGACTGATATCCAAATGAATTCCTACTGTTACATTGTTTGCACTCAAGTCCTGTTCTCCTCCTATCTGCCAACCTGGGATAATCTATATATAGGAACACTGTAGGATGTAGGTAATTAATTTAACAAAGGACAGGAGGTATCTCTCTCTCCAATAAAAAGAGACAATTGGTTTTATATAGGCTGATGGGCATAGTAAAGAGGCAGGCCTCCATTAAAAGGCTGCTTAATAAAAACATACGGGAGTATGGTGCTGATGCGCGATCAACGAACACAGAAACGAAGGAGTAGTCCTAATCGAAGGCTTTAATCTACAAGAAGTGTGCCCAGCAGCTTGAGTACAGAAAGAACGATGGCTGCTGGGAAACACGGGTTCTTAGACTCCGCCTCATAGGCGGAGCTACCTTCCTCTCGACCAATGAGAAGACAACACTTGGGCCAATGGGCAGCGAGCCTTCTACACCAATAGCTGCTCACACTCCCAGGTACCGTAGTACCTCTAGTCATACTACCACAGGTACAAAAGCAAGGGAATTATGATAGTAAAAACAGAAAATGCTGGACACTCTCAGCAGATCTGACAGTATCTGTGGAGAGAAAAGGGACCTACCGTCTTGAGTCTGGATGACTTTGTCAAAGCTAGAGAACTGGGAACAGGATGAGATTTATACTTTTTTGGGGGGGGGGGGGGGGGGGGGGGGGGGGGGTCCTGGAGCAGTGGGGAGGAATAGAGGGCCAGGGAAACGTGGAGATTGACAGATGTCGTGGGCAAAAAACAAAGGGAATGTAAATGGTGATCATGACTAAGAATGGTGTTGATAGTGGCACATTAAGAGATGAGAATGATTTAATGGCAGAACAGAGGTAAACAGTGTGTCAAAGGACTATGGTAAACCATTATGGTAGTTATTGTGGTAATAATGGAAATCTTTATTAAACCACTGGTTTGCCTCACCTGGTGTTGTGGCCAGTTCAGAACACCAGGCTTTAGGAAGGATATCAGAGGGTGCCAGAATGAGTTACTTGACTGTACCAGCGGAATGGGAATTCAGTTATGTCAAGAAACTAGGGCTATTTGGGCAGAGCGGGTTAAGAGAAGATTTGACAGGGGTTCTGATAGAGTAAAGAAGGAAAAACTGTTTCCACAACAGCCTCTGTTCCAGCACAATCCCCATTGCGATCTTCCCACTCTTAGGGGGTAATTCTCTGAGCTGGGACAAATCCCGTTATGTCGGGAGAACTGCAGGCGAGCAGCAAAATGGGCTTTGCACTGGGCGTAAATCAGTTTCCCATTTTCCCGGCAGCTCCAGCTAGCGTAATTAGGATCTTGCCCAGACATGGCGAGAAACTGATCACAGCTAATTTGCGTTCATTTTAATCGGATTAAAGTCAAATGCAATGTCCCCCGATTGTCTTCCATTGTCCGTCCCCCCCCCCCCCCCCCCCCCCCCCCCCCGGACAGGGCAGAACTATTCTGCAGCTTATTGCTTGGAGAAGCATTTCACGGGTGACACGGTGAGACAGTAGTTAGCACTACTGCCACACAGGAACAAATCTGACCTTGGTCTGTCTGTCCTCTCCGTATCTGCGTGGGTTTCCTCTGGGTGCTCCGGTTTCTTCCCACAGTCCAAAGATGTGCAGGTTTGGTAGATTGGCCATGATCAATGAGCTGGGTTACGGGGATAGGGCGGGGATGTGGGCCTTGCTCAAGTGTTCTTTCGTAGGGTTGGTACAGACATCTGCCCTTAGTTGTTTGTTTTGGAGCCGGAGTGAAAGGTGCCAAAGAAGTGATAACCCCATAAAGTGACAATGCAGGGCTCCCAACCCCCTAACATAGCAGCTATATGGACTTCAGTGCCCACCCCCCACCCCCCCGTACCACTGTCTGCGCTAGAATGAACCCCCTTAGCCCCCCCCCCCCCCGTGTCACTAGCATGGAGGCATTCAGGACCTCGAAAAGGGGTCAACCTTTGGACCCCACACCCTTCCATCCCCCCCCCCCCCCCCAAGCCGGCATCAACCTCCCTCCCCCAATCCCTCAGTACCAGAAATCCCAACTCAGATGAGCAACACCCCGCCATGTGGTGGCTGTGCCCCCTCCCTCATCGTGGCTCTGCCCCCTTTGTGCTCCACTCTTTCATGGCCATGCCCCTTGGCAGTGCCAATCTAAAAACTGACTGTAAAAGCTTCAATCGGTATGTGAAGAGAAAAAGATTGGTGAAGACAAATGTAGGTCCCTTACCATTAGAAACAAGGGAATTTCTAATGGGGAACCAAAGATACGGGTGACCAACTAAATATATACTTTGGTTCTGTCTTCACAAAGGAGGATACAAGTAATGTACCAGAAATGTTGGGGAACACAGGATTTAGTGAGAAGGACGAACTCAAAGAAATCGGTATTAGTGGGGAAATTGTGTTGGGGAATGCAATGCTGCTCACCTCCCAGGAATAAGGTAGCACGAGGAACAATGCAACCTGAGATGCCAAAGCCTAGCTGCCCAACCTTCCCATAGGTCTCTCGTTCACACCTTTCTTTTCAGCAGCCTTTAACCATTGTGGTCTTCCATATATCTTTTTAGTGAAGAGGCAAAAGTGAGAATGGATCCAGTAGCCCAGGGAGCTTTCATTCGATGCAGGGGGCAAAGGAGGGAAAGATGTCAGGCAGTCAGAAGTGTCCAATGCCCTTTACAAGTGGGCTCATCTTTATGTGGGCTTTGCTCTGGATGAAGATAGCCAGGCTCCGAGACAATGTTGGCACTTGCTGATGACTCAAAGTGGCAAATTATGCGCAGAATTGTGAAATACTGCAAGAGAACATGTACGGCTAGCAACAAAACAGGGTAAATGGCAGATGCAGTTAAACATAGAACAATGTTACACATTTTAGAAGTCTGGTTGGAGTTGGTTTAGCACAGTGGGCTAAACAGCTGGCTTGTAAAGCAGAACAAGGCCAGCAGTGCTGGATCAATTCCCATACCAGCTTCCCCGAACAGGCGCCGGAATGTGGCGACTAGGGGCTTTTCACAGTAACTTCATTGAAGCCTATTTGTGACAATAAGCGATTTTTCATTTCATTTCATTTCAAGTCATTTGGTGAAATTCCCACTAGTGTACCTAGGACAGAGAACCTGGGTGTGTTGTGACACTACTAGTTGTAACAATCTGGTTCACTAATTTCCTTTAGGGAAGGAAATCTGCCACCCTTACCCGGTCTGGCCTACATGTGACTCCAGATCTACAGGAATGTGGTTGACTCTTAACTGTCCCCTCTGGGGATGGGCAATAAATGCTGGCACAGCCTGCGATGCCCATGTCCCAAGAACAAATTTTTTTTTAAAATGGAAGCATTGCACCATCGTTAAAAAATTGAAACAGAGGGTTAAATTCTCCGAACAGACAGTTTGACGGACCATTAAAAGGTCCATTGACCTCTAGCAGGAATTCCCAGTCCCCGGCTGGGTTGGACCAGAGAATTACATCCAGAATCTTTAATTCTGTAGCAAGAAGCATAGAATTAGATAGCATCTACAGCACAGAAACAGGTTATTCTTCCCTACCAGCCCATTTCAGCACTTATGTTCCACTTCAGCCTCTTTCCTCCTCATCTAACTCTTCCTCATCTAACACTATCAGCATAACCTTCTATTCCCGCCTCCCTCATATGCTTAGCTCGCTTCCCCTGAATAGCATTTACCTTAACCACATTCTGTTGTTTTGTACAGGGGAGAGGCACATTGATCTTTTTTATCCCCTCACCGCTTGTCTGTAAGCAGAGGAGTTTTTGATTGATTTTTTAAGTAGACTGTGGCATATCTCTCCCCCTCACCCCAACCTCAGTTTGTGTGGTCCAAGTGTAAAGCTAACACGCAACAAACTCTTCCTTTAACTCAGAAGGTTCATTTATTTCACATTCAAACCAAGGGTTGGGATGGGGGATATATGTTCACAACTCACACACATGCACACAAAGGTGATGAATTTTTACAACTACAATAATAACAGTAAAAGAACCATATAAATGAATATTAATTCATGTGAGTCCTGAAAGTTGAAGTCCAAAGGGGTGTGTCCTTTGTGGCAGAGATCAGTCCAGATAGGTTCCTGGTTGGAGAGTCACGCGACCTGCAGCAGCCATCTTTTTCGGTCCAGCAACAGTCCATTTATTTTTTAAAAACCATAAAGGAATGAAGTTTGATGTACACAATTTCAAATACTTTTCATGCCTCATTGACATGACACTGTGGTTCGAGTTCCACATTCACATCACTTTCTGGGTATAGAAGAATAAATTGCCCATTTGATTTCTTGATGACTATTTTGTACCGATGACCTCCAGTTTTCCTTTTCTCCATCAGTGGCAGCTCTCTCTGTATATTCTATTAAAACTTTTCATAATAGTAAGGACCTCTTTTAGGTCACTGCTCAGTCTTCACTTATCAAGATCGGCAATCTGATAAGTATACCCTTACATTTCTGGTGGCAGCCTTGCAAAAGCTTGTCTTTAGTGTCGTTATATCCTTTTATTATACAGATAATTATACACGATACTCCAAGTGTGGTCTAAACAGGGTTTGATACAAGTTTAGATGAAATTCTCGACTTCTCAATTCTAGCCCCCTGGAAATAAAGTCTGATATTTATTTTGATTTTGATATGGTCTTATAAACCTACATTGCAATATTTAGTGCTCTGCATGTTTGCAATTTCTGCTCCCTTTGCTCCTCTACCCCATTTAGATTCTTACCTGGACTCAAACAGAGAGGCTTGTACCCTGGACTCTCTGATTAAATGGCCTACTTCCTGGACTGGGATGTTGGACTGGCTGAGTGGGATGTTGGACTGGGTGACAAGGTCATGGTTATAAAAGCAAGCCAGTAATTTTGAATTTGTACAATCCTCAATTAGGCTGTATTTGGAGTCTGGTGCACAATTTTGGACACCCTATCATGGGAAGGATATAAACACAAGAGGAAGGGTGTAGCAAACATTTTCTAAGGAAGACAAAGTCACAGTTACAAAGGAAACTGAGAGGTTTGGGGAGAAAATGGTCCGCTTGTCGTGGGAATCAGCGCATGGCGGGACGGAAGACTTGACGGACCATTGAAAGGTCCGTCGACCTCGGATGGGAGTTGCTGGTCTCAGTAAAGGCCTGACGAGAAAATCCAATCCCTTGTTTTAGCACAGGAAAAAGTGACCTCATGAACATCTTCAGGATTATTAAAACACATCTTAAGGTTAAGGGCAGTCGGTTGTCTTTAATGGGTAGTTAGACATTCAACAAGCTCGCACAAGCTACGGTAACAAAAAGTGCATTACAGGAAAGGTCAGGAAATAATTATTTTCACAGAGAGGAGAGTTACAATGTGGAGATTAATTACAGTCTGCTGTCGGCTCAGAGTCCATAATTTCTTTTACAAAAATCAGATAGTGCTTGACCAGGAATATTGGAGGGTAGAGGGAGTGAATAGAAAGGAGGATTGACTGGGGTGGGGAGCACCAGATTGCCAAGCCGAACTGTCAGTTTAACAACCCATGCGCAAAGTGGAAAATTACCCCACATGAAGTTAGGTCATTCACACGCATTCCATTAAACCGTAGATTCACGTGTTTTGAAGTAATACAGTTAGAAAATATCAAAGCTCACAGCAATCTGGAAAAGGCAAATAGGGATTTGTCAACAGCCCCAGTGTTGAATCCTGAACAGACTACTTTCCCAATCCTGTTACCGATTGTGCAGGCAGGCAAATGTTAGTCAAAACGGGCAGCACGGTAGCATTGTGGATAGCACAATCGCTTCACAGCTCCAGGGTCCCAGGTTTGATTCCGGCTTGGGTCACTGTCTGTGCGTAGTCTGCACATCCTCCCCGTGTGTGCGTGGGTTTCCTCCGGGTGCTCCGGTTTCCTCCCACAGTCCAAAGATGTGCAGGTTAGGTGGATTGGCCATGATAAATTGCCCTTAGAGTCCAAAATTGCCCTTAGTGTTGGGTGGGGTTACTGGGTTATGGGGTTATGGGGATAGGGTGGAGTTGTTGACCTTGGGTAAGGTGCTCTTTCCAAGAGCCGGTGCAGACTCGATGGGCTGAATGGCCTCCTTCTGCACTGTAAATTCTATGATTCTAAAACCTATGCATATATTTACCAGTTTTGTAACAGGTATCAATCAATGGGAACTTACTGAAGTTGTGGGGATGAGTCACTTGGGCTACGGAAATAACAAACCCTGAGTATGAAACAAAGGATGTTTGCAATAAAATTGCTGGTTATGGGCAGCACGGTGGCGCAGTGGTCAGCACTGCTGCCTCATGGCGCGATGTCCCAGGTTCGATCCCGGCTCCGGTTTACTGTCCGTGTGGAGTTTGCACATTCTCCCCGTGTTTGCATCGGTTTGCCCCCACAACCCAAAAATATGCAGAGTAGGTGGATTGGCCACGCTAAATTGCTCGTTATTTGGAAAAAACGAATTGGGCACTCTAAATTTATAAAAGGAAAAAAAAAAGAAACTGCTGGTCATTACAGCAGTCTACAAGCATTGGAATAATTGGCTTCCATTCAATTCTTAGAATTATGTAGCCCAATTATATCTTGAATGAATAACTTCCAAAGGAACTCATTAAAAGAATGTCTAGTTTCTGTGCTCTAAAGAGAACAAAAGGAGCGAGAGTAATGTGGACCCACTGTCAGTGTATAAACTAAATAACATCGCTTTTAATGAAGATCACATTTCACCCATATACAATTTCAAATGGAAACCTGGGCTTGAAACCTGCAAGGGGAGCTTGATTAACCATAATTTTCTTGTGTTAGTTTCCAATTCACTGAAAATAGATGGCAAAGCACAGTAATCCACAACATAGCGGCATTAATTGTACTTTGAAATGTCCAACCCACACAACCACAAACAGCCACACTCTCGGCCGACTCGGTTTTGCAACTTCCACAAAACCATGCAAAGAGCTGGAAGTATTTTCAACAAATTATTTTGATTTGCGCTGTTAAGTAATGGGCAAGTTGGCTAACGCCTTAAAACAGATGGAGCAGTCAATCATCTTGAAATAATTCACTCAGAAATTCACTCTGTTCCTCAGGAGATGGTTTTCACAAAAAGCCAAATCTACGGGGGCTTTAGACTGCAGGGTTCACTTGGCTGAAACGTGAAAAGACTTTTGAAAATATTAGGTTTAGACAAAAAAAAACCACATCTCTGAAGGACGATGTGAGAATTAAATGTCAATTGTGTGAGTCATAGAAAGGTACCTTGGTCAGAGGATTGACGCACTTTGTGATAGCTTTGCTATATTGCTTAAAAGGGCATTTTGCTTTTGCTAATTTTATCTCGTCCTCCCAAGAGAGCACTGGAGGTTTGCTAAGATGCAACTTAATAGCCATATTCATCTTCAGGAGCCTCCTACAAAGGTTCATTGTACACCAAGGTAGGCAGTGATAGCTTGCCATTGGGACACTGGAACGTACTGCACCCAAGTCCCAATACCCTCATATACATTTACCAGCATCACTGAACATATATAACTGGTCAGTTAGATATTCCTGTTTCTTTGTCAAGGTCAATGAGACCAATTGTAGCAACTAAGTTGTTACCTGTTGTACAGGTAATAATAATCTTTATTATTGTCACAAGTAGACTTACATTAACACTGCAATGAAGTTACATTAACACTGCAATGAAGTTACTGTGAAAATCCCCCAGTCACCAATCTTCCGATGCCTGTTCGGGTACGCTGAGGGAGAATTCAGAATATCCAATTCACCTAACAAGCACGTCTTTCAGGACTTGTGGGAGGAAACCTGGAGCACCCGGAGGAAACACACCCAGACACGGAGAGAAGGTGCAGACTCCACACAGAGAGTGGCCCAAGCCTGGAGTCGAACGGGACCCTGCCGCTGTGAAGCAACAGAGCTAATCATTGTACTACCGTGCTGCCCATAACGGATTAGAGTGGAAGATGGCTCAATTGGTCTTGATTTTCACAAAAGGAGAAGGAAGTCGGTGCTTGGAATGGTGAACCTCAAGCACCGAGTGGACTAAAAAAGGAAAAGCTTAGAAGTGAGCTGGCCGTAGTCCTAGGAACAAAGATGAGAATGTGATTTGTTTCCTGGGATGTGGGTGACGCTGTCAAGAGTGCATTTGTTACCCATCTCGAGGTTCCCTCAGAAGGTAATGGTGTGCCTTAACCTGTCCTGTTGCAATCCTTGTATGGTGCTGTGCCCGCATGACAGGTGATAGGGAATTCCAAGATTTTGACCCAGCAATGAAGAAACTGTGAGAGATTAAAGTTTGGAGGCCGGAGGAAAAAGTCAGCTTTTTTTTGGCCAAAACTTGTCTTTTATCTTGTCGAGGAGTATGAGAGACGGGTCTCCAAAACTACTGAAACAATGCATTATTTCTCTGTATGAAACATAAAGCAAGGTCTTATATTTATAAAGCACTTCTCACAGTGTCGGGATGTTCCAAAGCACATTACAGTTAATGAAATACGTCGTTGAAGTGTAGGCAGTATTATAATGTAGGAAAAGCAGCCATTACCGCACAGCAAACTCCCACAACCAGCAATGAAGTAAATGACCAAGTTTAAACTGTTCCAATGAGTTGACTGAGTTGTAAAAAACAAATGATCAGGATACCACTTGAGGTCTTTTGCTTTTCTATGAATAGTACACTGGGGTCTTTTACATTCAACTGAGAGGTCAAACATGGATTAACATCTCATCCAAGGGCTCGCACTGCTGACAGCCAGTATTCCTTCCGTCTTGTACTTAAGGACCAGTCAAAATATATGCTCAAGCTTCTGGGGTGTAACCCGTAACATTCTTACTCAGAGATGGAAGTGGTGCCGCTGAGTCAGAGGCTGACACTTAAGGAATAAATGTTGTTACACACCAGTCAAAGACTCTGAATTAAATAGGATACATTTATTTCATCCCAAATTCTGATGAGCGAGTGAGTTTCCTTACCTATGGACAGGAAAACAGAAAATTGTAGTGCAGATGTCCGACTCAAATCAAATTACCATCGCACAAAATCAAGTTAAGACACAATGCAGCGTAATCACAATTTCCAACGTAAGAAACAACACCAGTGTCTCTGAAAGGCAAATTTGGAACATGACTTCTAGGTCAGTGGCAGATATTTCCATCAAGTCCCTGACTTGACCCTTGACCCTTGATGTTGAAGAGAATTTGTGGTGAGTGTGCCTTTAAGGGCAACACTGCAGAGTAAGGGTCAAATGGGTTGTGTGACCAATCAGGACTGAGAGTAGGGAATCAGCCAGGGGGGCTGAACTTCCTTAGGCAAGGAGACATTTTGGGAGCTGGCAACAGCCATGAGGCTGCTGTACAATTCTTCTTAATAAATATCTTTTGTTTGCACTAAAGATATCTGTGGAACATCTGGCGAAGTGGATATATTATCCTGACACTGTCTCTGGCCTGACAGCTGTGAGTGTCCTGTTTCAGTCCATATCTAAAATAAAAGGGCTCACCAGAATGCCTCTCTTTGGGCGAATGGACCCATTTGACTACTCCACAGTTGACTGAACTCAATATGTCGAGTGCCTTGGGTATTATTTCCAATCAAACAAAATAAGGGAGGAGAAAAAATGCAACGCAATTCTCTAAAGTGTTTGTGGAACTCAGACCTATAATCTTTTCCCAGTCTTACAGCCCGAAGCATGCTCGATTCCAAATTATTTATTGAGCTTGTTGATTTAGTGAAGGCTTAATTGTTACCTCATTCGTTATTCATGCTCCAGAGATTCAAATTTAATTTGAAGGTGACAGCCCCAGGTGAATCAATCAGGACTTATATTGCTAAACTGAAACAATTATCAGAGCATTGTGATTTTGGAGCCACTCTAAAGGAGATGGTGCGGGATAGGTTAGTCTGTGGCATGAACAATGACGCAATTCAACACAGATTGCTTGCAGAGGTTAACATGAATTTTAAATGAGCAATAGAGATAGAGCTGCCATTGAAAGTGCTGAAAAAGGTGCCCAAGAACTGCAGAGCGCACACGGTGGTGCCGTTCACCAGTTAGGGCAGGAACCTGCAGCCAGCCGTGGTGCCAAAACTGCCAAAGCAGCCGCAAAGCAGGAAACAATTTCAGTCACCAATAAAACAAGGTACAGAATGGGCAATCAGTGAGTAAGGCTTAAAGGGGAATGTTACCGATGCGGAAGTAACCACGCTCCTGAATCATGTAGGTTTAAGGAGGCTGTGTTTTTATTTTCACAAAAGAGGACATTTAATAAAGCAGTGCAGAGCTAAGTCAAGATCGCTGAGTAATTGATCAACCAAGGTGTTATAAGTGTAAGTATATATATATATATGTATGGAAGAGTCTCGTACTAGATATTCTGGTATTCACTCTCTGTTTAATCTAAAAACAGGCAAGATGGATCCTCTTTACTGTAATGCTCCGGGTAAATAGGAAGCCTCTTTTATGGATGAGGATACAGGGGCATCTGCCACTGTGATGGGAGAGCATAAATTTCAGTACCTAAGAGAGGGAGTCCTACCATTGAACTTGAAAATCACTTCTGCCAAACTGAAGATTCATGCAAAGCCAGCATTCCTCAACCCTGTTCGTACACTTCGATCCATCTAAAGAGTTGATATTGGTCTGTGACGCCTCTCCATATGTTATTGGTGCAGTGTTGTGCCATGAGATGGGCAACGGCTCTGAAAGGCCGATAAGGCATATGTCAAGAACCTTCTCAGAGGTCGAAATAGGCTTCTCCCAGATTTAGAAGGCAGGACTATCAGTAATCTTTGGCATTAAGAAATTCTACCAGTACTTACATGATAGACACTTTACCATTGGTTCTGACCACAATGGAGTTCAGAGGAGAGAGAGAATTCTGAGTTAAAATTACTAAGGATGAGAAGGTGCAAAGGTTGAAGTAGGAAAGCGGTGAAAGATATCTCAGTCATAAACTTGGCATAGTGCTTGGAAGGGCAGTAGAGAATGAGGATTTTATATAAGAGGCAAGGGGTTTGGAACCTGGTGAGATACTCAAAGGAAGCAAAAGTGCCAGGGCGGTAGTAGAACACACCAAGCTGTGATTGAATAAGGAAGGCTATGCTGCCACAGTTGAGGTTTAGGTGGGATAATAGTGGAAGTTACAGCCAGGTAGTGGATCCACACTGAGGGGATGTAATGAATCTAAACCAGGTTTCCATCAAGGCCATGATATTGATTCAATCATTTCCAATGGGCAGAATTCTCCCATCTGGCACGAAGTCCCATGGCAGACGTGGAGATGAGGAGTGTTTCCAACTACAGAGGCTGGTGGGAAATTGCACCCTATCTTCATGTCCTGACGTCATTAATTATGCACCCCGGAGATTAGCACCATATTCGGGTTGGGCTTAATGGACACCATAGTTAAAGGGCATCCAGCACCATTGACCCACTGTTGAAGAAAGATGATGGACTCCCAAAAAGGAAGAGGGAACACACTGAGGCTGGAAGATGGACATCCTCAATGATACTGAGGCTGGATGATCCACCTGAACAATGTCCCCCCCTCCACCAACCCCCCCGACCCCGCACACACAGCTGAGGACTTCCAGGTTGCTGGTGGTCCCCATCCTGAATTTTGGTGGCAGCCCCGGACATTTATCAGGTAACTCCTGACTTCTGCACACCACGTTGTTCCAGACACGTTTTGGACTGGTGTGCTTTCCCTCTGGTGTCAAGGTTAATTGGGCGTGGGGAGGAGATTCCAGTCAGGTCTTCATCTGCACCCCATTAGATGGATGCAAATCAGTTTCATGCCAGCCACCAATGGGATTCCCGTTCTGCCACGGTGGATACTAGCAGAAGATCCCGCAGGAAGTTCACACCAGCATGAAACCGATTCCCACAGAATTCTCTTCACCACCAACCATTTGACACACTGGCAGGGGCATGGGAGCATTCCGTCCAATAATTTCATTCATGGAACTGACCTTGTTTACAAGTGAACAGACATTCTGGAGGTGTGGAGATAGCTCACCAACTGAGAGATAAATAACTAAGCGGAGGAATAAGGGGAAGGAGGTTGGCAAGATTAGCCCCAGAGTGGGTCTGCGGCGTGTGATGGTCAAAGGGTTGGTAAGATGAGGATGGATGCAGGATGTGGGTCCCTGGCATGCACTCTCGCCTCTGGGCGGTCGTGGGTGCAAGGTCCACCCTTGAGGCTTGTGCTCAAAACCTATCCTGACATTTCAGTGCCGTACTTAGGGTATGCTACTCAGAGATGCCATATTTTGAATGATACGTTAAACAGATGCCCAATCTTCTGCCTGAATATAAAAGATAAAATGGTACAACACAAAAGGGCACTTCTCTTCACATTGTTACCTCAACAATACCTTCGCAAAACAGACATCTAGGCAGTCAATTAATATCTGTGGGATCTTGCTGTGCACAAATTGGCTTCCATATTTCCAGGCAAGTTCCAGTTTGAAATTACTTCAAATAAACTATCTAACGGCAATTTTTGAAAATCCCTAAACCATTCAGAATAGTATCAGGAATCTATTCTGTGCTTTGTCAATTTGAAGAGCTAGAAAGTCTTTTACCTTGAATCCTATGAGCAGATAATGTGTTATGTTGTGATATTGTTTCAACGCTGTCTGTGGAATACTCTTGGAGGTATCTGTGATTGTGGCTATATGGGTGGGTTTAATTAATAGGCATCGTCAATGGGAGTCTCAGTTTTTTCCATATTTACCGTGAGGCTAGGGACTAGTAGCTCCTACCAAATATAATATCAGGACCTCGATAGAAATTTCCTCTTCCGTTTCCCGCTTGGCAGTTGGCATGGTTAGCAGTTGGCATGGTTGGCAGTTGGCAAGGTTGGCAGTTGGCATGGTTGGCAGTTGGCACGGTTGGCAGTTGGCACGGTTGGCAGTTGGCATGGTTGGCAGTTGGCACGGTTGGCAGTTGGCACGGTTGGCAGTTGGCATGGTTGGCAGTCTGCTGGGTGGAAAAATCAGTTGCAGGAGGTGGTAGCCAAAGACAATTGGATGGTCACTGCCAATGGTGAGGACAGAGCTTGGGGGGGTGGGGGAGAGGGGGGGGGGGGAAGAGGGGGGGTAGGGTGTGGGAAAGTAACCAATGAAAGGAGAGATCAATGGGGAGAAATTTTAATTGTGTTTCCACACTTTGGCCACCTGATTTAAATATGATACTGACCTAAAAATGGGAAATGTCTCCTGATTTTTAACTTTTAATTTGTAACCACTGCCTGCTCCCCCCCCCCCCCCCCCCCCCCCCCGCCCTCCCCGGCACGGAGGAGGTTAACATTGAGGCTCCAGTCTCCGAGACTTGAACAGCGGAAAGATTGCTCGTTTGTCCCGAGATCTATTACATAGATACATAGAACATACAGTGCAGAAGGAGGCCATTCGGCCCATCGAGTCTGCACCAACCCACATAAGCCCTCACTTCCACCCTATCCCCAGAACCCAATAACCCCTCCTAACCTTTTTGGACACTAAGGACAATTTAGCATGGCCAATCCACCTAACCTGCACGTCTTTGGACTGTGGGAGGAAACTGGAGCACCCGAAGGAAACCCACTCAGACACGGGGAGAACGTCAGACTCCGCATAGACAGTCACCCAGTGGGGAATCAAACTTGGACCCTGGCACTATGAAGACACAGTGCTAACCATTGTGTTACCATGCTGCCCCGTTGGCATGGTTCTTATTCTTAGCTAACTGATGTCAGTCCGCTAGTTGGTCTGCATCAAGGGAATATTCCTGTTTAGCAATGCTGGGCATGAATGTAGGCCGGGGACTGCATTCCACCAGCTGCCATCTCACCTCTTGATTAACGTGGGAGTGTGTCTGTCTGATGGGCTATCGCCGAGAAACTGGGTTGTTGTCTTACTAGGAGAGGAATGAGAAAATTGAAGAGCCAATTGATAACAAAGATAAACAAGCCATGCACACTTAAAGCTCAAATACCACACTCTATTAATAACTATAGCCTAGAAATTAATTCTGTCCACATAAATAGGAGTTAATTAGCACTGTGACATTCCATCTGCTCTTTCTGCAACTCACTGCACCCTTTTAAAATAACCCAATTAATAATTTAATTGAAGGTAACTAATGCTACAAGTGCATCACGTGTCATTTGTTTATATCAATAACTGATTATTTTTACAGTTGTTCCTGGGTTGTGAGGCAGTATTTATTGGCAATCTCTAAGCACCCTGATGACAATTAATCAAACATTAGCATGTGGGCAGCATGGTGGCATAGTGGTTAGCACTGCTGCTTCACAGCTCCAGGCACCTGGGTTCAATTCCGGCCTTGGGTGACTGTGTGGAGTTTGCACTTTCTCCCCGTATCTGCATGAGTTTCCTCCAGCTGCTCCGGTTTCCTCTCACAGTACAAAGATGTGCAGGTTAGGTGCATTGGCCATGGTAAATTGCCCCTTAGTGTCCAAAAGGTTAGGTGGGGAATGTCTTAATATACACCAGTATATCATGGTGCAGACACACACTGATGGACACACACAGGGACCAATCAACATGTACAAACACCGCAGCCAATCACCAGTTAGAATACACACACTATAAAGGCAGAGGGCACCACAGTTCCCACTCATTCTGGGTGCTGCCTCTGAGTGTAACAAGAACTCATCCAGCCCAGCACAGACTCACCACGTGCTGAGAGAATCAACTGGTTCGGACAAGGCTTAGGTCTCTAGTTTAAGTTAGCATCATTTAGACCCACAGTCATCGTGTGTTAGTTAGTTAGAAGTTAGTTAATAAAATTGAGTTGAACCTTCATCAGTGTTGGAAGTGTCTGTTCATCTCTCAAGTCTACACTAGCCAACACTTCATGGTACCAGAAGTTGAGGGATGCTAGCACTTCCGAGTCCTACCTTTCAGTGATCTGCCTTCCACCAGTCTCGTGCCATCCTACAGAATGGATTCCGTTCGCCCACCGCCGCCTCTCCGCATTGCCAGGAATCTGGGCTCGACTGGAAACTTTATAAATAGCGCTTCCAGCTGTACCGCGAGGCCATGGACCTGGAAGCTGCCTCGGACGCACGGAAGATTGCTCTCTTCCTCGCCACAGCCGGGGACAATGCTCTGCACATCTTCAACTCGCTCACCTTCGCTGAGGGGAGGACAAATCAAAGTTCAAGACTGTTATTTTAAAGTTCGACAGCCACTGCGAGGTCGAGGTTAACGAGAGCTTCGAGAGATACATGTTTCAGCAGTGAATTCAGGGTAAGGATGAGCCTTTCCAGTCCTTTATTACCCACCTCCGCATCCTTGCGCATTCCTGCAACTACGGGTCCACCTCTGACTCCATACTCCGTGACCAGATTGTTTTTGGTGTTCAATCTGAGCCCCTGCGCCATCAGCTACTAAAAGTAAAGCAGCTCACTCTCTCCACGGCCATTGAGACATGTGTACTTCATGAACATGCCTCAACGCGCTACTCCTGCATCCAGGCCGCTGAAACGGCGGGGCAAGCCGCTTACGAGGCAGAACGGGTCCAAATGATTAAATCTTTTCAGGCTCTGGATCTGAACGATGGTGGCCATTTTGCGCGCTTTTCGCGGAGTCCCGCGCTGACATGCAGCGAACGTGGTGACGTCACGGACCGCTTCGCGCAGATGCGCACCTCGCTGGATCGTCCCGTGCATGCGCGGTGGCGCGCCGAACGTCCCGACGCTCCGGCGTGCGGCAACTGCGGCTCCGCCCACTTAAAGCGGCAATGCCCCGCGAAGTCCCGGCGCTGCCTGCAGTGTGGTAAATGAGGCCACTACGCTGCAATGTGCAGGTCCTCCCTGCCTACTGTTTTTAGGAGGTCCACCCAGCCCCACAGAGACGTCAGGGCTATCTAGCCTGCCATCAATGAACCTACTCCAGACCTTGCTTCCGACTGTGCCTGCAATGACCCACAGATCCCGTTCCAAGTTGGCATCGTTACCACGAACAGGATGTCCCCCAAGCGTGGCACCAAACCCGTCCACATTCACAGCATAAAACAGGATGATGAGTGGTGTGCCACCCTTACGGTCAACCGATCCCCTGTCAGGTTGCGCCTGGACACTGACGTTTCCGCCAATCTCATTGCGTCGTCTGATTTGCGCAAACTCTGCGTCCAGCTGTCTGTCCTGCCATCTGCGTGTAAATTACTTGACTACAATGGCAATGCCATCACTGCCAGTGGGTCCTGCCACCTTGAGGTGACACATCGTGCTCACAGTCATTCTCCCGTTCGAGATTGTTGCTGCCTCAAAAGCCTCCTTTTGTACTGATTAGAGAAGGTAGTGAAGTGAAGGAATGAAAGGGTGCCTACGAGAGAGCAAATATATGGTCATGCTGCTGAGAGGGAGGGAGGGACAGAGTGAGTGAGTGGAGTGAGTCTCACAAATATGTGCAAAAACTATAGAGTAGTAATATTGGGGAGTTTTATCCCAATCTATTTGGTTAATTAATCTTTTTTTAAAATAAATTTAGAATACCCAATTCATTTTTCCAATTAAGGGGCAATTTAGTGTGGCCAATCCACCGAGCCTGCACATCTTTGGGTTGTGGGGATGAAACCCACACAAAACCGGGGAGAACGTGCAAACTCCATACACAGAGTGATCCTTGGTTAATTAATCTTAAAGAACAGGGAGACTTTCTGAAGTGTTTGCGGGAACTTCTTTGACCAGTATGTTCACAATCCAACTAGCATGGAGACAATGCTGGATCTGGTGTTGAGAAATGAGGTGGGCCAAGTGTGGGGAGAATTTGGGTAAGAGTGATCATTGTATAGCTATTTAGATGAGCAAGGAACAATTTGAAGCACAATTTCTAACTAGAACATAGAACATAGAACAGTACAGCACAGAACAGGCCCTTCGGCCCTCGATGTTGTGCCGAGCAATGATCACCCTACTTAAACCCACATATCCACCCTATACCCATAACCCAACAATCCCCCCATTAACCTTACACTATGGGCAATTTAGCATGGCCAATCCACCTAACCCGCACATCTTTGGACTGTGGGAGGAAACCGGAGCACCCGGAGGAAACCCACGCACACACGGGGAGGACGTGCAGACTCCACACAGACAGTGACCCAGCCGGGAATCGAACCTGGGACCCTGGAGCTGTGAAGCATTGATGCTAACCACCATGCTACCGTGAGGCCCCTAAGAGGATTAACTTCAAAGGGATGAGGATGGATTGAACCAGAGTAAAATGGAACCAAAGAATGACAGGAAAGCCTGTCACAGCACAATGGATAATTGTTAGGATGTGATGTTTCATATATAGGCTAGCTTGGTTAGCACTGTAGCTTCACGGTGCCAGGGTTCTGGGTTTGATTACTGGCTTGGGCCACTGTCTGTGCGGAGTCTGCAAAGGTGGCAAAGAAAGGGTGTAGGGATATTTCCCATTGAGACCATAAGACATAGAAGCAGAATTAGGTCATTCGGCCCATCGAGTGTGCTCCGCCATTCAATCATGACTGATATGTTTCACCCTCATTCTCCTGCCTTCTCCCCCTACCCCGATCCCCTTATTAATCAAGAACCTATCTATCTCTTTCTTACTCAGTGATTTGGCCTCCACAGCCTTCTATGGCAATGAGTTCCAGATTCACCACCCTCTCCATGTCCACTCTATCTAGGCCTCTCAGTATTCTGTAAGTTTCAATGAGCTCCCCCTCATCCCTCTGAATTCCATTGAGTACAGACCCAGAATCTTCAACTACTTCTCATATGACAAGCTCTTCATTCCAGGGTTCATTCTTGTGAACCTCCTCTGGACCGTTCCAAGGTCAGCACATCCTTCCCTAGATATGGGGTTCAAAACTGCTCACAATATATGGGGAAAAGGCAAGAGAATGGGGATGAGAAAAATATCAGCCATGATTGAATGGCAGAGCAGACTCGATGGCTGAGTTGTCTAATTCTGCTCCTATGACATATGGTCTTAGTGTAGGAGCCGGGGAAGATTAACGTGACGTTCAGGGAGTATTATGAGAAGTTATATAGAGCTGATCCGGTTGCTGAGTAAGGGGATATGAGTGTTTTTTGGATGAGCTGGAATTCTCAATGCTGGATGAGGAGGAGGGCAGGTGCTGGAGGAGCTGCTACGGCTGAGAGAGATGATGGATAGCATAAAAGGGGATGATGTCGGGGAAGGCCCTTGGGCCTGACCGTTTCCTGGCGGAGTTCTGTAAGGAGTTCACGATGGAGTTGGCACCACATTTACGAGTGATATTTAGCCAGGCCCTGGAGAAGGTGGAGCTACCGGAGACACTGACCCGGGCATTGATAATGCTAATCTCAAAGAAGGGGAAGGATCTGTTGGACTGTGGGTCAGACAGGCCCATATCACTGTTAAACACGGATGAGGAAGTGTTGGCTAAGTTAGTGGCAGGGAGAATGGAAGGAGGCATTCCAGGAGTGTTCGAAGAGGACCAAACAGGTTTTGTAAAGGGCAGGGAGCTTTCCAGTAACATTAGTTGGGGGAGAAGGTTAAGGGTGACTTTAGGAGATGGGATACGTCACACTTGACACTGGTGGGAAGGGTCCAGGTGGTAAAAATGAACGTTAGGCCAAGGTTTGTGTTTGTATTCCAAACCCTCCCCATCTTCAATCTGAAGACCTTTTACTGGAAACTGGGTGCAGCGATTTTGGAGTTTATATGGGCGGGGAAGGTACCCAGGGTGAAGAGGGCCCTGTTACAGAGGCAGAGGCAGAAAGGCAGGTGATAAATCTGTTGCACCACTATTGAGCTGCAAATGCGGAGAAGGTGAGGCAGTGTTAGGAAGTTAAGGGGTTAGATTGTGTTAGGATGGAGGAGGAGTCCTGTAGGGGGTCCAGCCTGAGGACCAAGGCCTGAAGGACAGTGGTGCTTCCGCTGGCACCGAGGAGGTACATGGTGAGCCTGGTGGTACAGTCCACGATTAGGCATGGAACCAGTTGAGATGGATGAGTTGTCAGTGCTAACACCACTGTGTGGGAACTATGGGTTTAAGCCAGGGGAGATGGATGGTATGTATAGGAGGTGGAGAGAGGTGGGGCTGGTGAGGGCAAGAGATTTATATCTGGAGGAGAGGTTTGCAAGTCTGGAAGAGCTGCGGGAGAAGGTGGAGTTGCCAAAGGGAAGTGAGTTCAGGTATTTGCACAGAAGGAATGGAGAGGGTTTCCCAAGGTCCCGGAGTATACCTTGTTGCTGCTCCCGGATGTGCAAAGGGAGGGTGGGATCAGGATATATGGGTGGCTGACGGAGCAGGGGTGATGCAGGTGGTGATTAAGGAGAAATGGGAGGAGGAGCTGGAAGGGGCGGATAGGATAGGGATTGTGGAGTGTGGCAGTGTGCAGGGTCCATTCGACCTCATTGTGTGCAAGGATGAGTTTGGTTCAGTTTAAGGTGGTGCATAGGGTGCATATGACTTGGGTGAGGATGAGTGGATTCTTCCAGGGGGTGGCAGGCAAGTGTGAGAAGTGTGGGCAAGGACCAGGAAATTATGCACACATGATCTGGGGCTGTGAGAAGTTGGAAAGATAGTGTGTGTGTGTGTGTGTGGGGAGGAGGGGGGGGGGGGGGGGCTGTTTGGGATGTTATCAAAGATTGGGGAGGTAGAAGCCGGGCCGAACCCGATGGTGGAGATTTCTGGCGCATAAAAAATGTGTGAGCTGATGGAGGGGAGGAAGGCCGATCTTGTGGCCTTCGCCTCTCTTGTTGCCCGGTGATGGATTCTGTTGGACTGGCGGTCGGCAACGCCACCGGGGGTGGGGGCCTGGCTGGGGGACCTGTATGACTTTCCCCGGCAGGAAAAGATCAAGTTTGAATTGAGGGGATCATCGGAGGCCTTTGAGACATGATGGGGACTGTTCATGACCACGTTGGAGGAATTGTTCGTTGTGGGAGGGTGGAGTCGGGGGGGGGGGGGGGGGGGGGGGGGCCTGCACAAACTGTTAATTGTTAGGTGCGGAGAATGCTTTCTGATTTATTTATGTTTTTGTACATTTGAATATGTTTGGAATAAAGTACATTTAAAAAAAAAACATGCTTCATTACAGAATGTTAGATCCAAGACCGATTTTTCCAAGTCAATTCCACACCTATTCCTCCAACAATCTGTCAAGAAAACATTCTACAAACTGACCTTCTGGACCATTCTTCCAAGTTTAATTGTCCCAGTCTATATGAAGATTAAAACCCCTGAAAAATATTACATTTCTTTTCTTACAGACTTCAAGAATGTCTGTTTGAATGCTCTGCCCAATAGTACAAATGCACGTATATTGCCTTGCAGTGATTAATTTTGCAATACTTTCATTCTTTTCCTGGCTTTCTAAGGGACATTTTGCCACTTTAATCTTCCTCCTTCACATCTGTCTTCACAACACTTTTAGCCACAATCTTGATACAGTTATGGGCAAGGAAAGCTGCTCGCAATGTATTAACCTTACCGAGAACCTACACTTAGTTATCTTTTCAGAGCTGAATGTTATGTGCTTCAGTTTTGTTCTTTCTCTCGTCCAATTCCGAAATGCTTTCTGTTGAATTCTGAGGCACGAGCAATTCCTTCAGGATTGCAATCAAGAATTACTTTCAGTGGTAGCAGACATGCACTCCTTATAATAAAGCCCTCATTCATAATGCATGGAAACCTCACTGCCATGAGGGAGAAAGCAGCCTACAAGATAAAACCACTACCAGTCCCAATTTCCATCTGTGTGCTCAGTGCCCACACACTCTTAACTGTGCTGCTGTGTAAGTGGTCAGAGGGGTAATTACACATGCCTTTTACTCCCATTGTATTCACTTCTGGTGATAAACAGGACCTGAATAATTCCTTATAGTGTCTGAATACCTGGTCAATCCAGTCTCTGGAATTATTTTACAATAAAAAGGTTAAGGTAATAAATATTCAAAATGGCGCCGTTCTAAATATTTGTTATTCTGATTTTGTTTCCCAGGCAGTCTCATTTTCCAAAATGTGCTTCAGTAAATGAGAGTGCAGGATATATTTATCACACTGCAGTGATATGGGGAAAATGCCGCGCAGTGTGCTAATAGGTTTGAGACATCTTTTTGCCTCAAGGGCATATGGCATGTGACTTTGCGGTGGATGCTGTTCAGCTGTTAAATCTTCATTTTAAAAAACAATTATTCCAAACACAGTCAGATACAAACAACAAATAACATCTCAAAATTAATGTGTTACACACAGTTTGTAAATTTTTCCCCATTTTGCAACCTTAACGCTCAGCCCCCCCCCCCCCCCCCCACACCTCACCTCCCTCCACCCCCCACCCCCTCCCCCACCTCACTGGCGACAAGCAAGTCCTCAAACATGGACAGAAATGGCCTCCATCGCGCATAAAAACTTTCTTCCGATCCCTCAGGGCGAACTTGATTTTTTTTCCAAACTCAAAAATTCGTACAATTCGACCAACCACACCTCGACCCCCGACATTGCTGCCAACCTCCAGCTTAATAGAATCCGTCTCCAGGTAATCAGAGAAACAAATCCTTCCCCTTCATATCCATTACCTCCGGCATGTCCGACACCTCAAAAATTGCTACCAAAGGGCATCGCGTCATCCTGCCCCCCCCCCCTCCCCCCACTATCCCTGACAGAGTCTTGAATACCGCCGCCCAGAAATCCTCCAGCTTTGCACACCCACAAATCATGAGTGTGGTTCGCCGGCCCCCTCCCACACCTCTTACACACATCCTCCGTTCCCGGGAAAAACCCACTTGTCCGAATCCGTGACATATGAACCCTGTGTACCACCTTGAATTGCATCAGGCTCATCCTCACACAAGAGGAGGTCAAGTTGACCCGATGCATTATCTCTCTCCAGGTCCCCCACCCCAGCTCGATTCCAAGCTCTTCCTCCCACTTCTGCTTGATCCCTTCCACGAGAGCCTTCCCCTTCCCCCCCCAACCACCCATAGATATCACCAATATTCTCCCCCCCCCCCCCCCCCCCCCCCCTCACTCATCCTGAACCAACAACCTTTCTAAAAGCGTATACTCTGGTAAATGAGGAATCAAGGGTAACTCCTGGCGCGCAAAGTCCTGCACCTGTGAATACCTAAACTCACTCCCCCTCGGCAACTCAAACATCTCCCACAATTCTTCCAACCCTACAAACTTACCCTCAGCGAACAGGTCCCCTATCAGCTCTATCCCTTTCCCAGACCACCTCCTATACATCACAACCATTTCCCCAGGTATAAACCTGTGGTTCCCACATATAGAGGCCCGCACTGGCATATGCCTCAACTTAAAATGCCTCCTTAACTGGTTCCAAATTATAATACCGCCGGGCTGCTAGTATACCTCCGTGGAAAAACGGGAGTGGGGCCATCGCCAAGACTCTCAAACCCACCTCCTTGCAAGAGACCTCCTCCACCTGCATCTATTCTGATCCCCCCTCTCCTCACCATCATCCCAGCTTCCTGGCATTCGTCACCCAGCAGTAATGGAGCAGGTTTGGTATCGCCAGCCCTCCCCATCCACCTACCCCTCTGCAGGAAGGCCCTGCCAATCCTCGGCGTCTTGCCGGTTCACACAAACTCAGGGATCAATTTGTCCACCCATCCGGAAAAACACCTCACGAAGAAATATTGGCAGCGATTGAAAAATAAATAAAAACCTTGTCTGCACGTTCATTTTGACGGTCTGCACCCTCCCGCCAATGATAGCAGCGGGGCAGCTAACCTCTTCAGATCCCCTTTAGCCCACACTACCAGACCAGTCAGATTTCATTGATGCATAGCTGCCCAGTCATGAGCCATCTGAATTCGATTTTACTTATTCATTTATTGTCACATATACCGAGGTACAGTGAAAAACAGTGTTCTGCGTACAGATCGCTCCATAACATGAATACATAGAACATACTATAAGCACACAGTGTAAATACATAAAGATAAGACATCGGGTGTAGCATGCGGAATATAGTACTACAACTGTAGAGAATATGTAGAGAGAGATCAGGGCGGGATTCTCCGAACCCCCACGCAGGTCGGCGGCCGCTAGCAGCGGCCACCCAGGCGATTCTCCGGCCCGCGATGGGCCAAATGGCCGCCCGTTTTACGCATGTCCCACCGGCGTAAATTAAGGTAGGTACTTACCGGCAGGACCTGGCTGCGTGGGCGGACTCCGGGGTCCTCGGGGGGGGGAGGGGGGGGGGGGGGGGCGGAGGGATCTGTCTTCGGGATGTACCCCCACGGTGGCCTGGCACGCAATTGGGGCCCACCAATCCACGGGCAGGCCTGTGCCGTGGGGGCACTCTTTCTTCCCCATCGGCCACTGTGGTCCTCCGCCATGGCCGACGCGGAGATGAACCCCCCCTTGCGTATGCGGTGGGATGACACCAGCACATGCCGGCGCTCCCGCGCATGCGCCAACTCGTGCAGGCCGGCGGAGGACCTTCGGCAGCGGTTGGCATAGCGCCAAGCCCCTTCCCCGCCAGCCGGCGCGGCGCAAACCATCCCGGCGCCAGCCTAGCCCCTGAACGTCTGAGGATTCCGCACCTTTGGGGCAGCCCGACACCGGAGTGGTTCACACCACTCCTCGGTGCCAGAGTTGCCCACCCCGCCAATTCCCGCAGAATCCCGCCCCAGTTCAGTCCATAAGAGGGTCATTCAGGAGACTGGTAACAGCGGGGAAGAAGCTGTTTTGCAATCCATCCATGAGTGTTCTCAAACTTTTGTATCTTCTGCCCAACGGAAGAGGTTGGAAGGGAGAATAACCTGGGTGGAAGGGGTCTTTGATTATGCTGCTCGCTTTCCCAAGGCAGCAGGAGGTGTAGACAGAGTCAATGGATGGGAGGCGGGCTCACGTGATGGACTGGGCTGTATTCACGGCTCTCTGTAGTTTCTTACGCTCTTGGGTCGAGCAGTTGCCATACCAAGCTGTGATGCAGCCAGATGAGATGCTTTCACTATAGTACATCTATAAAAATTGGTAAAAGTCGTTGTGGACATCCGAATTTCCTTAATTTCCTGAGGAAGTTAAGGCGCTGTCGTGCTTTCCTGGTCGTAGCATCGATATGGGTGGACCAGGACAAATTGTTGGTGATATTTACACCAAGGAATTTGAAGCTATCAACCATCTCCACCTCGGCACCATTGATACAGACAGGAGTGTGGACAACACTTCGCTTCTTGAAGTCAATAGCCAGCTCCTTTGTTTTCTTGACATTGAGGGAGAGGGCAGCACGGTGGCGCAGTGGGTTAGCCCTGCTGCCTCATGGCGCCGAGGTCCCAGGTTCGATCCTGGCTCTGGGACACTGTCTGTGTGGAGTTTGCACATTCTCCCTGTGTTTGCGTGGGTTTCGCCCCCACAACCCAAAAGATGCGCAGGCTAGGTGGATTGGCCACGCTAAATTGTCCCTTAATTGGAAAAAATTAATTGGGTACCCTAAACAAATGTTTTAAGTTTATAAAGAGAGAGATTGTTGTCATTGCACCATGCCACTAAGTTCTCTATCTCCCTCTTATACTCTGACTCATCGTTGTTGGAGATCCGACCCACTATAGTCGTGTCATCAACAAACTTGTAGATAGAATTAAAGCTGAATTATTCCACACAGTCGTGTGTTTATAAGGAGTTTAGTAAGGGGCTAAGTATGCAACCTTGTGGGGCCCCAGTATTGAGGACACTAAGGGTAATTTATCATGGCCAATCCACCTAACCTGCACACCTTTGGACTGTGGGAACGAAACCGGAGCACCCGGACGAAACCCACGCAGACACGGGGAGAATGTGCAGACTCCGCACACACAATGACCCAAGCCGGCAATCGAACCTGGGACCCTGGAGCTGTGAAGCAACTGTGCTAACCACTATACTACCGTTCCACTCCACCCGATCAAAAGCCTTCTTCCCATCTATTGATACGATTACCTCCAGCAACCTAATCCACGACGGGGCCATAACCACATTTCAATAGCCTCCTGATATTACTTGACAATTGCCGCCCCTTAACAAACCCCGTCTGACCCTCCGAGACCACACCCGGCACACACCCCTTTAACCCCCTCGCAATAGCTCTGCCAATACTTTCACATACGTATTCAACAACGAGATGGACCTATAGGACCCACACTCCGGTCGGATCTTCATCCTTCTTTGGGATCAAAGAAATAGATGTCTGTATCAGCGTAGCAGCAACTCCCCCTTCGTCAATGACTCATGAAACATATTCAAAAGGTGGGGTGTCAATTCCCCCAAACTGCTTCTAAAATTCAATCAAGGAGCCTCTGGCCCCGGTACTTTCCCACATTGCATCAGCCCCACACACTCCATTATCTCCCGCAGTCCCGATGGCCCCTCCACTTTCTGTCGCTTCCATCTTCTGGAACACCAACCCATCCAAAAACCATCTCATATTTGTGTCCTCCCCACTAGGCTCTGATCTATCCGGAGTTGTCACCAACCCTCCCACCCCCCACCTCCTCCACCCCCCACCCCACCCCACCCCACCCCCTCATCTCCAACACACCCCCCCCCCCCCCCCCCCCCCCCCCCGTGGCTCTCACTGCACAATTTTCCATGTCGCTGCCTGTCAGCTCAACTAGGTGAATAGCCGCCACCCCATGCTCTTATTGAATCCTCCTTGACTGGCGAAGCTGACACACTGCCTTCCCCATTGTTAGCCGATCACATTGCCCCTGCAATTCCTTCCTTTTCGCCAACGACTCCCTCGTCAGGGCCACCAAATACCTATGATCCACATCCAATACACTCTGCCTTCCCTCTGTCTCAACTCTATCCCCATAGGCCTGAAAGGAGATAACCACCCTTTGAACCACCTCCTTCGAAGCCTCCCAGAACATGGTTGCAGACACCTCCCCATTTTGACTGAACTCCAGTAGTTCCTTATCGCCAATGCCATCTTATCACAAAGCTTCTTTTTTTTTTAAATAATTTTTATTGAGATTTTCAAAAAACATCAAAAACAGAAAATAACAATAAGAAAACCGTATTAACAACAACAAAAAGAAAAACACAATAACCCACAAAGCCAAACACCACCACCCCCCCCCCCCCCCAGTAACTACAAAATGAAGAAATAGATTAGCACCCAGCATATTCAATAAACACATATACACATTTCTCCCCTCCCCCGAAACAAACACCCCTCCCCTCCCTCCCCCTCCCCTCCCCTCCCTCCCCTCCTCCCCTCCCCTCCCCTCCTCCCCCCTCCCCCTCCCCTCCCCTCCCCCCTCCCCCTCCCCTCCCTCCCCTCCCCTCCCCTCCTCCCCCATCCCTCTCCCCCCCCCCCTCCCCCCCCCCCCCCCCCCTCCTCCCCTCCCCTCCCCTCCCCTCCCTCCCCGGGTTGCTGCTGCTGCCGGCCTATTTTCCTACCGTTCTGCCAGGAAGTCAAGGAAAGGCTGCCACCGCCTAAAGAACCCTTGTACTGATCCCCTCAGGGCAAATTTCACCCTCTCCAATTTGATGAACCCTGCCATATCATTGATCCAGGCCTCCACGCTTGGGGGTCTCGCATCCTTCCATTGAAGCAAGATCCTACGCTGGGCTACTAGGGACGCAAAGGCCAGAACACCGGCCTCTTTCGCCTCCTGCACTCCCGGCTCCACTGCAACCCCAAAAATTGCGGATCCCCAGCCTGGCTTGACCCTGGATCCTACCACCCTTGACACCGTCCTTGCTACCCCCTTCCAAAATTCCCCCAGCGCTGTGCATGCCCACAACATATGGGCATGGTTCGCTGGGCTCCCCGAGCACCTAGCACACCTGTCTTCGCCCCCGAAAAACCTACTCATCCTCGTCCCGGTCATGTGGGCCCTATGCAGCACCTTGAACTGTATGAGGCTAAGCCTCGCACAGGAAGAGGAGGAATTCACTCTTTCCAGGGCATCCGCCCAAGTCCCCTCCTCAATCTCCTCACCGAGCTCCTCTTCCCATTTACCCTTCAGCTCCTCCACCGAGGCCTCGTCCACCTCCTGCGTGACGTGGTACACGTCCAAAATCCTCCCCCCTCCAACCCACACCCCCGAGAGCACCCTATCTTTTTTTTAAATAATTTTTATTGAGATTTTCAAAAAACATCAAAACAGAAAATAACAACAAGAAAACCGTATTAACAACAACAAAAAGAAAAACACAATAACCCACAAAGCCAAACACCACCCCCCCCCCCCCCCCAGTAACTACAAAAAGAAGAAATAGATTAGCACCCGGCATATTCAATATACACATGTACACATTTCTCCCCTCCCCCGAAACAAACCCCCCTCCCCTCCTCCCCCTCCCTCCCCTCCTCCCCCTCCCTCCCCCCTCCCCTCCCCCTCCCCTCCCCCTCCCCTCCCCCCTCCCCTCCTCCCTCCCCCTCCCCTCCCCCCTCCCCTCCTCCCTCCCCTCCCCTCCCCCTCCTCCCTCCCCTCCCCTCCCCCCTCCCCCTCCCCTCCTCCCTCCCCTCCCCCTCCCCTCCCCCTCCCCCCTCCCCTCCTCCCTCCCCCTCCTCCCCTCCTCTCCTCCCCCCCTCCCCTCCCCCCTCCCCTCCCCCCCCTCCCCCCACGTGCAGAAGAAGCCCCTCCACCTGCCGCCTGGCAAACGCCCTAACCTGCATGTACCTAAACATGTTCCCCGGGGGGAGCCCAAACTTCCCCTCTAACTCACCCAGGCTCGCAAACATTCCATCCACAAACAGGTCCCTCAACCTCCTAATACCTACCCTGTATCAGCCAAGAAACCCGCCATCGATGCTCCCTGGTACAAACCGGTGGTTCCCCCGTATCGGGCCCCCCCCCCCCCCACTTCCCACCTATGCCGTCTCCATTGCCCCCAAATTTTGAGGGTAGCCGCCACCACCGGGCTAGTGGTATACCTCGTTGGAGGGAGTGGCAACGGTGCCGTTACCAGCGCCTCCAGGCTCGTGTCCACGCAGGACACTATCTCCATCCTCTTCCATGCTGCCCCTGCCCCGTCCATTACCCAATTATGCACCAACGCTGCATTGGCAGCCCAATATTACCCACAGAGGTTGGGCAACGCCAGCCCCCGCCTATCCCTGCCCCGCTCCAAAAACACCGTTCTCACCCTCGGAGTCCCATGCGCCCATACAAATCCTGTAATACTCCTATTGATCCTCCTAAAAAAGGCCTTTGGGATAAGGATGGGGAGGCACTGGAATAGGAACAAAAACCTCAGGAGCACCGTCATCTTGACGGACTGCACCCTGCCCGCCAGCGACAGCGGCAACATTTCCCATCTTTTAAACTCCTCCTCCATTTGCTCCACCAGCCTAGTGAGGTTAAGTTTGTGAAGGGCCCCCCAGCTCCTAGCCACCTGGTCTCCCAGGTACCGAAAGCTCCTCCCTGCCCTTTTCAGTGGGAGCCTACCAATCCCCTCCTCTTAATCCCCCGGGTGCACGACGAACAGCTCGCTCTTACCCAGGTTGAGCTTGTACCCTGAAAAGCCCCCAAATTCCCTAAGAATCTTCATCATCTCCGGCATTCCCCCCACTGGGTCCGCCACATATAGCAACAAATCATCTGCGTATAATGACACTCGGTGCTCCTCCCCACCCCGCACCAGACCCCTCCAATTCCTCCACTCCCTCAATGTCATGGCCAGGGGCTCAATTGCCAACGCAAAGAGCAAGGGGGACAGGGGATACCCCTGTCTCGTCCCCCGGTACAACCGAATGTACTCCGATCTCCTCCTATTCATGGCTACGCTCGCCATCGGGGCCTCACCCAACTGACAAACCCCTCCCCGAACCCAAACCTTTCCAGCACCTCCCACAAGTACCCCCGCTCAACCCTATCAAAGGCCTTCTCCGCGTCTAATGCTACCACTATCTCCGCCTCCCCTTCTACTGCCGGCATCATTATAACATTCAGAAGCCTATGTATATTGGTGTTCCGCTGCCTTCCCTTCACAAACCCCGTCTGGTCCTCATGAATGACTCCCGGCACACAGTCCTCTATCCTTGTGGCCAAGATCTTCGCCAACAGCTTGGCATCCATATTTAACAACGAGATCGGCCTATACGATCCACACTGCAGGGGGTCCTTGTCCCGTTTAAGGATCAAGGAAATCAGCGCCCATGACATAGTCGGGGGCAAAGCCCCCCCCCCCCTTGCCTCAATAAAGGTCCTAACCAACAGGGGGCCCAGCAGGTCTGCGTACATTTTGTAAAATTCGACTGGGAACCCATCCGGCCCTGGCGCCTTCCTCAACTGCATGCTGTCTATCCCTTTGACCCGCTCCTCCAGCTCAACCGGCGCCCCCAGCCCCTCCACCTGTCCCTCCTCCACCTTCGGAAATCTCAGCCTGTCAAAAAAGCGCCCCATTCCACCCACCCCTCCACCGGGGGCTTGGACCGGTACAATTCCCCATAAAAGTCCCTGAAGACCCCATTAATGTCCACCCCCCCTTCGCACCACATTGCCTCCCCTATCCGTCACTCCACCAATCTCCCTGGCCGCATCTCAGTTACGGAGCTGATGCGCCAGCATCCTACTCGCCTTCTCCCCATATTCGTACACCGCTCCCTGTACCTTCCTCCACTCAGCTTCCGCCTTTCTGGTGGTCAGCAAGTCGAACTTGGCCTGAAGATTACGTCGCTCCCTCAGCAGTCCCTCCTCCGGAGCCTCCGCGTATCTCCTGTCCACCCTCACCATCTCCCCACCAACCTCTCCCTCTCTCTTTGCTCTCCCTTCTCCCTATGAGCTCGGATGGAAATCAACTCCCCTCTAATCACCGCCTTCAATGCCTCCCAAACCGTCCCCATTCAGACCTCCCCATTATCATTGGCCTCTAAGTCCCACCTCCAGGCGCCAGAGCGGGCGCTGGTCCCTCTCTTCCCCCAGCTCTAGGTCTACCCAGTGCGGGCCATGGTTCAAAATGACTATGGCCGAATACTCGGCATCCTCCACCCTCGAAATCAGCCCCCTGCTCAGAACAAAAAAATCGATCCGGGAATAGGCTTTATGCACGTGGGAGAAAAATGAATACTCCCTGGCCCTCGGCCTTGCGAACCTCCAAGGATCCACCCCCCCCCCATCTGATCCATAAACCCCCTCAACACCTTAGCCGCCGCGGGCCTCCTGCCCGTCCTGGACATGGATCGATCCAATGGGGGATCCAGCACTATGTTAAAGTCCCACCCCCCTAGTATCAGGCCCCCCATCTCTAAATCCGGAATGCGGCCCAACATGCGCCGCATAAAACCCGCATCGTCCCACTTTGGGGCATAGACATTCACCAGCACCACCCGCTCCCCTTGCAACTTGCCGCTCACCATCACATATTTCCCGCCACTGTCAGCCACCACCTTCGACGCCTCAAACGACACCCTTTTTCTCACTAGAATCGCCACCACCCGATTTTTTGCACCCAGCCCTGAATGAAACACCTGGCCTACCCATCCCTTCCTCAGTCTAACCTGGTCCGCCACCTTCAGGTGCGTCTCCTGGAGCATAGCCACATCCGCCTTCAGCCCCTTCAGGTGCGTAAACACCCAGGTCCGTTTGACCGGCCCATTCAGCCCCCTCACATTCCAAGTTATCAGCCGGATCATAAGACCATAAGACATAGGAGTGGAAGTAAGGCCATTCGGCCCATCGAGTCCACTCCACCATTCAATCATGGTTGATTTCAACTCCATTTACCTGCTCTCTCCCCATAGCCCTTAATTCCTCGAGAAATCAAGAATTTATCAATTTCTGTCTTAAAGACACTCAATGTCCCGGCCTCCACCGCCCTCTGTGGCAATGAATTCCACAGACCTACCACTCTCTGGCTGAAGAAATTTCTCCTCATCTCTGTTCTAAAGTGACTCCCTTTTATTCTAAGGCTGTGCCCCCGCGTCCTAGTCTCCCCTGCTAATGGAAACAACTTCCCTACGTCCATCCTATCCAAGCCATTCATTATCTTGTACGTTTCTATTAGATCTCCCCTCAACTTCCTAAACTCCAATGAATATAATCCCACGATCCTCAGACGTTCATCGTATGTTAGGCCTACCATTCCTGGGATCATCCGTGTGAATCTCCGCTGGACCCGCTCCAGTGCCAGTATGTCCTTCCTGAGGTATGGGGCCCAAAATTGCTCACAGTATTCTAAATGGGGCCTAACTAGTGCTTTATAAAGCCTCAGAAGTACATCCCTGCTTTTATATTCCAAGCCTCTTGAGATAAATGACAACATTACATTTGCTTTCTTAATTACGGACTCAACCTGCAAGTTTACCTTTAGAGAATCCTGGACTAGGACTCCCAAGTCCCTTTGCACTTTAGCATTATGAATTTTGTCACCGTTTAGAAAATAGTCCATGCCTCTATTCTTTTTTCCAAAGTGCAAGACCTCGCACTTGCCCACGTTGAATTTCATCAGCCACTTCTTGGACCATTCTCCTAAACTGTCTAAATCTTTCTGCAGCCTCCCCACCTCCTCAATACTACCTGCCCCTCCACCTATCTTTGTATCATCGGCAAACTTGGCCAGATCGTTAATATATAAAGAGAACAGCTGTGGCCCCAACACTGAACCCTGCGGGACACCACTTGTCACCGGTTGCCATTCCGAAAAAGAACCTTTTATCCCAACTCTCTGCCTTCTGTCTGACAGCCAATCGTCAATCCATGTTAGTACCTTGCCTCGAATACCATGGGCCCTTATTTTACTCAGCAGTCTCCCGTGAGGCACCTTGTCAAAGGCCTTTTGGAAGTCAAGATAGATAACATCCATTGGCTCTCCTTGGTCTAACCTATTTGTTATCTCTTCAAAGAACTCTAACAGGTTTGTCAGGCACGACCTCCCCTTACTAAATCCATGCTGACTTGTCCTAATCCGACCCTGCACTTCCAAGAATTTAGAAATCTCATCCTTAACGATGGATTCTAGAATTTTGCCAACAACCGAGGTTAGGCTAATTGGCCTATAATTTTCCATCTTTTTTCTTGTTCCCTTCTTGAACAGGGGGGTTACAATAGCGATTTTCCAATCCTCTGGGACTTTCCCTGATTCCAGTGACTTTTGAAAGATCATAACTAACGCCTCCACTATTTCTTCAGCTATCTCCTTTAGAACTCTAGGATGTAGCCCATCTGGGCCCGGAGATTTATCAATTTTCAGACCTTTTAGTTTCTCTAGCACCTTCTCCTTTGTGATGGCAACCATATTCAACTCTGCCCCCTGACTTTCCTGAATTGTTGGGATATTACTCATGTCTTCTACTGTGAAGACTGACGCAAAGTACTTATTAAGTTCCTCAGCTATTTCCTTGTCTCCCATCACTAGATTACCAGCGTCATTTTGGAGCGGCCCAATGTCTACTTTTGCCTCCCGTTTGTTTTTAATGTATTTAAAGAAACTTTTACTATCATTCCTAATGTTACTGGCTAGCCTACCTTCATATTTGATCCTCTCCTTCCTTATTTCTCTCTTTGTTATCCTCTGTTTGTTTTTGTAGCCTTCCCAATCTTCTGACTTCCCACTACTCTTTGCCACATTATAGGCTCTCTCTTTTGCCTTGATGCATTCCCTGACTTCCTTTGTCAGCCATGGCTGCCTAATCCTCCCTCTGATAACCTTTCTTTTCTTTGGGATGAACCTCTGCACTGTGTCCTCAATTACTCCCAGAAACTCCTGCCATTGCTGTTCTACTGTCTTTCCCACTAGGCTCTGCTTCCAGTCGATTTTCGTCAGTTCCTCCCTCCTGCGCCTGTAATTACCTTTATTTAACTGTAAAACCTTTACATCTGATTCTATCTTCTTTCTTTCAAATTGCAGACTGAATTCTACCATATTATGATCACTGCTTCCTAAGTGTTCCCTTACTTTAAGGTCTTTTATCAATTCTGGCTCATTACATAACACTAAGTCCAGAATAGCCTGTTCCCTCGTGGGCTCCATCACAAGCTGTTCCAAAAAGCCATCCTGTAAACATTCAATGAATTCCCTTTCTTTGGGTCCACTGGCAACATTATTTACCCAGTCCACCTGCATATTGAAGTCCCCCATGATCACTGTGACCTTGCCTTTCTGACATGCCCTTTCTATTTCGTGGTGCATTTTGTGCCCCTGGTCCTGACCACTGTCAGGAGGCCTGTACATAACTCCCATTATGGTTTTTTTTGCCTTTGTGGTTCCTCAACTCTACCCACACAGACTCCACATCGTCTGACCCTATGTCGTTTAGTGCTATTGATTTAATTTCATTTCTAATTAACAAGGCAACCCCGCCCCCTCTACCCACCTCTCTGTCTTTTCGATAGGTTGTAAATCCCTGGATGTTTAACTGCCAGTCCTGAACCCCCTGCAACCACGTCTCTGTGATGCCTACCACATCATACCTGCCAGTCACAATCTGGGCCACAAGCTCATCTACCTTGTTCCGTACACTGCGGGCATTTAAATATAGCACCTTTAATTCCCTATTGACTGTCCCTTTTTGTTTTCTTAGTGTGGTGGACCTTGGTTTACTGAGCCTTTCCATACACTGTGTCATATTTTGTGCAATAAGAAGTCTTACAACACCAGGTTAAAGTCCAACAGGTTTGTTTCAAACACGAGCTTTCGGAGCACGGCTCCTTCTTCAGGTGAATGGAAAGGCTTGTTCCAGAAATGTTTATATAGACACAGTCAGAGATGCCCCGGAATTCGAGCACCTGCAGGCAATCAAATCATCAAAGATGCAGAGAGAGAGGTAACTCCAGGTTAAAGAGGTGTGAATTGTCCCAAGCCAGTTCAGTCGGTAGGCCTCTGCAAGTCCAGGCTTGTTGGTGGGGGCCGAATGTCGCATTACATTCGGCCCCCACCAACAAGCCTGGACTTGCAGAGGCCTACCGACTGAACTGGCTTGGGACAATTCACACCTCTTTAACCTGGAGTTACCTCTCTCTCTGCATCTTTGATGATTTGATTGCCTGCAGGTGCTCGCATTCCGGGGCATCTCTGACTGTGTCTATATAAACATTTCTGGAACAAGCCTTTCCATTCACCTGAAGAAGGAGCCGTGCTCCGAAAGCTCGTGTTTGAAACAAACCTGTTGGACTTTAACCTGGTGTTGTAAGACTTCTTATTGTGCTCACCCCAGTCCAACGCCGGCATCTCCACATCATATTTTGTGAGATGGGGACTATCGTAACCTCTCCTGAGCTCTGTCTTTTCGTGATTTTTTGTAATCCTAAGCAGCTACGCTTCCCACTGATTCCTTCACCTCTTGGTTCCCTGACTTTCCCTTCCCCCCCAATCTCTAGTTTAAAGTCCTATTGACCACCCTATTTACTCTTTTCGCCAGAACACTGGTCCCAGCTCGGTTCAGGTGGAGACCATCCCAACGGTATAGGTCCCCCCTGTCCCAAAACTGATGCCAGTGTCCCATGAAAAGTAACCCCTCTTTCCCACACCACTCTTTCAGCCACGTGTTAACTTCCCTTATTCTTGCCTCCCTATGCCAATTTGCACGTGGCTCGGGCAGTAATCCGGAGATTATGACCCTTGAGGACCTGTTTTTTAATTTGAATCCTAACTCTTTATAATCTCTAAACAGGTCCTCTTTCCTAGACTTGCCTAAGTTGTTGGTACCGACATGGACCACAACAACTGGATCCTCCCCCTCCCTCTCCAATATCCTTTCATGCCGGTCAGAGATGTCCCGCACCCTAGCACCGGGCAGGCAACATACCATGCGGGACCCTCGATCCTGCTCACAAAGGATACTATCTATCCCTCTGATAATAGAATCCCCTACAACTACAACTTGCCTATTTACTTCCTCCCCTTGAATGGCCTGCTGAACCATGGTGCCTTGGTCAGCTGACTCATCCTTCCTGCAGCCCTGTTCGCCATCCACACAGGGAGCAAGTGCCTCGTACCTGTTGGACAGGGTCATGGGCTGAGGCTCCTGAGTTCCTGACTGCTGGTTCCCTTTACCTGCCTGACTTGCAGTCACACCCTGCTGTCCCTGGCCACTGGCAGGATTTAAACTATTTACTCTGACAGGTGTGACTGCCTCCTGAAACAAAGTGTCCAGGTAAGCCTCCCCCTCCCGGATGTGCCTCAGTGTGTGAAGCTCAGACTCCAGCTCATCAACTCTGAGCCGGAGTTCTTCGAGGAGCCAACACTTACTGCAGATGTGGTCGCTGCAGCTCGCAATGGGATCTGCCAGCTCCCACATCAAGCAGCTTAAGCACATCACCTGACCAGCCATCTCTAATTAATTAATTTGTTTAATTTAAGTTTACGAGTTTTAAATTTGGGGCAGATTGGTTACCAACCAATCAGATCACAGCTTCCCTCTGACGTCACTTTTGAAAAAAAAAGTGGAAAACAGGAAGTTACCGTTAGGTCTGTATACTCACCCAGAGACTGCTCCTCCTCCTCTGAACGGCTCCCTGCCCCCCTCCCCTGCCGACTAGCCATAACCCATCCCCTGCCCGCCCCCAGGCCAGCGCCCCCCGCTCGGCCCGTTCCCCACGGCGGCAAACCCCCACCCCAGCCCCCCCTGCATACTCCAGCTCCTTCCTGGCCATTTCAGCAGCAACCCGGTACCCCCCCATCCCCCTCCCCCCCCCCCCAAGGCTAGGACCCCTCCCAGCCGCGTTACTCCCTCCGTAGCACTCCAGTGATCCAGCTAACCTGCTGACCCCGGCAGCTCCCGCCACACCTCCGACCCCTCCCAACGTGGGGCTACTTCTCCTCCCCAGACCCATCAGCAGACCCTCCTCCCCCCTCCTGCTCTCGCGCGGGGAAAAAAGCCCGCGCTCCTCAGCTCCGATCCCACCCCCATCCACCCTCAGCGCGGGAAACAGAAGAAAAGTCCCGCGCTTTCCCCCTGCCCGACCCCGCCCACGCAAAAAAGACAACACCCGACCCGCCCTAGGAACAACACACAACCAGTTTAAAACAGCATGAAACAGCATAAAACAGAGATCCTTCCCACCAAAAGTTAACACAGTTATTTACAAACCCCTGACCCTCAGTCAGAGTCCAACTTCTCGGCCTGCACAAAGGCCCACGCCTCCTCCGGGGACTCAAAATAAAAGTGCCAGTCCTTGCAAGTGACCCACAGACGCGCCGGCTGTAACATACCAAACTTCACACTCTTTCTGTGGAGCACCGCAATCGTCTGGTTATACCCGGTCCTCCGCTTAGCCACTTCCGCACTCCAGTCCTGGTAGATCCGCACTACCGTGTTCTCCCACCTCTGCTCCATTCCTTCTTGGCCCACCTAAGAACACACTTTCAGTTCACAAACCGGTGGAACCGCTCCAGCACCGCCCGTGGCGGCTCATTCGGCTTGGGCCTCCTGGCCAGTATTCTGTGGGCCCCCTCCAGCTCCAGGGGCCCCTGGAAGGACCCAGCTCCCATCAGCGAGTTCAGCAAAACGACCACATAGGCCCCCAGGTCTGACCCCTCCAGCCCCTCCGTGAGGCCCAGGATCCGCAAATTTGTCCGCCTCGACCGGTTCTCCATCCACTCCTGCCACTTCTTATGGAGCGTCTCATGCATCTCCACCTTTACCGCGAGGGCCGCGGCCTCATCCTCTCTTTCGGAGGCTTGTTGTCAGAGCTCCCGGGTCTCCACCCCCTGGGCTGTCTGCGTCGCCAGCAGCTTGTCCGTATTCGCCTTCAGCGAGTCCAGCAGCTCCACTTTTAGCTCCCAAAAACAGCGCTGGAGAGTCTCCTGCTGCACCTGCGCCCACTGCCTCCATTCCTCGAGGCCTCCGCCGGCCGCCATCTTGATTTTCTTCCCCCGCTTTTTCTTAGGCGCTGCCACCGCTACTTTGCTGGCCCCACTCCTGGTCAAGACCATAGACCACTGGGGATCCGCTGCAGACACCTTCCCACGTCGGGAACCGCAAAGCAAGTACCGCTGGGGGCCCTTAAAAGAGCCCAAAAGTCCGTTCCTGGCGGGAGCTGCCGAACGTGCGGCTTAGCTCTGCATAGCCGCAACCGGAAGTCATCACAAAGCTTCTTATCAGCCAAAAGTGCCGAATCAAACCTCCACCCAGTCTCTGCGCCCACCCCGTTTCAAACCTCACTTAATGTGGCACATAGTCCGAAATTACAATTCCTGCATACTCCACCCCACAACCCCCAACAGCACCACCTTCCCCACCACAAAGAAATCTATGCGGGGATATACCCAATGAACATGCGAGAAGGACTACCCCCTTTCCCTGGCTGCCTAAACCTCCATGGACTAGCCTCCCAATCTGATCCAGAAATACCCCAAACTCCCTCACCATCCCTTGCCTAGCCATTGGCTTGGGACTAGATCTATCCAGTCTAGGGTACAGTACACAATTAAAATCATACCCGCATAATGGGTTTCCAAGTCTGGGATGGATACTAAAAGCTTCTTAAGAAAGTCCGCGTTGTCCCAGTTGGGCGCGTATATATTCACCAAACCACTGGTGCCCCCATCAACACCCCACTCACCATAACAAAGATACCACCCCCCCCCCCTCCCCCCCCCCCCCCCCCCCCCCCCCCCCCCCCCACCAAATCTCACACCTTCCTGGCCACTCAAATGCCACCTTTTTACTTAACAGGATCACAACCTGCCTCAACTTAGAATCAAATCCCAAGTGGAACATCTCCCCCACCCACCCTTCCTCAACCACATCTGATCCTTCACCCATAGATATGTATCCTGCAGGAAGACCTCAACTGCCCTCAAACTCTTTACTCGGACCATTTAACCCACACATATTCCACGTTCCAATCCTTACCGGGGGTGTCTGACCGCCCTCTCTGCTAAGGTCTGCCATCGCCACTGACCCCCAAACCACGCCCAACAATCCATCTCCTCACTAACTTGGGCCTGTCCAAAAGGCCGCCCTCTTCATCCTCACCCAAAACCATCCAGAAAACCTATTGCATTACCAGCCCACCCCTCCTCCCTCCTCTTTCCCCATCACTCCACCCCGCCCCAAACTTGGGCTACCCTCCCTTTCTCCCACCCCCACATTGCTTCTGTTCACTAGCTAGCATGGCGACCAACCTGGAGGTCCAAACAAGGGCTGCATTCCTCAAACTGGAGGGGCTGGTTTAGCTCACCAGTCTAAATCGCTGGCTTTTAAAGCAGACCAAGCAGGCCAGCAGCACAGTTCAATTCCCGTACCAGCCTCCCCGGACAGGCGCCGGAATGTGGCCACTAGGGGTTTTTCACAGTAACTTCATTGAAGCCTACTCGTGACAATAAGCGATTTTCATTTCATTTCAAACCACCCAAACTACCCATTCCCTCACTCTGCTTGCTCCATACCACCCCCTCTTTGACCCACCCCAATACCTCACCACCCTGTGCAAAAATCAACCGACTGCAAACCCATTATTGTGTGCACCTTTCACATCTTAAGAGTATAATGACAACAAAACCACAAAAGTGAAAAATACGCATATATATATATAAAAAAAAAACACATCCCAATTAAAACAAAACACTTGCATGAACATATTAAGTCATAAGCTTTACAAAAGTCCCAAATTAGCCCTCCCCCAACCCATGCTCCTTGATGAAGTAATTCGCCTAATCAGGCATCAGAAAGTAATCTCCCCTGCCCTTAAAAGTTACCTAAAGCTTGGCCGGTACAGCACCCAAATCGAACCTTGCTCCGAAAGAGCTTCTCCTTGGCCCAATTAAACCCTGCCTATCACTTGGCCAGGTCAACCCCAATGTCCTGGTAAATCAAGTTCCACCTCCCCTCCCAGCTACAGTCTCGAGTTGTCTTGCTCCACCGCAGAATCCTTCCTTTGTCTGAGAATTTATGTATACGCACAATCACTACCCGAGGCTGCTACCCAGCCCTTGGCATCTGTCTCAGGGACTGATGGGCACGGTCCACCTCTGGGACCATTTCAAAAGTCTTCTCCCTCACCAACTTCTCAAACATCCTTGGCACTTGTTCCCTCTACTCACTATGGCAACTCCCCAGTTCGCAGGTTCTGGTGCCTGGACTGATTCTCCTGGTCATCCACCCTTGCATGCAGCACCTTGCAGTCTCCTCCAGCATCGCCATCTCCGCCTCCAACAAAATGATCTGGTCACTATAGTCCGACACTGCCCTGCCCACCTCCTGGAATGTCGCACATTACTCCCGCAACCTCTTCTCCACATCATCCAACGTCCCGCAAAGAGGGACTGCTGCTTCCTCAATCACACTAAATCCAGTCATTCTGCATCTCCTGTTGACAAAATTTGCCCTTAATGAAATCCATCAACTTCTCCACAGGCTGTGTGGGAGACGGTGACGGCCCTTCCCCCTCCGCCATGTTTTCCAATGGTGCTACACTACGAGCGTCCTCCAACTGCTGAGCTACGGTTCTCCCTGACTTTTGCCCGGTCTGATACCCTGCCAACATTCCACTCTGGGGGAGAAACCACCACCCTCCTCTCACTTCACATCTTACTCACAAAGGTCACGCACTAAATGGGCAGAAAGGGCCAAAACCAACTCCTCCAAGCACGAGCCACTCTGTGTGTGATTGATCAGACCATGGTGGCCACTGGAAGTCCAGCTGTTAAACCTTCATGCTCAAACATTTTTTAAAAATAAATTTAGAGTATCCAGTTATTTTCTTTTCCAATTCTGGGCCAATTTAGTGTGGCCAATACACCTACACTGCACATCTTTAGGTTGTGGGGGTTAAACCCACGCAAACATGGGGAGAATGTGCAAACTCCACATGGACAGTGACCCAGGGCTGTGATTCGAACCCGTGTCCTCAGTGCCGTATGCACAATGCTAACCACTGTGTCACATGCCACCCCCTACATGCTCAAACATTACGTTAGATTCCTGTCTGTGTCTTCCCACATCATCTCATAAATGTTTTCAAAGTTTTTAAAAATTCACTCATGGAATGTGGGCATCCAGGCTGTGTCAGTGTGTATTGCCCATCTCTAATTGCCCTTGAGGAGGGCAGTTAAGAGTCAACCACATTGCTGTGGTGTCTGGAGTCACATGTAGGCCAGACCAGGTAAGGACAGCAGATTGCCTTCCCTAAAGGACATTAGTGAACCAGATGGGCTTTTACAACAATCAGCAATGGTTTCATGGTCATCATTAGACTTTTAATTCCAGATTTTTATTGAATTCAGATCTCACCATCTGCAGTGGTGGGATTTGAACCTGAGCTTTACTCTGAGGCTCTTGTTAACTAGTCCAGTGACAAAACCACCTCCTTGTGGGGACTACGCCACCACCTCCTTGTGACAGTTCTGGAGTAGCTTGCTACTTCAATTTAATCTGCAATTATCACCTTGTTGCTTTTTGTCAAATAACTTGGGAGGCAACCTTCTAGTCATACATAGTAACAGCCTTGCCAGATTAATGGAAGTGTGGTTTTGTGACATTGGCCTACTTGTACATGATGTGAACCCCTTGCCTTGAATGAGCATGGTGCAGGGAGCGTACAGATTGCAGATGTGGCTGTGTGTACAGAAAAGCACTTAAAGTTGCTATCTACAAGAAGGAAGTTTCGGCTTCTTGGAAGGTCAATAATTCATTTGGGAGGAACTTAGAAAGTAAGTTTGATGTACCTAGTGGAGAAATTGAACTTCCACTTGATCTGACACAGTGCTTGAGGTATTTCCATAACAAAGTGGGGCTGCTATCCTGGGTACTGACACAGCCTTGCAACCAAATGGCCAGGGTGCAGCTCTTTGTAAATAGCTGAAGTCTGATACTTTCATGCCCATTATGCTTTGTATCCTTCACAATCTTAAATTTAAAAATTGCAATCCCTAAATATAAAATTTTAAAATTGCAATCCCTAAAGGAGGACTAGGTCAGTTACGTGTAACAAAAACAATAGTCCCAATAAATATCGAACTCCAGACTCTCCTGTTCGGCTCTGCTGTTGCTGCTGCCTAAAAACTCTTATTTCCATCTTTTATAAAAATCTAAGTGGCTGGTGCTGACAATTTGTAATGCCAGGTTGAAATGCTTCCCGTCATTTTACAAAGCCCATGGTTGGCAGATTCAGAAAATCAGACGCCAGTTACGCTAGAAAAAGCAAAATACTGCGGATGCTGGAAATCCGAAATTTTAAAAAAAGCACAGAAAGCGCTAGAAAGAACTCAACAGGTCTTGCAGCATCTTTGGAGTTCAATCTGCCCAATGGAGACAGTATCGCTGAACGCGTGGAGCTGTCCATGGCCACGGTGCTGAAATCACTCTGACTATCAGCGTCACTTTGTAGCTCAACCTCTCAACACAACTTGGAAATAGACAGGGTGATATCTGGAAGGTCCATTTCTGTAGTGATGGGTGGGGGATGGAGAGAGAGACAACATTCATTTCTAAGGAAAAATTACATTTTGCATTTCATTGCTTGAAATATATTCATCTGGTTGCACTCAGCCCATATCTTGGGGCTGGCGACGTTTACATTTCCAATATCTGAGGGGAGAGTCTGTGATTGTGCAACACGGAGAGAATCTCTCCAATTCAGCACTGTTCAGTGCAGTTATTTTCCATTCCCCGAGTTTTCTCCCAGGGCTGATTTGAGATACCCCCGGAGCGGTTGGCATTCAAAGAGCCTGCGAAAGATGTCTTGCAGTTTGATGACATGCACTGCTAAATCTATCAGGACGACTGGTTTAACTTTGGTTTAAATTGATGGGGGATATGAAAATGAAATGAAATGAAAATCGCTTACTGTCACATATAGGCTTCAAATGAAGTTACTGTGAAAAGCCCCTAGTCGCCACATTCTGGCGCCTGTTTGGGGAGGCTGGTACGGGACATATATCCTCACCAGCGTTTGGAGAGCTGCTTGGGGTATACAAGGGCACAGCACTCACCTGCTGGGCGTCACTTCCACCCCCATCAAAGTTTTGTATTGTTCCTTTTGTCAACCACACCTCTATACCCCCCTCCCCCCCCACCCCCCAAGCTATGGAAGCAGGATTTGATTGCTGGGATAGTATTTCTGAAGTGTGTTTTATAAGCTTTTAAAAATATGCCTGTTCCAAATCACAAGTTTAAAATACATGGTGAAACTGCCTGCATTTATATATCACATCATGCAAACTGATGCTGGATCGCGTAGTGCAACAGTCTCACCGCCTTGCACGTTCGCAGTATCCTTGATTTAAAAGCAGATCAGTGCAGAATAAACAACACGTTCAATCAGCAGAAGATCTCGGGTGAGTTTGGCTTTACATATACTGTCAATGTTTTGTGTTGTTTGGGAGGGGGAGAGGGGGGGGGGGGGTATGCACCCCCTGGATTTATGTTGGCAGTTTTAACATTGCAGAGTGACATAGATGCAGAAATCTACCCGGTATCTGCAGCTGAAGATCTCTGGCCACAGTTGAGTGACATTGCACTAACGAGTTTGGATTTCCAGCAAGGCGGCGTTTCAACATGCTCACGTCAATTGAGAGTGGTTTAAGGACTGGGCGTCCTCTTTCCATGGGAAAACAGCAGTTCAGACGATGATAACCCAGGAATCATTGAGCAGATCCGTCGGCGCCCAGACCAGAGTGATTTGTTTTGTACAGTTAAGTGCTGGAGACAACCTTAAAAAGTTGGACTGACGTTTTAATAATTAAAGCATCTGCATTGGTCCCGGGGTGGGGGAGAGAAACCCGCTTGTTCTGCAAAGACTATGAGAGCAGAATTCAATCAAAGTCACACTCAACGGGAGATGAGTGGAGGTAACGGGACTCTTCACACTGGGAATAAGCCGGTGCCGGTGAAAATAGCCGTGCTCAGCTTCGTCTTCACCCTGGCAACTTTGGGCAATTGCATCTTCCTCTGCACCCTGTGGCTGAAGCGCAAGCGGAACAGTCGCACCCGCCTCTTCCTCTCTCACCTGTGCACCGCTGACCTGGTGGTTGCTTTCTTCCAGGTGCTGCCCCAGCTCGTGTGGGAGGTGACTGACAGATTCCTGGCCCCCAATGCTGTTTGCAAAGCCGTCAGGTACCTGCAGGTGGTCGGGATGTTTGCTTCCACCTACCTGCTGGTGGTGCTGACCCTGGATCGGTACCAGGCCATTTGCAAGCCCATGATGGCCATCACCAAGACCTCCTCGCAAAGGCGTTTGGCTGTGGGCACGGCCTGGGGCTTCTCCATGATCTTCAGCCTGCCCCAGATCTTCATCTTCTCCAGGCAAGAAGTGCAGCCGCAGATATTCGAGTGCTGGGCGACCTTCATCCAACCGTGGGGCAGGAAATGCTACATCACCTGGACAGCCTTGGTCATCTTTGTGATCCCAGCAGTCGCTCTGATCACCTGCCAGGTCAGAATATGCAGAACCATTTACCTAACTGGGCGAAAGAACTGGAAAGAAAGAATTGCATTGACAAAGGTGCCCACGATGGTGGCACAAGGGGGCACTGCCAGGGGGATACCCAGCACCTTACTGAAAACACTGAAGATGACCTTTTTGGTGGTAGTGGTGTATATTCTGTGTTGGGCACCATTCTTCATTGTGCAGCTCTGGACCGTTTGGGACCCAACTGGGGGACCTACTCAAGGTACGTTGTAGCCCACCTTCCCCTTTCAATAGCTCAGAGTTCTTTTGAGTAGCTGAAAGGTTAATTATACGGATCCCAGTCAGCATTTGTTGCCACAGTGCCTTTACTAGTTATTTGGTCATGGGGGCAGCAATGGAAGTCCAATTGTGACCGCCCCCTTACCCTGAATATTAATACTTTCTCTTATGCTCCCTGAATGGCAGCCAGAAAAGACAAATCCTAATGGGTATTTCCCCCTCCTTTATTCAAGACCAGAGATCAGCTAACTAAACACAGACCACAATTGACATCTGAATTCAGTTAAAATCTGGAACTAAAAGTCTAATGATTACCAATAAACTATTGTCAATTATTATAAAGACCCATCTGGTTCACTAATGTCCTTTCGGGAAGGAAATTTGCCATCCTTACCTGGTCTGGCCTCCATGTGACTCCAGACATACAGCAATGTGATTAACTCTTAAAATGGCATCTAAAATGCCCTCAATTCAAGGGCAATTAGGAATGGGCAATAAATGCTGGCCCAGCCAGTGACATCTACATCCCATGGACGAATAAAGGCAATGCCAAAGGCCCTGGGATCTTAGTAATAAAACAATGTCACCTGTTCAGTCACCAGCTGATCCAACCATTGGCAGGTTGCTGATTATTTCCACTCGACCCTCACAAGGTCTATATCTTTGGTTACTTAAGTTCGATTGTTGGATAGGAGTTGGACATTTCTTGGCCATTGTTCCGAATTCCTGAAAACAAATTCCTTGCGCAATAGTGTTCCAGCGCAGGGTTTATAGTCAAATACCAATAAACATCTCAACAGCTTTGTTCCAGCTGCATACATTGCACAAAATATCCTTTAAAGAGAACCTTAGGTGTAAATAACCAAATCGGACCAATACAGTAAACCTATTTCCAATCAATTATTAGATGTGCCGTTGGTCGGTATTTCAAATTGGCAATATCATAAATTTCCTCGGCTGATACGGATTAGGGAGAGATGATTTATGATTCGGAGAAATACAACGGATGTTCAGCTGCTCAACAAATAATCAAGTCAACAACAAAACAATTATCGGGGAAAATGCACGTACACAGCTGGTTATGTGAGTAATCTGCAAATTTTGGACATCAATACAAGTACTGCCTAATCCAATTCTAAATACATAAATCAGATGTTATCAAGCGCTTGCTAAGAGTAAATTCTTTCCATGTTCAATTTCTTTCCAGATGCAAATATGTCTGGGTGCCAACAGTCACATTTTAAAACAGAATTCCAATTAAGGAGAAATTTAGCATGGCCAATCTACCTATCCTGCACATCTTTGGGATGTGGGGGTGAGACCCAGACAGTGTGCAAAGACCACATAGACAGTGACCCAAGGCCTAGATCGAATCTGGGTGCTCGGCGCCATGAGGCAGCAGTGCTAACCACTGTACCACCATGCCGCCTGCCAACTGCCACATTATCAACATTTTTTATTACTTTAGGCTAAACTGTCCTGAGATGCTGTGTCAATTTAGCCACCTTGGATAATGTCTGCAGTAATTTGGATTTATGTAGTCCCTTTAACATCAAGAGTCTCCGGACATAGGCTAAGAATTACTTGTTAAAGCATATTCAGGGGAGGGAGAGATGCAGGGCTGGGGGGAAATAAGGAAAAGCTGAGATGAGAAGGTGATTTTCACAGATGGGGAGGGTGAAGGTCACAGGGAAAAGTTGGAAGTGGGAGCAAGTTGCTCTTTCACATTTTTGAGACACGCTCAAGGGCTCCACAGGCGATTAATTCCTCAAATTAATCAGTTAATTGAAGTAATGAATTACTGTTGTTTGTAGGCTGATGTGGGAGCCAATTTGAGAACAGCAGGGTGAAGGAAATAACCAAATAGTCTGTCTTTGTTGGGGTCAGTCAAGGGTCAGGTCACCAGAAGAACTCATCTGTCCTTCTTTGAATAGTATGATGGGGTTCAATAAAATAAATATCATGTGGGAGAACAAAAGGAATGAGATGATCACAAATTGCTCCCCTTTTTTCCCTTATAGTTTCTGGTCCACCAGAATCACTCCAAGTGCAGTTTTGCAAACCTTTGCAACATAGAAAAATTATATTTTTTAAAAATCGTCTGGTTTCAAATTCTCCAATCTCTTCTTCCTCACAATATAGTTATGAAACTTTTAGTAATTAGGATGAAAGAGAGCATCACCCCAATTGTAGTTTACATAATTAAGTGGGAAAGATTTCTTTCGAATCAATGGTCTTCAAGCTTCTTTTTTTGAGGGAACCTGCAATAATGACAAATTCCAAGTTGTTATGGCTACCTGTTGGGTACATCAAGACCAATGGTTCTCTCATTGCAGCATACATTTTTCTTAGTATACAACAATAGGACACTCAGGGTATGTCGGAAAATGTTGAAGTTATATGGCAAGTGCAAATATGATTACTGTTGCAATACTCATTGAATCCTCCCATGAATTGTATAAAGGAAATTCTTTCACTTCTAGATGATGTACACAACCTTAGGAAAGTGTCCATACCAGAAGCTGTATATTTGCACTCTTACACTAACATTCTTCTGAGTCCAGCCTTCACGAATCAATTGCAACTTATTTCGAACATATCTTTGCACATTTTCAATTTTTAAAAAATTAATTTACGGGATGTGGGTGTCACTGGTTAGACCAGCATTTATTGCCCATGCCTGGTTGCCCTTCAGAAGGTGGTGGTGAGCTACCTTCTTGAACCACTGCAGTCCTTGAGGTGTAGGTACACCCACTGTGCTGTTAGGAAGAGAGTTCTAGGATTTTGCCCCAGTGACAGTGAAGGAAAGGTGATATATTTCCAAGTCAGGATGGTGAGTGACTTGGAGGACAACCTCCAGGTGGTGGGGTTCCCAGGTATCTGATGCTCTTGTCCTTCTAGATGGTAGTGGTCATGGGTTTGGAAGGTGCTGTCGAAGGAACCTTGGTGACTTACTGCAATGCATCTTGTAGATCAGGGGTGGGCAAACCTTTCCGTGCAAGGGCCACATTCAGAAATTCACAATTTTAAAGGGCCGCATAGTATGTTAAGTAAAATAATTACCACCCGGTTATGATTCTGGGCGCCTCATATAGAACATAGAACAGTACAGCACAGAACAGGCCCTTCGGCCCTCGACGTTGTGCCGAGCAATGATCACCCTACTCAAGTCAACGTATCCACCCTATACCAGTAAGTAACCCAACAGCCCCCCCATTAACCTTAAAAAAAATAATTTAAAATTTTTTAAAAACATTTTTAAAAAAAATTTTTTTTTTTTTTTTTAATGACTTGGTGGGCCGCATAAAGACCTTTGTTTGCCCACCCCTGTTGTAGATGGTATGTACGGCTGTCACTGTTCATCGATAGTGGAGGGTATGAATGTTTGTGGGAGGAGGAGCAATCAAGCCGGCTGCTTTGTCTGGCTGGTGTCAAGCCCACTATACCACTTGAGTCTTTCCCCTTGGGTTAATTTCACATTCTAAATTTAACCGAGGTTTGGAGGAAGGTAATTCCAAAAGCAGTAGCTGTTAATTAGGATTGCAAAAACAACCCCACAGGAAAGAAATCTGCTGAGATAAAAAGCTAAAAGAAAATGAAATCCAACTCTGCTCCTTTAGGTTGCTACAATTCATATCAAAGAACTCACTATAACCAGGAACCATCCTGTTCATGACTCAAGAGCAGTTTCAGCAAACATGAAACAACTGGACGTGCAAAGGCTTGTGGTTAGGTGATTACTACAAAGTTGGAGAAGGTGCCTAAAATAGAAAAAAAGAAAAAAAATCGGCCAACATGAGTGGGCTGAGAGATAATCAAAATGACAAATCTAGCACAAGTGGTACTGTTAGCATTCCCCATAGGCACCCAGCGAAATGAACTCAAAATAAAACCATAATTATTTAGGGGTTAGGTGTGACATGCACTAATCTGCATCCAAATCGTCTCCAAATTGATGCAAAACTTGGGGTCAAGTCAGTTAACTAGCGACAGTTATATAATGACAAAGGACAGATGTCAAAAGGTTTTGCTTGCTTTGCACAATGGTCCCGATAAAATTACCTAGAGGGAGCCGAACAGGTTGCTCAGCAGAAGATTGCGGAGAGTTGGCTGAATGCTTATAGGGGGCTGGATTCTCCAATTTGAAGACAAAGTGCTGACGCCGATGTGGGAGCAGTGGCTTTTTACCCCCGAGAAAAGGCGGCAAAGCTGCACCGATCCTCCGTCTGGTGGGGGGGGGGGGGGGGGGGAGAGCACGCACGCAGCGTTAAGCCCCTGGCTTTACCTGCGGATATTGCCGGAGAATTGCCAGGTCCGTGGCCGCGCATGTGCACGGCAGTGGCCTAAGCAGGCGCGCCGTGCAACATGGCTCCGGTCACGCGTGGGCCAGGCCTGCCAAACACTGCCCCCCTTTGACCAGGCTTGCCACCCCCCCCCCCCTCCGGAACCACCCCCCCACCAGTGCCCCCAGTCCCCGCCAAAGAACCACCCTGCCGGAGGAATGGCTCCCAACTGCGGAGCTGGACTCAGTCTGCAGCTGCCACGCAGGGTTCACGACAATAAAAAGAACAAGTATCCCACGCCGTCAGGAACTGGGCCCATCGGGGTTGGAGCATTGGGGAGGGCCTCAGGTGACGTTGAGGCCATCCCAATGGCGTGCGGCGTACTCTGTGAGTATGCTGTTTTGAGGGGGTGGAGCATTGCAAAAGCAGCACCACCCCCGATATCGGTGCAAACGGTGATTCTTCGGCCGATCGCCAAACGCGATGTCAGCATCGACGAACGGAGAATCCGCCCAGGACTTTTAAAAATTCTTTTGCAGAATGTGTGTGCGTCACTGACAAGGCATTTATTTCCCAATCTCCAATTACCCCTCAAGAAGGTGGAGGTGAACAACCACCTCGAATGGCTGCACTCCATATAGTGTAGGTACACCCACAGTGCTGTTAGGGAGGGAGTACCAGGATTTTGACTCAGCGACAGTGAAGAAACAGCAATATAGTTCCAAGTCAGGTGGTGAGGGACTTGGAAGGGAGCTTGCAGGAGGTGGTGTTCCCATGTAACTACTGCCCTTGTCCTTGTAGGTGGTAGAGGTTGGAGTATTTGAAAGTGTTGTCGAAGGAAATTTGGCAAATTGCTGCAGTGCGAATGTAGCAATGGTTCAAGGAATGAGGAACTTCTGTTATGAAGTTAGACTGAAGATGTTGGGACTGTTTTCCTTGGAGGAGAAGGTTGAGAGGACATGTGATAGAAGCCTTCAAAGGTTGTGAAAGGACTGAGAATGAAAGGGCACAGATTGAAAATGATTGACAAAAGAAGCATATGAGTAAAAATGTTTTCACGTAGCGAGTCTGGAATGCAATGTCTGACAGTGTGGTGGAGGTAGGTTCAATCGATTCATTCAGAAGGAATTTGGACTGTTACTTGAAAAGAAAGAATGTGCCGGATTGCAGGGAGAAGGCAGGAGAATGGCACCACGTGAATTGCTCATTCAAAGAGCTGATGCGGACATGACAGGCTGATAGGCCTCCTTCTGCCCTGTAACAAATCTGTGATTGCAGATGATGTACACTGCTACCACAGTGCATCAGTGATGGAGGGATGGTATATTTTAGATAGTGCCAATCAAATGGCTGATTTTTCCTAGATAGTGTTGAGCTTGGTTTTTATTGGAGCTGCATTCATCCAGGCAAGTGGAGAATATTCCTGACTTTTGCCTCATGGATGGCAGGTCGGCTTCGGCAAGCCAGGAGGTGCATTACTTCATACAGAACTCCCAGCTTCTGTCCTGCTCTTGTAATCACAGTTTATATGGCTAGTCCATGTTAACCCTCCAGGATGTTGTTGTGATCCCAGTTGACATTACATCTGGACAGTCAGATCCGAGAATGGAACCCTGGCCCAATTGACTGTAACATTTGTTTTTTTGCTTCAAGACGTGGAAGAACAGAATCACAGGACTGTCAAGTAACTTTAGCAAAATAACAAAGCATTTATTAAATTTAAAAGATTGATTATACTCCTTCACCCCACATACATTTTCACAGATGTACATAGATTTTCAAGGAAAATACAAGTTACAAAATATATCTTATTCTATAATGTTCTCAGTAAGTACACGGTCCACGTAAATCAAAAAGCAAAATGTGTCTGGGCACCACACTCTGAAGCTAAGTGACAGATGCCACCTAAAACAACCTCTATGGGTTTCTCATCAAATCCCCCCAGATGCTCATCACGCTGGGAGCCAACTGGTGTCACTGGAATCTGACTTCCGTCCAAGTGTTTCAAAACTCTACTCTAGAAAAAACACGCTTTCGAATCTTCTCCCAAGCAACTATTTCTCTTAGATGCTTTCACCAAGGATCCACATCCAGGATTTCAATCTCTCCTTTCAGTATTCCTCTGCTCTGGATTTCCACATGCATTCAAGCTCGCAGCTATGCCAACAGAACACGTCCAATGGCTCACCTTTCCTCGTTACCGCCTCAAAGAATTCTAGCAGATTTGTCAGGCATGACCTCCCCTTGATGAAGCCGTGCTGATTCAGCCCTTTTTTTACCATGTCCTTCTAAGTCCGCAATCTAATCCTTAATAATGAACTCTAACATCTTACCAATGACTGAGATCATGGTTGGGTTTGGACCCATGTTCGCAGAGCATTAGCCAGGGCCTCTAAATTACTAATCCATTGACCATCACCACTATCACTGCATAACTTGGGTTCAAAGGTAATAAGTGGACATCATAACTCCTGTGAGCCTTTATCTACCCAATGTCTAAGTAAGCATTGCAGGGTCGTCACATTGAACAGAGGATTCTTGTCAGTGTTCCCTATTCGCGTCATCAAGTGACCTCCTTGTTTTTCGGTCGGTCGGTGAATTGACATGCCACCCAACCTAAATGCTGGTTACCTAACCAACAAACAAGTGCAAAGATGAACCATATTCTTTAAAAATGGAATATTTAAGAATTTACAACCAGTACCAGTCTTCTTGAAATATCACTTGGGCAAAGAACAGAAATTCACCCAACAAATTGCAATTTTGAACACGGTCACTCGTGCCTTAACATAGCAAATCATCCATCACAGAGTGTGATCCAATTCTCTCCTTCTGTTGATTTTAAACTTGCTGACCAAATTGATTATTCCTCGCAGCCAAATCTAAACTTACACTGTGAAACTCTCAAAGAACTGCCAAAGAGATGATAATCATTCTGCCGCTCTTGCAGAATCAACTCGCGTCTTCACCCAGACACAACTTCAATCATCGATGTCAGTTCCCTCAAGATATTTCTTTCAACTATTTTATGATTATTGCAAAAATGAAGACTTTGGTTAGTCACCCATTGAGGATGCTGCTCATCAAATTAACTACAATGACAAGGCAGCAGATATTTAACAGACATTAATTTTAAAGGCCCTTTAATACAACATGTTCGTTCGGCAGAGTATAGACCGAACCAACCACCCCACACTTGCAAAGCCCAAGGCAGAACATCTTTTAGATGTGATCATGCAATTAGGAAGCACTTGCTGAACAATCTTGTGCACACTAATAGCTTCACTAACAACCAATTTAAGAAAATCAGTTGAGCTTATATAATAAAATACAATAATTTTTATATCACAAGTAGGCTTACATTAACACTGGAATGAAATTACTGTGAAAAGTCCCTAGTCGTCACACTCTGACGCCTGTTCGGGTAATGTGGCTCATTTACACTTGCTACAAGTGACTGCAATGACCTGCAAACAAAGAGAATATGTTCAAGCCTTGTGCCTTTTGTGAATTACCTGGGAGCTTGGGGTGTCTATATTTTCCCATTGCTTTGTCCATGGCAATACCTCAGCCAATCCAACTCTACCTGCCAAACAATCAGCACCCATTTCTCCTACAGCATAAATTGTTGTGATCATTTGAAATTTGGCATTCTTGTGTTTGTCTGATGTGTGCAAGACAAAAAGATTCAGCAACATGTCCCTCTTTCCAGCAATATTAAAGGCCCTTTTGTTTGACGGGTACCCGAGCCCTGACATATTGACACATTTGTTCAGCTGACAGTTGTGAATACTCCTACAGGTTGTATAAAGAGGTCAATACAATACAGTGCATGTGTTGAGATTAGTGATAAGGAAGCCAGTAGATAATGTAACACAAGTAAAAGATGCTTCTCCTTTTCTCCAATGAGTTCTATCACTTTCCTTGGTCCACAGAAAATTTCTTGTCTAAAGTACTTCCTTTGAAGACCAGTTGGATTTAATTTGAATAGGACTGGTTGATCAATACATTCAAAAAAGTGACCAGGAACCATCACATTTAACCAACTGTCTGCCTGAATCAAAATACAAGTTGCCAAACACATTGAAATACATTAATGTGGAATTGGTTCCAATTAAATGGCCTACTCTTGCTCTCCAATAGCCTAAAACAATTGTATCAAACTGAAATCAGATAGCATTTCTGGGAGTGAAATTGTTTCATTGCAAAGCATTCACATTATGTCTGTAAGTTCCCTGGGTCGTGTTGTTTTTTTACAGCTTATGTTTTTATTTAGTTCAGCAGAGAGAAGACCAAATGTGAGAGTTTGTGATCTTCCCTCCCCCTCCCTCCCTCCCCCCACCATCACCTGTTAGTATATTTCAAATCCCCGTTGTTGCACTACAGCCATTCTCTTTAGCCGAAACTCTCAAACCACAACCTCCACCATTCAGAAGGACAAGGGCAGCTGGTACATGGGAGCACCATCATATCTAAGTGACCTGCCAAGTCACGCACTATCCGGAAATGTGCATATATTGCCATTCGTTCATAGTTACTGGATCAAAGTCTGGTTCGCCACCTTCTCAGGATAGCTAGGGATGGGCAATAAATACCAAAGGCCCACATCCAAAAATAAATACATTGAAAACTCTATCTGTACAAGGCTACAATTTCATGGAAAGCCAAACCTGTACCCAACCCAAAGTAGTCGGCACATTTTCTTTCCACTTTCCAAACTCAAATGATCTCCTAGGACCAAGTAAACAATTTGCCTGAATTTACCTTGCGCCTACAATTATGCCAAGGCAATGTCCCCATCAGGGATACTGTATCCATATGCGATCCCAATGCTTCACAACCTAGGTGAATATAAACCTTGGAAGTACAGTTCAAAAGTAATTATTTGAGAGTAAGATTCAAATAAAAAAATGATTTCAATACAAATATGTATCTTCATCTATTGATTTACACAATGTTACTATGGTGCAATATATTTATACTGGAACTTCTCTTTCCCTCTTTCAAGGTTCATCATTCACCGTCATAATGCTCCTCGCGAGCCTCAACAGTTGCACAAACCCATGGATCTACATGGCCTACTATCGCTAAGTTTTCAGAGACTGTACAGCTTCCCTTTCTAAAAATCTGTGCCCATGGGGAAAACCATTGGCTCGGATTGTGTGGTTGGCAATGGGTGAGCCGTGATCGTAGTTCAGACCAAGAGCACTTACCTATGTACTGTCTGTCAACTGGTGCCTTGTAATTTGTGTAGCGAGGTGCAACAGCATTGTACCTTCTGCTGGGGATCAGGGTGAACAAGACAAGCAACAGTGTGTGTCTTTATAACCATCAGGCTGAAGAATACTCAAAGAAATACAAAAGATTTAAAATTCAGCTCTGTAGCCCCACTTGTGCCGGAGCTATGGGGCTGAATTCTCTGCCGTCGGGATGCTCCATTTTGCCAGCAGCCGGGGGGTTTGCCGACAGCGTGGGGCTGCCCCACAATGGGAAACCCCATTGACCAGTGTGGTAGTCACCAATGTTGTATATATCATGTATGAGAGGTAATACGGTAAGGCTCCTGCACTACAGGTACGGGGATAGATCCCTGCCTGCTGGCTCCGCCCAGTAGGCGGAGTATAAATGTGTGTGCTCTCCGAACAGCAGCCATTTTGGCAGCATCTGCGGGAGGCTACATATCTCTGCTTAATAAAGCCTCTATTACACTCTCGTCTCATCGTAATTGATAGTGCATCAACCAGCCGGCGTAACGGAGAATCCCGACGGTGTGCTGAACCAGAAAACCGGCATGGCGGGACGGAGAAACCAGGGTCTTGAACATAATGGGCAATATGTATCCAGTCAGTCTGTCACCACCCACGTGGCACACAATGCTTGTTCAGACACGAGCACAAGTGTATCGTGCATGCGGTTGAAGCATGCGGTAAAGGCAGTCATCACTCAGCATCTAATACTGATTTGACATCCGACCTGCCATTTTGGGTCTTTCAGGTCCTGTTGACACCTCGCTTAAATATTCGCAGCTGAACATGTATCCAAATGCATGATAGACCGTCCTATCCCACCCCAGCCCCACTAACTCAACTTAAGGACATCAGCATGGGGCTTTCAGTAGATGGTGCTTTGGACTTTCTTTTGCTACTGCACTGTTAATGGAATTGGGGTTGATTGCTTGTGGGAAGGGTTCTGAAATGTTGTGAGAGTCAGGGGTGAGTGGAGCCAAGGTGTTCAGTGGAGTTTGAAAGATTGTCAGCAGAAAGGTTATCACCACTCCAGCAATCGATTATGGGGGTGGCAGCAGTCTGGGCTGGCTGGCTGACAGGCAGTAGGCTGAGTGACAAACGCGGTCCTTCTGAGAAGTAATCTTTATTAGTGTCACAAGTAGATGATTATTATTAATCATTATTATTACTTGAGCACAGCAATGAAGTTACTGTGAAAAGCCCCTAGTCGCCACATTCCGGCGCCTGTTCGGGTACACAGAAGGCAAATTCAGAAAGTCCAATTCACCTAACAAACACGTCTTTCGTGACTTGTGGGAGGAAAACGGAGCGCCCGGAGGAAACCCACGCAGACACGGGGAGAGAAAGTGCAGACTCCGCAGAGACAGTGACCCAAGCCGGGAATCGTACCTGGGGCCCTGGCGCTGTGAAGCAACAGTACTAATCATTGTGCTACCGTGCTGCCCTATAAGGCATTAGGTCAGTGCTGGAACCACAGCCTGAAGGCTCAGAGTTGCTCGAGGATGTCCTTCAAGGCCGTGACAGGTGGAGCAACCGTACTGCCAGTCACCCGAGTAACACTGCACCAGAGCATTAGGCAAGGCACTGGCACCAGGGTGGCGGGCACGAAAGAAATGTACAAAGGTGATTGGTTCAGTTTTATATGGATTATAGAAAAGGTTGTTAATGAATTTCTTTGCGGAGGGGGTTTATTTCAGAAGTTTGGCTGTGATGGTCCACAGCAGAGGAATTGGAAGAGAATGAATTGTCGAGAAACAATGCTGATTTTAGGCGAATGGAGACTGATTAATCGTTTAAGAATAACCTGCCCGGAGTGACAGGTTCCTAGACACCTCGTCTGCCTCTTGCTGAAGGCCTGGACAAGGGCCTCATGAGAGCTCCAGGTTGTAAATCTAAACAGCCCATCACACATCTGGTTAGGTCAGTGCACCTCCTCAGTAATACCGGTAAATTGGAGAAACGTGTATTTCTGGACTGCAGAACGAATCTGCAAGCCACTTTGGGTCTGGCATCTGCAGCCATGATGACAACAGCCTGAACCTGCACAGCACCAAACTAGGCTGGCATGGCAACAGGCACGTTTTTCATGACCTGAACGGCGACTTCCACACAGTGGCCGTTTTCTTTCTCTCTCTCATTGAAGCTGCGACACCAGAGAGGGGAAGCTAGGCACAGAGGGAGGAGGATGCAGGAAGTCTCCCAATACATCCCATATCCACCACAGCCTTGTCTTATCCAGCACTTGTCCAACCTTGTCCAAGCTGGACACTGGATCCAGGCTGGGTCCACGAGTCCTGTCATGGAGTTGGTTACAGTTGCTCCAGTTGTACAGGGCATTGGTGAGACCACAACTATGTAGAGTTAGTTGCTCCATCTAATCTTCACACACTTACTAATGCAGCAAGCCAAGCACCCACCCCTCACCTTGATGCTTCCACAGACTATTGAGCTACAATAAGAACATGTCCAAAACAACCATCCTGATACTCTTCCCTCTCTCATTCAGGATGAGCAATATATAACAGGGGACAGTAGCAGAGAACTGGCGTGGGACCGCCCCACCTGCATTTATTGAGCCCCCTTGCAGGAGATGGTGCTGAAAAACCTCCTTTCTACTTCCTGGATTATGGTATCCAGTGTCTGTCTCTCTCTCTGCTGCTTCATTGGAATCTTTTTGGAGACAGTTTTGTCAGCTGCTGTAGCATTAATGTAAGTACCATTTAGGTCGTGTGTGCGCGCCATGAACACTCGGGCTAAGCATGCACCTAGACAGCAGAGCATTCAGCGCTGAGGTGCATAAGGTACAATCATTGAGTCTCTCCATCGCGTTGTGTGACACTACCACCGTGCTAAAGGAGATAGGTTCAGATCAGATTGAGCAATCCAAAACTGGGCATCGAGGAGGCGCTGTGAGCCATTATTAGCAGTATCAGAATTGAATTCAACCACAACCCTGTAACTGCATGGCCTGATATATCTCTCTTTTTACCATTCTCAAATGAGGAGCGCAGGAGACCAGCAGACATACCTAAAAATGAGACACCAACCTTTATAAAGCTATAATACAGGAATGCCAAACAGCGGAAGCAGCTTTCCGTAAGACCATAAGACCGTAAGACATAGGAGCAGAATTAGGCCATTCGGCCCATCAAGTCTGCTCCACCATTTAATTATGGCTGTTAGGTTTCTCATCCCTATTCTCCCCAAAAACCCTGATCCCCTTATTAATCAAGAACCTATCTATCTCTGTCTTAAAGGCACTCAGTGAATTGGCCTCCACAGCCTTCTGCAGTAAAGAGTTCCACAGATTCACCACCCTCTGGCTGAAGAAATTCCTCCTCATCTCTGTTTTAAAGAATTATCCCTTCAGTCTGAGGCTGTGCCCTCAGGTTCTAGTTTCTCCAACACGTTAAAACATCCTCCCCAGGTCCACACTCCCTAGGCTTATCAGAATCCTGTAAGCTTCAATAAGATCCCCCCTCATCCTTCTAAACCCCAATGAGTACAGACCCAGAGTCCTCAACCGCTCCACATATGACAAACTCTTCATCCCAGGGATGAAGAAATTCCTCCATATCATTCTTGTGAACCTCCTCTTGACTCTTTTGAAGACCAGCACAGGGCCCAAAACTCCGAACAATACTCCTAATGGGGTCTGACCAGAGCCTTATACAGCCTCAGAAGTACATCCCTGCTCTTGCATTCTAGCCCTCTCACATGAATGCTACCATAGCATTTGCCTTCCTAACTGCCGACTGAACCTGCACGTTAACCTTAAGAAAATCATGAACAAGGACGCCTAAGTTCCGTTGTGGTTCTGATTTCCTAACCCTTAACCCATTTAGGAAATAGTCTGTGCCTCCATTCTTCCTACAAAAGTATAACCTCACTTTTCCACATTATATTCCATCTGGCACTTTTTTTGCCCACTCTCCAAGCCTGTCCAAGTTCTTCTGCAGTCCCAGCTTCCTCAACACTACCTGTCTCTCTATCTTTGTGTCATCTGCAAACTTCGCAACAGGGCCCTCGTTTGACAGACAGAGCTAATCAATCCCATAACCAATGGATCAGTTCAAAGCTTTGCAGTGCCACTACATCTAACCATGCATAGTGATGGACAATTAATCAACTATTGTGAGGAGAAGACTTTACAAATACCCCCAACCTCAATGATAGGGCTCAGCATACCTGAGCAAAATACAAGGTTGAAACATTGGTAATCATCTTCAGCCAGAAGTGCCGAGTCCAGCTAGGCCTCCTCCCGAAGTCCCCTATAGCACAGGTGCCAGTCTTTAGCCAATTCAATTCGCTCCACTTGATATGAGGAAATGGGTGAAATGGGTGACCCATATCCTGACAACATTCTGACAAAATTGTGCTCCAGAACAAGCTGTGCTTGGCCAAGCTGACAATGTGGAGGACTGCCCAGCTAAGTACTGCCCATAAAAAAGCGGGACAAATCCAACCCAGCCAATTACCGCCCCTCACTCTTCTTGATCATCAGGAAAGTGATGGAATGTGTCACCGACAGTGCTACCAGGCAGTACTTAATCACCACATGACCTACTCATCGATGCAGAGTTTGGGTTCTGCCAGAACCACTCAGCTCCTGACCTCATTACAGCCTTAGCCCAAACAAATTCCAGAGGTGAGGCACAAATGACTTCCCTTGACATCAAGGTGCCATTTGACCACCGATGGCATCCCAGCGTCAGATGAAAGAACGGGGAATTGAGATAAATTCTCCGCTGGTTGGACTCATACATGGCACAAAGGAAGATGATGTGGTTGGTGGAGGCCAATTATCTCAGTTCCAGGAAATTGTGACAGGAGTTCCTCAGGATAGCATCCTAGGTCCAACCATCTTCAGCTGCTTCAACAATGACCTTCCCTCCATCACAAGGTCAGAAGTGGGGATGTTCTCTGATGATTGCACAATGCTCAAAGGCATTCCTTCTTCCTCAGATATTGAGGGGCGGCACAGTGGCACAGTGGTTAGCACTTCTGCCTCACAGCACCAGGGACCGGGTTCAATTCTGACCTTGGGTCACTGTGTGGAGTTTGTACATTCTCCTCATGTCAGTGTGGGTTTCCTCCGGGTGCTCTGGTTCCCTCCCACAGTTCAAATGGTTAGGTGGATCGGCCATGCTAAATTGCCCCTAAGTTAGTTTATGGAGTTATGGGGATAGGATGGAATGGATGGGTAAGTGGACATGGGTAGAGTGCTCTCAGTCGGTGCAGACTCGATGGGCCGAATGGCCTCCTTCTGTACTGTAGGGATTCTATGGAAACAGTCCTGGACCAGGCTAGGGCTGATAAGTGACAAGTAACATTGGCACCACACAAATGCCAAGCATTGAGCTTGTTCAATGAGAGAGAATCTAACCATCTCCCTTTGACATCTTGGATTACCATCACTGGACCCCTCACCATCAACATGCTGGGTGTGACCATTGACCAGAAACTGAACCGGTCAGCCATATAAATACTGAGAAGACAAAAGTAAAGTAGACGCTGGGAATTCTATTGTGAATAACCCGCCCATGAATGCCCAAAGCACATATCAGCAATGTGATGGAAGACTCTCAATTTGTTTGCTGGCTGCTCTACCAACACACAACAGACAAAGCAACTTAATTGATCGGTGCCCCCTCAATTGGCACCCCATCCACCACCTTAAACATTAAATCTCTCCACCAGCTGTGTGTACCAACTACAAGATGCACTGCAGCAGCTAACTACAGCTCCTTCGGCAGCACCTACCAAACCCATAACCGCTACCATCTAGAAAGACAAGGGCAGCAGACACCTGGGAACACCAGCACCTGGAAGTTCTGTTCCAAGCCACTTCACCATCCTGACTGTGAGGTTTCACCATTGTTTCACTGTCACTGGGTCAAACCCCTCCCCCCCCAAACTCCCTTCCTAACACCAGTGGATGTCCCTATAGTATATGGTGACTGCTTCCCTCGGGGGTGGGAATGCATAGTGGTGGCAGTTTTGCATCCTGACTCCTGCTTCCTGCCTTAGTCAGTCCCATGTATCCAAATGTAGAGTCTGTTGGTGAGCTATAAGTAAAGCAAAAGCTTGCGGAGGAGCAGATTAATTCAGAAAGTAGTTTTCTGACTTCCACATGTTGCTGCCAATGTGATTTGTTCTGATAAACTCCTTAAGAATGCTGAAGGCTGGTATCCTCACCAGTATTTCTACAGCAAAATTTTGGCCATTTGAAAAAAATCACTCCGAAGTGCCTGCTCCCACCAAGAGCAGGCACAGCAAATAACATTGAGCTGCTGAGCCAGACGTGCTGACGTACAAATACATTGGCCCCCAGAAATTGAGATTTTCCAGCAATCTGAGGTTTAACTCAACAGCATGTTGAGTCGACAGCCTTCATAAACCTCCTCCTACCCTTCATCTAACTCCTGTTCACTCCTTTCACTGAAACCTGCCTTGTAGTTGTGACAAACTGACCCCCGAATGAAAGCCTCCAAGCCCTTCACTTTAAACAAAGGACCTGTAAATTCCATGTAATTCTACTATACGTGAATAGAGCATTGTTACCTTTTACAGAAAGAAGTCTGACAACATCAGGTTAAAGTCCAACAGGTTTGTTTCGAATCACTAGCTTTCGGAGCACTGCTCCTTCCTCAGGTGAATGAAGGGGTGGATTTCACAAACAGGTATATAGACAAATTCAATGTTGCGAGATGAGACTTTGAATGCGAGTCTTTACAGTCCAGATGGTGCGACTGGAGAGAGGGACAATCACAAGTTGAAGAGGTCTGAATTGTCTCAAGCCAGGACAGTTGGTAGGACTGGTAGAACTGTCATGTTTGTCCTCGACCTGCTCCCCATTCAGAAATCAGTTTGATTGACGTTTGGGCATGCGTCTGGAGGAAGGATGGGCCATAGAATCAGTTAGATCCAACCCATAACTCAGAGGCAGATTTCCAATCCCAGACTCATTGTCTTCTCCCTGAAGCTGTCTTCACCTCTCTTCCCATTCCAGCCTCCCCGAACAGGTGCTGGAATATGGTGACTCGGGGATTTTCACAGTAATTTCATTTGAAGCCCACTTGTAACAATAAGCGATTTTCATTTCATTTCATTTCAACCTTTGGGTTTTCGAAAGCCTGGCATTATTAAACATGCAAAGCAGGTAAATCTAAGGCTGACAGCCTCATTAAAGCACTTCAGTATGCAACCCACCTCCTGCCCATTCCTTGTAACACCTCCTTCAAACCAGACAGTGGGAGCTTTGGAGGCAGGTTTTAGACTTTTAAAGTGTTAACATTTGACCTGACCCCAATCTACCCATTTTTGGGTGTTAAAGTTCAGCACATCATATTCAAACTGCAGCCAGTTGAACGATCACAGGTCACTTAAAAGTCGGAGTTACTTCTGTATTGTCGTGTTTTCCACAACGGAAGCCATCTGTCTGCTTAATGAGGCATATTATTTATCCCAGTACATCCGTTGTACTGTGAATCACAATCTATTGCTGGGAGGAAAGGATGTGCTTTTTTTCTTCAAATGTCCTGCATTCCAAAGATTGACTTGATGTTGACCCTGAGATTATAGCAATCTCAGTCAGATTGTTTTTGTTTAAAGTGAAGGGCTTGGAGGCTTTCATTCGGGGGTCAGTTTGTCACAACTACAAGGCAGGTTTCAGTGAAAGCTAGGGTCCTGTGCAATGAGTTCACAGTTGACAATGGGCCTTGGTCAACAGTGAACAGGAGTTAGATGAAATAGGGTAGGAGGAGGTTTATGAAGGCTGTGAAAAACATGGTGTAAACCAATTGGGCCAAAAGACCTGTAAATTCCATGTAATTCTACTATATGTGAATAGAGCAATGTTACCTTTTACTGAAAGAAGTCTGACAACACCAGGTTAAAGTCCAACAGGTTTAGCTCACTGAGCTAAATCACTGGCTTTTAAAGCAGACCAAGCAGGCCAGCAGCACGGTTCGATTCCCGTACCCGGACAGGCGGCGGAATGTGGTGACTAGGGGCTTTTCACAGTAACTTCATTGAAGCCTACTCGTGACAATAAGCGATTTTCATTTTTTCATTTTCAAATCACTAGCTTTCAGAGTGCAGCTCCTTCATCAGGTGAATGAAGGGGTGGATTTCACAAACACATATATAGACAAATTCAATGTTGCCAGTTGAAACGTTGAATGTGCATCTTTACAGTCCAGATGGTGCGACTGGAGAGAGGGATAATCACAGGTTGAAGAAGTGTGAATTGTCTCAAGCCAGGACAGTTTGGTAGGACTGGTACAACTGTGCTGGCTTGAGACAATTCAGACCTCTTTAACCTGTGATTATCCCTCTCCAGTCACATCGTCTGGATCTATAAGGAATTATTACTGTGCCCATCCCAGACCAACGCCAGCATCTCCACATCACCTTTTACAGTGTTCAAGAGTGCAATTTCTGGTCCATGGGGTGGGAGCAAAGTTTGGCATAGCTCATTCTCCAAGTGGACAATTAACACGAGATAAGAATTAGGCAGTTACTTTCTTTCCTCTTTCTATGAGGTTGCTGCTTGTAAGGAATGCAGTGATTGATGCCATGACATGCCCTTTGGAGAGCATAGTGGGATGAATTTAAATTGTCATACTTTATAGTTTGTATTTTTGCAGTCATAATATTAAAACCTAGGGATAAAATGTATACAGACAGCATGTCTGCTAGAGCTGTGACTAAAAGTGAGGTAATTAGTGATTTTTGCAGGGGAAGAGTTTTGTTAATAGATATTAAAAACCATTATTAAAAACCATTGTACATGTTTGCAGATGAAGAGCTAATGTAATGCTATAACTATTTGAGCCTGGCTAAACAAATCAAGGCACATCTTGTAACAAGAGACAAAAGAATGCTGTATGCTTTGAGTTCAGCTGGTGTACCTATAGGGAAAGGTCAGGTCTATCTGGAAAAGGAGTTACTTCCTCTGCTCTAAGCTGAGTAGAAGGTTTTCAGTTTGGTCCTAGAAACGTCTTCTCTCTTCAAGGACTCTGCATCAAGATGAGCAAGATGGTTGTTAACTTTATACATAAGTGGTATTTTAAATATATGGGTTGCTTAATTGAAAAATAGAGGCAGGTTACAGGAAGAAAGTTAGGATGTTGTACCTGATAACTGTAAAGATGTTGTACCTGTTAACTGTAAACCCATTTATTTGTTGCTAATGTGCTTAATTCTGTGTTCAAATTAAAGTTTGTTTTCAAATAAAAGCTGTCCACTGGTCAGTGTTATCACTCCTGTGGTGCAGTAACATTTCCTCACAGTTTTACCAAATCCAAATAGTTGGGTTCTAGTGCAGAATCTTAACCAAAATTGAGGTTCAGGACCTGTACCCATAACAATAGCAAGAGGCATAGAGAGTAAAGCTGTCTCCTCTACATTGAAGAAATCATTCATTATATATATATATAAATGTATATAATATTGAAAATGCCAATAAAAAGATTTTTAAAAATTAATATATATATATATACACATGTATATTCTTGAAATGTACTTTTCACTTAATTAAAATTGGTGTCGACTAGCTTGTCCTACCCTGTTATATGGTTTGAAATTACCCAAACTGTCTCACTTCCTATTTTATAAATTTCCATGCTACTTTAATGTTTCCTCCTACAAACCTCTCTGCACTTATTCATCTGCTTCACTTTCAGTCAGTTTCTAAGGTCTTTTCCACACTCTGCCCAACACCTTTGCTGAGCATTGTAATGACAATTGAAGACAGTATTCCAAACATGCTCCCAGCGGCATTGCAAAACCTTGGCACAACCTGCATTCAACTATTCTAAAATTCCAGAATTTTACTCGCTTCGTCTTCTTTGCCATTCTATAATGTCCCAGGTTTTCCAGAGTCCTAATTCCATTCGGTTCCTATGATATTTCTGTCACACATTTTCTCCACCAATTTTCAACAGTCCAATGTTTAGCATTTGCTGCCAATCCTTGGTTGCCTTTTTCCTTAATATTCAACAAAATTCTGAGTCTCACCTCTATTGTTGATGAAAAGCAATGCCTTTTCATAGTATCATAGAATTTACAGTGCAGAAGGAGGCCCTTTGGCCCATCGAGTCTGCACCGGCCCTTACAAAGAGCACCCTTCTCAAACCCACGTCCCCACCCTATCCCCGTAACCCAGTAACCCCCACTTAACGTTTTTTGGACACTAAGGGCAATTGTTGCATGGCCAATCCACCTAACCCGCACATGTTTGGACTGTGGGAGGAAACCAGAGCACCCGGAGGAAGCCCACGCATACACGGGAGAACGTACAGACTCCGCACAGACAGTGACCCAAGCCGGGAATCAATGCTGGGACCCTGAATCTGTGAAGCAACTGTGCTAACCACTAAGCTACCATGATGGCACAGGCAATCAATTAAATTCCACACAGGAAATGCCTAGTGCAATGGAATATTCCACAATGTATTTATCCACCCCTCCCATGATGAAAATGCAACAGCAATTAACTAGCCAATTAGCTAACTACACAATTGGCAGCCTTCTCTATTGTGTACTTTATGATCAGTTTGGGTCATTAAAAAGTGATGTCACTTAATTTGTTCTAAGTGTCAGCAATGGTGACAAGGTCACATTTTCCCCCCATTTGCTGTAGGAATGTAATCGGAGAACTCCAGACCAAAATAGGTAGGGGAGGAAATCAATTGGGAAATGATGCAGACTAAATCAGTGGTGTTTGATTTGCGCGGTTCTGTGCTATAAATAGCATCCTCATGAGCTCTGTGGATGTTCCAGTGCTTGTGTGTATTAATGTCGATGGGGTATAGGAACGGTTTTTAGTAATGAGTTATTGAGTATTCACAGACTTTGACCTAGCATCAGTGCAAATTATCATAAACATTTAGAACAGGGAAGAAGGCCATTCGGCCCATTGGGTTCATTCTGGCTAGCTCTTGGAGAGTACGTTCTGACATTTCATAGGTGTCACGGTGGCACAGTGGTTAGCACTCCTGCCTCACAGCGCCAAGAACTCGGGATCAATTCCGGTCTCGGGCCTCGGATAACCGTCTGTGCGGAGTCTGCACATTCTCCCCGCGTCTGCGTGGGTTTCCTCCGGGTGCTCCGGTTTCCTCCCACAGTCCAAAGATGTGCAGGTTAGATGGATTAGCTATGATCAATGTGTGGGCTTATGGAGATAGGGTAGGGGACTGGGCCGAGGTAGAGTGCTCTTTTGGAGGGCCGGTGCAAACCCGATGGGCCAAATAGCCTCCTTCCACACTGTGGGGATTCCAAAGTTCTAAGTGTATAATCAAGAGACAGCATGACTTTTCCTTGGAGGAATACCATACTGGGGGAAGGATATATGTTTGAATAAAACTCTAATATTGAATTTAAAATGCGTAATTATGCTAAATATTGAATTATTCCGACTTGAAAGTACTGTTTTAATTATTGTATGATGGCTGCGTTTGCAGTATATTTGGCAGCAGTTTTATTCTTGGTCTGGCCCTAGTTATACTAATTGGAGAGGCTCTAACTCAGAGGTAACAGGAGCAGCCAATGGGACATTTCCAATTGGTTGCAGTTGCATACAACAGAGCAGATTTTTTTACTGTACCCTTAATTCCCACAAACCCAGGAAGCACCTTAAAAAGAACCTACTGCAGTAAAATGCATCGGCTGAGCACAGTTGAAGAGAAAAGGGACGGAATTCTCCAGTCCGCCAGCCACATTTTCCTGGGTGCCGCGCCATCGCCGGCAGCAGGATTCTCCGTTCCCGCCACCTGCCAATGGGATTTCCCATTGTGGCCACCCCACGCCGCCGGGAAACCCGCGAGCGTGGGTGCGGTACCAGCGAAACGGAGAATCCTACCGGCGGAGAATCCAGCTGCAGGTCCCAGCATCAGGGACCCGGGTTCAATTCCAGCCTCAGGTGACTATCGGTGCGGAGTCTGCACGTTCTCCCCAAGTCTGCCATGGTTTCCTCCGGGTGCTCCGGTTTCCTCCCGCAGTCCAAAGAAGTGCAGATTTGGTGGATTGGTCATGCTAAATTGCCCCATAGTGTCCAAAGATGTGCAGGTTAGGTGAGGTTACGGGGATAAGCGGGGGTTGTGGGCCTAGTTAGGGTGCTCTTTCGGAGGAATGGTACAGGCTCAATGGACCGAATGGCCTCCTTCTGCACTGTAGGAATTCTGTGAATCCAGCTTCCACTTTACTTCTACTTCTCCTGATCAGCTTGCAATGCAGCTTCTGAGCTTTAATTAGTGCGAGCAAACACCAATTCAATAAATTGAACAGGCTGAAAACATCTGCACTTTGCTTTTCTCAGTGATATACATATATAAACTCCAAAAACTGTAGTGATGTGGAATGCGTTACCAAATCACCTGCATGTAATTACTAACCAAAGTATATTTTACATAGGTACGCACAAGGGGCCTACAAGGGATTGATTATATACTTGAAAAGGGTTAAAATTGCAGTGCCATGGATTGAATTATAAAAACAAAGGCAGGCGTACTAATTAGCTAGCTCTTTCAAAGGCATGGTGGGTCGACTAGCAGCCCACTGTACTGGAATATTCTACAATTTATTTTTCCAACCACTCCCTTCATGGGTTTAACAGGAAATCCACTGAAATAGCCCATATAGCTAACTGCAGAAGTAGCAGCCCTCTCATTTATGGCCAGATTGAGTCATTAAAACTGATGTCTCTTCACTTGTTCTAAGTGTGTGAGCAATGGTGACAAGGTTACATTTATTGCCCTGGAAAGGTAACCAGGGGAACGCAAGACCAGATTAGCTAAGGGAGGTTGAAGGACATCAGTTGGGCATTATGTTTGATCGAAGTGTCATGCCCAGTAAAGGCATGTTCTATTTATAACTTTAAACGTGGTCTGAGCATCCATGGAACCTTTTGGAACTGACTACCTTTTATTTATTTATAAGAGACAAAGACAAACTGTCAAGATGGCTGCCAAGGGGTCAGGTGACCTTTGCTTCTTCAACACAGTTATCAACCTTCCAAAAAGTTCAAATTGGGTCACCCTGGGTAGGAGACCTCCCATTGAATCGACTTATCTTGGCAGCACCCTTCTGTGGCATTCAGACCGGCCATTTTTTTAAGCTTATCCAAAACACCGTGTTAGTAGGCTCCGAGATTCCATGGCTGAGATTCTCCGATCCGGGTTTGCCCCGCCACCACTCCCAGTGAGATCGGAGAATTTGGCGCTCAGCCAAAACCCCATTCACTGCAGCGGGACTGCAGAATACCCGCCAGCGTGAACAGGCGGAGAATTTCGGCCTACGTCTCCAGGTTTGCAATTTAATAAAAGAAAGCTGACGACACCAGTCGTCTACAAGTGTGAAAGACCACCCTGTGTAGTGATGGCATCGGACGTCCAAACCATTCTTCGGTAGGGCAATGATAATATCAGTCCTGTGATCAACACCAACTGGAGGTAACGAGTTTTATCGAAAATCAGAAAGATCATGGCAGCCTGCAGAAAATCACCAAAGAGGCAGCAATTGCAGAAAATAACAGCCTCATTTTTGCCTTTTAAGAACCATCAGTCATCAGCCAGTCTGAGAACCAAACCTTTAAGATAGCAAACATAACATTTGGCATTCCAATTTCTCATTGCTTTCATGTGCTGTTTCGTGGACATGCATTATGTGGGTTTATACTGAGGAGATGACTGGGCCCACACTCCCTCACAGGCAGTAGAATAGCAGGAATGCTCACTATCTTGGTCCAAACAACCTATCCTTCAGTCAGGAATCAAAGGTAGACAGCTTGAAAAAGGGGGAAAAGGGAGATCTGCAACAATTTTCCAACAAAATTGAATCTTAATGCTGGTGCTAGCTTCTTCTGAATGGGTAACTAAAAAGGCTGCTCGTCCAAATGAAGCTGGGCAATGATTAATGGTGCTCAATGCTGTGTTCTCAGTGAAGCTGAACAGAGTAAACAAGGCAAAGTACAAGGAATTGCATTAATAACCATTGACATGCCTTACACTGAAGCAGTTAGAGCTGACATACATATGGTCCTGCCACATTAACAAGATGCAACATCAGTCATCAGCAGCCAGACGAAAGATGATATGCATTTCTCAAAGCGGCAGCAAATGTTTCGTATCCCAACCTCCCCAATCTGATCTCTCCAGATGGCCTGGAGTCATGCAGTTCCAAAGGCATCGGCAGTCCTCTGTTACTTCACCCACACTTTGTGCAAGAAACGTAACTGGGGTCCCATTGGGGCCTGGATTGAGTAAATAGAGATGCCCTATTTACCTTAGCATTAGGGTTCAAAAGCCAGGGCGCATCGATTCAAAGGAATTGGTAGAAGGATTAGAGGGTGGATGAGGAAACATTTTTTAACCCAGCGGGTATGGGCACCTGGAACTGACTGCCTGAAAGAGCAGTAGATGCAGAAACTCTCGCCACATTCAACAAGCATTTGGATGTCTGCTTTAAGAGCTGCGACCGACAGGGTGGCAGACCTGGTGCAGGAAGGTGGGATTAGGCGGGGTGCCTTTACATCAACCTGCACAGGCACGATGGGCCGAATGGCCTCCCTTGTCATAAATTTTCAGTCAGTGTTGCCAGTTATTTGACTGTGATGGGCATCCCATTTAGCATGAATTTTGGAACACACGCACGCTTACCATTTTGATGGTGATTAATGCGGAAACAATGGCTGATATTTGTTGCTCCTCACCAGCCCGGGTGCGGTCAGCCCAATGTTCATGCTACAAAAGATGGAAAAAAACAATTGTATGAAAATTTTCATTTGTCTCACCTCTATTCCATGAACTATCGCAAACGAATCAGGTCATTGCTAACCACCTTGCTTTACGCAAGGTATTCTTTCCAATCCGGGTATAACTTTAAATAATGACACTGAACCGTACAATTCCTGACAAGGACACCAAGGGAAATAATTGTCAACATGGCTTTTATTCATCGTTTCAGACAAAGTACAGATAAAAGTAATTGTAGCACCTCTGGGATCAGTGACCATAAATTATACAAAGTCTAAAGTAGAAAAGGAAGCCTCTGGTCTATTGTGACAGTGTTGTTTTTTTTAAATGATTATTCATTCAGGGGAAGTGGACTTCACTGGCTGGGCCAGCATTTATTGCCCACCTCGAGTTACCCTCGAAATAATACTCACTGTGGTGGTAAGCTGCCTTCTTGCACTGCTGTAGTCCATGTGGGGTAGATAGACCCACTGTGCTAATAGGAGCTGGGAGGGGTGGTGAAATTCCAGGATTTTGTCCCAGAGACTGTGAAGGAACATATATTTTTCCAAGTTAGGATGGTGTGTGGCTTGGAAGGAAACCTGAAAGCGCTGGTGTTCCCATGAATCTGCTGCCTTTGTCAATCTATGTGGTAGAGGTTGTGGCTTTGGAAGGTGCCTTGGAAGGTGAGTTGCTGTAGGGCATCTTTTGGATGGTACACATGGCTGCCACTGTGTGTCAGTAATGAAGAGAGTGAATGTTGAAGGTGGTAGATGGGGGTGCCAATCAAGCCGCCTGGATGGTTTGGAACTTGTGAGTGTTGTCAGAGTTGCACTCATCCGGGCAAGTGGAAAGTATCCTCTCAAACTCCTGACGTGTACCTTGTAGATGGTGGACACAATGCTTTGGGGAATTAGAAGGCAAATGACTTGCTGCAGAATTCCCAGCCTCCACCTGCTTTCGTAGCTGCAGTATGAGGCCATGGAATGACAATCATATTGAGGTGAGGTGAAAACTAAAAGAGTTGAAGTATGCGTCAGAGTTCAAGGGGCTGAATGGCCTACTTCAGTTTCTGCGCTCCTCTGCTGAAGCAATTCAAAACCGTCTTGTGACTCTGGGTCAAGCGGGGATGGAATTGACTGCGCAAGACCCAAGGTGACGTATCAGTAGTAATTTGGTCATCGGCAATCAGCTTGAAGTCTGAAGGAAGCCCCTACAACAAACTTTCTACATCGAATTGAGAGGTGACAACTCAAGTGGATTATGGGGAACTTTATGGCACTGTGTACCTCAACCTCCAGAAGATATTTGACAAAGTTTCACATGAATGGCTAAACATTAAACGCAACTCCGCAGGCAGGTGAAGAAAATCATGGGAATGGATTGTGTTTGGAACTGAGCAAAGGGTGGAAATGGATGGCTACTTGTTAGGAGTCAGTCAGTGGCGAGGACAACTAATTAATGATTAATATTGGTAACAGAACGATTCCTAAATCTAGAGCAATAACTTGCATTCAAATTGAATGAAAGTCGGTTGCCAGAGAAAGCTCATCTCGCTTGTCTTCAAGTAATGCCGTGGGATCTTTTACTGTTGCTGCAAGTACGAAGTACGGCACAATGTAAAAGAAATATCGGCAACGAGGGTAAATCCATGAATGGTACTAAAATAGCCAAAGCAGAGGCTCAAAGAAACCCAGAAACCATCAAATCCAAAAGAATGTTGCATTTCAGTAGCGAGAGAATGTAGGTCAGAGAAAGTTGTGATCAAAGAGCTCAGACTAACCCAAGAGTAGTGTTGAGTATTTGTCACTGAAAAACAGAAAGGCCAACGATGGATTGCTAATCCATCAGAGCTACAATGGAAGTTTTTCAGCTTGGAAAAACAGATTTCAAAAAGGAGGTATGCGCAAGAATATTGAAAAGGTAATCCTGTAATATTATTTCACAATTCAGAGAGCAAGCCCAAAACTGGTAAAGGTCAATTTCCCTGCTAGCTTGCAGATAGATTAGACAAAGTAAAATCTCAACAATTATTCAATAAACTATTGGTTGCTGAAAGACAGGAGTGGAAGTCCTGGTAGATCGGATAGAATCCTTACAGTGCAGAAGGAGGCCATTCAGTCCATCAAGTCAGCTCTGACTCTACGAAAGACCACCCTACCTGGGCCCGATCCCTCGCCCTATGCCCGCAGTCCCACTAAACATTTGAACACTAAGGGGCAATTTAGCATGGCCAATCCACCTAACCTGCACATCTTTGGACTGTGGAAGGAAACTGGAGCACCCGGAGGAAACACACACAGACGTGGGCTAGAAGGCTGGGAACAGACAAAGCCTGTGTGGAATATAAGGAAAGTAGGAAGGGACTTAAGCAAGGAGTCAGGAGGGCTAAAAGGGGTCACGAAAATTAATTGGCAAATATGGTTGAGGAAAATCCCAAGGCTTTTTACAGATACATAAAAAGCAAGAGGGTAGCCAGGCAAAGGGTTGGCCCACTGAAGGACAGGGAAGGGAATCTATGTGTGGAGCCAGAGGAAATGGGTAGAGGTAGTAAATTAATACTTTGCATCAGTATCCACCAAAGAGAAGCAATTGGTGGATGTTGGGTTTGGAGAAGGGTGTGTAGATAGCCAGGGCCACATTGAGATCCAAAAGGACGAGGTGTCGGGTGTCTTGAAAAATATTAAGGTGGGTAAGTCCCCAGGGCCTGATGGGGTATACCACATAATACTGAAGGAGGCAAGAGAGGAAATTGCTGAGACCTTGACAGAAATCTTTGTATCCTTACTGTCTTCAGGTGATGTCCTGGAAGACTGGTGAATAACCAATGTTGTACCTTTGTTTAACAAGAGTAGCAAGGATAATCCAGGGAACTACAGGCCGGTGAGCCTTACGTCAGTGGTAGGAAATTACTGGAGAGAATTCTTCGAGACAGGATCTACTCCCATTTGGAAGCAAGTGGTCGTATTAGCGAGAGGCAGCACGGTTTTGTGAAGGGGAGGTCGTGTCTCACTAACTTGATAGTGAGTTTTTCGAGGAGGTCACGAAGAATATTGATGCAGATAGGGCAGTGGTCGGGCATAATTAAGGAAATTCCATGTTTTCAGCAAGAGTGTGTGAATTTAAACATAAAGTTACAATTCGTGATTTGAGATGGTCGGCAACTTCAAAGGATATCAAGCAGTAGTCTTGGTTCAGCCGGTACATCGGTCCGGGGCCCGGAGAGCCAAGAAGGGGCCCATGAATCTCGGAAGGGCCCTTAAAAATTATAATTAATTAGATAAATTAATCTCCAACTTCTTTCCTGAGATTTGTATTCTAACTTATTAAAATATAATTGTTTTTAAAAAGAGCAATACCAAATAAAAATGCAATAAAGAAACAAACAAATAATCACTCAGTGTATAAAGGAACGAAGCAGTGTTAAACGGATGTGAAAAGGAGTGGAGGGGGGAGGGGGGTGGGCTGGTTCACCCGGGTCTGACATAGTTGGAAATCCACGTTTTCAGCAAGAGTGTGTGAATTTAAAGATAAAGTTACAGTTCGTGATTTGAGATGGTCGGCAACTTGTAAGGTTATCAAGCAGTACATAGGGTCGTGAGGTCACCGAAAAGGAGAAGCGGTACCTTTGGCCGTGAATCATGAGGTCAAAGATATTGAAGTGATAAGCCATGATCGGTAAACTCAAAGGGTTGCGATTTGTAACACTACACTGGTATCAAACTGGACATGTTAACTTTGGTCGTGGGACCATTCTTAACGTCTTACTATAGTTGGACCAAACTTCTAAGTTTCAACAGTTGTCTCAGTTGCTTGCTGGTATGAACACTGGACAGTGGATTGTCTCCTCTTCTGAAGCTGTATAGGCCACAGTAGTATTGATTAATGAACATAGCCTATTTAAGTGTAAGTAAGTTATTTTATATTTTTTATCAAGTAGGGGTTTATCTGGCGTTCCTTCAAGTTATTCTTGCAATCATCAATATTCATTTTTCCCAATGTGGGCTATTTTTAATTAAGTTTTTATTTCAGGAATATTACCCCTACCAGCATGGAAAAGAAAAAGCATAAATCTGGGTCACTAAAACGCAAAGAACAAAAAGAAGCAGAAAGGAAGGAATCAGCCAAGTGATGCAGGCCTATTACAGAGTTTATAATACCACAAGCACAATCCACATCAATATCCAGTTCTGCAACAAATAATCAGGAAGCAAGAAACAATGCTCACGGTGATGATGCAATGACATGCGAGTTACAAGAACAGAGAAGAGCTACTTTGAATGTAGAGACAAATACAAGTGCATCCATTACTAATCAACCCTGCCCAATATTTCTTCTGGCTTCCTTGTTCCGGTATCTGTACTGCCTGTAGTTGCAACATCTGAACACATAGCTTCAACTAGTGACAGGGAGTCAGATATTCCTTCAAGCATAAACGACTTGGCTTCTGGAGCACATCCTGTAAATGAACCTACGCAAGAAAATGAAAGATCAATTACTGGAATCTTCCAATATCCATCACGAGCAAAGCTAAAACAGTTTTTTGCTGAACATCCACTTCAGCCATTTGATGATCTGCCATTTGATGCTCGTTTGTATGAGAGGAAAATTATGAATGACTCAGTCCCAAGAAAATGGCTAACATATATCAAAGAATACAATAGATGCTTATATTGTTCATACTGCTTAGCCTTTGAGTTTCCCAACACTTGTAACCCATCACCCTTTGTACGTGGCTTTAGTGACTACAGGCGTATTAGCCAGAGCTTGACTTTACATGAATCGACAAGAGCACATGTCAGAAATGCTCAGCAATATATCAGTGTGGTTAATGATGGCACCTGAGATAAATTTTTTGCAGCATCACGAATTAAAAGGAAAGAAGAAGAATTGAAGCAGAGAAGTATTGTCATGAGGATTATAGACATCATAAAGATGTTAGGCAAGCAAGCACTTCCTTTTCGAAGTCACAGAAATGAATCGGCCTACCCTCTAGATAATGAGGTTCTGAATCATGGCAATTTTTTAGCTACAGTGCAGTTGATGGCAAAATATGACCCCATTATGGCAGCTCACGTTTCTGCAGTGCAAAACAAGTCTAAACAAAGAATCAAACGATTAGAGCAACAAGGAAAGGCTCAAAGTAAAGGCTGTGGTGGACTTGTTACATACCTGAGTAAAACAATTATAAAGATGTTAATCAAAATTATGAAGAATATGATACAAGAAAGAATTAGTCATGAAGTTTCTCAAGCAAAATATTATTCTATTCAGGCTGATTCAACACAAGATAATTTATCCATCGATCAGTTTAGCATTATTATTCGGTATGTGCTTAAAGGTATTATCTGTGAGCGACTACTTTCAGTTGTGCCAAGTAGTGATGGTACAGGACAGGGACTTTTTGATCTATTGATTGAAACATTACAGCATCTTAAAATTGACCCCCAAAAATGTTTATCTGATAGCACAGATGGCGCTGCAAGCTACCATGGCCAGTATAATGGTTTAAAAAGTAAAATTGCTGATGTGGCTGATCAACATGTTCATATATGGTGCTATGCCCATGTCTTGAATTTGGTGATAACTGAAACAACAAAATGTTGTTTGCCTGCAGTATCTTTTTTCAATTTGCTCCAGAATATAGCAACTTTTGTGAAAGCATCATACAAGAGAATGGCTGTATGGATAGAAGTTGTTGGAAAACATCTAGGACAAGAAAAAATGAAACGATTAAAGCTAATTGGTGAGACCAGATGGTCAGGAAAATCCAATGCAGCAACAACTATATTTGGACGTTTTGATGATGCCGCTGCCAGTACTTTCGTAAATCTATTGACATGCTTATCAATGATACAAGATTCAGAAAAGTTTGATGCAAAAACAAAACATGAAGCAAATGTTTTACTTCAAAGTCTTCTAAACTTTGAAACCATATTGACAGCATTTACTTACTTGTATATATTTGAAACTACAACCCCGTTATCAAGTTATCTGCAGTCAAGTGGTTGAGATATGTTTACTGCATGGAGTTTGGTAGATTCAGCTACAACAAAGTTGAAGGAACAGACAAGAACATTTGATAACGTTCACAGCAAGGCTTTGGAATTTGTAAATAAACGTAATGTCAGGATTTTACAGATGAATATGGATGAAAATCAAAATTGATGCATTGGAAACAGCATTGCCAGTTAAGAGGCAGAGGAAGAAGAAAAGAATGGCAGATGAGCTTATTGATGATGAAAGAAATTCCTCAGATTCTCTAGCTGATTTTCGAGTAAATGTGTTTAACCTAATAATGGATCGCATTGTCCAGTCATTAGAATCACACTTTGTACAACACAAACAGTTGTATAAAGATTTGTCCTGCTTGGACCCAGCAAAGTTTAAATCTATTGCAGAGAAGGGCCTTGAAGATGAAGCATTGGAAGGTATTATTAAGCTGTTTCCACAAATCAGCAAAGATCAAGTAATATTGGAATTGTTTTCTTTTGCTTCAAACTTTGATGTATTAAAGCTATTGCTTAATGATGGTGAGAATATGGATTGCAGTTGCAAGAATTGTACAATTTGCAGCACTTGCCCATCGTGTGTACTAAAAATTCTGGCATCCATAAGACTTCATGACAAGGCATATGATAACCTTTATGAACTTTATAAAGTCATCTGCACACTATCAGTTACTCAAGTCCAATGTGAGAGGATATTTTCAAAGCTAAAGATCATAAAGACAAGGTTAAAAAATTCACTGTCTGAGGAGAATTTGGAATCATACATGTTGCTATCCATTGAAAAGGAATTGTTAGATGAATTGGATGCAGAAGCAATTATTGGCAGATTCGCACAATCATCTAGCGAACACAAACGATTGCTCTTAATATAGTGGACTGCATGCAATGCTCTATTGTGCTTTTGAACTATCTGTAAACTATTTAAAAATATCAACCAATTACTTAAAATTTAAAAAAATAAATAAAAAATTCAATTATAACATTCTGTATTTACATTTGGTATCTACTGCCAGTAATATGTACAGTACATGTACACTGTAATTACTAAGAAATACACATTTTTTCCACAAAAATTTTAATTGTACCCTTTTTTCCATATGTATTTTTTGAAAATTTTATTTATTCGTTATGAAAATCAACTGATAGCATTGTAGTTGTGGGTGGGCCCCCTTTGTCTCCTGGCAACCAATATTTTTAGACCCAGTCCACCACTGGTCTGAGAGATCTTGGTGTACAGGTCCACAGGTCACTAAAAGGGGCAACACAGATGGAGAAAGCAGTCAAGAAAGGATATGGCATGCTTGCCTTCATTGGCCGGGGTAATGAGTATAAAAATTGGCTAGTCATGTTGCAGCTGTATAGAACCTTAGTTAGGCCACACTTGGAGTATAGTATTCAATTCTGGTCGCCACACTACCAGAAGGATGTGGAGGCTTTAGAGAGGGTGCAGAAGAGATTTAGCAGGATGGTGCCTGGAATGGAGGGCATTAGCTATGAGGAAAGGTTGAATAAACTTGGTTTGTTCTCACTGGAACGTCAGAGGTTGAGGCGACCTGATAGAGTTTTACGAAATTATGAGGGGGATAGATAGAGTGGATAGTCAGAGGCTTTTTCCCCGGGTAGGGGTGTCAATTACTAGGAGGCATAGGTTTAAGGTACAAGGGGCAATGTTTAGAGGAGATGCACAAGGTAAGTTTTTTACAAAGAGGGTAGTGGGACATGGAACTCGCTGCCGGAGGAGGTGGTGGAAGCAGGGACGATAGTGACATTTAAGGGGCATCTTGATAAATACATGAATAGGATGGGAGTAGAGGGAAACAGACCCCGGAAGTGTAGAAGATTTTAGTTTGGATGGGCAGCATGGTGGGCGCAGGCTTGGAGGGCCGAAGGGCCTGTTCCTGTGCTGTACTTTTCTTTGTTCTTTGTATGGGGTGAACGTACAAACACCACACGGACGGTCACCCAAGGTCGGAATTGAACCCAGGTCCTTGATGCAGTGAGGCAGCAGTGCGAACCACTGTGCCACCGTGCCGCCCCACCAAGATATTCCTGGATAAGGCAAACAGCCTTCCTCATGTAGGATGATCTTGTGAATTTTCATCAGCCATATTTTGAAACTCCCATGCCTCCCTCAGCCTATCCTACATTGACTGATTACCCCAAAAGTAGCAGTATATTCAGCAAGGACTCATTTCAATACCATGGTTCACAATTAGAGTTCTCATTAAATTGCTGATCGGTGGAGCAGTGTGCTGCCTACACAAATAGTTGCCATGGTAACAAGCTAGAAACCGTCTTCACTGTTTGACAGGTTAAGAGAAGTATACAAAACTTGGAATCATGTTGGTTAAAATTGGGATCACGATGTCGAATAAGGAGAGACCTTTGGCTTCTCAGACCCTTGCTGGTTCGTTTATGGAGATATCCAATTAATTCGCTTCCATATTTTCCCCCCGATAGTCTTGGTGCCTTTCTCCCATCAAATATTATTCACTTTCAAATTCTCCCACAATCCTTTCAGGCATTAATTTCCAGATCACCGCAGCTTTGTTGTAAAAGAATGTGCCTTTATTGCTTTTGTAAATCATCTTAAGCCAGTGGTTACTGGGCCTTCAGTATTGGAAAAGATTTCTCTATCAAAACCCTTCATATTTAAAAGTTTGAAAACCCCTTATTGAAAAGCACTATTCTTTTACATACCTTCCCTTCTAGCGGTGTGTGTGAAAACTAGACACACTACCTGTTGCCTAGCAAACACCTTTACCTGCAAGTATCTGAACATGTTCCCTTGGGGAAGCCCAAATTTATCTTCCAGTTCCCCCAGGCCCACAAACCTCCCGCCAATAAACAGGTCCCTCAATTTACTGATGCCCACCCTTTGCCACCCCCTAAATCCCCCATCCCTGTTCCCTGGGATGAACCGATGATTGCCACCCAATGGAGCCTCCATCGAGCCCCCTGTTTCCCCCCTATGCCGTCTCCACTGTCCCCAGATTCTTAGGGTCGCCGCCACCACCGAGCTCATGGGGAGAGCGGCAACGGCGCCGTTACCATGGCACCCAGGCACGTACCTCTACATGACGCCATCTCCATTCTTTTCCACGCCGTCCCTCCCCCCTCCATCACCCATTTACGCACCATTGATACATTGGACGCCCAATAGTACCCCAGAAGGTTGGGCAGCCCCAGCCCGCCTATATCCCTCCCTTGCTCCAGGAACACCCTCTTCACTCTCGGAGTCCCATGTGCCCACACAAAGCTCAAAATACTGCTAGTCACTCTCCTAAAGAAGGCCCTGGGGATAAAGATGGGCAGGCACTGAAAGAGGAACAAGAACCTCGGAAGCACCGTCATTTTGACGGACTGCTCGCTCCCCGCCAACGACAATGGCAGCATGCCCCACCTCTTGAACTCCTCCTCCATCTGATCTACAAGTCTGGTGAAATTATGTTTGTGAAGTGTCCCCCAGTCCCTGGCCACCTGCACCCCCAGGTACCTAAAGCTCTCCCCTGCCTACCTAAGCGGGAGCCTACCAATTCCTTCCTCCTGGTCTCCAGGGTGCACCACAAACACCTCAGTCTTGCCTAAATTTAGTTTATAACCTGAAAAGGTCCCAAACTCAGCTAGCAGCTCCATCACCCCCGGCATCCCTCCCACCAGGTCCGCCCCATACAGTAACAGGTCATCGGCATACAACGACACCCTATGTTCCTCCCCATCTCGCACCAAACATCTCCACCTCTCTGAATCCCTCAACGCCATCGCCAGCGGCTCGATTGCCAATGCAAACAACAAGGGGGATAGGGGGAAACCCTGCTTGGTCCCTCGGTAAAGCCGGAAGTACTCCGACCTCCTCCCATTCGTGGCCACGCACGCCATCGGGGCCTCATATAGCAGCCTTACCCATCTAATAAACCCTTCACCAAATCCAAACCTCCCAACACCTCCCACCTCCCATAAGTACCCCCACTCCACTCTATCGAAGGCCTTCTCCGCATCCAGTACCACCACTATCTCTGCCTCCCCCTCAATCGCCGGCATCATGATGACATTCAACAATCTCCGCACATTCGTGTTCAGCTGCCTTCCCTTCACAAAACCTGTCTGGTCCTCGTGCACAACCCCAGGCAAACACAGTCCTCTATCCTGGTGGCCAGGATTTTTGCCAGCACCTTGGCATCTACATTAAGGAGAGATATGGGCCTGTATGAACCACACTGCTGGGGGTCCTTGTCCCTCTTTAAAATTAACGAGATCAGCGCCCGCGACATCGTCGGGGGCAAAATCCCCCCTTCAAGGGGCCCACTAGGTCCACAAACTTTTTATTAAATTCCACCGGGAACCCATCCGGCCCCAGTGCCTTCCCTGACTGCATCTGCCCGATCCCCTTAACTAGCTCCTCCAGCTCAATCGGCGCACCCAACCCCTCCACCTGCTCCTCCTGCACCTTCGGGAAAGAAAGCTCGTCGAGGAACCTCTCCATTCCCCTCCTCTCCCCCGTTGGCTCCGACCGGTACAGTTCCCCATAAAAATCCTTGAAGACCTCATTCACCTCTACCCCCCTCCGCACCACATTCCCACTCTTGTCTCTCACTCCAGCAATTTCCTTAGCCGCATCCTGCTTGCGGAGCTGATGAGCCAGCATCCTACTCGCCTTTTCACCATGTTCGTACACTGCCCCTTGTGCCTTCGTCCGCTGTGCCTCCGCCTTTCTAGTGGTCAGAATAATAATCTTTATTAATGTCATGTTACATTAGGCTTACATTAACACTGCAATGAAGTTACTGTGGAAATACCCTGGTCGCCACACTCCGGCGCCTGTTCGGGTACACAGAGGGAGAATTCAGAACGTCCAATTCACCTAACATGCACGTCTTTCAGGACCTGTGGGAGGAAACCGGAGCACCCGGAGGAAACCCACGCAGACACGGGGAGAACATATAGAACAACAGATAGTGACCCAAGCCGGGAATTGAATCCAGGTCCATGGCACTGTGAAGCAACAGTGCTAACCACAGTGCTACTGTGCTGCCCTAACTATTCAAGCTCCCTTCTAGGTGATCTATTATTTTAATTTCCTCATAGCATAACAAAACCACAATACTGTGCCTTGTGCGTGAGTGACATCAATCTGCAATTTCATTGGCTGATCAAACATATACTGAACTGTTCAAAAAGGACTTTTTGAAAATAAGAAAAGACACTGACTTAAGATGGCCACCACATTTCACCTCATATCTCTTATTGTCAGCTGGACAATTAATGGAAAGTTAAATTCAGACATGGCACAACCCTCTCATTGAATTTCACACCTTGTTGATGTCAAGAACTATTTCAAGGGGATTTGATGAAAACTACACTGGAGCTCATACTTGCATTTCTACAAGGCCAGCTCTTAAGCAGAGACAGAAAGTCTCCTGGGACAATAGCTACATGGAAAGGTATTTTTCCTACATCATCAAGATGGATAATGAATCATTCAGAAACTAATGGGCGACACATTATGAGCCATAGGGCAAAGCCTCAGTTGCCTCAGACATCAGCTAAACATATACCTTGCGAAACCATTATGGGAAGAGAGGCCATATAACCGTCGTGACCATTTTTGAAATATTTTATTACAGCATAGAAGCTGCTAAAACAGTATTGGTCTGAAAAAGCTATCAATGATGCCTCGCAAGCTCCATTGCCTTCGCTCACAAATGAAGGCCCAATCTCTTACAGTTTTAAAAATCCAACACCGAGATAGAGAATTTTTAATTGCATGGAGGCAAAAATCATTGACTATTAGAAAAGACAGATTACATTTTAAAAATAAATTGTCTCTCACAATTGCATGGCCTTCAATCTCTGAAACTTCAAGATCACTGTGGAGAAAAATCCGCCACAGGTACCGGGAAATAATTCATAAACAGTGAACTCTCTTTATTTTTCCTTTTTGCATTCAACTTTAATTTGGCCAAGAAAATAATTTCCTACTGCATATGTTGTAATTATGCATGCTTGTGTGTTTATTGCAAGGTTGGGCAATGGATTTTGTTTTGAAATATTTTGATATCTTTACCTGGGTGGTTTTTAACTTAATAAAAACTAACCCCTTTGTTTTAACTCAAGAAATCCTGCCGGAATATTTTCTTTGCAATTAGCACAAGTGGTAAGCACTGATATTAAATAAATACCTTATTCACAAGAAACCCTGTTACAGACTTGAAGTGGCAGGATAGGGGAACAGTTTTTACTTCTCCTTATATGACCGTAACACTGCTAATATTACTTCCGTAAACACGTGCCAATTTATTTTATTCACTCTGTATGTATTTCTTTAACAACCATTGTTACAGCAATGTGCGGTGTCTTGGAATGAATGGATCTATTATATTCTGGCGCGACAACTTTTTGCGCGGAATTCTCCGACCACGAGGATTCTCTATTCCCGCCGGCAGCACACCCCCTCCGTGGGGCGCCAGAGAAACACACGGCTGGGGGATGGGAGAATCCCACCTTTTATATTGAAGTGGTAGATTCTGACAGAACAGAAAATTGGGCACATGCTAATCCAGCTCTGGTCTCCATATCTCCCAAAAAAGGCACTGGAAGTGTTCTTGTTTAAACATGGATGACAGCTGGAGTGATCTTTATATCTGAATGTATATAAAGGGTTAACATCCATAAGCAAGTGCTAGATAAACACTAGATGGCAGCAGCAAATATATGTATATACAGTACACTCAGAGAGTTCCCGCCTCTTCGTATCAGGCGTGACTCGTGAACAGAGTTAGAGAGAGATAGCTTAGTGTACAGGTGTAGTTAATCATTATATATCAATTTAATCTTATTAATCTTATAGTTATTGAAGAGTGAACAAACTCATAATTAATTTATAATCGTTGCTCAATAAACAGTATTTGCTTTATTTGAAGACTTTGAGTGTGACTGAACATCAAGCATACGACCCTCTTGACAGAAAGCAAATGAATAACAAGATATTACTAAACATAATATAAGAACAGCAGAACTGAAAGTTATACCTGCCTTAAAAGATTGAATAGGTTTGAGGATTTTTAATCTCAAAAGAGAAGGTTGGGGCCCTGGCCTCATGGAGGTCCTTAAAATTATGAAGAGGTTTTGTCCAGCAGGCTGAGAGAAAATGCCTCTTTATCCAGTGAGTGATTAGAAGGTGGAACTCACTACTATATAGTCCAGTTGAGGAGAATAGTATAAATGCTGTTCAGGGGAAGCTAAACAAATAGGTGAAGAAGAAATGATTAATGCGTGAGCCAACGAGGTGAGAAGAAGTGGGAAGGAGGGTCCTGGGGTTTATGAAACTAGCTTAGATCAAATAAGGGCAAATAGCCTACTTCCATGTCTTGAACTTTATTTAGTTCTGCAGTGAGGTAAGGAGTTATGAACAGGGAACCATTAACTGCAGGGCCCTGTAATGTAAGGGTCCTCCCTGTCTATTGCCTTATTGCCCCTTTCTATTATTTTTGCCGATACATTTTTGACTCATGGATCATTAATCGACATGAGTCTTGTAGTGAGTAGCCTCTGCCTTTAGTTTAAGCAACAGCAGCAATCACTGTGCTAGTCTGTACTGGTTCATACTGGAGTTTGTGACTGACTGGCACCAATGACAGACATGAGCTGAGACTTGGTTTTGTTGATTTGACTGATGGCTGATGAATAGGCCTGAAGGGCTGTGCTCTGACCTGTAACAGTGGTAATTGGTTTTGATCCCACTGCAATGTTTTTCAGAGCTCCAGGGACTTGCTATCCTCTCCTTTCTGCTTTTCTCCAAAAATGTTGTGGTTCTAAACTGGCAGAGAGCCTGGATGAATCAATGTACAGGCAGAGTTCAGAAACAACCAACTCTCCCCTGAAAGGTGTAATGGACAATTTTAATACTTAATATTGAATAACTGCTTAATAGTGTGATTAACCAAAGCTGCAGGTGTTTGCTTGTGTGTGTGTGCAAGGTTAGAGAGAGGAACTGCAAAACTGATATGCCAGCTGTATGAAGGACGAGATAGTAAAGCCAGGAGAAAAACAACTCCTTATATGGAATGGAGAAATACTAGTAAGAAGCAAAGCCAGCCATTGTCTACATGAGTGCCTGTGTTTGACCTGCTTATCTTTTGAATGTATAAAGACTGAAGGTTGCTGCATTCGGGGCGCCTTCCTCTCTCTCCTGTGGTTAGAGGAATGCGTCCTCTGCAGAGTTAGAAATAAACGACTTGCTCATATCAATGACTGATTGTTTCTGAGTTTTCCTTTTTCCCACCACAAAGGCTGTAAGACTCTTATCTATTGACCTTCATCCTTATTATTTTTCCCCCTTTCCAACCCTCTGTGTTTGGCTGTCTTGTGTGTGTGTGTGTGTGTGGGTAGAGGGTGAGACAGTTAAAGTGGGTCATAGGTATTGGCTTGTTGTTATCCAGCTGTATTTACTGCATATTATGTGATAATTCTTGGTATAAATAAACAGTAATCGGGTTTAAATTTACAAACCTGGTGACTCTAATTATTAGGAAGCCAAGGGCCAAGGACTTTGGGAATTTATAAGAATTATTGGTTAATTGGGCAGCACGGTGATGCTGTGGTTAGCACTGCTGCCTCACGTTGCCGAGGTCCCAGGTTCGATCCCGGCTCTGGGTCACTGTCCGTGTGGAGTTTGCACATTCTCCACGTGTTTGCGTGGGTTTTGCCCCACAACCCAATGATGTGTAGGATAGGTGGATTGGCAATGCTAAATTGCAACTTAATTGGAAAAAATGAATTGGGTACTCTAAGTTTAGAAAAAAGAATTAATGGTTAATTCATTTGTATTGTGACTCTGGGACATGTGAGGCATGCTTCAAAATGAGTCTGTTGGTTGATTATCTGCTTACCCTTATTACCCTATAGTTTACAATGCTTTCCCACCTCAAAATATGACATTTGCTAGATATTTTGCAACATAACTTATAATTATATACAGCAAGCTCAAAACCTGAAGTGCTGAAGCCAGGGTAATCAAGATATTTTATAACTTAAAACTTTCGCAATCCGTAGATGCAAGGCAAGAGAGCACTTGTTCCCAGCCCCCAACCCACCCTGAGCATAAGGGGCTTTTCTGGTTAAAGACTTCAGGCAACCACACACATTTGGTTCTTTTGCTATAACCAGGAATAAAATAACAGACATACCTTGTTCAACTGCCAGAGGAAGAAAGGGCTGGCATTAGGGGTGGCATAGTGGCTAGCACTACTGCCTCACAGTGCCTGGTTCGATAACAGCCCCAGGTCACTGTCCATGTGGCGTTTGTACATTCTCCCCATGTTTGCATGGCTCTCACCCACACAGCCCAAAATGATGTGCAGGGTAGGTTGACTGGCCATGCTAAATTGCCCCTTAATTGGGAAAAAAAGATGAAAAAAACTCAATGTGGTCATGGGCAGGTTATGTGGACACGGGAAGCAAACTCAATGTGGTTATGGAAGGGCATGGGCAGTGGACCTAGGTACAGGTGCTGTTTCAGGGGTCAGTACAGACTCAATGGGCTGAATGGTCTCCTTCTGTATTGCGGCGATTCTATGAATTTCTACATTACCTTTGCTTTTACCCAATAAAGTTGTTGATGAGTTGTCCCTGTTGGAATATAGGAAACACAGCAACCAATTTGCACACAGTAAGCTTCCACATACAAATAATGAGAATACTACCAGACCATCTGCTTTTAGTGGTTTCAATTGAGCGATAAATATTTTTTTTTTTAAATACTTTTTATTGAAGAAATTTTTCAGAGTACAAACATTTTAACCCCCCCTACATTTGAATTATATCAACACAAAGTCAAACCCCCCTACTTAACAAGAATCCCCCCCACCCCCTACCCGCGCGCCCCCTCCCCCCCCCTTCCCCTCCCCCACACCCTCCCCCCCCCTCCCTCCCGCCCTCCCCTCCCCTCCCGGGTTGCTGCTGTCACGACCTCAGTTTTTATCTCTGATCTAAGAGGTCCAGGAAGGGTTGCCACCGCCTGAAAAACCCCTGCACCGACCCTCTCAGGGCGAATTTGATTCTTTCCAATTGGATGAAGTTTGCCATGTCGTTTAACCAGGTGTTAACACTTGGCGGCCTTGCGTCCCTCCACTGAATCAAGATCCTCCTCCGAGCCACCAAGGACGCAAAGGCTAATATTCCAGCCTCCCTCGCCTCCTGTACCCCCGGCTCCACCCCAACCCCGAAGATCGCAAGTCCCCATCCTGGCTTGACCCTGGACCCCACCACTCTCGACACCGTCCCTGCCACCCCCTTCCAGAACTCCTCCAGTGCCGGACATGCCCAAAACATGTGTGCATGATTCGCAGGGCTTCCCGAACATCTGACACACCTGTCTTCACCCCCGAAAAACCGACTCATCCTTGTCCCCGTCATGTGGGCTCTATGCAGTACCTTAAATTGAATGAGACTCAGTCTCGCACATGACGACGACGAGTTGACCCTCTCTAGGGCGTCTGCCCATGTCCCATCCTCTATCTGTTCCCCCAGCTCTACCTCCCACTTGTCTTTCAACTCCTCTACTGGTACCTCCTCCACCTCCTGCATAATCTTATAAATGTCCGAGATCTTCCCCTCCCCGACCCAGACCCCCGACAGCACCCTATCACTCGCCCCCCCTGTCGGGAAGCACGGGAAACCCCTCTACCTGTCGTCTGGCAAATGCCTTCACTTGGAGGTACCTGAACGTGTTCCCCGGGGGGAGCCTAAATTTCTCCTCCAGCTCTCCCAAGCTCGCAAACCTCCCCTCTACAAACAAGTCCTTCAGTTGCCTAATGCCCACCCTCTGCCAGCTCAGAAATCCCCCTCCTGTATTTCCCGGTGCAAATCTGTGGTTCCCTCTTAGTGGCGCCCCCATCAAACCCCCCATTTCCCCCCTGTGTCGCCTCCACTGCCCCCAGATCTTGAGGGTGAGCGATAAATATTGACCAGAATACCAGAGGGATCTTTGCTGCTTTTCTTCTGATAGTGCTTTGGAATCTTTCTCGTCCAACCAAGGCGAGAAGCAGGATTTGGTCTCACATCTCATCCGAATGTTGGCACCTCTGACAGGGTGCCGGAATGTGGTGACTAGGGGCTTTTCACAGTAACTTCATTTGAAGCCTACTTGTGACAATAAGCAATTTTCATTTCAGTGTAGTATTCCCTCAATGGTCCACTTTTTCTGGCTTTGCAGAGTTGATTCTCCAGATACGATGGGGAGGAGACTTGAGAGATAAACAGTGGTGGCAAGAGAAAAAATAGACTCTCAGTCTGTTCCTCGGAAATAAGAGCTATGACGGATGGCCCACCCCCTTCACGAGATCAAGTGCCCTTCCTCAAATAAAGGGAGCGATATGTGACTTGCAACTGCAACTGATCAATAGGCAGCATGGTAGCACAAGTGGTTAGCACTGTGGCTTCACAGCACCACGATCCCAGTGAAGTTAAAACTCACCACTATTCTTAGAATTCCCCTATACCAAAAAAAGGTCGATATTCTAAATGGTGAACAGGGATTCTCACTCCCTGACTCCGATGCAGGCTTCTGTGGGTGCTATTCAGGTCAAACTATCGTTTCAAGTTATCCCCCGGTATAACCCATACCTTCACCGAAGAATTTTACCTACTTACCCCTTAATAGCATTGATATCCTGGGTCCTGCGTTATTAAGGAAGTGAAGTAAGCTAATAACCACTTTTTCAGGTTAAGTTATTTTTATTATTATATTTTTTCTTTTAAAAGCTGCAAACACTTTCTTTACAGAAAGGAAAAAAGATCTTGCTTCTGGCTGCTGCTGGTTGGTTGTACAGACCTTCAGTCCCACCTTGACAATCGATCTTCTTAAAATCTGGTCTTCTTGAGTTGTATTCGCTGGTGAACTCGGTTGCTGTGTCCTGTCCTTCCCATGCACCGAGCTGTGAGAGCTGGCTCTGGCTCTGCTCAAATTCTAGTCTTCCTTAGATGTATAACTGTTTAAACTTGGCTGCTTGCCTTGTCTTTCCCATGACCGAGCTCTCTCTCTCTCTCTCTCTCTCTGAGTTCTCCTCCCCTTCTCTCCTGTTGCTGTTGCTTTTGCTGTTCTGCTTCTGCTCCCTGGGTTTATATTCTCTTTCTAATAATTATTAAGTTTTTAGAGCCTTATTGTAAATTAGCTTATTTCCCTTTGATTGTTAAAAGTATCTTTGATGTAAACATTTTACTACAACTAATTATTCATTTTGGGCATATCGTCTCCTCTCAGATCTGATTAAAAAATGCTTTGGTTTCAATAGTTAACTTTTATTTCTGTGATTTCGAATCGTTTAATTTTCCAATTGTCCCCAGCTCATAACTTTGCCTTTGATTTTGACTTAAATGATGTTTCTCGTAGACAGGTCGTCTCCAATTTCTTTTAATTGACTTGATGTTCGTAGAATTTTACACTTTAAAATTGACACCAAATTCGACTGGGCATCTTCCATCCTTTCCAGCTGTTTACTAAGAGAGTTTATTTCAATTAAGGTGTGAAACTTTGCTTTTAGCTGTATGCTAAAATTTAACTTGGTTATGACTTGAAAGACTTGCCTGTTTTAAACATTTGTCACTTAATGCAATTGAAACTCTCATCCATGCTTTTCCAGATGCTTCCTGAGATAGTTACATTCCATGAAGGTGTGAGCCATTGTTTTAGCTTACCACATGAAATCTATGTGTTTGCTAAGCCTGCTTGTGAGCAAGAATCTTCATTTTATAACCCTGCTCTTTGAAGCTGCTCTTAAACTTTTGTGGGATCTTTCTCTGTACCCTCTCAAACCAGATATTGCCAGACTTCCATGTTTCAAATGACACATTTTTCTGTATTTTCAAGAACACCAGGTTTGATTCCCCGCTGGGTCACTGTCTGTGTGGAGTCTGCACGTTCTCCCCGTGTCTGCATGGGTTTCCTCCGGTTTCCTCTCACAGTCCAAAGACACATATGTTCTAACTAGAATTTTGGAAAATTATTTGATAGGGGTCATGGGGAGGGTGGGGCGGTTAAAACATACAGATGCTGTGACAAACTGTGTTCGAGGTGGCTTAGCTTGTAACATGTCTGCAAGTTGAGTGGCAGTCAGATCTAAGCTGGGTTGCTTTTATTTCACTTATTCTTAATGTGCTTCAACCTTGGAGTCATGTAAAATGCCGACTGGCTTTGCAAGTCAATAAATAGCTCCGAGCGAAAAGATCAGTTTGGGAATTTAAACCTTGCAACTGCATTTCCATTAGCAAAGCACTCACACAATTTAAAGCTTACCTTCTCAATCAAATTGTATGGGTTGTGCACTAAAGCATTTGTGTGCTCATTATGCCCCCCCCCCCCCCTCCACCCCCACCACCACCACGAGATGTCTATCGAAAGATATTAATGGTGGTAAAACTGGGAGCATGCTTCTGCAAATCCAACTGCATTGTGAGCTATCCGTCTATTTCTTTTATTGCTCCGAAGTACTTTAGTGAGAAGGTGATAAACTGCATGTGTTTTGAGACATCCTGTGATTGACAACCTGAGTTTTTAAGTGACTTCAGCCACAGAACTTCATTCTTCCCTCTGCTGCTCATGGGCAGAGGGCGGAATCTTACCAGGAAAATTGGCAAAGTGTCAGTTCCGGTGAGAACTGATGTGTTGGGTAAGCTGGGTCTGCGAGGACTGCGTTTACTGCAGTAGTGAGAGAGACAGGCTTCCAACACTTGAAGAAATGCAACTCGATTTTATTGAACTTTTAACTGTCATACATACTTTAACTGTGGGTTGACACTATGCTGACTTGACTGGAGATCTGAGGCTAACCTGACCAGACTATCTTACTACCACATGGTATATGTTCTAGTTGTTGCTCATGGGCTCTGACTGTCTCAGAGGCTGGATCCCGAGAGAGCGGGAAAACTAGTGCCCTCTGGCTTTATAGTGGTCGTGATTGGCTGCTGTGTTCTGTGTGTTCATTGGTCGTCCTGTGTGTCAATCACTGCCTGTCCGTGCACCATCATATACCTGTGTCTATATTATCACAAGAACAACGGTGCGAAACGCACTGGCGGCGGGACCTCTCACAGAATTTTAACCCTCTCAAGCAAAAGATTTTTCTTCACGTGAATCACGCTCTTGACGACCTCTCGCTGATGCGCCTGCCCCGGGTAAATTCAATCACTGCAACCAATGGAGAGCTCCATATAAACAGCTCCCTCATTCTTGTGCCAGATCAATTAGAGGGAATGGCAGCCAGGAGGTCAGCTCCAAGGTTCTCGGAGGGACCTTCACCAAACTCCTGGATGGAGTCCAGTGGTGGCGGGACCTCCTGTACCCGCATTCCAGAAGTCAGCCCTCCAGGAAAGTGACAAACAACCCCCCCCCACCCCCTCCGCCTAGGAGGTTGTGGCCTCTTTAGTAAGTGCCAGCTCCCTCCTGAAGAGGATGGGGCAGCAGTGCCAAATTTAAAAATGAATGACCTACTCTGCCCGACCAGGGCAAGTGGTACCTCCAGTCTCTTGCTGCACCTCCTCACCCACCCCTCGCACCTCCAAGGTAATCTCTCACCCAGCCACCTTGCGGGTTGCCCACCTGTCGCAAGTCCGTCTTCCCCACCACTCCCCCTCCAATCCATATAATGCCTCCCAGTCTCTATTCTGCTCCTGACACCCCCGCCCCCTGGGGAACCTGTCAATTCCTTCATTAAAGATGCTTATAGGGTGGCGGATGGATGTAAATATGATGAATCAAAGTCTGAGCTCATCCAAGGCAGAGTGGTGGTGGGTTTGCAGACGATTCATTCTCTGACCTCCCACAAGCGAACAACGATCTTACTCTCGACAAGGCAATCCAGTGAGTTAGACGGCCTGAGCTACGTCAACAACACAGGAACAACCCAAGGGGAGAGAACTCTTCATAGGGCAGAAACCAACCCTCAGTCCACTATATCAGGGGGTCAAAAAGGCAGGGATCTCCCAAGTCAGAGAAAGCAACACCTGAACCGCTCATACCAGCTCTGCGGTGAGAAGTACCTTCACAGAAGAGCACAGCTCAATGCCACCTATCGCGAGCGACAGGAACACCCCAGTAAACTGTGCAAGTCAAAACCCCAGCACCTCACAGATAATCCACAAGGTCGGGACCGAGGACCCCCTGTCATTCTTCTTGGGGAATCATCAGAGAATGTGGTTCTTCATTTTGAAATGCGGATACCCTGGTTCAAAAGTTATCTAACAAATTTTAAAGTAGATTCGGCTGCTAGTATAACTGTCCTGTCAGGAGGGCAGCATGGTGACGCAGTGGATAGCACTGCTGCCTCACGGCACCGAGGTCCCAGGTTCGATCCCGGCTCTGGGTCACTGTCCGTGTGGAGTTTGCACGTTCTCCCCGTGTTGCCCCCACAACCCAAAGATGCGCAGGGTAGGTGGATTGGCCACGCTAAATTGCTCTTTAATTAGAAAAAATGAATTGGGTATTCTAAATTTATTTTAAAAAGCAAATAAATAAATAACTGTCCTGTCAGACAAAGAACCGCAGCAGAAAGACCTTCCCCTCAATCCCGGCCCTGGGTCACTCTCCGTGTGGAGTTTGCATCTTCTCCTGTGTCTGCGTGGGTCTCAGCCCCACAACCCAAAAAGTTGTGCAGGGTAGGTGGATTGGCCACACTAAATTTCCCCTTCATTAGAAAAAAAGAATTGGGTATTCTAAATTTATTTTTAAAAACAAAAAAAAAAGGCCTTCCTTTACTGGCTGAGTGTTATCCATGAAGTCGCCGCCATCTCAACGTGGCCCCTCGTCTGAGATGTGGTGACCCTCAGGTTAAATCACCACAAGTCAGCTCTGCCTCAAAAAAGAGAGCGCAGTCTCTGCAACTTGGCAATTTTCATTTCATTTCATGTGGAGAACCACAATGGATTACTGAGCTAATTGAGGGTGTGAGATTGAAGCCTAGGTCTTTATGGTTCCTCACACACTTTTGGTCGATTAGTCCTTTCCTTTCAAGGCCTATTGTGCAAGGAGACTGATTTCATCCTTCTTCCCTCAAGTGTTTAGGTACTTAATCCATTTTGTTTGTTCTAAAACCACTGCTACTTCCAACAACCATTGACCTGCTCACTAACTTGAACTCCAATGAGCCAGATAGTTAAAGGCCATTACAGCCATACAAAGGAGATTTAACACACAGCAGGAGGAGGAATTAAAGTCTTGCCTTCTTGGTTTTAAACCATTGTCTCCAATGCGAAAAGCATTGGATTACCCGAATCAGCTGCCTTCAACAGCTTCAGTTGTTCATGGTTCAGTCTGACCCAATCAGACCTTTCCTTCTATACAAAAACAGAAAATGTTGGAAAAACTCAGTGGGTCTGGAGAGAAATAGAATTTTGAATCACGGGCAGCACAGTATAACAGTGGTTAGCACTGTTGCTTCACAGCTCCAGGGTCCCGAGTTCGAGTCCCGGCTTGGGTCACTGTCTGTGCGGAATCTGCACGTTCTGCGTGGGTTTCCTCTGGGTGCTCCGGTTTTCTCCCACAGTCCAAAGATGTGCAGGTTAGGTGGAGTTGGCCATGCTAAATTGCCCTTAGCGTCCAAAAACGTTGGGTGGGGTTACTGGGTTACGGGGATAGGGTGGAGGTGTGGGCTTGAGTGGGCTGCTCTTTACAAGGCCAGTGCAAACATGATGGGCCGAATGGCCTCCTTCTGCACTGTAAATTCTATGATTCTATAAGTCTGTGAAAGTGCATTTTCAAGACTTTATTAGCGAACATAAAGAGTATTTATTAATACAAATTGTAAAGAAGTCGCATGGCTGTAGCGAGCTCCCAAAATGACTTTGCCTCGGAGCCCGTCTCACCATGGAATGATTCCACACTGAGTACCGATTTGTCAATCAGGCCATGTGACCCTCACTCTGCTGTGTTGCCCTTATAGGAGTCCATATGACTCATCTTCAGAGTTGTAGAGAGCTGGAAATGTGATGAGTTTTATGTTGTTAAAGAGAGAGGGGGTGGAGCAAAATAGACAGTCAGGGATAAGTGGGTGTTCAGGAGAGATTTGACAAAGATGTCATGGACACAGGACAAAACCCATGTTATTGATCGTGCTAAAGACTAAGAAAGGCACTAATAGTTTGCCAAATGTCAGATAATACGAGGTGTTAATAGCAAAATATAAGAACAAGTTGGTGAGGGCCCCTTTGGAATCAGGAAGATGTTCTTTAAAACTAATTAAAATGCAGGAGAATGTTTATGGTCGCAGTTATTGAACTCAATGTTGAGTCCAGACGGCTATAAATTGCCCAACTGGATGATGAGGTGATGTTCTTCCAGTTTACATTGGCCTTGACTGGGATATTGCAATAGGCCAAGGACAGAAATGTGGGCAGGAGAGCAAGATGGTGAATTGAAATGGCAAGCGACAGGAAGGTCAGGGGCTTGCTTGCAAACAGAGCGAAGCTGTTCCGCAAAGCAGTCAACCATTCTGTGGTTAATCTTCCCACTGTAGAGGAGGCCGCATTGTGATCAGCAAATACAGTAAACTAAATTGAAAGCAGTGCAAGTGAAACGCTGCTTCACCTGAAAGGAGTATTTTGGGGTCCTGGACAGTGAGGAGGAACAGTAGCAGTGTGGGTAGCTCGGTAGCACAATGGTTAGCAATGTTGCTTCACAGCTCCAGGGTCCCAGGTTCGATTCCCGGCTTGGGTCACTGTCTGTGCGGAATCTGCGTGGGTTTCCTCCGGGTGCTCCGGTTTCCTCCCACAGTCCAAAGATGTACAGGTTAGGTGTTGGCCATGATAAATTGCCCTTAGTGTCCAAAAATAAAAAAGGTTGGGGGAGGGGGGAGGGGGGAGGGGGGAGGGGGGTTACTGGGTTACGGCGCTAGAGGGGAGGTGATGGCTTCGGTGGGGTGCTCTTTCCGGGGCCGGTGCAGACTCAGTGGGCCGAACGGCCTCCTTCTGCATTATAAATTCTACGATTCTATGATTCTAAGGGGAAGAAGGTAATGGGGCAGGATTTACACTTCCTGTGATTGTATGGGAAGGGGATGGAGGAGTGGACCAGGGGAATCACATAGGGAATGGTTCCTGCGGAATGCTGACAGGGATGGAGTGAAGGGATGATGTGTTTTGTGGTGGCACCAAGCTGGATTTGGCAAACGGCCAGAGGATGATCTTTTGAATGCGGAGGCTGGTGGGGTGAAAGGTGAGGACAAGGAAAAACCCTATTGTGGTTCTGAGAGGGAGCGGAAGGGTTGAGGGCAGAAGTGCGGGGGATAGTGTAGGCCCAGTCAACCACAGTGGGGGTGAAACTTCTGCTCAGTTAAAAAGGAGGACATGTCAAAATTACAGTTTTGGAAGATAGCATCTTTGGAACAGATGTTCCATTTTGTTCTTCTCCTACCTTTCCACTTCCACCCCCACTCCTTTCATGGGCGGCACGGTAGCACAGTGGGTAGCACTGTTGTTTCACAGCTCCAGGGTCCCAGGTTCGATTCCCACTTGGGTCACTGTCTGTGTGGAGCCTACACGTTCCCCCCGTGTCTGCGTGGGTTTCCTCTGGGGGCTTCGGTTTCCTCCCACAAGTCCCGAATTCTCCCTCTGTGTACCCGAACAGGTGCCGGAATGTGGCGACTAGGGGCTTTTCACAGTAACTTCATTGCAATGTAAGCCTACTTGTGACAATTATTATTATTATTTGCATTTCACACTTCTAACATTTCTCAGCCGTGAGAAAAGTCACAGATCTGAAATGTTCACTCTTGTTATTTTTAAAATCGCTCCACCGTTGCTTCCTGACCTGCTGAGTATTTTGAAAAAGAAATCCTCCCTCCTATTTGCAAGCTTAAATGAAGTTTACACTCCACTCCTAGCCAGTTTGCACTGAACAGGAGCAATTCAAAGAAATTCCTCAACTGATAACACCCCATCAAGAACTGAAACTCATTTTGAACTATCTTTCAGCGTTGGCACATCATACACAATGCATGAATAATTACTCATCTGAATAGTGATAGTGCCCACTTCCAAAATGAGAGTTGAGTCATTAATAGCTGTGAAATTGGAGGCGGGGTCAACTGATTTCAGCTAAATACACTTTTACAAATGTCTGTATTCTAACCCTTGCAACCTTTTCCATTAAATGGCACAAAATTATTGCATTGGAGTTTTAAGCATTAAATGCTCTAGGGACAGGTAGCTAAGAGCTGCTAGCCAAATATAATTGCATGTGTGGTCACTTTCTCCAAGTCAATACTGAGCCTAGCCAAACTGTCCCTGAAATCTAAATTTACAAGTCGCATGGCTAATGGCACACTTCCTTTGCAGCACCAATATTCAGCGCACCCCAATTTCATGGTCAATAACACTGCAAAATAAATGAAATATTTTTGCTGCCCATTCAAGGGGGCCTCACAAGCCCGAGGGGACTCTAGTAGCTATCACCACTCATTTTGCAGAATGTGTGGAGTCTGCACATTCTCCCTGCCTCTGCGTGGGCTTTCTCCGGGTGCTCCGGTTTCCTCCCATAGACCAAAGATATGCAAGTTAGGTGGATTGGCCATGATAAATTACTCCTTAGTGTCCAAAGTAATGTGCAGGTTAGATTAAGGGATTAGTTAATGTGATAGGGCAGGGGAGTGAGCTTGGGTGAAGTAGTCTGTCAGAGGGTCGGTGCAGACCCAATGGGCCGAATGGCATCTTTCTGCAGTGTAGGGATTCAATAACACTATGAGCAAAAAAATGTTGGCCCAGTCAGTGATGCACATGCAAGTATAAAAGGGCCCTATAATATCTTTCACCTGAAGCAATTAAGTTATGCAAATGCATGAGGATAGATCATGATTCAGCCTGACTAAATGAACAGCAAGCCAAGACGTTTCTCAGAGGAAGCTTGGCATTCTCATGAAAGTGCCTGACCTGAGGAGCTCACTTCCAAAACTTCACAATGCCGCAGGAAACAAGATGATTTGATTTGTCATTTACAATGGTGACAACCTTTTGTTGATGTCTCAGGGACTGATCAAAGTAATCCTACTGTCAAGACACAACCATCCTTTCCTTCTCAAATAACAAGCTGGTCTGATCTAGTTGTGACTCGGGTTAAAGCCTTCAATGAATGCCAAGCCTGGCATCAGGGCAGAGTTGCTTTATCAGGTTGGCTGGCACGTGTGTGTCAACAGGTATTACAGGACCCAGGTCTGATTGCCACTCTGCACTTTTTTTTTCTATAAATTTAGAGTTCCCGATTCATTTTTTCCCATTAAGGGGCAATTTAGCGTGGCCAATCCACCAACCTGCACATCTTGTGGGGTGTGGGGTGTGAGACCCACGCAAACACGGGGAGAATGTGCAAATTCCACATGGACAGTGACCCAGAGCTGGGATTGAACCTGGGACCTCAGTGGCGTGAGGCAGCAGTGCTAACCACTGCGCCACCGTACTGCCTCCGCACTTTTGACTCAACTGCCCCAGCTGGGTATTTAATATTCTGATGATAATTGGCATTCATTGAAGTTGCAGATCAGGACCTGCAACACTGGACAATTGCACAGTGTGATCAAGAGTGACGAGCTATGCACCATGAAGGTATAGGGCGCGATTCAGCAGCTTTGTCATGTCGCTGAATCTTGCGAGAGGCCTTTTGCGAGATTTGCGGTGCTAGAAATGACTTAGGAGATTTAAGAAATTCTCCTGTGACGTTGTGACCTGGACCTCGCCCTCACTGGGCATGGTCCAAAGCTGCATATTTACAGCTCATTTAAATATGCGTTTGCGAAATTCTCCTGGCGCCCATATGGGAGACTTCGTCAGGGCGCCGTTTAGTATTGGTTTCCACAAACGCCGTGGGGGGGCGGTCTTCTAGGCCATTAGAGACCGCCAGGTGGTCAGGGTGGCACCCTGGCATTCCCTCTGGCATCTGGGCGCCTTGACACTGCCTGCCTGGCACATCGGCAGTGCCACCCCACCATCCTGGCACTTGCTTGGGTTACCAGGTTGGCGCTGCCAGGGATCGGATGCCGGAAGGGAGCTTTACCAGGTGGTGGGGTGAGGGGGTGGTCCTGGGGCCTCCCCGAGATTGGGGGTGGGGGTGGCGGTCGAAAACAGTGGGGGGGGGGGGGGGGAGGGGGGGGTGTTGTTGAAAGGGGGAGGAAGGATCAGGAGAAAGAAGCCAAAATGTTGCCCTGATCTGCAAAGAGCTTTTCCTGCTGAGCTTGCCAGCAGGAAATGACTCCAGTGCAGCCTGAGCAGAGAGAAGCTCCCTGAGTCCGAAAGAAATGGCGAAGTGCCGTTGAATAGTGACAGCCCACTAAACGCGCCCAAAACCAGGGGCTGGATTCTCCGCAGCCCCGCGCTGAAATTGTGTTTGGTGCGGGGACGTAGAATCGACATTCCCGACTGGATCGTGGCCAGCGCCGTTCCGGCGATTCTCCTCGTCCGTCAGTCGCGCCACGCGGCTGGGTGGCCATTTCCAGAGGCCTCCCAGCGATACTCCTCTCCCAGCAGGCCGATTTCCCGACGGCGTGGCTCTAACCACGTATGGCCGATTGGGACTCAGTCCGTGGCCGTCCGGGTGGGGGGGATCCAGCACCGGGGAGGGGGTCTTATGGGCGGCCGGGCAGGTCCAATGTAGGGCGCAAGGCCGATTGGGGGGAACCTTGTTTCTTGCTGATGATCCGCAGTCCGAGTACACCATGGCGCTCGGCACGGCCGCTGGAGACCGCCGCCGTGCGCATGCGCGGACTCGGAACCGGAAGTGCTGACGCCCGTATCGGCAGCTGGAGCAGCGCGAGGCTCTCCAGTGCCGTGCTGGTCCCACGTGCGGCGCAGGATCGCTGACCCTACGGGCCAGATGACGCCATCGTAAAATGCTCTGCCGGCGTCAACATTTATCCCCAGGATCGGAGAATCCCGCCCAGGTTTTTTCCGTTGAATGGCGCCCATAATATTGCTCTCAAGGAACAAGGAGTTGAGGTGGTGGGAGGGAATGGTTCAGCTCTGTGGCCTCATTATTTCTTCCCCACTTAGCTTCATTGACACCATGGAGATTTGCGAGGTTTGACTTTCCTTCAACTGCCCTGTCCAGTAAATTCAGGTTTGTGGTTAGTTTTAAAATGGTGCACTTACGTTAGCTGTCAATGTGCCTGCATTACAACAGTGACTAACTTAAAAAGCAAGTACTTCACTGCCTGTAAAGCGCCTCAGGACAGCTGGAGGCTGTGAAAGGTGCTCTATAAAACATCTCTCCTTCTCGAGTGTTCATCAAGTGTTATTCAACTCATCACAGATTTGCAAAGTGATACTTCAATGGCTTTTGGAGCACATGTTCTTATCACCTGCCACAAACTCAAAACTACAGAAGTACTACACACATTAAATTTCTCATTTATTCCTGGCACCGTTAACTCGTGCTCCTGGCTGTTCATCGATGGTCTAGTGTCATCTTAATATTTCCCAGAACCCGAAACACAGCTGTTAGATTTGAAACCTGCCAGAAGTACTAACCAATGTTTCTGAGAGTGAAAGATTTCGATTTTTAAAAAAAGAATGAAAGACTTTGATTATATTTAAGGACTAGAGACACTGATTATTCTCCTCAGAACAAAGAATAAGGGAGGATTGAATAGAAGTGCTCAAAATTCTGGAAGGCTTTGACTGACTAAACAAGGATAAAATACAATGATTGAGTCAGTAACTGAAGGACACAGATTTTAAATAACCCACAAAAGAAAACCAGAGGACAGACAAAAGAATTGTTTCTTTTTTTAACATGGGGTGAATAATGATGATCTGGAAGGTGTTACTTGAAGGATGGTGGATGCAGATTCAATAGGAACCTTCAAAAAGGAAATTGGACACATGGACACTGGGTGCTATCGAACCAAATGGGACCCAATGGGCTCACAGCGCCGAGAAACACAACACCATCTAACACAGCTCCGGCTAGATACAGGGCCTCAGTGGGGAATGCGCTGCCGAAGCCGCACTTAATCCCATTCCCTGCTTGCTGGAATTCCTCAGTGCAGGGAGAAATCAGGAAGCCATTTTTAAATAGCATCCCCAATCTCTCGAGCCCACGATCTGACTCCTGAACACCCCTCGAAGCCCCAACTCACTGTCCGGGTACCCACAGCCTGATCACCGCTGTGCAGAAAATGCTACCTTGGTAGTGCCAGCCTGGCAATGCCCCACCAGCTGGCAGTGCCACCTGGGCATCTTGGCAGTGCCAGGGCACCCATGTGGCACTGCCAGGGTGCCAAGCTGGCACTGCCAGGGTGCCAAGCTGACATTGCCAGGGTGCCACTCTGCCCAGAGATGCATCCACCTGGGGGCCTCCAATCCCATGGTAACTGGCCTATAGTTTCCCGACTTTTGTCTACCTCCTTTTTTAAACAGTGGCGTCACATTTGCTATTTTCCAATCTGCCGGAACCGTCCCAGAGTCCAGTGAATTTTGGTAAATTACCACGAGCGCGTTTCTATTTCCCTTGCCATCTCTTTTAGCACTCTGGGATGCATTCCATCAGGGCCAGGAGTCCTGACTACCTTTAGCTCCATTAGCTTGCCCAACACTACCTCCTTAGTCATAATGATTGTTTCTAGGTCCTCACCTGCCATAGCCTCCTTGCCATTAATTATTGGCATGTTATTTATGTCCTACACTGTGAAGACTGACACAAAATACCTGTTCAATGCCTCGGCCATTTCCTCATTTCCATTATTAAATGTTACTTCTCATCCTCTAAAGGACCTATGTTTACCTTAGCCACTCTTTTTCATTTTATATATTTGTAGAAACGTTTGCGATCTGTTTTTATAGTCTGAGCAAGTTTACTCTCTTAATTACTTTTCTTTATAGCTTTTCTCATGGCTTTTTGTTAACCTTTAAAGATTTCCCCATCCTCTAGTTTTCCACTAATCCTTGCCACTTTATATGCATTTTCTTTCAATTTGATACTCTCCATTATTTCATTAGATGTCCATGGCTGATTATTCCTTTTCCTACAGTCCTTCCTTTTTACTGGTATATACTTTGGCTGAGCACTGTGAAAAATCAGTTTGAAAGTCCTCCACACTTCCTCAATTGTCCCACCATAAAGTCTTTGCTCACAGTCTACCTTCGCCAACTCCTCCCTCATCCCACCGTAGTCTCCTTTGTTTAAGAACAAGACGCGGATTGAATATTACCTTCTCACCCTACATCTGCATTTTAAATACAACCATAATGTGATCGCTCCTTCCGAGAAGATCCCTAACTATGCGATCATTTATGGAACCATCAATTCACCAGACACGTGTTTCTGATGTGAATCTAGGCTTTAATCGACTTACTTCAGAACCAGCCTGTTACCTGTCGATGAACTCGTAGTGACCCAGGCTGACTCTGGACATGGGTACTTATACAGCTGCACTAGGGGGAGGAGTCATGGGCGGAACCAAGGGTGGAGCCCAGAACAAGTTCCTAGGTGCTCCCAGCGCTACTCCCCCTAGTGGTAGGACAGCACTACTGTGCTTACAACAACAGTGTGAATTAACATATACAGTAGTCCCCCGTTATACCGCGCTCCGCAATACCGCGGTTCGCGATATACCGCGGGGGGGATTATGGACCCCAACTGTCAGTTGTGTCAATTTCAGCGGCCGGCTGATTATTTCAGTGAGAGCAGCTTCCCTCTCTGGATCAAAGTGAGCCGGCCGCTGAAATTGACACTGCCCGCTGCTCTCTCCCTCCAATCAGAAACATTAAAACTTAAAAGTTGGATTGGAGGGAGAGAGCAGCCGGCAGTGTCAATTTCAGCGGCCGGCTCACTTTGATCCGGAGAGGGAAACTGAAATAATCAGCCGGCCGCTGAAATTGACACTGCCGAGGGGGGGGCGGGTGTTGGGGGGGAGAAGAGGGGGGGCGGGTGTTGGGCGGGGAGAAGAGGGGGGGCGGGTGTTGGGGGGGAGAAGAGGGGGGGCGGGTGTTGGGGGGGGAGAAGAGGGGGGGTGGGTGTTGGGGGGGGGAAGAGGGGGGGCGGGTGTTGGGGGGGAGAAGAGGGGGGGCGGGTGTTGGGGGGGAGAGGGGGGGCGGGTGTTGGGGGGAGAGGAGGGGGGGCGGGTGTTGGGGGGGAGGAGGGGGGCGGGTGTTGGGGGGAGAGGAGGGGGGCGGGTGTTGGGGGGGGAGAGGAGGGGGCGGGTGTTGGGGGGAGAGGAGGGGGCGGGTGTTGGGGGGGAGAGGAGGGGGGCGGGTGTGGGGGAGACCCCCCTGTGGGTGTGGGGGAGACCCCCCTGGGGGTGTGGGGGAGAGAGGGGGGCCCTGCGGGTGTTGCGGGAGAGAGGGGGGTCCTGCGGGTGTTGGGGGGGGAGAGGTGGGGGGGCGGGTGTTGGGGGGGAGCGGGTGTGGGTGGGGGAGACCCCCCTGTGGGTATGGGGAAGACCCCCCTGGGGGTGTAGGGGAGAGAGGGTGGACCTGCGGGTGTTGGGGGAGAGAGGAGGGCCCTGCGGGTGTTGGGGGAGAGAGGGGGGCCCTGCGGGTGTTGGGGGAGAGAGGGGGGCCCTGTGGGTGTTGGGGGACGGAGGAGGAGAGGGGGGGAGGGGGCGAGCCGGAGGGTGTGGGGAGGGGGTGAGCCGGAGGGTGTGGGGGGGCAGGGGGCAAGCTGGACGCTGGGGGGGGGAGCAGGAGGGTGTGGGGGAGAGGGGGAGAGGGAGCGAGCCGGAAGGTGTGGGGGGAGAGGAGGCGAGCTGGACGCTGTGGGGGAGAGCAGGAGGGTGTGGGGGAGAGGGGGAGAGGGAGCGAGCCGGGGGGTGTGGGGGAGAGGCGGAGAGGGAGCGAGCCGGAAGGTGTGGGGGGAGAGGGGGCGAGCTGGACGCTGTGGGGGGAGGGGGCGAGCCGGAGGGTGTGGGGAGGGGGCGAGCTGGAGGGTGTGGGGGGAGAGGGGGTGGGCCGGAGGATGTGGGGGGAGAGGGGGCGAGCCGGAGGGTGTGGGGGGAGAGGGGGCGAGCCGGAGGGTGTGGGGGAAGAGGGGGCGAGCCGGAGGGTGTTGGGGGAGAGGGGGCGAGTCGGAGGGTGTGGGGGGAGAGGGGTCTAGTTGGAGGATGTGGGGGGAGAGGGGGCAAGCCGGAGGAAAAAAAAAGAAATTGACACTGCCGGCTGCTCTCTCCCTCCAATCAGAAACATTAAAACTTAAAAGTTGGATTGGAGGGAGAGAGCAGCGGGCAGTGTCAATTTCAGCGGCCGGCTGATTGCTTCAGTGAGAGCAGCTTCCCTCTCCGGATTAAAGTGAGCCGGCCGCTGAAATTTTAATTGGATCCACGATGGGGGTTTTAAATTTATTTTAAAATCTATGCTAGCGCTTCACCCCGCCACCCCCGCCACCCCGTAGACTCTCAATGGGAAGCGCTAGCATAGATTTTTAAATAAATTTAAACCCCCATCGTGGATATCCACGGCTCGGTTGCAACGCGGGTGGCTGTCTTGGACCCCAACACCCGCGTTATAAAGGGGGACTACTGTATTACATTCACCACAATCATTAATTATTCCTGTCTCATTAGAAAGGACTAGATCTAGGATAGCTTGCTCCCTCGTAGGTTTGATTACAAACTGTTCGAGGAAACTGCTGTGGATACATTCTGTGAACTCATCCTCAAGGCTGCCATGACCAACCTGTTTTGGCCAATCGACATGTAGTTTAAAATCCCCCATGGTAACTACGCATGATTTTTACATGCATGAGTTATTTCTTTGTTTATTGCCTGCCCCACCGTGATGTTATTATTTTGTGGCCTATAGACTACTCCTATCAGTGACTTTTCTCCTTACTATTTCTAATTTCCACCCAAATGGATTCAACATTTTTCTCCATATAACCTGTATCATCTCTCACCACCGTCATTATTAAAGTCATTCTTAAATATCAGGGCTACACCGCCTCCCTTACCTTCCTGTCTGTCCTTCCAAATAGTCTGATACCCCTGGATATTTAACTCCCAGTCGTGACCACCCTGCAACCATTGGCCGGATCCTCCGAGCCTCCGCGATGAAGTCGCGATCGGTGAGGGGTGGAGAACAGGTGTTGAATGGGTGGTCCCCGTAGAATTGCCGTTAATCGCGCACACGCGGTTTACGCGGCGTGGGTAGAGGGCCATTGACAGAGGCCCCCGCGGCGTTTCTCCAAGGACAACTGGTCGAGGTCCTAACAACGTTTTGCCTGTCGGGAACAACAGCTGGTGGCTGCGGACTCAGTCCGCAGCTGCCCTGATGGGGGGGGGGGGGTGGAGGAATCCTTCACCGGGGGCGGGGAGACCCCACAGACGGCCATGCACGTGATCGGGCCGCCCCGATCTGCAGGCGCGCGCAATCTGGGGGGACATACATTACTGGTGCCGCTCCATGGGCTGAGTCCGCCATGTCGTACGGGACGGCCGCCACAGACCGCCGCCGTGCGCATGCGCGGACTCCTGACCGGAAGCGCAGGGTTCCGTATCCGCAGCCAGAGCTTAAGGAAAGCCCAGAGTGAAACGCCCGCTGGCGTGGGGACATAGCCGCATTATTGGAGAATGCCGCCCCATGTCTCTGTAATGGCCACTAAATCACACTCATGTGTGAAGATTTGTGCTGTCAACTCATTTACCTTGTTTCGAATGGTAGGGGCATTCAGGTAAAGTGCCCTTGTGCTAGTTTCTACCTTCACCCTTTGAATTAAGAGTGGGTACAAGTGAATGGAATTCCTCAGTGAGTCGCAGGCTCCTTTTGCACATTGCATCAAGTGTAACTTCACTCGCCCCCGGTGTTGTATGATATTGTCGCTTAGAATGCTCCTGTACTCAATCCTAACGTGAAAATTCCAAGTCAGTTTTGTGCTAAAAATCTCTCCAACTTTCTTGAACAATAAGCCACTGTTAGTCTTCATTCACTTTGCTCCACAGCACATAACAAACTCAGGCTAGCTACAGGAGGGAACAGACAGACACCGTGCATCACATACAGATCACAGAAATCCACGTTGAGGAGAACAACAGCGATCAGGTTTTGGGGGTTTGTTTGCCAGGAAGTACTTCACTTGTTAGTCAGTGTCAACGGCCCCTTGCCTTTGTGAAGGTATAATCTTCTCTGTTCGAGTTTTTAATTTTGGCTTTAAATTATGTTTCTCGTGGACTGATAGTCTCCAGTTTTCTTTAATTTACCTGATGTTAGTAGAATTTCACACCTATATATTTGCCTCCCTAGTCATTCTTTTTTCTATCTGCTGATTTTACTTCAATGAAGGTGTGAATCATTGCTTTTAGCGTAATCCACTTGGTTATAACTTGAAAGGTTTGCATTTATCACCGAGCTCAACTGAAACCCTCATCCATGCTTTTCCAGATGCTTACTAAGATGGTTAATTTCAATGAAGGTGTGAACCATTGTTTTTAGCTTCATACAAAAATCCTGTGTGTTTGCTAAGCCTGCTTGACTAAGGCTATCTGCATTTTACAATCCTGCTCTTTGCAGCTGCTGTTAACCCTTCGTGGGATATTTCCCTGTATCCTCTCATGTTTCTCTCAGACCAGATATTGCCAGACTTCCATGTTTCAAATGACACATCTTTCCATATTTTCAATTACACTGGCGATCGCAGTTCCTCGCCGGGATGTGCAGGGCACGTTATAAATCGTCTAATGACACACCGGGGAGTTGCTGCCTCGTGGACAGGAGGTGCCTGTCATAGAGTTTGTTGATCGGCCGGATATAGTGTCCTTACAGAAGCTCCATAGCTTCAGGATAAGTGGGCGCATCCCAGATAAGGGGACAAATCTCGGAGCTCACACGTGAGTACAGGATCTGGTGCGTCCGAGGGTTGTTGAGTTGCTGATCCGAGGTAGCTTTCGAAGCAAGCTGGCCAGTGGTCGAAGGCCGACGTGGCGTTGGCTACTTGAGGGTGCAGCTGCAGGCGATCTGGCTTGATGTGTAGTTCCATCGCTGTAATAACTCTGCTTAATAAATTCATACACTATCAATTACGATGAGACGAGAGTAGAGAGTAATCGAGGCTTTATTAAGCAGAGATGGGTGGCCTCCTGCAGCTGCTACCAGAATGGGAGCAGCTCAGTGTGCAGACACATTTACATTCCGCCTAGTGACGGAGCCAGCAGGCAGGGATCTACCCCATTACCTGTAGTACAGGAGCCTTACCGTATTACCTCTAATAACAACTATTATACAATCAGTGGTGACTACCACAGTCTGTTTACAGCAAGCATCCTGCTTCTCCACAGTATACTCTGCCATGTCTCCCTCTGCCTATGTCGAAAATGTCCCTTTACTGTGTTTCTGTAAAGTGTGGGAAAACTGTCACTTGATTTCAATAGTTTTCTGTTTGAGTTTTCCCCATGGCAATCAGATTACCTTGGCCTGTCTCTATTCAAAGGTGTACAGTATAACCTTATCATCTCCATTTCCAGAACATCGGGCAGGATTCTCCGAGCCTCCGTGCTGAAATTGTGCTCGGCGCCGGGGTGGAGAATCGGGCGTCAGACCCGCGATTGGGTCCGACGCCTTCCCGCAATTTTCCGGGGACCGGATAATCGGCACCAATCGCGCGGGAGCGTACGTTCGATGCGCCGCCAGTCGGGGGCCATTGAAAGAGGACCCCCTTTGCCGAATCTATGCGGACAACTGGCCAAGTTCCCGTCGGCGTAGTTCACTCATGGTTCCACCCGGCGGAGCACGCAGTGGCGGCTGCTGACACAGTCCTGGTTGGGGGGGGGGGAATCCGACACCGGAGGGGGGGCTTCCAGGACGGACAGGCTTGCGATTGGGGGCCACCAATCAGCAGGCGCACGCAATCTGGGGGGGGGGGGCCTATATTGTTGGGGCCAGCCACTGTGTGGGTCAGCCATGTTGTACGGACCCGTGGGCAGAAGTGCAAGGCCCCATATTTCAGCCGGAGCTACGAGATCTACTCCAGGGCCCTGCTAACCCCCTTCAAAATGGAGAATCACTCTGGACTTTCTCCACGAAAGTCCAGAGTGATTTGCGCCCATTTTCTTGCGGGCGTGGGGACATAGCCTCATTATCAGAGAATTCTGCCCCATAATGTTTCACCTTCAGTTAAAGGAGACATTTTAAAGCATAATTATCTTATAACATCCAGCATTCATAACAATAAATTCCAGCAATGATCAGAAATGGGAAACCAGACCATTCACACCTCACGTTCGCCACTCCGCCAACTGAAGGACACTCAATACAACTGTTTGTGCCCCAACCAGAACCTTGCTTGGGACACTCACTCCTTATTGATGCATCATCATTCTGTCACCTGCAGCTACACACTTCTACCACTAGATGGAGACATTTGAGCCCCGGATTTCACTTCGAAAAACTACAGCTGAAATCTGACTGAAATCTGCTTCGATCTGACTTTACAGCGGAAAGCTACAGGACATTCACCAATGTGACGGAACTAGATATATACCGTTTCAGCTTTATTGTGAAGACGTTCTTGTGTGTAACTTCACTTAGTTGTCAACTGTGGTTCATTTGGGAGCACTTGCAACTCAGAGGAAGTGGATCGTGGATTAAAGTCCAACAAAGAACTTGAACAGGAAATCCATGCTGAATCTTCAGTGGATTACCGAGGGAGCTCTGCACTGACATGGTACTGCAGTTCAGATGAGACTGTGAACCCAAGGCGTGATCTGCTCCCTCCAGAAGACAAAATAATACCATACGGCCCTGTTTGAAGAACATAGAACAGTACAGCACAGAACAGGCCCTTCGGCCCTCGATGTTGTGCCGAGCAATGATCACCCTACTCAAACCCACGTATCCACCCTATACCCGCAACCCAACAACCCCCCCCCCCCCCCCCCAAACCTTACTTTTTAGGACATTACGGGCAATTTAGCATGGCCAATCCACCTAACCCGCACATCTTTGGACTGTGGGAGGAAACCGGAGCACCCGGAGGAAACCCACGCACACACGGGGAGGACGTGCAGACTCCGCACAGACAGTGACCCAGCCGGGAATCGAACCTGGGACCCTGGAGCTGTGAAGCATTTATGCTAACCACCATGCTACCGAAGAGCAGAGGAGTTCTCCCTGTTTTCTTGGCTGAAAGTTATGCCTTAACTAACAGCGGCAAAACGGATTGTCTTTCTTTCATGGCTGTCTGTGGGATCTTGCTGTGTGCACAAATGCCTGCTGCGTTTCCTGCATCAGTGACTGAACCTCGAAAGATGTCATTGAATGTAGAGCGTTTTGCGATACCCCGAAGCTGTGAGGTTATTTGCTGTACATTCTTTGGGGGAACTGGGTTCATCCCCAAAAAGAGATGTGGGAATCAGGAGGCCCGATTAATTCCACGGAGTGGATTGTGGGCAGCATATTAACCTCCGGCTTATTCTAATGACTGCTGCATGCAGCCAACTCTGCATCGAAAGGGAGCCTAAAAGTTATTAATAACTTGCGCTACTTAAAACTTACCTGCACCTCTCAAAGGAGAATCGCAGTGCAGCTACAGCAGTTGTTGGGGACCTGTCTATAAGTAAATCTGACCTGGTAAAACATGCAGAAAGGCAAAGTGGGCATCCAGATTTTCAGAAACTGTTGTGGGGGCCTTGTTGAGGGGGGGGGGGGGGGTGAGGGTGAGGAGGGGTGCTCGAGATGCGAAACATTTAATTGTTCAGAAAAAAATGGCACTAATTGTGATATCTTCAAGGACAGGTGGACGATCACACAGCGCAGAAGGCAAATTTTGTCCATAAAACAATCTTTAAAAATTAAAGTAGGCGTGGCTGGCTTTGCCAGCATTTATTGCCCATACCTTGAGAAGGTGGTGGTGAGTTGCCTTCCGAACGGCTGCAGTCCATGTGGTGTAGGTACACCCACAGTGCTGTTAGAGGGGGAGTTCCACGATTTGACTTAGCGACAGTGAAAAGACTGGGGTTTCCGGCTCCCGTTCTTATTGGGCGTGAATGCCGACGGGAGCGGAACGTCCCGTGGGAGGAGCAAATTGCGTTTCCCTCCGACTTAAAGGTGTGATGCAATTCTCTCCGGACCAGTGACGTTGTTGCATCATCCATTGTTACTGGTTTCCCACAGCGTGCACCTGCTGCCTCCCTCGGGGGTGGGAGGGTCGTGCCTGGGCATTACCCAGGCACTTCCCCCTTGGCACTGCCACCTGGCTTTGCCTGAGTTGTGCCAGTGGGCAGTGACAATGGGGGGTGATTCAGCAGTGGTAGGGTGCAGTTCGCAGGGTGGGAGAGCGGGGAGTGTGGAGCACGGGGTGGGGGGAATCTTCTATTTTCACTTTTGTGTACCGGGACGGCCTTTACAAATGGCCACCCGATCTTTGAAAAACTAAGTTGACGGCGGGAAGGGCTCAACCGGAGCGTGGCATCATGGGATCCGCCCCTTGGATTTATTTTCTCTAAGTTCCTAACAATCTGGCAGAGAAGGTCGCTGTTGAGGCCTACGGCCCGAACGTCACTTTTCTCACCTCGCTGTGGAAAGAAAGAGGAAAATTCCGCTCTCTTCATCCATCAGAAGTGATTTCTTTGCGTGAACACCTCACGTTATGGCAGTTGTCAACTTGCAGGCTGGTTGAGCAGCTGCGACTTCAATGCTATCCTGAGTCCGCACTCCAATACAAGGTAAACCATTATTGCCCATGGCCACTCTGTGTTCATCAAACTGTGATTCCTATCACAGAGTCCATTGCTGAAAGGGCGTCCAGCTGCAATACTCATGACCATGTTGTTCGTGCTTTCAGACATGTCTCTGAACTCATCATTGGCAAAATGTCCCTTCTTTATAAGTCAGAAATCCAGCCTGTGACTCAACTCTGCTCCCTGTGCATTTCTCCATGCCTTTGGCGAAAATCACCTTTTTGTCCTTACTCCTGAAAATAATGTCGAGTCTGTGACTAACACATTCATCGCAGGACGAAAACTCAATTGTGGTTAGTACAATTTGTTTGGATTGATTATTACCTTCATTTTCTGCCTCAGTGTTCTCTGTGCCATGTGTCAGTTCAAGGAACCCACTGTTCCGCATTGGGCTACTCATTACATAATGATCCATTTAAGCCGCACCTGAAGCCCCCATTAACCATTTCCTTGGATAATCCTGTTATTGCTGTTCCAATTCCGTCTTCTGCTGTAATAACGGAATCCGCTAATGGTTCATTTCATCCTCATTTTGTCTGCTTAGCTGCACTAACCTTCACCCTAATGACTGTTTTCCCTTGGGGTTTTTCCCCCCCAAGGTAGCAGTCAATCGATCCAACGGTGTCTGCCTGTCCAAGAACTGAACACCAGATCGAATCAGGAACCTGACCACATGAAATACTTTAGCATAATCCAGCTAGCTAAATACTAGGACTGATCCAGGGCTCTCTAAATTCAATTTTGTTCAGTCTTTTATACAATCTGTTGAAATCCTTGATACATCGGTGAACAATTCCACTCTTTTTCAAATCCATCAAAGTAGTTCAATAGACCACCTTGCTCGCAAAACTCACCCAACTGCTCTAATAGAAGATCTAATCCTTCATCAGTATCCAACTGATAGGAATCTAGCTCACAAAATATTTTATTTCTGATCTTACTTCTGGTAGAAGGTGACATCAGACTGTGGTGAATGTAATATGATAATTCACACTGTCTTTGTAAGCGCAGTAGCGTTATCCGACCACTAGGGGGAGTAGCTCTGGGAATGCTCAGGAGCTTGTACAGGGCTCCACCCTTGTCTCCGCCCATGACTCCTCCCCCTAGTGCTGCTGTATAAATACCCTTGTCCAGAGTCAGCCTGCAGTTCACTGAGAGTTCATCAACGGGTAACAGGCTGGCTCTGTAGTAAGTCGATTAAAGCCTATATTCATATCGGAAACACGTGTCTGGTGAATTGATGGTTCCATCACAGACCAAGGGCATGCCTTGTTTCATGTTTGATAGGGACAGAATCCATGTCCACGCATCCACATCATTTTTCCACTAGTCCTATGGTTCAGACTCCGAGAATGTCAGAAAGTTATGATTCCCCCAACAATTTACACTTCCTTTCTGCCATTTCCCACAGTAGTTTTCCACCCTTTACTTTTAAGCAAGCCTTCTCTATTCTGTTACAAAAAGAAATTGGTGAAGGATAGAACTGGAGCCAATCTTTGCACACTATTATATTTATTTACAGAGTGAAACATTGCAAGCGTACGCCTCCTAGTTCAACCACACCACAGTCACAATAAGCGTCTCTTTAAATGTGCTCAAGTGAATCCCCAAGCAATGCCTACTACCAGCACACAATTAAACACACAGGATGGGATTATCTGGACCCCCAGTCGCGGGAGCATGGTAGCACAGTGGTTAGCACAGTTGCTTCTGAGCCCCAGGATCCCAGGTTCGATTCCCTGCTGTGTCACTGTCTCTGCGGAGTCTGCACGTTCTCCCAGTGTATGCATGGGTTTCTTCTAGGTGCTCCGCTTTCCTCCCACAGTCCAAAGATGTGCAGGTTAGGTGGATTGGCCCTACTAAATTGCCCATAGCGTTCAAAAAAGGTTAGGTAGGGTTACTGGGTTATGGCGATACGGTGGACGTGTGGGCTTAGGTGGGTTGGTCTTTCTGGTGCGGACTCGATGGGCCAAATGGCCTCCTTCTGCACTGTAAAGTCTATGTCGCGTGTTACTTGGCCACGTGCTGTTCACTAGTGGCTGGATTCTATCCTCCCACTGCTTGTCAATGAGATTTTCCATTGAAACCACCCTACACCATCGCGAAACCCGTTAGCGGGGTCCATTACCAGCAGGAAAAGTGAATCCGGACAACCGGAGAATTCCGGCCACAATTACTATACAGGTAAAATGGCGGAGCTCGGACTAATTGTCATTTTAGTGTCAAATCCGTGGTGTCTTAATCTGCCTGTTCTATGCACTGTCAGCGGATGTTCGGCCCACAGATGCTATGGCATGAGGGAAAATGGTGCACCTCATGTCAGGCTATGTACCTGCAGGTCACGGACACCATTTTGGAACATTTCACTGAAAGGCTGCTAACCGCCCATGAAGTGGTTCGTTGTCACCCTGGCTATTGGAACAGCATCTTCACAGAAGGACAGCGGATGTTGGAGACTGAGCGTCCTGTGCTTTAAAAAAATTTTTTTTAAGAGTACACAATTATGACATGTGGCAAGTGCAGCAGGTTTGGGAGAACAGGTGACTTTGGACTGACTATTCTCACTGGGATATTCCATGTGTCAGGTCAGGATTGGTGTCGGTTAATTTATGGAGATTAATTCTGATGATCAGTGAACACCTGCATTATTTTTGTATAAAGCACTTACGTGGATCTTTTAAAAAAACTTTTGTTTCAGCAATGTTTCGTGTTAAAATATCTGGAGATGCTAGCAGGTGTTAGGAGCCAATTATAAATTAGTAGACGGTCATGTTAACCAATTATTATTCGACACTTAGGCTACCTCAAGATAAGAAATATATCTTAAGAGAAGCCACTACCTTCAGGTTAAGACAATGTGCATATGCAGCTAAAACCAATAGGGTTAGCTCTTACCTCATTATTGACAAATTATGGACCAGTAGCTATTTCCAACAACTTGGCTAAGGTGCACTTACAATATCTTTTAGGTATAAAATAAAGATTTTGAGGAGCTATTTTTTCTAGCCTGTTATCCATGTTTTGGGATGATCACTTCTTCATTTTGGCCTCGTCATCCCAGGGGAGTTGTGAGAAGTCTGTTCAATTGTTAAAGTTAGGCTTTCTCCTTTTACTGTTAATTGTCAGTAATTTAAATGCTGCTTTTTAATCGCTCTGACTTGGTACCTTTCCACCTTTTAATGGTTAATAAGTCTTCTTAATTAACTATTTATTCTTGCCACATCGTCCAGTCTTGCAGCAGGTGAGTTGATTTACAACTGGGGCTAATTGCAAACAACAATTCCAGTCAGAAGGTGGAGACAGTGGTCACTTCATTGCAACAGCAACAGCCAGTTTCCAGGATTCAGCTGACAAGTTATTTTGGGTTATGCATAAGATTATCCATTGTTAGAGTGGGGTATCTTACAATTTAACAAAGCCTTGCTGAGGTGACATAAAGGTGAGTTACTGGGTTTTTTTCTTCAGAATTGCCTCATGTTAGAGAATATGCCATTGGATATTGTAGTCCTTGAACGAACAATTACGCCCCCGCATGTTTATAAATTTTCAAACCTTTGCACAGCAGATGAACTCTGCTTTTAATTTTTAATCCCTACTTCAGAGGAAAATCACTTTTTAATCTTCTAACATCTTATTTATAGCTGGATTCTCTTTGAGCTTCATAGTTATAGCTGTATTCCTTCACAATGCCAGCCATTAATCGGCCAACACATTCACCCTTGCGGCGCATCACTTTCCCACATTCATTGGAAAGTTGAACAAAAGACTCATTACCCAATTGGCTGATATATTAATGTCAGACAAACTGCCCTTTTTCCCCCCAATTTTCACTATTTTTATGCTTGGTAAAGAGAAATGTTCGAAGGAAGTTACAAAAAGAACTATCTAATTTAAGTTGCGAATTTATTTTTTCTCCATGGTTGCATACAGAGGTCCTAGAGATTGGTCTTTAACCCTTGGAGCCACCAGAAAAATCCTGGAGGCTTGACAACTCTGGACAAGAGAGATATAGGCCGGGATTCTCCGCGCCGGAATGGCGCTCAGCGCCAGGACGGAGAATGGGGCCTCAGACCCGGGGTCGGGTCCAAGGCCGGGACTCGATTCTCTGGCGACTGGAGAATCGACGCCAGTCACGCGCGCGCGGTCGATGCGGCACCAGGTGGGGGGGCCGGTGAAAGAGGCCCCCGCGGCGATTCTCCGCGGTCGACCGGCCGAGTTCCCACTGGCGTGGTTCACGTTTGGTTCCATCCGGCGGGAGCTCGGCGTAGCGGCTGCGATGGCCGACCTGGTGAAGGGGCCAGAGGGGGAGGGGGGGATCAGTCTCCGGTGGGGGGGGGGGGGCTCCACGACAGCCTGGCCTGCAATCGGGGGGGCACCGATCGACAGGCATTCGCAATCTGGGGGGGGCCCTACCTTCTTCCGCGTCGGCCCGCTGTGTGGGTCCGGCATGTTGCGTGCCGCTGCCATGTTGCGTGCCGCTGCCATGTTGCATGGCGTCGGCACAGAAGTGGCCGCCCCACACATGTGGCCGCGAGCAGTGCAGGGCCGTGTACGGCAGCTGGAGCAGCGCGGAGAACTCCAGCGCCGTGCTGGCCCCCTGTGGGCTACAGAATTGCTGAGCGAAGAGACCCGTTGATGCCGGCGTGAAACACTCCGGTGTTTAGGCCAGCGTCAACACTTAGCCTCGTTTTTAGAGAAACCCAGCGATAATCTGTGGAAATATATTTTAAATCTGAAAAATGTTGGAGCCTAAGGAAATAGAGCAAATTGATTTATCTATATATTTTTAAATTATTTTTTTTAAAAATTCCAATTATGGGGCAATTTAACGTGGTCAATCCCACCTTTGGGTTGAGGTGGGGGTGAGACCCACCCAGACACGGGGAGAATGGATTAATCTATATTCTAAGTCCCAGGGGATAATTTTAATTAAGATATGTTTAATTAATCAGTTCTTGTGGATTTAGCTAAAACTAACCAAATAGTGATACTCACAGTGAAGGGTTCAAAATTTTCATTAATTTCTGACAGATATAAATAATGGTGAAGTAATGAATAAATGAAAGGCACTGATAGAAAAAATGGAATGTAACATTTTTAAAAGGAGTTCCTAATATTAGCTTGATTTTATTTGAACAATTAAATAAATGATAAGGCATGGTTAGACAGGGATGGCAGAGCAGGTGGTAATGAAATAAAATGAAATGCAAATCGCTTATTGTCACAAGTAGGCTTCAAATGTAGTTACTGTGAAAAGCCCCTAGTTGTCATATTCCGGCGCCTGTTCGAGTCACACCTGCAGATGGTGGAAGATAACCAATTATTGGAGGGGGGGGGGGGGGGGGGGGGTACAGGGGAAGCAAATTGAACTCATCAGCCTGACATTATTTAACCAGCGTGCTTTTGGGAAAATTGCAGAGGTGGAGGCAACACTGCCCGTTTTTCCTTCATCTATAGGTTGCTGAGATGTGAGGCACTTTCAGAGGTAGCAAGGCCATTCGCTCAGACAGACACATCAGTGCTTGAAATAGTTTGGGCTTTCCCATCTGGCAGAGTGCCAACTCAGCCCACTTGCACCACAGTTCAAAGACCATTAGACCGTAAGACATAGGAGCCGAATTAGGCCATTCAGCCCATCGAGTCTGCTCCGCCATTCTATCACGGCTGACATGTTTCTCCTTCCAATTCTCCTGCCTTCTCCCCATAACCCCTGATCACCTTATGAATCAAGAATCTATCTATGCCTGTCTTAGGGCGGCAAGGTAGCACAGTGGTCAGCACTGTTGCTGCACAGCACCAGGGCCCCGGGTTTGATTCTCGGCTTGCGTGACTGTCTGTGCGGAGCCTGCATGTACTTGTGTCTGCATGGGTTTCCTCCAGGTGCTCCAGTTTCCTCCCACAAGTCCCGAAAGATGTGCTATTAGGTGATTTGGACACTGATTTCTCAAGAATTCAGCCAAGAAAGCCGATGCCAAATGATCATCGGAAGGTGATTTCTGTACTGTAGTCGGGAGAAAACCCCACCTGGGCGGGTATTAGAGATTATCAATTATCAGTAGCTGGCCATTTTGGGGTGATAGTATAACAGTAGTGCTGAATTACTCTGTTGTTGTATAATGCTGGAGCATTATAGAGCTAGCAGTAGAGCAGTAAGAGAATTGAGTTACAGTTCGAACAAATAAATCTTATTAATCATATGCTTCCGTACTTAACTTTGAGTTCAACAAGTTCAGACTGTGGAGCCTCTCATCCACCTTCACCCCATTTTTATTTCTATAAATTAATTTTCATTTCTTCCATTGACCTGTTTTTCCCTCACCATTGCCCCCCCCCCTTCCCCCGCTCCCACCCTACTTCTGTTCCCTGTTCTTCGTTGGCCTTTGACACACAGCTCACCTTTGTTCTGAATTAACACATTCTAATCTCTTTACGTGCCACTATCAGCACCCTTCTAAGCTTAAACACCCCCATTTACATTCCCTTTTCTTCCTGTCCTCGACAGCTTTGTCAATCTCCACCCATCGCTGGCCCTCTATCCAGCCCCACTGCTCCGCCACCCCACAACAGTATAAAGCTGACGCTATTTCCAGTTCTCTCCACATTCGAAACGTTAGCTCCTTTCTCTCTCCACAGATGCTGTCAAATCTGCTGCAATTTTCCAGTATTTTCTGTTTTTGTTTCAGAATCCCGCTTCCGCAGTAATTTGAAAATGAAATGAAAATCGCTTATTGTCACGAGTAGGCTTCAATGAAGTTACTGTGAAAAGCCACATTCCGGCGCCTGTTCGGGGAGGCTGTTACGGGAATCGAACCATGCTGCTGGCTTGCCTTGGTCTGCTTTCAAAGCCAGCGATTTAGCCCAGTGTGCTAAACAGCCCCCTGTGGTTAATAATTTGCTTATTAACCACATGAAGCTTTGGGTGTGATTATTTATTCTCTTGTAATTCAAAGCCAGTGTACAAAAGACTGACATCTTTGGAAATAGAACTGTTCCTTGGCACATTGAATTAACTGCAGAGTGAAGACATTAATATGGGAACATTGCATCCTATGCTCCTGTATACTGTGAGCATGACTGTGTTCAGAATGATCACAGTTTTGCTTTCATTCATGTTGATGATCAGTACAGCTTTCGTGCACTGAAGCCAGGTTTCCGCAACTCCTGAGACTTAACATTAACAAAATCTAAAAGGTCTGGCAGCGGTTCAATTTAAGAATTAGTGAAAGTATATGATTTTTTTTTTTTAACTGCAGGAAGGTTGGTTAGAATAAGTAATTCTCTACCACGAACCTTTGTTGAAAGAGTTCAGAAATTGGGTTTAAACTATCACTTGGTAAAAATGTTGCAAAGGTTCGGGCCGGGCAAGTGTTGGTGCCGGCGTAAACACCGGAGTGGCTGTGACACTATTCCAGCAACTGTACTGTACTGAAGGCTTGTGTCGGCCCCCCAGCCAGGCTGTTCCAGTACAACTACAACACTGGCATCTACCCAGCAATGTGGACAATTGCGCACGTATGTCCTGTACACAAACAGGACAAATCCAACCAATTACCGCCCCATCCGCCTACTCTCGATCAGTAAAGCGATGGAACTGTCACCAATAGACACATTCCAGTTTAGAGGGAGGACTAATAGAAATGGGCTTTGGAACTAATCGTGAGAAAAGGCTTCTTAAGCAACAATTGCAAATCTCTTCCCCTCCGCTGCTCACAGTGACGTATCGCAGTTATTTCAAACCCAGGTTCGTGACCCGCGGATGGGTGTCGGGAGGGTGGTGGGGCCAATGCATTGCGGCTTTCCCGATCGCGGGGCCATTTGTCACAGCGTTCCCAATTGCTGGAAGTAGTGCACAATAGCGCAACCGGCTTTTGAAAATGTCGTCCGGGATTGGCTTTCATCATGCTGGCCATTCCGCACATGCATACCCCCTCAGCAGTGATCAGTCCTAGAGCCCAGCGAGGCAGAATGCCTCCTCCTGACGTCAGCGCTGACCTCGGAGCCAATTTTATTTTTATAATCGCCTGAGTCTTCCAGCCTGGCGCGGCGGCAGAGAGCAGGTCACATGCCCCGTACGCTGATGTCACATGCTCTGGGCGCGAGAGTGAATCCTCCATTTTACAGCTGCCAGCAATGCTGGTGTGAACTCCAGGGCCTCTGGTGAGCAACCCATGATGAAGAAGCTGAAAACAGGAACAAAGCAGCAGACAGATGATTACTCGAGGTGTGGGTTACTAATTGTGCCAATGCAAATTAGGATTCAAAGTTCATGTGTGCTATATGCAGGGAAGCACTGGCAAATGAAAGTTTAAAACTCTCAAAACTTCAAAGACCAGTTTGCACGGCAAGTTCGAGGACAAACCTCTTTCAACGGATGCTGTGAGTTCTTAGATCATCAGTGGAAGTCATCATAGAATTTACAGTGCAGAAGGAGACCATTCGGCCCATCGGGTCTGCACCGGCTCTTGGAAAGAGCACCCCACCCAAGGTCAACACCTCCACCCTATCCCCATAACCCACCCAACACTAAGGGCAATTTTGGACTCTAAGGGCAATTTATCATGGCCAATCCACCTAACGTGCACATCTTGTGGGAGGAAACCGGAGCACCCGGAGGAAACCCACGCACGCACGGGGAGGATGTGCAGACTCCACACAGACAGTGACCCAAGCCGGAATCGAACCTGGGACCCTGGAGCCGTGAAGCAATTGTGCTATCCACAATGCTACCGTTATCATTATCAGAAATGTGACTTGGATAACAAAGCAAGTGAGATCGTGAGGACCAAGCAGGCTCACTTGTCATATTCAAGGCAAGTGAAAATGGTGAAAGTTCGTGCAGTGTGTGTCCAGAAGGATAGCCGGGTGGTGAAAATGGGTCCTGGGCAAAAAAGCTTGAAAAACATTGATGTAATGTACACATTCAAAGCGTAGACTGAGTGCAAAGGAAACAGTGCTCGCATGTGCGCCCTCATTTAACAAGTGTCAGCCATAGTTTAGAGTGGTACCATTCTTGCCCGAGTCAGAAGATTTCGCATTCAATCCTCGTTCTAGAAACGTGAGCGCACAATCCAGGTCAGCAAAACTGAGTGGGTCATTACTGCACTGTCAGAAGTGCTATCTTTCTGGTGAGACATTAAACCTAGGTCGATCTGCCCTCTCAGGTGGACATAAAGAATTCCCCTGTGCTGTTCTGGAACTGAGGACTGGAGTTCTCCCATTTATCCTGCAACTGTTTTTTAAATTATTCATTCACAGGATGCGAGTGTCGCAGACGAGGCCGGCATTTATTGCCCATCCCTAAGTTGCCCTTGTGAAGATAGGGTCCAGCTGCCTTCTTGAACCGCTGCAGCCCCCGAAGCATTGCTACATGTAAAATGCATGTTTGGTACATAAAATTGTTTATACTGGGGCTCATTCAAAACTCTACAGCTGGAGTCCTTCGTGGTGCCAAGTCCCATTCATCAATTTGTGTTAACTGACCTACACTGGCTCAAACTCAAGCCACACCTCGATTTTAAAATTCTCATCCTTGTTTTCAAGCCCTACTATGACCTTGACCGTTGTAATCTCCAACCCCATATCTCCACTTCTCTAATTCTGGCCTATTGAGCATCCCCGACTTTAATTGTCTTAAGCTCTAGAACTTCCTCCATAAAACATTTCACCTCTCCATCTCGATTTGCTCCTTTCAGAAATTTAGCAAAATAACCTTTTCAGCCCTCTTAATTTCTCTCTCGTTGACCATTTGTCTATCTTGGTTCATTGTCAAATTTTGCTTCACCTTGCAGTGAAGCACCTTGGCATGTTTTATTATGTTCAATGTGCCATAGAGATACATGTTGTTGTCATCGCTGTTTGTGGAACCTTGCTGTGCACCAATTGTTGCCGCATTTCCCATGATTCCACAAAGTACTTAAATGGCTGGAAAGCACCTCGGGGCTGTCCTGAGGTCGTCATGGATCCGGGAACTGGCCCTGTGCCGCACATAAGGAGGCCATTCTGCCCATCGATTTCATGCCGGAATCTGGAACTTGCTAACTCCAGTCTAACCCAGCTAAGGACTCAGCTCCTCCTCAGGATCTCAACATGAAACAAATTGACTTAGAGGTTGATTCGACATTTTATTTTGGAAAAAAAAAATGCCAGTGTGTGTGTCAAGGATTTTACTCTGCTTTACTATTTTGCAAACCATCAGAACAAGGTTAACAGCAGTCATGTACATGTGTGATGTCAGAGAGGAAACTTCAATAATTACACATGCAATTGAATTCATACCAATTTGCCAAAATGATTCAACTTGCTGGGCTCTTCCTGAGCGCAGTGCACTGCTTTTTGTTTTGGTGTTTATTCATAAGACATTGTATATGCATAAACGTAACTACAAAAAGGTTTTGTGTCTGCCTGCATACCATTTTGAGAGAGAAAAAACCCCCCAGAAAGCAATTCCACAGATTGGTACCTGATGATGAATCTTCACAGCACATCAGACGAGAACTGTGGAACTGAAGTTATCCTTCATTCAAATCGGCGCACGATGGCGGTAGACAGACAACTGAACAGTTATATTGTTCGAGATTCATTTTTGAGATTAAAGGCAAACACTTTGTAAATTAATAATATGCAATAAACACAACTGTGTCGGAAAATGGAGAACTGTACCAATGTACCAAGGTCAAAGCAGTTTATATAGAATGCCCTGTGCAATCTCTTGTCTCTTTCAACTCTGGCGGCATATCAATAAATGTCAGTAAATTGTTGTCAGCTGTGAGAAAGGATCCAGGTTGTGCACAGTGAAATAGTCCCAGTATATGTGTGGGCTTCCACCAGATGCTCCGGTTTCCTCTCACAGGACAAAGATGTACAGGTTAGGCGGATTGGCCATGCTAAATTGCCCCCTAGTGTCCAAAGGTTAGGTGGGGTACCGGGGTTACGGGGATGGAGCGGGAAAGTGGGCCTAGGTAGTGTTATAACCCCCTTGGGGGCCAAGGACTGTGCTCCATTCGTTTTCCCCCTTACAGAGGTGGGAATGAACTCCCCCTGGTAATTCCTCCCTTAATAAGGAGGAACAACTGTGTATAAAACCCCTGGAACTTGGTGCAGGTCAGGGCGGATGGTCCTTCGGGGGGAGGGGGGAGGAGGAGGGGGAAGGGGAGGGGCAGGAGGGGGAAGGGGAGGGGCAGGAGGGGGAAGGGGAGGGGCAGGAGGGGGAAGGGGGGGCAGGAGGGGGAAGGGGGGGCAGGAGGGGGAAGGGGGGGCAGAAGGGGGAAGGGGGAGGGGCAGGAGGGGGAAGGGGCAGGAGGGGGAAGGGGGGGAGGGGCAGGAGGGGGAAGGGGAGGGAGGGGCAGGAGGGGGAAGGGGGGGAGGGGCAGGAGGGGGAAGGGGAGGGAGGCAGAGGGGGAGGGAGGCAGAGGGGGAGGGAGGAAGGGGGAGGGAGGAAGGGGGGAGGGAGGAAGGGGGGAGGGAGGAAGGGGGGAGGGAGGAAGGGGGGAGGGAGGAGGGAGGAAGGGGGGAGGGAGGAAGGGGGGAGGGGGGAGGGAGGAGGGAGGAGGGAGGAAGGGGGGGAGGGGGAGGGAGGAAGGGGGGAGGGGGAGGGAGGAAGGGGAGGGGGAGGGAGGAAGGGGGAGGGGGAGGGAGGAAGGGGGAGGGAGGGAGGGGGAGGGAGGAAGGGGGAGGGAGGGAGGGGAGGGAGGAAGGGGGGAGGGGGGAGGGGAGGGAGGAAGGGGGGAGGGAGGAAGGGGGGAGGGGGAAGGGAAGGGGGAGGGGGAAGGGGAGAGGGAAGGGTGGGATGGGGAGAGGGAAGGGTGGGATGGGGAGAGGGAGGGGCAGGGGGGAGGGGGGAGGAGTAGCAGTTTTTGTGATTCTGTGTATGCTGTAAAAAAAAGTCATTCATTTCTACCCCAGCATGTATTCCTGTTGTCTCTCCCATTCGGGTTCTACATGTAGGGTGCTCTTTCGCAGGGGAGTGCAGACCCGATTGGCCGAATAGCCTCCTTATGCACTGTAGGGATTCTATGATCGCAAGAGTCCAGAGGTTGAACAGTAGGATAGGGTCCAATGGTTAAACAGTCAGAACGGACGTAAAAACTGGCTATGGGTGTGGTTTAGCACAGTGGGCTAATGCAGAACAAGGCCAGCAGTGCGGGTTCAATTCCCGTATCGGCCTCCCCGAACAGGTGCCGGAATGTGGCGACTAGGGGCTTTTCACAGTAACCTCTTTGAAGCCTACTTGTGACAATAAGCGATTATTAAAACATGGAAAGGAATTCTGCGTCATTCAATTGGATCATAGCTAAATTTCTGTATCAACTCCACATTACCACCCTATCCCACATGCCTTAACTTTGCATTGTGTTCTCATCGCTTTATTTTCCAAAACCTTTTCACTCAATGGGTTTAAGTGCAAGCTTTCAGTGCATCTCACTCCCAGTTGATGGACAGAAACAGTCACGTTCCTGTAAAATTCTTCTGTGAATCAGGTGCAAATGCCCAGGTGAATGGGAGGTAAAATGTCCTCGTCTTTGTCATGCACAGCAGGTTTCACCTGAAATAAGAACAAGCGTTTCCAGTCGCATGCCCAGAGAACCATCACACGATACTACGTTAAAGTCCCAAGCTTTGTGACGTGTCTCACTTCAATTTTATATAATCTTTACATTTATAATGAACAGTCTGAGTGTACACACAATGCATATAATGCACGCCAACACTTCATCACCTTCCACACATATAGCAATAATGACATATATTATAGCTTTGATGCTTATTATTCATAAATAAATTATAGATTTAATGTAAAAATAGAGATACTTAAAAACATGTTTGCAATAGAACTGCAGTTTGGATGGCAGGAATCATGGGTAACAACGTTTAGATTAAATGAAAAATCTAAACCTTGCATGACCCGACAATAGTCATTTGTTCGCCCGCCAAATGTTTCAAGCACTGCTACTTTGATCTTGTCACAATGTTAAGATTTCTTAAGACTTGTGCTTTTGTCCAAATGTCCCAATTATGATTTCTGAAAGACTGGCGTGGGTTTAGAGGACTGAGCGGGGAGCCTGTGGCAACCGGATGGGCAGGCGGGCTGAGAGCCGCAATGGGATGACAGAGATGTGGCAGGGTTGAGGAGGCCCACCTCTCCGGGAATGGATTTCCGCAGTGTCACAGTGCCACAATGAAGCTGCACCAAGGTGGCCAATGACAAGAGGGGCCAGCCAGATTTAAAAGGGATGTTTACAGGCGAAGGACAGCGACAAGTGAAGTTGTGCAACATCATGGCAGAGCTTCATTTTTATATCGACAGCAGTTTGGTGAGATGGGGAAACAAAACCTTGTTAATTATGCTGGGGGGGGGGGGGGGAATTCTCTGTCCGTCCACACCCGTTTTATGGTGAGGCCCCCCCCCCCCCCCCCCCCCCCACCCCACCCCACCCGCAGCGGAATCCTCCGTCCTGGCAGCCGGCCAATGACGATTCCCATTGTGGGCACCCCGCGCCGTCGGGAAATCCGCGGGCGTGACTGCACTGCTGGCGAAGCGGAGGATCCCGCCGACGAAGAATTCAGCCCGGGATGTTTTTAACACTGTCTAAAGGAGTCTATTAGATTTGATCTTGAGGTGGCACAGTGGTTAGCACCACTGCCTCACAGTGCTGAGGACCCAGGTTCAATCCTGGCCCCGGGCCAATGTACGTGTGGCGTTTGTACATTCTCCCCGTGTTTGCGTCGGCCTCACCCCCACAACCCAAGGTGAGCTGGGTAGATGGATTGGCCACCCTAAATTGCCCTTAATTGGAAAACAAATTTTCAAATTCAGTTTCAGCATTGATCTTTACCCCCTTTTAAAAACAAAATTCTGATAATTTTCTTCACTGCTCCCCTCCGCGTGAAGCTGTTGACCCCTTTGCCAGTTCTACTGGGGCCTTCCAAGATCCTTGCCAAATCTGCAGTTATTCATAATGCAGGCAATGGTTAACCATTAGTCCACTTGGACCATCAAGGACAAATCCTACCCAGGTGCCAGCAGGTTCAACAGAGGACAGTAAAAGGTAGTCATTTCCATTTTGTCCACGGCTACCGAAGCTCCAGACACTGACCTCATCACTGCCTTGATGCATAATATTTTTTTCCCTTTAATTTTAAGTACCTGGAGGGAAATTTAACCCACAAATGAGGATGTTGTCAATTCTCTCTTTAAAATATGAACTCATATTTCTGTGCACATGTTTTATCACAGAGAACGCAAAATGGCGGGTTAACGTGTGTGGAATCAGTACGAGTACTGAGACCAATAACAGTGCCCCACGGCAAGAGTGCGTCATCAGGACCACTGTCTCATTTGTCACAAGACGGACAGAGCAGAAAGACTCTTCCGCTTCACGTTGCTCATTCATCTAGAAACACTTTATGACTCCCCCATATCCAATCATTTCCTCAACAATTCCAGAGTCTTCTCTTTCAGTATCCTATTTGGAAATACAACACTCTCTTGTTCCTGCTATCGATCTCTTCCTGTGTCAGGAAACTCAATCCGTTCAATTACTCGAAGAGTCAGCTGTCCTCATCGTCCAAAGACTCTTGTTCTCACGTAATCGCACGTCAGCCCACAGGTAAGATCTTCACAGAACCTGCACAGGAGGCAAACCCTACGAGTCTTGTAATTTACACTCATTTTGCTCTTAAGACGAAACATGCCCCTTTCTGCTTCCATGGACGATGTCTGCCCCACTATTCGATGATGAGTTTTACTCCTAATCCCTCCACTGTGTTGGCTTGTGCAGAAAAGAAACAATCGTGATTATTACTGACACGCTCGACATTGTGATTTTACCGAGTGACTTGTAAATAAGGTTGTACTTGTGACATGCTTCAATGCTGCATGCTACTCATTTTCATACATGCCCATAGGTCCAGTAAGGGTAGCCTACCCCAAGAGTAGGAAGTCACACCCTCTCATCGATTAGCTTGCATGATGGCACAGCGGGTTAGCACTGTAGCCTCACAACACCAGTGTCTCGGGTTCAATTCCGGTCTTGAGTGACTGTGTGGAGTTTGCACGTTCTCCTCGTGTCTGCATAGGTTTCCTCCGGGTGCTCCGGTTTCCTCCCACAGAAACCACAGTCCAAAGATGCGCAGGTTAAGTGGATTGGCAATGCTGAATTGCCCCCTTAGTGCCCAAAGATGTTTAACTCACGTTACGGGGATAGGGCGGGGGGGAGTGGGCCTCGATTGAGTGCTCTTTCAGAGGGTCGGTGCAGACTCACTGGGCTGAATGGCCTCCTTCAGCACTGTAGGGATTCTATGATATAGACGGGCGCGAAGCGACACACTGTGGAATTCTTTACTGTAACTAGTTCATGACTATTTGGTAAATAATTTTATTTTTTGGTAAGCATGGAGGTGAATGATTACGTTTTGTCAGAACTTGCCTCGTGCAATCACTGGGCATCACTGCAGGAAGAGCTAAGGTGGGCCGTAGGGTTTGCAGTTACTTGTCCTCGGAACTGGCTGCTTCTAGTCACTTTGGATAACACCAAATGAAGGAAGGAGTTCAATGAATGAAGCCAGGAGGATGGAAAAGTTGCAATTCCCAATCGCAATGCAGATGTTTGAGCTTGGATGAGTCGCAACAGTTTCCAGCCGTCAAACTACCCTCACGATCTACATTTCCTGCTTTACTTGACAGTAGAAAGATTGTTTCGGCAGTCTGGACGTCCAGGACTCTACGGGAACAAAGTACTTTGCCCTCTTTCTCTGTGAAAGTGGAGAGCAAGCCATTCCTCCGTCACCTCATGTTTGGCTCAAGCGGGCTCTGCTCATCCCTCCTTTCTCCGTGCAACCTCTTCTCCAGACGGTCCAGTTTGCCAAGGTTTTCCCGCAGAATCCTGCTATTTGGTACAAGCTCTAGGGCTTTCTCATAGTACTCACGTGCTGCTTTGTAGTCACCCTGCGAGAGTAGAACAGCAAGTTGGGCATTAAATGAAGCCACAATTAGAAACCAAGTGTTTACACACACACACACACATCAGATGTCATGTCCCAAATGTAAATAAACTGCGATCCTACATATTTAACTTACTGCACAGAGCAGCAGTTGGTTCAACATCATTAACTAAAATTCAACGTCATTAACTAAAATTCAACGTCGTTAACTAAATTTCAACGTCATTAACTAAAATTCTCCCCTGATAAAATGTCACCCAGAGTCTACAGGTGCGAAAACTACCAGACATTGTGCAGATTTGGGTGGGGGGGTCTCTCTCTCCGAAGGATAAGACTGAAACGATTAGTCAAACTAGAAGATGTACTCAGTATCTCGTCAGGTTGTACCTCATGTTATATGAGGATCCATATTCGCGCGCACACACGCACACAGCCACAGTCACCCAGAAATGTACCAACGTACGAATTAGGCGCAAGAGTTGGCCACTCCGCCCTTCGAGCCTGCTTGGCCATTCAATAAGATCATGGCTGATGGGACTGTAACTTCCAACCCGCATTCCTACCTGTCCCCAACAACCTTGCTCATCAAGAATCTATCTCTGCCGTACAAATGTTCAGAGGCTCTGTTTTCTGAGACTCACGACCCCTCAGAGAGAAAAAGAAATCTCCGCACCCCTGTCTTAAATGAGCGAGCCCGGATTTTTAAACAGAGACCCATCGTTCTGGATTCCCTCACCAGAGGCAACATCCTCTCCACATTCAGCCTGTCAATCCCCTCAGGACTTTATATGTTTCAGCCAAGTCACCTCTTAACTCTTCTAAATGCCAGTGGATGCAAGCCTGGCCTGTCTAACATCCTAAGGCAACTCGCCCATTCCAGGTAATAGTCTAATGGTGCTTCCCTGAACTGCTTCCAATGCATTTACATCCTTCCTCAAATAAGGAGACCAATACTGTGCACAGTACTCCCAGATGTGGTCTCACCACTGCCCTGTGTAAAATGTGAATTCACTATTCATTAAGCATGTGAAAACCTAAGTAATAGGAGTAGAAATAGATCAGTCAGCCCACCGTCATTCAACAAGACCATGTCTGATCTTCGCCCAACTCCACTTACACGCCCCCCGGGTCCCTTCCTGGAGAGAGACTGTCCACCCCGGTCTTAAATATATTTCCATGATGGATAATCCACAGCCCTCTAGGGTAGAGAATGCCAACATCCCTTGAGTGGAAACAATTCTTCCCGTTTCAGTCCCAAATGATCGTCCCCTTATTCTGAGGCGATAGTTAGGTTTTTGCAGCCTGGGGGAAACAATCTCTCAGTGTCCACCCCATCAAGCCGCTTCAGAATTTTATAAGCTTCACTGAGATCATTCTTCTAAACTCCAGAGAATATAGGCCCAATTCCCTCAGTCTCTCAACATAGGAAAACCCCCATCACCCCAGGAACCGATCGAGTCAGCCTTCGCTGTACCACCACCAATGCAAGTATATCCTTCCTTAAATATGGAGACCATAACTGCGCACAGTATTCCAGATGTGGTCTCACCAAAGTCCTATGCGGCTAAAGCAAGACAGCTTTATTCTTGTACTCCAGTCAGCTTGAAATAAAGGCTAACATGCCTCTTGCCTCCCTAATTGCTTTCTGTACCTGCAGGCTAACTTCCTGTGTTCCTTCTACGAGCACACCCAAGGCCTTCAGCTTTTGAAGGAAAGGATCGGCTTTTTTATTCTTACAGCCAAAGTTAATAACCTCACACTTCCCCACATTGGAATTCACCTGGTTGCCCACTGTGTTGTTCCTTGGTCTTAATAAAGCTCGTAGTCTCAAAGGTGGAGATGCTTTATTGTGAATTTGTTCTGTCTTCAGAGCTTAACTTACAGCTACCTCAAATGCTGCCTGCTTGTCCTGCTCCCAGTTCTCCCTTCTGTGGTGTGTCCTCATTTCCTGTCCCTCTATATTTATAGCTCTCCTGTGCTCCCTTTAGTGCTTGCTCAGTTGTATTGCACCTACACTGATACACAATCACCACATCCCCCCTTTTTTCTTTACATATTTTCTGTACATCGAAAAAGAAAATTGTAAAAAACAGTTACTTATGATGTGTGTATCTATAAAAGTGATGGTGCTATTGCATATTTTACGAAGCCAATTTATATTTGTGAGTCCAGTCTTAATAAAAACATTTATGAGTCCAAACTTGATGAATTTGTTCACTGTTTTTTCTTTTTTTTGTTGTTGACGTGGTAATATTGATATTGCAACTCCGTTGTGAATGTTGTCGGTATTCTTGTTATTTTAAGTAACCAATACGTCATCCCATGGTGTTTGCATGGTCGAACCACTGATGTTGACATGGACTTTTTTTTCTGTGCTTGTGGTATCGATTTAGTATGTCATCTACCTTGAAAGCTGGTGTGCTTGCTTGTTCTGGAGCAGATGTGAGTTTGTGCGATTCGTTGTCATCCCATGGCATTTTTGTAGTCTTGTCATTGCTTTGCAGTGTGCTGTGGCATTGTCCTTCATGTGCAGAGTTGTACCATTTTGTACAAGTCATTGTTTCATTGCTGTTGTTTCTGTCGTTCCTGTCTTTGTTGTTTTCGTAGCCGTTCTTGTTGCTGTTTTTGTCGTTTCTGTCTTTATCTTTGTTATGCTTCTTGTTGGTTTTGTTGTTCTTCTTGTAGTTTTTGTCGTTGTGCTTGTAGTTTTTGTTGGTGCAGTTGTTGTTCTTGTTTCTGCAGTGCTTCTTGTGATTTTTGTTGTTCTTATCACGCTTCATGTTGCTTTTGTTCTTGCTGTTGTTCTCGTTTCTGCTGTGCTTCTTGTGGCTTTTGTTTTTCTTGTTATGCTCAATGAGTGTCCCTTGTGGATAATTTGAGTCATTGTCACAGTTATTGGTGCGAGTGTCCTTTGTGGAATCTGTTGCAATGAATGTTTCGTCTCGAGAATGGTGAGAATGATCTGATGTTGCATTGATGCTGGTGACATCAGTCATTTGTGGTGGATTTGATTCCTCATCTTTGCTTTCTTGGTGCTCCTCTTCTGGAGTCAAATTCTTCACGATTTCATTTAACGCGGTCTCTCTGGACTCTTGGTGCTCCTCTTCCGGAGTCAAAATCTTCATGGTTTCTATTGATGTGGTCTCTCTGGACTCTTGGGTGGCCCGACTCTGTGCTTCTGTACAGACAAGCTGAGAACTGTCAGTCTCGCTGTGATCCTGTACCTCCTGTATGTCGAGTGTGATCATCTTGTCACTGTTTTCGCATGCAGTGGGTAGATGTACATTGACTTCTTCTTGATTATGTGAGCTTGGTAGACTTTCATAGTCTGCTTGCGGTTGCTCAGATACGGCGGGTTGACCTTCATGGTCTTGTTCATGCATGGTGTTCGCCAGAGAGTGTTTGCTTGCTTCCCTTTTGGAGTCTTTCATCACTCTCACTGTGGAGCCTGTCATCACGCTCTCTGTGGTCTTTCTGTGCTCTCTGTGTGGCATCGTCTTCATCTTGGGTATTTCTGTCATCCAATGTATCGACGATCTTGTAAGTTGTTGCTGTCTTCAGCTTTTGAGTATTTAAATCCATTATATACTTTTCTAGCTTCATGTCCTGCGATGAGCAGTGCTATTTTCATTTCGTCTGAGGCTGGTGCTATGATATAAAAATCGAACATTTGTTTAAATATTTTCCAGACATTTCTTACATTACCGGTCATGTTCAGCTGAGGTGGGCTTCCAACCCACATCCTCGAATAAGCAAGGTCTTCCCAAGTCGAATGTCCAGTAGGAGGTTTCCATGCCATTTTGGTCTTTCTGTGTCTGCAGCTGAGTTGTCTTGTAGTAAGCGTCTGAAGCCACTGCTGGTACCATGTGTTGTTCCTTGTGTCTTAATAAAGCTCGTAGTCTCAAAGGTGGAGAAGATGCTTTATTGTGAATTTGTTCTGTCTTCAGAGCTTAACTTACAGCTACCTTAAATGCTGCCTGCTTGTCCTGCTCCCAGTTCTCCCTTCTGTGAAGTGTGTCCTCACTTCCTGTCCCTCTGTATTTATAGCTCTCCCGTGCTCCCTCTAGTGCTTGCTCAGTTGTATTGCATCTACACTGATACACAATCACCACACCCACGACAAGAGAATGACCGATGGAACACTTGTGGAGTGTAAAGTGTATATATTTGATGCAGCTTTATTCAGTTGATTTAAGTAGCTTTGCCAAGTTGAAGTAAAGGACCCTTTTTATGCTGACCTTGATGTGCCGGATCCCTCCCATGTTCATCCAAGCCTGCGACAGATCTGGAGTCAACTCCACCGCCTGCTTATAGCTCTGGATGTTTCAAACAAGAAAAACAAAACAAAACACATATTTCAGAAGCAGAGCAAAATGTTCACCGCAAAGAAACATTCCAAAATCATTTCATAGGATATGGAAAATCCCCACAACCCCTCCCCACCAATGCTCACCCCAAAACCCCCCATCCACCCACCCCAATGTCACTCACCCTCCTCCATACTCCCTCCAATCTCTCAACCACTCCCAACTGCCTGACATCCTCCCACCCTCCACCCCCCTCCAATGTCCCCACTACCCCTCCCTCCAAACTGCCCCCCCACCAACTTCCCATCCCCCTGCCCCACCCACCCTCCCCCACACATACACGAACAAAATCTAAAATTGCAGGGATTTCGCGTGCCATTTCTGAACATTGTATGACATATCGAGATCCAAATGATATTGTGTGTGTGAACTGCCTTTCATTGCTAGATAAACAGTCACCTCAAATGCTACATCCAGCCGATTCAGCTCCCTCAAAAGATTTCCTTCTGAAAAATAAAGTTCCGCAAGGATTTTTGGGTCTTTGGGCTTCATATTCAAGGCCCTTTTTACAGCGTCAAGTGCCTGGGTGTGAGAGAGGGACAGGTTGTGAGTACTCATCCATTTGCCATCGAATCTTTTAGAAAATACAAACAACTACACAATAAAGTATCCAAATTCTAAGCACACAAGTGCACATGCATTAAAAAAGCACAAGCATAAACAGACACACACACACATATATATATAAAATAGGCACACATGCGCATGAACATGTGTGAATAAACACACACAAAAGCACATGTGAACAGACACACACAAGCATAAACAGACGCACAGTGATACATGGAATGACAAAGACACAGGTGCAAACATGTGCAAGAACAGATACACTTGCATAAACAGACACACACACACACACACATACATACATACATACATATACACACACACACACACACACACACACACACACACACACATACATACATACATACATACACACACACAGATACCAGTCTGGTCGCACCCAACCTGGTTCTGCGACGAGGTCGTTGGATCTTGTGAGAGGCCGCTCGCTAGATTCAACTGAACTTTTGCGGGACGTCGTGAGCTGGATCTCGCCCGAGCTGGTTGAGATCCAATGTTCAGGCATGCGCCAGATTCCCGGCACCAACGGCCTCCCCAGTGAGGTCTCGACCGGGCTCCGTTTGGCACCGATCCAGACAAACACGGACCAGGCATAATGGCAATTGAGGGGGGGTGTCCCAGGCTATTGGAGACTGCTGGGCAGTCGGGGACAGGGTAGAGTGGCAATCTTGCTCTCCCTCTGGCACCTGTGCACCGCCAGCCTGGTTCTTTCAGGCTGACATGGGGCACTGCCAGGAGTGCCTGGACGGCAGTGTCCAGGAGTCAGGATGGCCCTGCCAAGGGTCAAGGCTTGAAGGGCGGATGTCGATGAAAGGGTGGTGAAGGAGGTATCAAGGGTGTGGGGGTGGAGGGGTATTAAGGGGCCTCAAAGATCATGGGCACGGTGAAGGTGGGTGTCCTGAAAGGGTTTGGGGGGGGTGGGGAAGGGGATTGGGGGAGGCCTGAAAAGACGGAACACTCAGTAACCCCATAGTGGGGTGTCCTCACTTGTGTGGGTGTGGGGCAGTGCCCAACTATGTGGGGAAGGGGGTGGGGTGACATTGCCCATGGGGGGGGGCTCTGTGAGGGACCCTCCAGCTCAATTGGAGATCGGGGCACCCTTTCAAAATGGATACATTGACAGGGTGGGTAGAATGGGAGGAGGCTCATGTGGAGCTTAAACACCAGCCCAATGGCCAGAATTTTATGCTATGGTGAGTTCTGAGGTGGTGGTGCTGGGAGGGGGCGGATGTGAAATTGAATGGAGGAGTTTCCCTCCGGATTTGGGTCCTTCCTGACCTGGTAATGATTTTACACTGGGACAAGAAGGGCCTCAGACAGGAAGCCCATACTTTACCCACTCAAGGCCTTTACCCACCCAGCTTTGGATGACACTTCAGGGGAGAAATAAACAAAGTTCGGTCTGAGGCGGGAAGGGTGGGGCAAGAGGCTCCATCAGAAACCACCTTTTGACAGGGCTGGGGGGGGGGGTCCTCGCCTTATGACCCGGTGACCTCCAGACTTCCCTCCCCCACCTAGCCCTCAATACCCTGGGAAACCCCTACCGTCCCCCTTCCCCCCACTCCCTGCCGCCCCACCACCACCACAACATCCCCCAGACATTCCCTACCCTCCCTGCCCAGGGATCCCTGCCACTTCCCTGTCCACCAGTTCCCAGGACTTGGTCCCAGGCAGTGGAACATCTTCCGGCCACTGCAACACTGTGCCAGGAGGGACTGTGGAGCTGCCGGACAATCAGCTCTCCAAGGCGGGACAGACTCCCGAGTGAGGGCAGAAGTCCCACTTGTAACAATCAACATTCGTTAGCGCGTAAATTAGCAATGGGGCTGCTGGAGTGGCTGGGGATGTGACCCCCACTGACACCGGATAGCAGGGCTCCTGAAAAATCCAGGTCAATGTAAATTTTATGTAAAATGCAGGATCGCATTACGTTTCCCGAAGAGACCATTACAATAGTTGTTCACCTCATTCATAAGCTGGTGAGCAGGTGTTTGCTACAATACCCTCAGGGATGTTTTAATAAGGATTGACCCTTACCTCTTTGTGGTTGCCCCTCTTGCTGTAAATAACAGACAAGAGGCGTTGACATTCCAGGCAGTCACTCCTTTCATTCGCTACTTGATTAATGAGTCTCTCAGCTTCTCTGGCTCTGCCAGCCACGGACAGCACTTGGGCCTAGCAAACAAGAGGAGTCGGCTTGATTTGATTTGATTTATTATTGTCACATGTATTAGTATACAGCGAAAAGTATTGTTTCTTGCATGCTGTACAAACAATGCATACCGTACATAGGGAAGGAAGGAGAGACTGCAGAATATAATGTTACAGTTATAGCAAGGTGTAGAGAAAAGATCAACTTAATACGAGGTAGGTCCATTCAAAAGTCTGATGGCAGTAGGGAAGGAGCTGTTCTTGAGTCGGTTGGTACGTGACTCAAACTTTGGTATCTTTTTCCTGACGGAAGAAGGTGGAAGAGAGTATGTCCGGGGTGCATGGGGTCCTTAATTATGCTGGCTGCCTTTCTGAGGCAGCGGGAATTATAGATAGAGTCAATGGATGGGACACTGGTTTCCGTGATGGATTGAGCTATATTCACGACCTTTTGTAGTTTCCTGCGGTCTTGGGCAGAGCAGGCTCCATACCAAGCTGTGATACAACCAGAAAGAATGCTTTCTATGGTGCACCTGTAGAAGTTGGTGAGAGTCATAGCTGACATTCCACATTTTCTTAGTCTTCTGAGAAAGTGGAGTCATTGGTGGGCTTTGTTAACTATAGTGTTGGCATGGGGTGTCCAGAACAGGTTGTTGGTGATCTGTACACCTAAAAACTTGAAGCTCCCGACCCTTTCTACTTCGTTCCCATTGATGTAGACAGGGGCGGGAGCTAATGTGCAACATTCCTGTCTTGGAGAACAGGGAAAGAAAATCGCCAACAGGCCAGGGTCTTTGGTGAAGCCAGGCGGCAACTATTCGCCCTGGGAGACGCCTGTGCTCAGGACTAAACATTTCACAACACACACACTCGGTACAACTTGCAAGATAAAAGCAAGCCTCGCATTTACATTTAATCGGCACCTGAATGTAGTGAGACATCCCAAGCCACTTCCCTGGAGCAGCGTCGGACAGGATTTGACACCCGGCCGCACAGGGATGCGAGGATGTGAACTTGGATAAAGGTTTTAAGCAGCAATGTAACGGGAGAAATGTTGAGTGAAGGAATTCCAGAACCGAGGATCCATTTTGTATCTCGGAATTTGGGAAATGAAAGGTGGTCCCAAGATTTTTAAATTAGGAGGTTTTCACCCCCCCCCCCCCCCTTTATAACTAAAGAGCTCTGATTTATTACAACAGATGGAATTTTGATGTGCATTTCCTGACTTGATTTCTTCAGTTTCTAGTTTTATTGGTATGTAGGAATCGTTGAATGAAGTCTGAGGTCCACCAAGTGATCTTTTTCCACCATAATAATATGGGGTGGTTGACTAATGACAGAAATCAACCTGTATCAATTCATCTACAGCAGACCCAGACATGACGTGAGGAAAACCCCCAGCTATGGAGAGCTTTGCTACCCTCAGATCCAAAGTCGCTTGGTGCCTGCTCGCGTGTGGCATGATCTCATGGCATGTTTTAAATTATTCACATGAGGGATCCCAGAATGGTATTTGCTTAAAAGGTATCTACTTCCTGCTTCTGCCGTCTCCCTCAGGAGCCATTTCGCAGCTTGACCACTCCATCTCAAATGGGACCCATTCCCACTTGGTAGAAGTGAATCGGTTTCGAATGAGTTAAAATCTCAACCAACGTTTCCCCAGATTTGTCCTCAATTTACGCCTCTGTCGATCGCAGACAGCGTCTCCTCGGGTTCTATACTAGAGTGCTGCATCATGATCTACATCTTATTCCTTTAGATTGCAAAAATAGCCAAGTGTCAGCACTCAACCTTCTGTTATTCAGTGAGAATATATTCTACATATAGAATTGCTCCACACAGGCTAATCTTGCCATCCCATCAATCATTCTGGTTGTTCTGTATCTGTTCACTAGCTGCAATATCCTTTTTTGTATCATGGTGCCCAGGACAGCACAGTGGCACAGCGGTTAGCACAGTTGCTTCACAGCTCCAGGGTCCCAGGTTCAATTCCCGGCTTGGGTCACTGTCTGTGCGGTGTTTGCGCGTTCTCCCCATTGCGTGGGTTTCCTCCGGGTGCTCCGGTTTCCTCCCACAGTCCAAAGGTGTGCAGGTTAGCTGGATTGGCCATGATAAATGGTGCTTAGTGTCCAAAAACAGTCAGGTGGGGTTACTGGGTTACGGGGATAGGGTGGTGTGGGCTTAAGTGGGATGCTCTTTCAAAAGGGCCGGTGCAGACTCGATGGGTCGAAGGGTCTCCTTCTGCATTGTAAAGTCTCCGATTCTATGACAGTTCCATGTGCAGTCGCATCAATGATTTACAAAGTGACATGATTACATAATTATTTCAACTCATCTATTGACTTCTTTTTAAAAGGTCCCATCATCAGGGTTGCTTTATTAACTGCATTGTTAGCGATTCATCGACAGTCAGGACCCCAAATCCAGACACATTATTTTCTTTCCAAGAGAGTTTTGGTCCCTTGTGGGAGGTTTGATCCCCATGTGAGGCATTTTGCATTTATTTCCACTGAATTCCCAGCTGCTACCCCTCTGTCCAATTCGAGTCCCTCCCAATCCTATCGAGCTATGGTCATCATGTTTGCCGGTCTTGTTTGATTGGGTTCAGGCTTTCTCATCTGTCCGCTTGAGGTTTTGCTGCTGTTTTGTTGCCGTTTGATGAAGATGAACTGGACGCAAATCAAAAAGACGTAATGTCCAAAGTAGGAAGCAATCAGCATTGAGCAATGGCTAAAGCCTGGCATGAGAAGCAGGAAATGCCACCATTTTGTACTGAGTGGTTGTCCCTTGGTCCAGTTATTGGACAGTCAGAGGGCGCATTGACTTTGATCTTTGGTGGCATTGCTCATAGTTCTTGAGAACAGGAGCTGACAGAAAGAGGAGTTACGGATTCATAGAACGAAGTGAGTATTAATCAGTTAATGGGGCTGGATGGTTGAGAGGGTAGTGAATAGGTTGGAACACACAACTGAGGAAGTAAAGTTGTGAGCTTCGGGGTAACGGCATGAGAGGAGACAGTGCGGCGTCAGGAGAGATATAGAATGTGAGAGCTGGCGAAGATCTGAGGGGGAAGTGAGAATTAAGACCGTGAATTGGGCAGGCCAAGTGACCATTCATAATAATCTTTATTATTGTCACAAGTAGGCTTACATTAGCACGACAATCAAGTTACTGTGAAAAGCCCCTAGTCACCACATTCCGGCGCCTGTTCAGGTACACTGAGGGAGAATTCAGAATGTCCAATTCACCTAACAAGCACATCTTTCGGGACTTGTGGGAGGAAACCGGAGGAAACCCACGTAGACACACATAGAACGTGCAGACTCTGCACAGACAGTGACCATGACCCAAGCCAGAATCGAAACAATGACCCTGGAACCATGAAGCAACAGTGCTGATATTGAGTTTCTGGAGTGTGATTAATTATAGTACATAGAACGAGGATAGTGAGTTTGGAGCAAGGAGTGGTTGAAGGGTGGTAGATGCAAACTAAGCTGTTGAGGGGGTAAAGGGGTGAATGAGTGGGTGGAAGGGAGGCAGAGATACTTGGGAGGGGTGAGTTTTTCCAGAGATAGGCGTTAAGGTGCAGTGGGCATTGTAGAGTGAGGGGAGGAGTAACAAGGTTAGGTGGATTGGCCGTGATAAATTGCCCCTTGGTGTCAAAAAGGGTAGGTGGGGTTACTGGGTTACGGGATAGGGTGGAGGTGTGGGCTTAAATAGGGTGCTCGTTCTACTGGCTAGTGCAGATTCGATGGGCCGAATGGCCTCCTTCTGCACTGTAAGTTCTATGATTTTCCCTCAAACAACATTCCTGGGTAGGTATGATACAACTACAAGTAATTGTAATCTTTTCAGTTTCTAACCATCAACTAGCACAAGTCACGTTAATTAAGATCTTAATACAAAAGCAAAGTGGCATGGATTCTGGAAATCTGAGATAAAAACAGAAAATGCTGGATGTTCTCAGCACGTCTGGCAGCATCCGTGGAGAGCGAAATAGAGAGTCAATGTCTCACGCCAACCACCCGTAACATTTCAAGTTTCCTTCAGCCGTGTACATACCACCGCCAGTTGTAGTTCGCTGTTTGCGGGCTGCATTGCGATGGCCTCTTTGTAGATGCGCAGGGCTTCCTCGTACCTCCCAGTGTTGTAGAACAGAGCCCCCAGGGGAGACAGAACTTCCACCGTCCTGGTTACCTCAAGTGCTCTGCAAACAGTAACAACAGAACGCCTTGAACAAGTGGACAAGCTCTCCGATACGTCCCTTTTATCTGAGGCACCAATCTCTGGATTACAGTCTGTAGATGAGGGACAAAAGCACAGTAAACTGCCGATATGGCCGACTCCCAGGTCCACCCCAGTGTTCAAGGGTCAAGCAGTGATGGAACCATCAATTCACGCGACACGTGCTTTCAGATATGAACAGTGGTTTTAATCTACTTACTTCAGAGCCAACCTGTTACCCGTTGAACTCTCGACGATCTCAGGCTGGCTCTGGACACGGTTATTTATACAGCAGTCTAGGGGAGGAGTCGTGGGCGGAGCCGAGGGTGGAGCCCTGTACAAACTCCTGAGCATTCCCAGAGCTACTCCCCCTAGTGGTCGGATAACGCTACTGCGCTTACAATGGTATTGGCAAATACAGTGTGAATTACTAAGTGACATTCACCACAAGCAGTTCAAGTGGTCTTAATACGGGAGTCACTGTGAGGCAATGCAGTGACTGGGAATAGCCAGTTCAACCACTGCCGATTTGGGGCCTAACAGTGATGGGCGTCAGTGTTCGGAACATCATTCGCCACATCGAAAGGGTCCATTTTTTCCAAATGCTCTTAATTGCAAGATTTCTGAAGAGGAAAACTGGAGTCCAATCCGCCTTTTTCCTGCTCAATTCAAAAGAGAAATGGTCAGCAGGCGAGGCAATAGCTGTAGAGAAAGCAGACAGATTAACCTCCGAGGTAGAGGCCCATCATTCAAACCGGAGAGATGACGGCATTTAAAAAGGAATGGGAACAGGACAAGGGCAGCATGGTAGCATAGTGGTTAGCACAGTTGCTTCACAGCTCCAGGGTCCCAGGTTCGATTCCCAGCTTGAATCACTGCCTGTGCAGAGTCTGCACTTTCTCCCCGTGTCTGCGTGGTTTTCCTCTGGGTGCTCCGGTTTCCTCCCACAGTCCAAAGATGTGCAGGTTAGGTGGATTGGCCATGCTAAATTGCCCTGCGCTAAGGTGGGGTTACCGATTTACGGGGATAGGAAGGTGTGGGCTTAAGTGGGCTGCTCTTTCCAAGAGCTAGTACAGACTCGATGGTCCGAATGGCCTCCTTCTGTACTGTAAATTCTATGATGAAATCTATGATGGGGGTGGGGTAAACGAGCACACACAAAGGACAAGGAGACAACCAAAGACTGAGGGAGGCCCTTCTCCCCGGCGGTCCGGTCAAAGGTGACCCCTCTGGGGCGGATGAGATGGTGGCGGGGCGGGGAAGCCAGGCAAAACGCCGCAGGCATCGGTGGAGGTGAGGTGGTGAGGTGGTGGGGGGTGAGGTAGTTTGGGGGGGGGGGGGGGGGGGGGGGTTTGGAAAATCCTGTCCATAGACCAGAAAAGGTGAGTGAGAAGACATCTCAAACAGGATGGGGGCAGGCAGGAAAAGGTTATTGTATCGCACCTTTCACAAACACAGATATCCTAAAGCACTTCACAGCCACAGAAGAACTTCTGAAATGTAGTCACTGCTGTAATGCAGCCAATTTCACACAGCAAATCACACAAAGAGCAATGTGAGAATCACCAGACAACCAGTTTTTAACCATGTTGATTGAGGGATAAATATTGGCCAGAACTACAGGCGATAACATCATTGTTCACACTGGGAAGGTTGCCATGGGATCTTTTCTGTCCCTGGAGAAGGCTGGTGGGGCCTCAGTTTGATGTCCCATCAAAAAGATGAGGGAGGGTAGCATTCCCTCACAGAGCAATTTATTCTACACTTTCATACTTTACGCCTCTTATGATGATTTCACTTCTGTCATTAAACTGTCTTCAGTTCTCCACTTAAGGTGTGTGTGTGTGTGTGTGTGTGTGTGTGTATGTGTGTGTGTGAGAGACAGTGTGTGATTTGAGCGTGTGAGCAAGTGTGCAGTGAGCGTGTGAGTAAGTGTGCAGGGAGCGTGTGAGCAATTGTGCAGCAAGCGTGTGAGCAAGTGTGCAGGGAGCGTGTGAGCAAGTGTGCAGGGAGCGTGTGAGCAAGTGTGCAGGGAGCGTGTGAGCAAGTGTGCAGGGAGCGTGTGAGCAAGTGTGCAGGGAGCGTGTGAGCAAGTGTGCAGGGAGCGTGTGAGCAAGTGTGCAGGGAACGTGTGAGCAAGTGTGCAGGGAACGTGTGAGCAAGTGTGCAGGGAGCGTGTGAGCAAGTGTGCAGCGAGCGTGTGAGCAAGTGTGCAGGGAGCGTGTGAGCAAGTGTTCAGGGAGCGTGTGAGCAAGTGTGCAGGGAGTGTGTGAGCAAGTGTGCAGGGAGCGTGTGAGCAAGTGTGCAGGGGGTTTAGCGGATGCAGGGGCAGTTTAGCGTTTGCGCGGAGAGTTTAGCATCTGCGGGGGGAGTTTAGCGTCTGCGCGGGGGGTTAGCATTAGCGTGGGAAGTTTAGCTTCTTCATTGAGAGTTAGCACCTGCGGGGGGAGTTTAGCATCTACAGGGGGAGTTTAGCATCTACGGGGGGAGTTTAGCGTCTGTGGGGGGAGTTAATTCGTCTGCGTGGGGGGGGGTTTAGCATCAGCGTGGGGAGTTTAGCATCTGCGTTGGGAGTTAGCACCTGCGGGGGCAGTTAGCACCTGCGGGGGGAGTTTAGCATCTACAGGAGGAGTTTAGCGTCTGTGGGGGGAGTTCATGCGTCTGCGTGGGGAGTTTAGCATCTGCCGGAGGGAGTTAGCACCTGCGGGGGGAGTTTAGCATCTACAGGGGGAGTTTGGCGTCTGCGGGGAGAGTTTAGCGTCTGCGGGGTGAGTTTAGCATCTGCGGGGAGAGTCTAGCGTCTGCGGGGAGAGTCTAGCGTCTGCGGTGAGAATTCAGCGTCTGCGGGGAGAGTTTAGTGCCCACGGGGGGAGTTTAGCATCTGCGGGGGGAGTTTAGCATCTGCGGGGGGAGTTAGCATCTACAGGGGGAGTTTGGTGTCTGCGGGGGGAGTTCATGGTCTGCGCGGGGGGTTTAGCATCAGCGTGGGGAGTTTAGCATCTGCGGGGGGGAGTTAGCACCTGCAGGGGGAGTTAGCACCTGCGGGGGGAGTTAGCACCTGCAGGGGGAGTTTAGCATCTACAGGGAGAGTTTAGCGTCTGCGGGGAGAGTTTAGCAGATGCAGGGGGAGTTTAGCGTCTGCGGGGGGAGTTTAGCGTCTGCGGGGGGAGTTTAGCGTCTGCGGAGGGGGAGTTTAGCGTCTGCGGAGGGGGAGTTTAGCGTCTGCGGGGAGAGTTTAGCAGATGCAGGGGGAGTTTAGCGTCTGCGGGGGGAGTTTAGAGTCTGCGGGGGGAGTTTAGAGTCTGCGGGGGGAGTTTAGCAGATGCAGGGGGAATTTAGCAGATGCGGGGAGAGTTTAGCGTCTGCGGGGAGAGTTTAGCGTCTGCGGGGAGAGTCTAGCGTCTGCGGGGAGAGTCTAGCATCTGCGGGGGAGAGTCTAGCATCTGCGGGGAGAGTCTAGCGTCTGCGGGGAGAGTCTAGCGTCTGCGGGGAGAGTCTAGCATCTGCGGTGAGAATTCAGCGTCTGCGGGGAGAGTTTAGTGCCCACGGGGGGAGTTTAGCATCTGCAGAGGGAGTTTAGCATCTGTGGGGGGAGTTCATGCATCTGCGTGGGGAGTTTAGCACCTTCGGGAGGGAGTTAGCACCTGCGGGGGGAGTTAGCACCTGCGGGGGGGTTTAGCATCTAAAGGGGAGTTTGGCGTCTGCGGGGGAGTTCATGGTCTGCGCGGGGGGTTTAGCATCAGCGTGGGGAGTTTAGCATCTGCGGGGGGGAGTTAGCACCTGCAAGGGGAGTTAGCACCTGCGGGGGGAGTTAGCACCTGCAGGGGGAGTTTAGCATCTACAGGGAGAGTTTAGCGTCTGCGGGGAGAGTTTAGCAGATGCAGGGGGAGTTTAGCGTCTGCGGGGGGAGTTTAGAGTCTGCGGGGGGAGTTTAGCAGATGCAGGGGGAATTTAGCAGATGCGGGGAGAGTTTAGCGTCTGCGGGGAGAGTCTAGCGTCTGCGGGGAGAGTCTAGCGTCTGCGGGGAGAGTCTAGCGTCTGCGGGGAGAGTCTAGCGTCTGCGGGGAGAGTCTAGCGTCTGCGGGGAGAGTCTAGCATCTGCGGTGAGAATTCAGCGTCTGCGGGGAGAGTTTAGTGCCCACGGGGGGAGTTTAGCATCTACAGGGGGAGTTTAGCACCTGCGGGGGCAGTTTAGCGTCTGTGGGTGGGGGGAGGGGAGTTTAGGAGATGCAGGGACAGTTTAGCGTCTGCGGGGGGAGTTTAGCGTCTGCGAGGGGAGTTTAGCATCTGCGGGGGGAGTTTAGCGTCTGCGGGGGGAGATTAGCGTCTGCGGGGGGAGATTAGCGTCTGCGGGGGGAGATTAGCGTCTGCGGGGGGAGATTAGCGTCTGCGGGGGGAGATTAGCGTCAGCGGGGGGAGTTTAGCGTCTGCGGGGGGAGTTTAGCGTCTGCGGGGAGGAGTTTAGCGTCTGCGGGGGGGAGTTTAGCGTCTGCGGGGGGGTGTTTAGCACCTGCAGGGGCAGTTTAGCATCTGCGTGGGAAGTTTAGCATCTGCGGGGGGAGTTTAGCACCTGCGGGGGCAGTTTAGCGTCTGTGGGTGGGGGGAGGGGAGTTTAGGAGATGCAGGGACTGTTTAGCGTCTGCGGGGGGAGTTTAGCGTCTGCGGGGAGAGTTTAGCAGATGCAGGGGGAGTTTAGCGTCTGCGGGGGGAGTTTAGCGTCTGCGGGGAGAGTTTAGCGTCTGCGGGGAGAGTCTAGCGTCTGCGGGGAGAGTCTAGCGTCTGCGGGGAGAGTCTAGCGTCTGCGGGGAGAGTCTAGCGTCTGCGGGGAGAGTCTAGCATCTGCGGTGAGAATTCAGCGTCTGCGGGGAGAGTTTAGCACCTGCGGGAGGGAGTTAGCACCTGCAGGGGGAGTTAGCACCTGCAGGGGGAGTTAGCACCTGCGGGGGGAGTTAGCACCTGCGGGAGGGAGTTAGCACCTGCGGGAGGGAGTTAGCACCTGCGGGGGGAGTTAGCACCTGCGGGGGGAGTTAGCACCTGCGGGGGGAGTTAGCACCTGCGGGGGGAGTTAGCACCTGCGGGGGGAGTTAGCACCTGCGGGGGGAGTTAGCACCTGCGGGGGGAGTAAGCACCTGCGGGGGGAGTTAGCACCTGCGGGGTGAGTTAGCACCTGCGGGGGGAGTTAGCATCTACAGGGGGAGTTTGGTGTCTGCGGGGGGAGTTCAGCATCAGCGTGGGGAGTTTAGCATCTGCGGGGGGGAGTTAGCACCTGCAAGGGGAGTTAGCACCTGCGGGGGGAGTTAGCACCTGCAGGGGGAGTTTAGCATCTACAGGGAGAGTTTAGCGTCTGCGGGGAGAGTTTAGCAGATGCAGGGGGAGTTTAGCGTCTGCGGGGGCAGTTTAGAGTCTGCGGGGGGAGTTTAGCAGATGCAGGGGGAATTTAGCAGATGCGGGGAGAGTTTAGCGTCTGCGGGGAGAGCTTAGCGTCAGCGGGGAGAGTCTAGCATCTGCGGGGAGAGTCTAGCATCTGCGGGGAGAGTCTAGCGTCTGCGGGGAGAGTCTAGCGTCTGCGGGGAGAGTCTAGCATCTGCGGTGAGAATTCAGCGTCTGCGGGGAGAGTTTAGTGCCCACGGGGGGAGTTTAGCATCTGCAGGGGGAGTTTAGCACCTGCGGGGGCAGTTTAGCGTCTGTGGGTGGGGGGAGGGGAGTTTAGGAGATGCAGGGATAGTTTAGCATCTGCGGGGGGAGTTTAGCGTCTGCGGGGGGAGTTAGCGTCTGCGGGGGGAGTTAGCACCTGCGGGGGGAGTTAGCACCTGCGGGGGGAGTTAGCACCTGCGGGGGGAGTTAGCACCTGCGGGGGGAGTTAGCATCTACAGGGGGAGTTTGGTGTCTGCGGGGGGAGTTCATGGTCTGCGCGGGGGGTTTAGCATCAGCGTGGGGAGTTTAGCATCTGCGGGGGGGAGTTAGCACCTGCAGGGGGAGTTAGCACCTGCGGGGGGAGTTAGCACCTGCAGGGGGAGTTTAGCATCTACAGGGAGAGTTTAGCGTCTGCGGGGAGAGTTTAGCAGATGCAGGGGGAGTTTAGCGTCTGCGGGGGGAGTTTAGAGTCTGCGGGGGGAGTTTAGCAGATGCAGGGGGAATTTAGCAGATGCGGGGAGAGTTTAGCGTCTGCGGGGAGAGCTTAGCGTCTGCGGGGAGAGTCTAGCGTCTGCGGGGAGAGTCTAGCGTCTGCGGGGAGAGTCTAGCGTCTGCGGGGAGAGTCTAGCGTCTGCGGGGAGAGTCTAGCATCTGCGGTGAGAATTCAGCGTCTGCGGGGAGAGTTTAGTGCCCACGGGGGGAGTTTAGCATCTGCAGGGGGCAGTTTAGCACCTGCGGGGGCAGTTTAGCATCTGTGGGTGGGGGGAGGGGAGTTTAGGAGATGCAGGGACAGTTTAGCATCTGCGGGGGGAGTTTAGCGTCTGCGGGGGGAGTTTAGCGTCTGCGGGGGGAGTTTAGCGTCTGCGGGGGGAGATTAGCGTCTGCGGGGGGAGATTAGCGTCTGCGGGGGGGAGATTAGCGTCTGCGGGGGGGAGATTAGCGTCTGCGGGGGGAGATTAGCATCAGCGAGGGGAGTTTAGCGTCTGCGGGGGGAGTTTAGCGTCAGCGGGGGGTGTTTAGCGTCTGCGGGGGGTGTTTAGCATCTGCGGTGAGACTTCAGCGTCTGTGGGGAGAGTTTAGTGCCCACGGGGGGAGTTTAGCATCTGCAGGGGGAGTTTAGCACCTGCGGGGGGAGTTTAGCGTCTGCGGGGGGAGTTTAGCATCTGCGGGGGGTGTTTAGCACCTGCGGGGGCAGTTTAGCATCTGCGTGGGAAGTTTAGCATCTGCGGGGGGAGTTTAGCACCTGCGGGGGCAGTTTAGCGTCTGTGGGTGGGGGGAGGGGAGTTTAGGAGATGCAGGGACTGTTTAGCGTCTGCGGGGGGAGTTTAGCGTCTGCGGGGGGAGTTTAGCGTCTGCGGGGGGAGATTAGCGTCTGCGGGGGGAGATTAGCGTCTGCGGGGGGAGATTAGTGTCAGCGAGGGGAGTTTAGCGTCTGCGGGGGGAGTTTAGCATCTGCGGGGGGTGTTTAGCATCTGCGGGGGCAGTTTAGCATCTGCGTGGGGAGTTTAGCGTCTGCGGGGGGAGTTTAGCACCTGCGGGGGCAGTTTAGCGTCTGTGGGTGGGGGGAGGGCAGTTTAGGAGATGCAGGGACTGTTTAGCGTCTGCGGGGGGAGTTTAGCGTCTGCGGGGGGAGTTTAGCGTCTGCGGGGGGAGTTTAGTGTCTGCGGAGGGGGAGTTTAGCGTCTGCGGGGGGAGTTTAGCGTCCGCAGGGGGAGTTTAGCAGATGCAGGGGCAGTTTATCGTCTGCGGGGGGGGAGTTTAGCGTCTGCGGGGGGAGTTTAGCAGATGCAGGGGGAGTTTAGCGTCTGCGGGGAGAGTTTAGCGTCTGCGGGGAGAGTCTAGCGTCTGCGGGGAGAGTCTAGCATCTGCGGGGAGAGTCTAGCGTCTGCGGGGAGAGTCTAGCGTCTGCGGGGAGAGTCTAGCATCTGCGGTGAGAATTCAGCGTCTGCGGGGAGAGTTTAGCACCTGCGGGAGGGAGTTAGCACCTGCGGGGGGAGTTAGCACCTGCGGGGGGAGTTAGCACCTGCGGGAGGGAGTTAGCACCTGCGGGGGGAGTTAGCACCTGCGGGGGGAGTTAGCACCTGCGGGGGGAGTTAGCACCTGCGGGGGGAGTTAGCACCTGCGGGGGGAGTTAGCACCTGCGGGCGGGTTTAGCATCTACAGGGGGAGTTTGGTGTCTGCGGGGGGAGTTCATGGTCTGCGCGGGGGGTTTAGCATCAGCGTGGGGAGTTTAGCATCTGCGGGGGGGAGTTAGCACCTGCAGGGGGAGTTAGCACCTGCGGGGGGAGTTAGCACCTGCAGGGGGAGTTTAGCATCTACAGGGAGAGTTTAGCGTCTGCGGGGAGAGTTTAGCAGATGCAGGGGGAGTTTAGCGTCTGCGGGGGGGAGTTTAGAGTCTGCGGGGGGAGTTTAGCAGATGCAGGGGGAATTTAGCAGATGCGGGGAGAGTTTAGCGTCTGCGGGGAGAGCTTAGCGTCTGCGGGGAGAGTCTAGCATCTGCGGGGAGAGTCTAGCATCTGCGGGGAGAGTCTAGCGTCTGCGGGGAGAGTCTAGCGTCTGCGGGGAGAGTCTAGCATCTGCGGTGAGAATTCAGCGTCTGCGGGGAGAGTTTAGTGCCCACGGGGGGAGTTTAGCATCTGCAGGGGGAGTTTAGCACCTGCGGGGGCAGTTTAGCGTCTGTGGGTGGGGGGAGGGGAGTTTAGGAGATGCAGGGACAGTTTAGCGTCTGCGGGGGGAGTTTAGCGTCTGCGGGGGGAGATTAGCGTCTGCGGGGGGAGATTAGCGTCTGCGGGGGGAGATTAGCATCTGCGGGGGGAGATTAGCGTCTGCGGGGGGAGATTAGCGTCTGCGGGGGGAGATTAGCGTCAGCGAGGGGAGTTTAGCGTCTGCGGGGGGAGTTTAGCGTCAGCGGGGGGTGTTTAGCACCTGCGGGGGCAGTTTAGCATCTGCGTGGGGAGTTTAGCGTCTGCGGGGGGAGTTTAGCACCTGCGGGGGCAGTTTAGCGTCTGTGGGTGGGGGGAGGGGAGTTTAGGAGATGCAGGGACTGTTTAGCGTCTGCGGGGGGAGTTTAGCGTCTGCGGGGGGAGTTTAGCGTCTGCGGGGGGAGTTTAGTGTCTGCGGAGGGGGTTTAGCGTCTGCGGGGGGAGTTTAGCGTCTGCGGGGGGAGTTTAGCGTCTGCGGGGGGAGTTTAGCGTCTGCAGGGGGAGTTTAGCAGATGCAGGGGGAGTTTAGCGTCCGCAGGGGGAGTTTAGCAGATGCAGGGGCAGTTTATCGTCTGCGGGGGGGAGTTTAGCGTCTGCGGGGGGAGTTTAGCAGATGCAGGGGGAGTTTAGCGCCTGCGGGTGGAGTTTAGCGTCTGCAGGGGGAGTTTAGCGTCTGTGTGGGGAGTTTAGCGGATGCATGGGAAAGTTTAGCGTCAGCGCGGGGAGAGTTTAGCGTCTGCGTGGGGAGTTTAGCGTCTGTGTGGGGAGTTTAGCGTCTGCGTGGGGAGTTTAGCGTCTGCGTGGGGGGTTTAGCATCTGCGTGGGGGGTTTAGCATCTGCGTGGGGGGTTTAGCATCTGCGTGGGGGGTTTAGCGTCTGGGCGGGGAGTTTAGCGTCTGGGCGGGGAGTTTAGCGTCTGCGTGGGGAGTTTAGCGTCTGCGCGGGGAGTTTAGCGTCTGGGCGGGGAGTTTAGCGTCTGCGCGGGGAGTTTAGCGTCTACGCGGAGAGTTTAGCGTCTGCTTGGGGAGTTTAGCGTCTGCGCGGGGAGTTTAGCGTCTGCGCGGGGAGTTTAGCGTCTGCGCGGGGAGTTTAGCGTCTGCGCGGGGAGTTTAGCGTCTGCGCGGGGAGTTTAGCGTCTGCGCGGAGAGTGTAGCGTCTGCGTGGGGAGTTTAGCGTCTGCGTGGGGAGTTTAGCGTCTGCGTGGGGAGTTTAGCGTCTGGGCGGGGAGTTTAGCATCTGCGCGGGGAGTTTAGCGTCTGCGTGGGGAGTTTAGCGTCTGCGCGGAGAGTTTAGCGTCTGCGCGGGGAGTTTAGCGTCTGCGTGGGGAGTTTAGCGTCTGCGCGGAGAGTTTAGCGTCTGCGTTGAGAGTTTAGCGTCTGCGCGGGGAGTTTAGCGTCTGCGCGGGGAGTTTAGCGTCTGCGCGGAGAGTTTAGCGTCTGCGGGGAGTGTTTAGCGTCTGCGTGGGGAGTTTAGCGACTGCGGGGAGAGTTTAGCGTCTGCGCGGGGAGTTTAGCGTCTGCGCGGAGAGTTTAGCGTCTGCTGGGAGAGTTTAGCGTCTGCGGGGAGAGTTTAGCGTCTGCGTGGGGAGTTTAGGTCTGCGCGGAGAGTTTAGCGTCTGCGGGGAGAGTTTAGCGTCTGCGTGGGGAGTTTAGCGTCTGCGGGGAGAGTTTAGCGGATGCGTGGGGAGTTTAGCGTCTGCGGGGAGAGTTTAGCGTCTGCGTGGAGAGTTTAGCGTCTGCGTGGGGAGTTTAGCGTCTGCGTGGGGAGTTTAGCGTCTGCGCGGGGAGTTTAGCGTCTGCGTGGGGAGTTTAGCGTCTGCGCGGGGAGTTTAGCGTCTGCGTGGGGAGTTTAGCGTCTGCGTGGGGAGTTTAGCGTCTGCGCGGGGAGTTTAGCGTCTGCGCGGGGAGTTTAGCGTCTGCGTGGGGAGTTTAGCGCACGGATATGATAAGTGTGTGGGGAGCGTTTGATGGGCATGTGGGGTGAGCATGTTGTAGGCATGTGGAGGGTGTGTGGCAGATGTGCGGGTTATGTGCCATGATCACGCGGTGGGTGTGGTGAACCTGTGGTGGGTGTGGCGTGTTCAGTTCCTTTCTTTATTGCTGTTCACTTGCCATTTCTTCCCATCCTGTGGGAGGGTGCCCAGCTGATCTTTAGTGTCTGCACGAGGAGTTTAATGCCCCTCAGTTGCTGACTGACCTGCCCAGTTTTTCCAGAACTTTTGTTTTCCAGCAATTGCAGCATTTGTATTGATCTGTTTTCCTACTCGTTTCTCTTCCCACTTGTCAGTATAGACCCAGAGGGAGTTGTCTAAACCAACACCCCTTCAAAACAGTACCATTAATTTTTCCATATTTATTCATTGCTGTTTTTCTCTTAAATCTCTCTCATTTCCTGCCTCCCTCTCCTGTACCGCCACACCCAAGTACCTTGGCCAACTAGATGTTTATACTTTGATAAAGAGTGCCTGCCATGCGGTCTGATCCTGTTGTCTCTCTGAGCCTGGGCCCCGGCCAGTATTATCCCTGCACCAAGGCGATCGTAGCAGCCCTATCAATTCCCTGACAGAGGTCAGTAAAACCTGCACAGTCAGAGGTCTGATGCTGTAACTTTTCTGGTCTGTTTGCGCCACAGAGAGGGAGGGAGTGGGGCCCGTTGTGTTTCTTAAAATTACACTGTGGTTAACAAAGTGGAACTCATTATCAGGCACTACTCCAAAGAGAAATGGAATGGGTAACGCACTTTTAAGTAACTCCTTTTGGAAAGAATTGTATAAATATATAATTACGAAGGGCGACACAGTGACATGGTGGTTAGCAATACTGCCTCATAGCGCCAAGGACTCGAATTCCCTTCTGACCTTGATAGCACAGTGGTTAGCACAGTTGCTTCACAGCTCCAGGGTCTCAGGTTCGATTTCCAGCTTGGGTCACTGTCTGTGCAGAGTCTGCAAGTTCTTCCCGTGTCTGTGTGGGTTTCGTCCAGGTGCTCTGGTTTCCTCCCACAGTCCAAAGATGTGCGTGTTAGGTGGATTGGCCATGCTAAATTGCCCTTAAGTGTCCAAAAAGGTTAGGTGGGGTTACGGGGATAGGGTGGAGGTGTGGGTATAGAATGGAGGTATGGGCTTGGGTAGGGTGCTCTTTCTAAGGGCCAGTGCAGACTCGATGGGCTGAATGGTCTCCTTCTGCACTGAAAATTCTACGATTATCTTTGTGGAGTTTGCACTTTCTCCCAGTGTCTGCGTGGGTTTCCTCCGGGAGCTCCGGTTTCCTCCCACAATCCAAAGATGTGCAGGCTAGGTGGATTGGTCTGCTAAAATTGCCCTTTATTGTCGAAAAATTGGCCTGAGACTACCTGTGAGCATGAGATGTGGTGCAATGCCCCCTCGAGCTATAAGCTCTTGCCGACAGACTGACGACCTTTTCCAGGAATGATTAACGACAGAAACAGATGAAAGTCTGACCTACGCACCATCAGGGGGCAGAAAAGTAGAGAAAGAAGGAGGAAGAGAGAAAGAGATAGTTACAAATTGATGGAACCATCAATTCACCAGACACGTGTTTCCGATGTGAATCTAGGCTTTAATCGACTTACTTCAGAGCCAGCCTGTTACCTGTCGATGAACCCAGGCTGACTCTGGACACGGGTACTTATACAGCTGCACTAGGGGGAGGAGTCGAGGGCGGAACCAAGGGTGGACCCCAGTACAAGTTCCTAAGTGCTCCCAGCGCTACTAGTGGTAGGACTGCGCTACTGTGCTTACAACAGTGTGAATTAACATATATATTAACATATATTACATTCACCACACAAATGGAATTGAGTTCTGTACACAGATGGAGACAATGGAGTTACATGTGAGACCGGTGCTCCATTTGAGAGGAGCACTGGGGAACCAGGCCATGGTAGGCTGGTCCTAGAATGTGAACGAGGCTAGCTAATGGGGTTCTTTACTGCTGTTGGAGGATGGGAAGGAACTCTGCGCAATTTTGTCCTCAAAGATTAAAAGGATCAGACTAAGGCAATAAGACATCGTGGAGGCAGAGAAGCAGAATTGTGTCAGTGTTGGACAAATACAAAGACTAACTGGAGTTTTGACAAACACTTCCGACCAAGTACAGCAGCTACTCAAACACTTGCCAGATATTTATACCCCATGATGGGTTGAAGTGTTTAACAGGGACACACACTGGTTGAGTGTCAGTGTATGGAAGGTATCCCAGATTCTGTCAGGCTTGCTGGCAATGTGGTTGGAAGGAACCTTTCCATTTTTTGTCAACAATTGTTTGAGTCTCGGGTGGTGCTGCGTTTTCCTTCTTTGTTTTAAGAGCTTTCTTACCTCGGGCTCTCTCATGATGTTGTATTACCACAGCTGCACAGACTAAAAATGGCTCTGTCAAGAATTGAGGCCCTTGGACCACTAGGTCCCTGGTTCAATTCCTCGTCTACACCACGTGCAGTTGAGCTGAGCCGGGCTTTTTTCTCCCTTGGGAATGCTAACCACCTAACTGAACATGCTCAGCCTTGGAATTATTCTCATCAAACTTCTCCGCAACGAGTGTGTTGTCCAGAATTGGACTAAATATTCCAGTTGGGTCCAGCCCCTCGAACCTGTCCCGCCATTCAATGAGATCATGGTTGATCTGTGGCCTAACTCCATATATCTGCCACTGGCCCATATGTTTTAATATTTTTACTTCACAAAAATCTATCTTGGATTTAAATTGAACAACTGTTGTAGCTTCACCTGCTGTTTGGGGGAGAGAGCTCTAAACCTCGACCACCCTTTAAGTGAAGAAGGGCTTCCTAACATCCCAGCATCTCTCCTGAACCGTCTGGCCCTAATCTTTAGGCCATGTCCACTAGTTTTACAATCTCCAACCATTGGACATAGTTTATCTTTATCTAATCTGTCTTTCCCTGTTAATCTCTTAAATACTTCGATAGATCACTCCTTAACCTTCTAAATTCTAGCGGAAACAGGTAACATTTGAGTAATCGCTCCGCGAAACTTAACCCCTGTACTCCAGGTATCATTTTTGTAAACTTAGGTTGCAATACCTCCAAAGCCAACGTATGGTGCCCAGAACCACTCGGAGCACTACAATTGGGGTCTAACCAAGGTTTTGTATAGCTGCAGCGTAACTTCTCTCTGTACGGATGCTGAGTGACCAACATCGTCCTTTCCAACATTTTTACTGTTTCAGGGCTTGGAGTTTCTGGGCACAGGGCCCTCAGATTTCCTGGTAGGAGGCCTCCTCCGTGAGGCTTTACTGTACTTCAGTTTTGGGTTCCAGTTACCGGAGGTGCAATCGCCCTGTTAATTCTGGGCTCGCCGCAAAAACAAGTCACATTCATCCGGGCAAGGGAGGTTCGTGGAACACTTTGCACTTCAGCCTTTCGTAACAGACACTCCCAAGTCAGGGTTAGATTCAGAGTTGAGCTCTCTCTGCCCTGATGCCAGGCCACACCCCAGCCTCACTGCCGATCCCCGCTAGCCTCAGGTCAGATCCCTCCGTGACAACCCTCTATGAGAAGAACACCAACGTACTCGATAGAATTTGCATTTATCTAGCACCTCCCGTGACCTCAAAATATTGATTTACAGCCAATGAAGTACCTTCAAACTGTAGCCAGGTGTGCAATCTAGAAAACTCTGCAGTTAATTTGCACATGGTTAATTCCCATCAACAGCAATAATGATGAGATGATCCGTTTGTTAGTGATGTTGGTTGAGGAATAAATACGGTCGTCTGAGAGAACACCCCCAAGTTCTCTTTTGAATTGTGCTGTGGGAGAGGGCAGACAGAGGACAGGATTTTCCAGCCCCTCCAAAAGTCAATGGACCTTTGGCCGACCCGCTGCATCCTCTGCGAACGGGGGTCTAACCACAGCAGGGTCAGAAAATCCAGGTCAGAGTTTTGGTCGAACATCTCACTCACTGGATCACTAATCTCGTGCGCCATTTCCATTTCCCACAACCCATTCTCTTCCTCCGAATGACAATTTAGTGCCAATTAAGGGGCAGACTTGTGCTATGGTCCCCGATCCCCCCCCCAGAGGCTGTTCAAATTTCACGCCTGACCCTTACCCCCAGCCAACACGAGGAGATCTTTCACCCCACCCACTGATCCGAAGGAAAGTAAACAGACCACACAAAATGAAACGTTGATGAAAAGCCCATTCACAAGACCAAATGGACAGAATTCCTTGCGGAGTTTCACCAAATTCGTAGCCTGTTGGCACACTTACCGTTTGTACCAGGTTTCGGCCTGCTTGTTCTTGTTAGCCGAACGCAGCAGTCGACCGAGATTCACCATGGCAACGTAATGTTTGGGGTTCAGCTGAATGGCGTGCAGATAATGAGCCGAGGCTCCGTTCGCATCTCCTGCAAAAATCAACAAATTCCAAAGATCAGTAGAACGGTAAAGACAAGTTGCTCTGACTGGGCAGCGGGCTGTAGAGGCTGGCTGGCTAGGTGAAAATGAAATGAAATGAAAATCGCTTATCGTCACAAGTAGGCTTCAAATGAAGTTACTGTGAAAAGCCCCTAGTCGCCACATTCCGGCGCCTGTTCGGGGAGGCTGGTACGGGAATTGAACCGTGCTGCTGGCCTGCCTTGGTCTGCTTTAAAAGCCAGCTCTTTAGCCCAGTGTGCTAAACCAGCCCCTGTTTATGCCCCTAGGTATATTCAAGGTGGAGATAGATTTTTAATCAGTAAGAGAATCAAGAGTTATGGGGATAAAGCAGAAATGTGGAGTTGAAGATTATCACATCAGATCAGTCATGATCTCATGGAATCGACAAAGGACAAATAATACAGCACAGGAACAGGCCCTTCTGCCCTCCAAACCTGTACCGGTCATGACACCACCCTTGGCCAAAACCCTCAGCACTTCCTAGTGCCGTATCCCTCTATATCCATCCTATCCATGTAATGTGGGAGTCGAATGGCCTACTTCTGTGCCTACCTCTTATGGTTTTATGGGGAGGGTGGAGGAAGCAAAGTCAGTAGCGACTGTCAATATGGAACTGGATCAATTCTTGAAAAAGACCAAGAAAAAGAAGTTTGCGAAGGGGAAAGAGCAAGGGGATCAGGACTAGTCAGCCAACTTTTTCAAAGGCACAATGAGCGGAATGACACCTATCTGTGCTGACCACTGAGGCGATTCAGCCAAGCTCTTTTGGAATAGGGTTAATATCCTTTCTTCAGGAAATCAACAACCTGAAAAACGTTCGCTGTTTTTCCCCTCCACAGTTGCTGCCAGAGCTGCTGAGGTGTTTTCCAGGAGATGATGGGTGTTGCGGGAGGTCTGCAATCCTTCTCGAGCTGAATGCCAATCTGGCATTGCCAAGGACCGCCAACAGATCGGTCACAGGGACCTCTGGTTCAGTTTGTGGCCATTCTCCCAGCCCAAAGGATTGCACCCTATAGACTCGCATGTACCAGCAGAGCGCTGAATTTGACTTAACGATCAGAGGTTCTTTGCTCAATGAATTCTTCGTTATTGTTGGGTCACTGGGGGAGGCGGGGGGGGGGGGGGGGGGGGGGGGAGAGGGGGGCACGGTGGCACAGCCTCCGTACCAGCCTCCCCGAACAGGAGCTGGAATGTGGCGACTAGGGGCTTTCCACAGTAACTTCATTTGAAGTTGGGACAATAAGCGATATCCTATAATAAAGCGATATACAATATCCTACTTGGGACAATAAGCGATTTTCATTTCATTTTTTCCACAGTGGTTAACACTGCTGCCTGACAACGCAGGGACCTGGGCTCAATTCCTACCTTGGGTGACTGTCTGTATGGAGTTTGCACTTTCTCCCCGTGTCTGAGCGGGTTTCTTCCGGGTGCTCCGGTTTCCTCCCGCAGTCCAAAGATGTGCAGGTTAGGTGGATTGGCCTTGATAAATTGACCCTAGATAGGATTACGGGGATTGTGTGGGGTTTGAGCCTAAGTAGGGGACTCTTTCAGAGGTTCAGTGCAGACCCAATGGGCTGAATGGCCTCCTTCTGCACTGTAGGGGTTCTAAGAGAATTGGTTGGCAAGTCTACCCGGGACACACACTCATTTCCAAGTGGCATGTCTGAAACAGGAGCATTCACTCAAGGATCTGGTAGCAGGTTGCCAACCTCTCCCCTCAGGTACATGTCGCAGGAGTTAATAAAGGAGAAAGTAAGAAGTAGAAAGTCATGCCTTTCACCACTTGGACTTGGGTTCAAAATCAAGCTCAGGCCAGCTGGATGAAAGTTTCCCTATCTTTTGGCAGGAAGGGTTGAATGTGACATGGTTCTGTGGCCAATGTCAAACTAACATCAAGTTGGCATGGGTCCTCAGCCCAAAAATGCTTCCAATTAGCATCAACTGGACAATCTTACTCGAGGATTAGGGATGTGGAAATTGGAACATCAACACTCTGGCACACTAAACACCATTCTCTAAAAGGTATGACCAAGGCAATGTTGGGATAGAGGACCGAGAGCTTTCAAAAGACACTCACTCTCCAGTTTCCCACAGGCAGAATGGAAACCCAGGTAAGATACTGAAGCCCGGCCTCGAGGACAATACTCCTGCATTAGCCGAACGAGTGAAGACAAGTCCAGACGATAGTATGTCATTCATGAGCGTCAGATAATAATGCTTCCATTGCTTACCTCGGTCAACTAGGAAGACGCCGTAGTTGTTGTGGAGGTCGGAGTTCTCGGGACAATGTTCAATGCCGCTCACATATACATCATCAGCCTCTCCGAATCGCTCCTTTGAAAAGATGGGGATGGGGTGTGTGAAGAAAGTCTATTATTTTATAAGCCTTAACATGGGAAATTCGTACTCTTGATCCCATTGAAAGAGCACCAGATAGCTAATGGGAATAAGATTGGATGTGACTGCGCAATGATGCACTTTCACAGACTTCCTTTGTGAATACAAAAAAGATTTATTAATAAGAAAATAGCAATCACGTGGCTGCAGTTGGCTCCCTGCACGTCTCCTGCCTAAGAGGACTCCACCCCTTGGGGTGATTACCCACTCCTGAGTCCCAATTGGACTCCCAAGCAAGTGACTATTACTCTGCTGTGTTGCCCTTAAAGGAACAATCACCAGAGACTGTGACCACCCACATGATGAAATAGCTCCATTAGGCTGTAACCTCAAAAGAAAAGAGCACCAATTTCACCATGTCCTTGCTGTGTGGGTGAAACTGCCAAATCTAGTCACAGATTAAGTTTCGGAAACTCACCAAACTCACTACACATGAGACCCTTACAAGCCAGACTCACTAACTGCGGCTGGACATATTCCTGCAGATGTCATCACATGACCTCCCTCTTCTGACCGACCCGCGTCCCCCCACCCCCCCTCCCCCACATTTTTGCCATTGAACAAGCACCATTTTTTTTTGAAAACCCTATGATCTTTCTAGCAGGATTCTCAAAGCAGTATCCTGGGGATTTAATGTTTAATTTCTTGGAGATTCCAGACTAATCTTGGAGGATTGCCAATACTCCTCCACCCGCCTCTCGTACAAACATGCATCCTATGTGTCAAGTTAGATTCAAAAGGGCCCCCCAGCCTAATAGCTGCTGTTGTTGTTAATGAGACTGTTGAATATGATGGCTGGAGTTTGAAAGCCATCCATCAGTACATTATACTCTCCCTCCAACTTCGGGGGGGGGGGGTCATAGAATCAGAGAATTTACAATACAGAAGGCTATTCGGCCCATCGAGTCTGCACCAGCCCTTGGAAAGAATGTCCTACTTATGCCCATACCTCCACCCTATCCCAGTAACCCCACCTAACTCTTTTGAACACTAAGGGCAATTTATCATGGCCAATCCACCTAACCTGCACATCTTTGGACTGTGGAAGGAAACCCACGCAGACACGGGGAGAACTCCGCACAGACAGTGACCCAAGCCGGTAATCGAACCGTGAAGCAACTGTGCTAACCACTGTGCTGCCGTATTGCCCACGAGGGGGGGGGTGGGGGGGAGTGGGCAGAGAGTCACCGAACGGCAAACCCATGAACATCGAGACTAATTATGGCAGACTCGCCCAAGGTCAGCACAGACTGGGAATGTGAGGTGAGATCTTCCAATTAATTGTATCGTTCAACACCGCCCACACCCCCAATTCCCGCTCCTTATATCTTAACCTCCTGCAGCCCTAAACCACAAAAGAACTCTTGTGCTCCTCCAATTCCAGCCTCTAATGCATCCCTCAATTTCCTGCATCTACCAGTGGCAACCATGACTTGAGGTACCCAGGCCGTAAGCTTGCGAACTCCTTCCCCCAAATCTCTCCTCTGTCACTCTCTTTCTCTTCCTTTTACCCATATCTTTGACCAAGCATGTGGCCCTGGTGTCACTTCTTTTCGTATGGTGCTGACACTTATCTGACGACACGCCTCTGAAGTGCCTATCCTGCCAAAGGTGTTCTAAAAATGTAAATTGTTGTCTGGTTCAGTACAGCACCAATGGTGTATTACCCCATTTGGCCAATAGGTGGAGCCATGTTCCATATTCTTGGCATAAACTATTTGAACGTCCTGGAGTCTAAAAGTCTGACATTGTAAGGCTGCCCTTTTGGTTAACATTGAATCTCCTTCCGCCCTTTCAGGCAACACAAATCACAAGCGTAATAGTCGCTGCACATCAAAAGGTTATCTGGTTCTGTGATCAATTATTTTAATATATGCCCTCTGATTATATACCCAGCAGCCCCTGGACTTCTCCTTATTTAATCTATCAAAACGCCACATAATTTTAAACAACTCGTGTAAACCTCCAGTTAACCTTCTCTGTTTAAATGAAAACGATCCCAGCCTCTCCGCAAATAAATAGTGGTGCCAGCATTCGAGCACTCGACTAAAATGCAGCTCTCAAGGGGAAAACAACAGACTTCAGTCAGCGGCACTTAACCCCAAGTACCTCACTGAGTGCTACAAAACATCAAATTTACCTGGGGCTGGGGCCTGTTGGGTATGTGTTCAAAAACACTGTAACTTCAAGGGCCATGCACGATGTTTAAATGCATATTCCATTGACTTGTCTCATGGGTTGTTGATTCTAACACATCTTCCATACAATCCCGACCGTGCAGAAGGAGCCCATTCGGCCCATCGAGTCTGCACCGACCCTCCAAAAGAGCGCCCTACCTCGTCCCACTCCTCTGCCCTATCCCCCATATCCTCGCACATTAATCAAAGCCAATCCACCTAACCGGCACATCTTTGGACACTGTGGGGTAATTTAGCATGGCCAATCCACCTGACATGCACGTCTTTGGACTGTGGGAGCAAACCGGAGCAAATCCACGCAGACACGGAGAGAACGTGCAGACTCCGCACAGCCACCAGAGGTCGGAATTGGATCCTGGACCCTGGCGCTGTGAGGCAGCAGGCACAGGGAGAAAGTGCAAACTCCACACAGACAGTCACCCGAGGTCGGAATTGAACTTGGGTCCCTGGCGCTGTGAGACAGCAGTGCTGCTGGTTTTGGTTTTGGATTTAGCCACTGAAATAATGCTTCCCAAACCTCCAGACTCACCAAGTTTTGATGGGAAAACAGCCAATCTTGGTACTGATTTCCCCAAGTGATGGAGCGCAGTCTGTAAAAACATTGTACATGGCATATGGTTGACCCACAGAATGTGAGTGTTGGACTTTGCTGACGTACAAAAATAATTTAGTGTCAGTGTATCACACGTCATTGAAAGCGTGGTTTGCTGTAATTCCAGAGTAAGATCACACTAAACACACACGTGGACACTGAAATACATTTATGTATCCACAACAGCTATGTTATTAAGGCAGGTCGACAGGAGCCAATGGGCTATCTGCAGATTGCCAATATAGGTGTACCATGTGGTAACTCATTCTGGGCTCCTGTCTTTGGAGCCACTGAAGAAGTGCTTCACCTCGATGACTCAAAAGGCAAAGAGAAACCCTGCAAACAGAAGCCACTATATTTTTCATGGCATAGTCAAAAGGTCTATAAATGGCCACAATTAAGTGTAAAGTGCTGCTCTGAAACAGAATAAAGGCTCCTGGAGTATCTCCTGGAGTATTTGACCTTTGGAAAGTTCTTCCGGGTTCCACAAAGAGAACATCCTAAATTTAATTCGAACCAATTAGACAATATGTTGTGAGAACTTGTTATTTTTTTCTCGAATGAATGAACTGAGTCTCACTCATTATAGCCTGATTTCTGCTCTGTGGGATCTATCCTCCAACACAAATGCAGTGACTCCCGCGATAACAAGAGCCTCTCGAAGTTTGAGAGAAGTTTTGCCTTGATACAGTTTTGTAGAGAAAGCGATGATGCTGGACAAAAATGGAGAAGTGCATCAATTTGAAGCGACACACCGTCCTCCTTCAGTAACATGAGGAGTGTGTGTGGTGGGAGCAGGGGGGAAAGGGGAAGTAAGCAGAGTGTCTCTGGAGTTGTGAAGGTCGAAAGATTCTACATCTGACGGCCAATGATTGACACCCAAAGTTACGCCAATCTGGTAGGCTCGCTAATTGAAGCCCTGAGCCAGGTAACATTGTTGACGACGAACCAACAAATCTACATCCCAACAGATTGGACAAGCGAGAGGAGACTCATTTGCACATTAGGCTGGTAGCCAGGCTGGTCGCATTTCTCAATAAATCATCAAACAACTTAATGAATGGTCTCACTGCTTCAACTACACCATGACCCACCTGTTCAGCCAGCAGAGCTGCAAGGCTGGAGTAGGCATCTGCAAACTGGGGACCAAACCTCACCGAATCACGCAGTAACTGTTCGGCCTCGGCCAGTTTCTTCTGGGATCTGTAAGATAGGAAATGCACCAGGCTTCATCAGTGTCAGTCAGGCCTATTTGTCCCTTTGGCAAGTGGTGCGAGCACCAGTCCGGGTTAATGCCAGACCACCGGACTCAGTTTCATGTAGGTACCATGCTGCCAGGCGCAAAACCACTTACATGCCCATAGTGCCCTTCTTAAGAGTCGCAATTCAAATCTAAAACCATGAGTAGTAAGAGAATGTATAGGAAATAGAGAGAGGGAGAGAAAGCGGAGAAGGGCTAGAGGGGACGAGGGATGGAGGAGGAGGAGGAGGAGGAGGATAAAAATTAATCTCCTTGATTCCCACAAACAAACCCTCTTTTAAGTATTGACCTAGAAGTCATGGCTCTTGGTCTTTTATCATGAATGGGGAATGTTTAAGCCCTAAAAGTTACCTTAAGTTTGATATTTCTCTTTCATAGAATTCCTGCAGTGGAGAAGGAGGCCATTTGGCCCATCGAGTCTGCACCGTTCCTCTGAAAAAGCACCCCCCCTCCCCTACACCCACTCCCCCGCCCTATCCCTGTAACCTAATCTGTGCTTCCCTAGACATTAAGGGACAATTTTAGCATGGTCAATCCACCTAACCTGCACATTTTGCACTGTGGTAGGAAACCGGAGCTCCCGGGTGAAACCCACGCAGACACGGGGAGAACGTGCAAACTCCACACAGTCACCCAAGAACAGAATTGAACCCGTGTCCCTGGCACTGTGAGGCAGCAGTGCTAACCGCTGTGCCACGTGCCGCCCATTTGTTACTGTTTAATTACTGATACATTTACTGTTGATTTGGCAACCATAACAGCAATCGATAGAGGTGCCTCTCTTACGCTAAAGCTGTATCCTCGGTCATTTCAGCTGAACTGGAGTTTGTTTAAGCAGGACTAGGGAGAGGACTGTCCAGCAAGATCATCATCATTAATAACAAACTGTTAGTCCACACACCTCCTTCAGCTGAAATGTCACTGTCAATTAATCACCTCAACCAGCCCAATAACTGAAATTAACAATAATGATACTGACATTGATCCACCCTGCAGCTCCAGTCAATTTCAGGCAACAGTCATTATTTTTCTCATGTATTATAGACTCAGTGAAGAAATTGTTTCGGAATCTCCGAGCACTTCCCTTTAAAATCTCAACCGGCAATTTGAGCAAAGGCTTCGATCTATCATTTAAACGCTTGAAGATATAGCACCTTGTTATGTTGACTGGTAGATTTAGCAGCAATGATTACTGGGAGAGTCAGCCACACTCGCCAGTGTAGGCCCAATAGCTCAATCAACAGCTACGTCCTTCTTCGTCTTGGGTTCTTTTGCAAAGGCTGGTCCGACCAACAGCACCGTGACCTCCATCATGTTTAGGGAGCAAAGGTCAGATCCCAAATCCACCCCACTGGAATGGAGAACGAACCCTTTGCTGCTGGCACCACGCCGGCCTAACGGTGGGCAGCACGGTAGCATAGTGGCTAGCACTATGGCTTCACAGCGCCAGGTTCGATTCCCGGCTTGGGTCACTGTCTGTGCGGAGTCTGCACTTTCTCCCCGTGTCTGCGTGGGTTTCCTCCGGGTGCTCCGGTTTCCTCCCACGAACTGAAAGACGTGCTGTTAGGTGAATTGGACATTCTGAATTCTCCATCCGTGTACCCACACAGGCGCCGGAATGTGGCGACTAGCGGCTTTTCACAGTAACTTCATTGCAGTGTTAATGTAAGCCTACTTGGCCCTGGCAAGGAGGCTTGAGTCACTGTGGCAACAGACACTTTGACATGCATGTTGTTGCCACAGCTATCGGTAGTGATGGTAGAGGCTCCAACTTTCTATTCATTATAAGCTGACCAGTAATCTTGCCCACTCTTCCCACCTGCCATTGGTTTGTGGGAAGGGTTTTTCAGATTGACACTCGACTTGTTTTGGCTGCGTGACGAACCAACCTTCCTTCACCATTAGGTCCTGGAGAGGGATTTGAACCCAGAGCTTCAGACTCAGACTACGCCAGAGGACCCCCTCCACAACAGCCATTAGAACACAAAAATTTTCTTTTTGGAAATACACGTTATTCAGCACATCAAAAAGCCCCATGGTAGGGGGTAGCACATGGCCCAGTGATTAGCATTGCTGCCTCACAGCGCTGAGGACCCGGGTTTGAATCCTGGCCCTGGGTCACTGTCCATGTGGAGTTTGCACATTCTCCAGGTGTCTGCGTGGGTCTCACACCCCCACAACCCAAAGATGTGCAGGGTAGGTGGATTGACTAATTGCCCTTAATTGGAAACATTAAAAAAATGCCCCACAGCCTCACTCATCTGGTCATTAATTAAATGCAGATTTCACAACTTCAATTTATCAGCCTTTGACTGAAAACCAATTTTAACTCCTCTCTATTACACATATATGGTTAAGTGTAACAATCTTGATCTATTATGTAGTTTCGCTGCATATGCAGCTTCAGTTCCATGGTCATTCACCAGCACATTTTAACCCTTACTCCTGACCCTAGCTGATCTCTTCTACTTCCCCTTTTTTCTCCTGTTGACAATTTTCACTTTACCCTTCTCTACCACCAGGCCTCTTTTCATTTATCTACCCTTGGGTAATCAAGCCACATAATCCCTTATTCACTAGTTATCATCATTCCTATTCTCATTCTGCTGTCCCAGGCTTAGGTTCCTCTTGAATAACCGTTCCCTGTCCGTCTCGACATCTTCTCAAAGTCCCGTTGAGGCAGGCGTCACTGCTTCCCAAAGATCACCCAATCTAACTGCCCCCTGCCATTCCCTCCATTTCTTCCCAGGCTCATCTTGGCCATCTCACTCCCTTCTCTTTGGAATCATTTCCAGCCGACCCTGTAGGCTCAGCCAGTACATCGGCCCTCATACCCAGAAGTCGCATCTTCCTCCAAAACGTACATTCATCTGTCATCGATCAGTTTGTGGACGTCGACACCATGGCCTTGACAGAAATGTGGTGGATTAGTGATGGCAGCTTTCCCCCGAATCAAGCTTCCTCGCCTGGCTATGTCTTCCACCATTTGCCCACTTCAACCCCTCTGGTGGGGACATGGCCCTCATCTCGAGGTCACACCTTGCCTGTCCCTCCACCAATTCGTCCCCCTTTGGGCGCCCACCTCATCTGGTGTGCGGTGCTTTTTAGAACAGTACAGCACAGAACAGGCCCTTCGGCCCTCGATGTTGTGCCGAGCCATGATCACCCTACTCAAACCCACGTATCCACCCTATACCCGTAACCCAACAACCCCCCCTTAACCTTACTTTTTAGGACACTACGGGCAATTTAGCATGGCCAATCCACCTAACCTGCACATCTTTGGACTGTGGGAGGAAACCGGAGCACCCGGAGGAAACCCACGCACACACGGGGAGGACGTGCAGACTCCGCACAGACAGTGACCCAGCCGGGAATCGAACCTGGGACCCTGGAGCTGTGAAGCATTTATGCTAACCACCATATTCTATCCATTTCAGAAGCCAAGGTCACAAATGGAAAGACGCGGCTAGATCGTCCCCCTCCGCGTCAGGAACTGCAATCCCAAACCCATCACCTCCTCCCACGGAATTTCCGTCTCGGAGAGTTAACGTTTCAGAAGTACTGCTCTGATAGAAGGTCACAGGCCTGACAATGTTAACGCTCTCTCCACAGACGCCTGCTGAGTATTTCCAGCACTTTCTGACTTTAGCTCAGACTTCCAGCATCCAAAGTATTTCGCTTTCCGCTCTCGAGTTGTCCTGAGTCGCGGCAAATCATTAGTGTTTCCCTAGCCAGGTTGCACCACCAGCTGGAGGAGAAATAGGGAATTTTCCTTTGCGCTGTCAGCAGCTGGAGCAGGATCATTAAGCAGCTAATATTGAAACACTCCCAGCCAGACATATATTTCTACATTTTATTTCTCAGCTCTTTCTCAGGTGCTGGCGTGGCCTGTATTTATTGCTCAACACTAAAGGCCCTGAGGTAGTGGATCACCCTCTTTAACCACTGCCGCCTTTATTGTTATTCTTTGCAAACAGTTAGAGAGGCTGGTACGGCATCGATAGACAGCAGTTCAGATTCAATCACGTTGTGTGGGCACCGGCTTCTTCCCCACAGCTACTAGACTCCCCAGCGACTCTCCTTTGGACTGAACTGTTCCCTGTAAGAACACTACTCACGACGCCCTATGCTGCTCGTTTGGCCTTGTTCCGCACTGTAACCAATCACTATTTGTTGATTTACCATTGTCAACGTTCTCTGTCAATTATTCTTTTGTCTGCTATGTACGTACTGCGTACGTTCCCTCGGCCGCAGAAAAATACTTTTCACTGTACTTCGGTAGCTGTGACAATAAATGTCAATCAATCAATCAATCAATCGGCATCACATACAGGTCAAACCTGGCAAAGACACCTGGGATTTCCTTCCTCAAGGACCAGTTGGGTTTTTACACCAATCTGGCCATCGCAAGATGAATATTTTTTTAAACTCGGTAACAGCTTTAATATCTGCAATGCCTGCTCTCCTGCTCAACGCTCCAGGCTAAAACTGGGAAAGACTCTAATTCAGCTCCGCGCTGATTATTTTTTGCCGAAAGGGATAGGTTTTATTTTCTCAGGAGGGCGAGTGGGGGGGGGGGGGGGGGGGAGAAGAGTTGGCAAGCTGTACACTCAACTCAACCACACCTCATGGAAAGGAGCCAGGTTTGCACCTGCAGAGTCCGACTCGACAATTGGACCCATTCCCAGCTCGGATCAGAGTCCCACAGATGTGCGAAACTGACATGAAGCTAGGAGGGAAGGGTTGCACAACTCATGCCTGTAGCATTCATTTCTCCTTATCCGGGAAGAAAATCGAAAATCCCGTGCCTGCACGGGTTTCCTCTGGGTGCTCCGGTTTCCTCCCACAGTCCAAAGTTAGGTGGATTGGCCATGTTAGGTGGATTGGCCATGTTAAATTGCCCCTGAATGTCCAAATATGTGCAGTAGGTGGGGTTACGGGGATAGGGTGGGGGTGTGCATCTCGGTAGGGTGATCTTTCGGAGGGCCAGTGCAAACCTGATGGGCCAAATGGCCTGCTTCTGCACTATAGGGATTTTATGTTCTCTGGTCACTCAAATGAAAAGAGAATGAAAGTCGCCATAGTCCCGAGGACTAAAGGCTGCTATTCCCCCCTGTTGAAAGAGAACTGACTGGTGATAATTTAACCCGAGGGTCACCACGTGTCAGGTGAAGGCCAAGATTCAGAAGGCCGGGCCTTCATAAATAACCTCAGCTGGTACGGGAACTGAACCCGCGCTGTCAGCGTCTCTCCGCATCACAAACCAGCCGTCCAAACAACTGAGCTAACCAATCCCCGGCACCCATTCAAAACTCTCACACGACCCGATACATTCATAGCATGAGTACACTGGAGATGTACCACGAGTGACGCCTTCACCATATCCACCAAATCCATTGGCAAGAAAGACCGTCCAACACAAGTGTCCTCTCCCAAGCCAACTTGACTAGCATCAAGGGGCTCAAAACCAGCTGCACTGGACACTACATGTCATCAGTGTGCCTGGCACCGGAGCCCTGAAAGAACCGTTCTACTCGGAACTCCTGGTGACTCCAGCAAACACTTTGGAGATGTACCCAAAACATCCCTGAAGGGAGACAGGTGTGTCAGGTGCTCGGGGAGTCCAGCGAACCATGCCCATATGTTCTGGGCATGCCCGGCGCTGGAGCAGTTCTGGAAGGGGGTGGTGAGGACAGTGTCGAGGGTGGTGGGATCCAGGGTTAAGCCAGGATGGGGACTCGCGGTTTTGGGGTTGGGGTGGAGCCGGGAGTGCAGGAGGCAAAAGAGGCCGGTGTGCTGGCCTTTGCGTCCCTAGTAGCCCGGCGAAGGATCTTGCTACAATGGAAGGATGCGAGGCCCCCAAGCGTGGAGACCTGGATCAATGACATGGCGGGTTTCATTAAGCTAGAGAAGGTCAAATTCGCCCTGAGAGGATCGGTACAAGGGTTCTTTAGGCGGTGGCAACCTTTTCTCGACTTTCTGGCTCAACTATAGGGTACGGGGACAGTAGCAGCAGCAACCCGGGGGGGGAGGGGGAGGGGGGGAAGGGGGAGGGAAAAGGTGGGGGGGGGGCGGACGATGACCATGTTTGTTTATTTAATTTAAATATATTTTGAAGTTCTTTTGTTGTTCATTGGGGTTGGGGGGGTGGGGGATGGGATACATGCGTCGATACGGTCTGGGGGTGGCACGGTTATTATGGGTTATTTTGTTGCATTTCATTGTTTGTCGTTATGTTTTATATTTTCTGTAAAAAATTCCAATAAAAATTATATTTAAAAAAAAACATCCCTGAAGGGGCCAAACATAATCGCTGACTCATGGGAGGTCCTGGCTTTTGTGACTCATCAAAATGGAGGAGGCTCGGGAGGGAGGGCATCCAACACGTCGACGGCATTGTGCAGGAGTGTCGAAGCAAGCACCCAAACCTTCAAACACCCCCTGCCCCATATGCGACAGAGTCCGCAGATCGCACATCATCTTATTATCCGACTTATCAGCCACCTCAGAGACTGTCGAAACGGTGGAAGGAAGTGACCTTCGATCCTGGTGAGGGGGAACCGCCTCAGGCAGCAACACGGGATTCACAAATGAAGTATTTCCCCTCTCCAATTGCCCCAAATCAGATTTTTGCAGCATATTTTCTACAGGAGTCGCTTTGAATAATCAGCAAACCTGGCCTCATCGGGGAGACAGAATTCCTGAAATTTGGAGCGCTGTCTGATCCCTCATGGGCTAAATGTTGAGTTTATTTTGCACCCTGTTCTAACTTGATCCTCTTGACTCCCCTCTTCCCCTCCTCTTATGAAGCTCGAGTTGCCAGCTCACCAGGAATCTCCTGACTTACATCTGGCAACACATCGAGAAAAAGGTAACTGAAAACAAAAACGTTTTCTTCTCATTTTCTCTGAATACTTTTGTTTATTAAGAATGAAGATATTGGAGATGGGGGGTCCTTGGGAACCGGCTATTTCATGTACAATCGCAAATTATACAAACATGCAGCAAAGAAGCCGCCACATCACAATTAGCGTCATTTCCCGTACCGGCAGAGGCTAATCATGAAGGCCTCTCCTTCGCAATCATGCCCCTCGCCCGAGGCGTGGTGACTCTCAAGTTGAATCACCACCAGTCAGCTCTTCTCCCCCTCAAAGGTGATGTGTTAGGCAGGTTGGTTCAATGTGGCCTGCACTCGATGCAGGGAAACTAGAAACAGACGTCTAACACTGGAGAAGATCCAACGCTGTTTTATTCAATGATCAAACTGATAAACATATTCAGCTGTGGGTCGACACTATGCTGACTTCACTGGAGACCTAGTCGTAGCCTGACCAGACTTACTAGCTACCGCATGGTGTTTGTACTTACTAGCTCGTGGACTCTGACTGTCTCAGTGGCTGGGTCCAGAGACAGCGGGAAACCTAGTGCCCTCTGGCTTTATAGTGGTAGTGTCCTGTCTGGTGATTGGCTGCGCTGTGTTGTGTGCTTACTGCTCATCCTGTGTGTCAATCACTGCCTGTCTGCACCTCATTATATACATGAGTGGATATTATGACAAAAGGGGAAAGCAGCCTATGGTTATCTGGGACTATGGCGATTTTACTTACTGCACAGATTTAGAACAATTGTGTTCACTGTCTTGCTGCCATCTCCTCTGGTATAGTAATAGTTTGCAACACATCTGCTTTTCACAAGTTCATACTTCCCAAGGCGAAGCTTGCCACAAATGTTTTGTGTCTCCCAGCAACCAATTGATCTGGCCAGTTGTGTGCTTGAGCTGATGACAAACTGTGCAAACATAAAGCAATCAAGACTGTACTGCAGGCTTAAGGATGAGCTTTTAGGGATGTTATATTTTTATAGCAAGAAAGCAATGAGACCCGACAGATGGACGGTAGAGTCGATCTATTATGATGGGTTTTTGTTGTTGCTTGGGGAGGCGAGGGATGTTAGTGCTCAGGATTGAAACACTTTTCCATTTTAGTACCGCAGTGTCATCATCAACCGCTCTTAGGCCTGATATCATGGCCAACCAAAGGGATAAGCTCCCACAAACTCAGCCCCCAATGGGTGCCGTAACTCTGGTGTATCACCCCTCTGTTTTTTTCCATCCTGAGGCCTACCATATTTTCCAATTTAGGCACATGCCTACAGCGAGCTAGGCCAAGATGCATAGCTAGACAAAGGGGAGCGGGTGTTTCCACTGCTTCAGTTTCATTTGGTATGTGGCAACACATTTATATAGTGCCATGAAGGTACAGAAAACTGTCCCCGAAGGAGGGTTTCAGTGTACGATACTGCAAAGTAATGTTGGAATTATTGACGTTATAGGTGGACATTGAGTTGAGAGTGGAGAGGTGACCAGGAGTTCAGCTTGGGGGTGGATTAGGATGCAGAGAGTGTATACCATCTGCAAGAACCTGAAACAAAGGCTGGGTTCGGGAGGAAACCAATTTAAGGGCGTGGGGTTTGTGGTTAGGGCTTCAGTCGTTTCAAAATTGAGCCGGAAGTAAAAGGCTTTGGTTGGTCAACCGGTCATACTGCATAGGGCCACTTGGCAGCTAGGAGAGGTGGTGGAGCGGGAGAGGTGGTGGAGCAGGAGAGCTGGGTGTCATGTGCTATTGCGTTTGTCAAAGGAAATGTCACCGCACAGCAGCATGTCAATGAGGAAAAGGAGGAGGGGCCAAGGATGGTTGGTTGGGGGAGCTCTCGACATTACATTGAGAATCATAGAATTTATAGTGCAGAAAGAGGCCATTTGGCCCATGGAGTCTGTACCGGCCCTTGGAAAGAGCTCCCCACTTAAGCTCACACATCCCCATCCCCGTAACCCAGTAAACCCCACCTAAATGTTTTGGACACTAAGGACAATTTATCATGGATTAATTCACCTAACCTGCACATAGAACATACAGTGCAGAAGGAGGCCATTCGGCCCATCGAGTCTGCATCGATCCACTTAAGCCCTCACTTCCACACTATCCCCGTAACTCAATTAGCCCTACTAAACTTTTTAGTCACTGAGGGCAATTTATCATGACCAATCTACCTAACCTGCACGTCTTTGGAATGTGGGAGGAAACCTGAGCACCCGGAGGAAACCCACGCAGACACGGGGAGAATGTGCAGACTCCGCACAGTGACCCAAGCGAAAATCGAACCTGGGACCCTGGAGCGGTGAAGCAACTGTGCTAACTACTGTGCTACCGTGAAGCTGGAAGGGAAGCTATTGTTGGAGGTGCTCTCATTGCAATTAATTAGGGATTATCATAAAAACACTCCCTTCCAGTTGCATCACCTGCTAACCCTGTCCCCCTGCCAAACATCATTGTGGGAAACCCAAGCTCAAATATCTGACGAGAACCGCGATGGTGTGCCAAGTTCTCAGCTACAGGTTCTGACGCAACAGCTTCATTCATCTAGTTCCAGCACAGCCTGGTTAATCTAGATTTTAATAAAGCTTGGCCTTAGTAACATAAAGCCAGAGTTTAATCCGCTGCGTCATCCTGTCCAAATTTTAAAAATTTGTTCATGGGATGTGGGCGCCGCCAATGAGACCCTGACTGAAATAGTACCGGAACAATGGGCCCACGAGACCCTCACCGACAGCCCTCCACTATTGTACATTCAATTCCACACTGTGCCTGTTACATCGGACTTCAACACAAACGAGGCAGCTTCAAAACATCAGCCTTAAGTGAACCAGTGAATGCAGACATCCAGCCTGCAGATCTGCCACAGCACCTGCATTCAGGGGAGGGGGTGAAGGGGTGGGGAGTGATGTGGCGTGGGTGGGGGGGAATGTACTCCACTTTTCCAACTCAGCATCATCAGCTTGTACCAAAGATTTTGATACAGTGCAATGGATGCTGGGGTGAGCCTGCCTCCATAGCCGTCTGCAGTGCAGAAAAACAAGAGAAAATGTTTCTCCTCCATCGGTGTAAAAACCATGTCCGACAGTAACAGATTGGTCTTTCTTTTCAACCACCTAAGGGCCTGAATATTTCTGAGTGACCAGTGTGGACACATTGCTAAAAGTGTGTCCGAACCTGTATTCTGCTCTGCTGACCTGTAGATCATCACTCGAGGTGCCCCTGTTATCTGCTGCTTGTCAATGACTGGCCATGCCGATTGTCACGGCTATAGTACTCCTCGATCCCCGAACTATTTGCACAAGGGTTTCTTGTGCTGATTGTATTTCTTCCTACTTTACAGAGATATTGCTCACATCTGACAATTAAAAAAAGATTTTGCATTTATATCATGTTTTCACAACCTCAAGTTGTCCCACAGCGCTTGACGGCCGATTAATTGTGGCTTTTGAAGTGCAGTCAGGGTTTTAATGTAGGAAGCACAGCAGTCAATTCTATCACAATAAGCTCATATATTTACTGGCCAGAACACCGCTGCTTTTCCTCTTTAGTGGTGTGGGATATTTAACATCCGCGTGAGAGAGTTGGCGAGGTCTTGGGTTAATATGACCCATCCAAAAGTCAGCGCCCCTGGAAGTGCAGCATTCCCCCAGAACGGCACTGCAATGTCAGTCTGGATTATGTGTTTAAGTGTCAAGAGTGGGGGGTGGGCAGCATGGTGGTGCAGTGGTTAGCACTGCTGCCACATGGTGCCCAGGTCCCAGGTTCGATTCCAGCTCTGGGTCACTGTCCATGTGGAGTTTGCACATTCTCCCCCTGTTTGCGTGGGTTTCGCCCCCACAACCCAAAGGATGTGCAGGGTAGGTGGATTGGCCACGCTAAATTGCCCCTTAATTGGAAAAAATGAATTGGGCACTCTAAATGTTTTTAAAAAGTGGCTAGAGTGGGATTCAAACCTGTGATCTATTGACTCAAAGGGTGGACATTTTACCCAGAGTCACGGGTGATGCCTGAGGCGCTGGCGGAGGGGGGGGGGGGGGGGGGGGGGGGGGGTGATGAACATTCATGGGCGGTTTAAATACGTTGTTAGCAAAGGACACTAAGGGCGGCATGGTGGCACAGAGGTTTGCACTACTTCCTCACGCCGCTGAGGACCCGGGTTCAATCCTGGTCCCGGGTCCCTGTCCGTGTGGAGTTTGCACAGTCTCCCCGTGACTGCGTGGGTCTCACACCACAACCCAAAGATGATAAAAATCACTTATTGTTACAAGTAGGCTTTAATGAAGTTACTGTGAAAAGCCCTTAGTCACCACATTCCGGTGCCTGTTCGGGGAGGCTGGTACGGGAATTGAACCCGCGCTGCTGGCCTTGTTCTGCATTACAAGCCAGCTGTTTAGCCCACTGTGCTATGGGTAGGGTAGGTGGATTGGCCACGCTAAATTGGGCCTTAATTGGAAAACAATAATTGGGTACTCTTAAAACTTAAAAGCACAGGACGTTCAGTCTCCAACATCTGCCGTCCTTCTGTGAAGATACTGTTCCAATAACCAGGGTGAGAAGGGACTGCTTCATGGGCGGTTAGCAGCCTTTCAGTGAATAATACGAATGAGTGACTGAAGGCTGTTGGAATCGACTCAAGTAGCTGAAGAGGCAACGGAAACCAGAAAAATCTGCCATGCGCCACGCTCAAATAATTAACTGAAGCTGGGAATAAAACAGACAGCCTGGAGTCTCTGCTAAATAAAACGTCAGCCTCGAGTCTCCGCAAAGTGAGAGAGCTTCAAATGCAAAGCTCCTTCTTCCAGGCTGTTTCCTTCTCTTGCCAGCTCTGCCCCTTCTGCTCCGGGTTACCATTCACGAGGTGGCCAGTGTGCAAGGCGAGTCCCAATAGTGATATTGAGCTGCTAATTTGGCTTTGGATGGCAGCACAGCCCAATGCGCGTCTCTGGTATGGACCAGTGGGGAGCAATCAGAAGCAGCAACTTTACCAATTTTGCCCTCTCTGTCTGCGCAGGCACTGAGATCAACTGCAGTCAGCTGCTACCCCAAACAGTACACCCAGCATCGGACCATTCTGTTTAACGAAACATGGCTAACAGCCCATGAAGCAGGCCCATGTCACCCTGGCTATTTAAGCACTGCAGTGTTTGGGATTGTTCTGCTCTGTGCTGTTATTTATTTTGAATCCAATATTTACTATTTAAATTCAGTCAAGGGCTGTGGGCTTCGCTGGCTCAGCCAGCATTACTTGCCCATGTCTAATTGCCCTTGAGAAGGTGAGGTGGTGAACTGCCTTCTTGGACCGTCGCAGTCCCTGTGGTGCTGGTACAGTTAGGAAAACAAAGGTAGTTTTAAGTTTTGTATTCGCAAACATTAGAAATGGGGTATAGTTTAAAGTGGGTTTAATCTAATGTTTCTGTGGAAGAAAAGGTAAAACCTGTAGTTTGATTCATGCTGGTTAAAGGCGTTTGTATGTGTGGAGGTTGGTTAAGTTCCAACTGTGATTCTATTGTGCATGTAAAGGGTACAGCGTGAAGAGAAAATAAAACTCGAGAGAAGGGTAAGTCGTTGCTTAGCAACTGGGGCCTTGCACGGTAAAGAAGCTTTTAGGTGTTTGTTGGCAGTTTAGCACAGGGCTAAATAGCTGGCTTTTAAAGCAGACCAAGGCAGGCCAGCAGCGCGGTTCAATTCCCGTACCAGCCTCCCCGGACATAGAACATAGAACAGTACAGCACAGAACAGGCCCTTCGGCCCTCAATGTTGTGCCGAGCCATGATCACCCTACTCAAACCCACGTATCCACCCTATACCTGTAACCCAACAATCCCCCCCTTAACCTTACTTTTATTAGGACACTACGGGCAATTTACCACGGCCAATCCACCTAACCCGCACATCTTTGGACTGTGGGAGGAAACCGGAGCACCCGGAGGAAACCCACGCACACAGGGGGAGGACGTGCAGACTCCACACAGACAGTGACCCAGCCGGGAATCGAACCTGGGACCCTGGAGCTGTGAAGCATTTATGCTAACCACCATGCTACCCTGCCGGAATGTGGCGACTCGGGGCTTTTCACAGTAACTTCATTTGAAGCTACTTGTGACAATAAACGATTTTCATTTCATTTCATTTTCAGTTGGAGATAGGTAGCGAGAGAGAAGGCAGCTATCACCGCTCTGCTAGGAGCAGCTGGTTTTAGATGGCTATACAGGGAATATCGCTCTCAGCTTCGCTAGAAGTCATTCTGTGGAGTACTGGCTAAGAAAACAAGTGCAGAAATCTGAAGAGCAGGCAGTAAAAGAAACTAGAGAAATGAAGAGAAAGTTCCAGGAAGTCTGAGGATAAAGGTACTGGAACAGAGCACTGCTCAGTAAAGGCAGACAGAGCTGAGAATACGGAGATGCCAGAAAGATGTCTGAAATGGTTTTCAGGTTCGTGAGATTTCACTGCAGCCTGTGGAACAGTAAAGAAAAGGAAACCTAAAATGCAGTGGTGAAAACCCTGGACTGGATTTGCTGTTACACATGGAGCAGAAATGTTGTTTAAAAGTGTAAAATCCTGGTCTGGATTTCAGAATGGAAGCCACCAAAGGAAAGTAGTACCAAAGGTGGGCAGCACGGTAGCACAGTGGGTAGCAATGTTGCTTCACAGCTCCAGGGTCCCAGGTTCGAATCCCAGCTTGAGTCACTGTCTGTGTGGAGTCTGTACGTTCTCCCCGGGTCTGCGTGGGTTTCCTCCGGGTGCTCCGGTTTCCTCCCACAAGACCCGAAAGACATGCTGTTGGGTAATTTGGACATTCTGAATTCTCCTTCAGTGTACCCGGACGGGCGCCAGAATGTGGCGACTAGGGGCTTTTCAGAGTACCTTCATTGCAGTGTTAATGTAAGCCTACTTGCGACAATAAAGATTATAATAATATTATTAATATTATTAAACATAATTATGAGAGAAGAATTTAAAGCATGTTTTGGGAGTGAAGTTTGTAAACTCTCATGTGACAATCATCTGGAGGGATATTGAGGAGCTGGTTTAGCTCACTGGGCTAAATTGCAGGCTTTTAAAGCAGACCAAGCAGGCCAACAGCCGGTTTGATTCTTGTACCAGCCTCCCCGGACAGGCACCGGAATGTGGCGACTAGGGGCTTTTCACAGTAACTTCATTGAAGCCTACTCGTGACAATAAGTCATTTTCATTTCATTTTTCAAATGTTCACTTAGGATTCAGCGTGGAGAGTGCATTTGGCCACAGTCACCTTGTGTGTTTAAAGGGGTTTTGTGTTAATGAGACAACTAAGATTAAGATGAGCTTTGTAATCCATGTTTATCCCAAAACCAGTGTGAAATTGCTCAAGCTAAGGGGGGAGTAAAGACATACTGTATCATAATCCAATTTTCTTTCATATTTAATAAATGTTTTCTTCTTGTTTTTAAAACTAATTAACAGTCATGTGACTCTGTTCCTCCACATTTTATTATATAAAAACTAAAAGTTACAATCTTTTGAGCCAGGGGTTCTTTCTGTGATCTTCCCGTCCAGTTATAACAGCAACTGGGATCATAGCAGTACACGCATGGTGACTTTTACTCTAGTGGGTTTGATACAACTGAGTGGCTGCTGGGCCATTTCGAGGACATTTAATGGTCAACCTCATTACTGTGACTCTGGAGTCACGTGTAGGCCAGATCAGGTATGGACAGCAGATTTCCTTCTCTAAAGGAAGTCAGTGAATTTGTTGAAGTAAATTAGTCAGGGGTCAACCTTTATATCCAGCATCTGCAACTGTATATGCAACATTATTTTTGCTGTCAACATGCATCACATTGCTGATCAGATTTATAAAAAAAATTTTTTTTTAGAGTACCCTATTTTTTTTTCCCAATTAGGGGGCAATATAGTGTGGCCAATCCACCTGCACATCTTTTTGGCTTGTGGGGGTGAGATCCATGCGACACGGGGAAAATGTGCACATTGCATGCGGGCAGCGACTCGGGGCAGGATCGAACCCAGTTCCTCGGCAGCAGTGCTAACCACTGTGCCACACTGCTGTCCCCACATTGCTGATCAGCTGCTGATAAGTTCAGTAATAAAAGAAAAATACTGCGCTATGCTGGAAATCTGAAAAAAGATCAGAAAATACTGCATAAACCCAAGAGATCTGGCAGCCTCTGTGGAGAGAGAAACAAAGCTAACATTTCAAATCCAATGATCCATCTAGAGAATTGAAGCAGATAGTTAGAGAGACCATTGAACCCCGACAGTGCAGAAGGAGGCCATTTGACACCTGCACTGACCCCCTCCAAAAGAAGGCCCGACCTATACCCACTCCCCCACCCTATCCCTGTAACCCCAGTTAACCTGCACATTCCTGGAAACTAAGGGACAATTTACCTAATCCACGGCCAATCCATCTAACCTGCACATGCTTGGACTGTGGGAGGAAACCCACACAGACACAGAGAAAATGTGCAAACTCCACGCAGACAGTCACCCAAGGCCGGAATTAAACCCTGATGCTGTGAGGCAGCAGTACTAACCACCGTGCCGCCTGTATTGCTCTTTCTCTCTCTTGATGCTTCTGAATCCTGAAAGTAGCTCATTACTTATCCGAAGGTTGTCTGACCCACAGACCAAAAATGAATCCGAGATGTTTGGATGTAAAAAAAAGAGGGAGAGGTGCCAGGGAGTGGTAAAGTTATTTTATGTGTAAGAATAAAGTCTAAAACAACAGCAAGTTATTTTAATGATTTGAGACCACGGGTAGGATGTCCCAGTCCCAGGAACTGAAGATAATTAAGAGCAAATTCAAATATTCTCGTCAGTCACTAATAATTAAAATAAAAGTAAAATACTGTGAATATTGGAAAGTTGACAGAAAAGTAGAAAGTACTCAATGTGTCTGTGGAGATGGAAGCTGAATTTGCATTTCAGGTCAATGGTATTTCATCAGAGATATGTTTTTTTTTAATTTTAGAGTACCCAATTATTTCTTTTCAGTTAAGGGGAAATTTAGTGTGGCCAATCCACCTAACCTGCACATCTCTGGGTTGTGGGGGTGAAACACATGCAGACATGGGGAGAATGTGCAAAGTCCACACGGACAGTGACCCAGGGCCGGGATTTGAACCCGGGTCCTCAACGCCGCAGTCCCAGTGCTATTCACTGCGCCATCAGAGATGTGTTGGAGGTGAACAGTAATGAAATGCCATTGACCTGATTAAGATAACTAATCATTTAAAGGCAGATGGCTTTTCTCTCAGACTGCTCGTTTTATTTTTAACTTCTATCTTCAAAGGAATTTTGGCCTGTGCTGAAACACCACAATATACTGGGACAGAGATCAGCTCATATGAAAATTAAGTGGCATCTGTCACCGATCAGGAGCAGAGTGATCTGCTCGACTGGTTTAGATTGCCTAGAGGGGTCAGGAAGGAATTTCGCACATTATTTTCTCTAATTTTCTAGGCTTTAATCTGTTTCCTTTCTCTGGCATTTCCCAATAGATCCCGTGGTTCTTGGGTGGGGTACACATTGTGATACACATGGGCCGGATTCTCCCTTGTGGGGACTAAGTCCCCACGCCGGCGAGAATTCTCCGCATTTTCGGGGGCTAGGTGGACGCCGGAAGAGTTGGTGCTGCTCCAGCCGGCGCCGAAGGGGCGGTGCGAGTTCGCGCATGCAGCGAATGACCGTCCTGATCTCGCGCATGCGCAGAACGGCCGGCGTGATTCCGCGCATGCGCAGACCGGCCGGCTTATTTTGGCGCATGCGCGGGAGGTTCTCTTCTCAGCGCCGGCCATGGCGGAGCCCTACAGGGGTCAGCGCGAAAGAAAGAAGTGCCCCGCGGAACAAGCCCGCCCGCAGATCGGTGCGGGGCCCCCCCCCACGGTTGGATCCCCCCGCCCACGCATACTCACCTGCCAGGTCCCGCCGGAGCGCGAGTTGAGTGTTTCACGCCGGCGTGAATGGCCAAAAAATGGATGGCCGTTCGGCCCATCAGGGCCCGGAGAATCGCCGGGGGGGGGGGGGGGGGGGGGGGGGCAGCTGCGGATGTAGTAATCCCGCCCCCGCCCGAAAATGGCGCCAGAGAATACGGTATCAGAGTAGTTCAGCCAGGCTGCGTGGGTTAGAGAATCCATTTCTAGTCACTTCTTTTAAAATAAATTTAGAGTACCCAAATCCTTTTTTTCAATTAAGGGGAAATTTTAGCGTGGCCAATCCACCTACCCTGAACATCTTTGGGTTGTGGGGGCGAGACTCACACAGACATGGGGAGAATGTGTAAACTCCACATGGACAGTGACCCGGGGCTAGGACCGAAACTTGGCAGCGTGAGTCAGAAGTGCTAGCCACTCCGCCACCGTGCCGCTCCTTCTGTTTCTAGTCGCTGTTCATCTTTTCGAATCCCTGATTAAAAAGACCCCCAAAATGAGCAGTAACGGTGGAAAGAATAGTGAGGGTATGAAAACCCCCCCCTCCATCTGAGGGAAGAAAAAGGTGATCTATAACTTGGGCACAACCTTAAAGCAGAACATCTCTGGCCTTAAACATGTTCCTGAAGCAGAATAAATTTTGGGCTTTTCTTACCTTGCCTGGCGGAGGCCAATGCTTCCCCCCTCCCCCAGCCCCCTCACTTTAGCTGAAATGCTACTCTCCAGCACCTCACAGAAAAGGTCAATGGACGGTCAATACCCTAAAATCTGGAAATGGTAACGCACCAAAAATGAGATTGATAAATGTTTGTTCAGCACTGAGGGACTTTCAACCAAGGCAACTGAATGGTAGCACAGCGGGGGCAGCAAGGTAGCACAGTGGTTAGCACAGTTGCTTCACAGCTCCAGGGTCCCAGGTTCGATTCCCGGCTTGGGTCACTGTCTGTGCGGAGTCTGCACGTTCACCCCGTGTGTGCGTGGGTTTCCTCCGGTTGCTCCAGTTTCCTCCCACAGTCCAAAGATATGCGGGTTAGGTGGATTGGCCATGATAAATTGCCCTTAGTGTCTAAAAAGCTTAGGTGTGGTTATTGGGTTCTTGGCATAGAGTGGAGGCGTGGGCCTAAGTGGGATGCTCTTTCCAAGAGCCGGTGCAGACTCGATGGGCCAAATGGCCTCCATCTGCACTGTAAATCCTATGATAATGGGGTTAAGCATAGGTCAACCCCGATCTAAATGAATCGCAGAACAGACTCGAGAGGCTGAATGGCCTATCCATGTTTCTATGTTCCAGTTTGGGAGGCTCAGCATATAATTCTCTGGAAGAATAAGTGGTGATCCCATTGAAGCATACAGAATTCTTACCAGATCGATGGGCGGGTTCTGGAACCAGGGGACAGTCTCAGTATGAGTGTCTGAGATGAGGAGGAATTTCTTCATCCAGAGGGGAATAAATCTTTGGAATTCTCCAGCCGAAAGGGCCGTGGAGGCTCAGTCATGTAGTATATTCATGGCAGTGATCGATGGATTTCTAGATATTAAAGATATTGAGGGGATGCGGGGAAATGGCATTGACATAGAAAGTTTAGCCGTGACTTAGGTGAATGGTGAAGCAGGCCCGAGGGGCTGAATGGCCTACTCCTGCTCCTGTTTCCTATTCCTACGTTCTCTTTGTCCAATTGTGTCTCCAACTCTGCTGAGCTTTGATATTTCAACACCATCCCATCAGGATGGGAATTTTAATTTCCCATATCCTCGTGCCTCACAGCTGCTGCTCACGCAAAGAGGAAAAGCTGGACCATCTCAGCAGGTGGGACAGCACCTGTGGAGAGAGAACGGAGCAAACGATTCGAGCCTGGATGATTCTTTGTCAAAGCTGCTCACAGTTCAGCTACTCACAGTTCAGAGAGAAATGAGTGACAGAACAGAAAAACAATCGCACTATGAAAATTAAATGGCAAAATCAGCAAAATTGCACACAGTTTCTCCTTCAGGCAAGCTGAAAAAAAGATCGAAATGCGATGAGCTGATGCTGTAAATGGATAGGCAAAACAGGCAAACGTTCTTATGTCTCACACACTCCTGCTCTCAACCTATTAACGGTATAAAAATCCCCATGCACAGCTTCCTCAAATTTATATTGGATGACTGGTGACACTCTTTAAACACCCTTCAAGCTCAATAACATCAAATGAGGCCGGGGAGTGCCATATCTGTAAAACAACCATGATTTCTGAGTCGTTGGCCTTTGGCCCCAGTGCAAGATCGGTGAGGCAAAAAATAGACTCAGTCATGCTTCGCACCACAGCTCACCATCAATGCAGATTGGGTGTCCCGGGAACCGAACCCAGCTCGAGTGAGCAGAGCAGAGCCGGAAACCAGCAGCGGACGCCGGCTCAGCACAGCCACTAGCTGCTTGTGAAGCCAAAGTGCCCGAGCTATTGGACCGCAGTGAGGAACAATGCCCCCGAAGATCCTCTATTTACTCATCCTGCGCAGTGCCCTCCTCCTTCAGCTGTTCTTCACTCCCTCTCCCAGCGTCCTTGCTCTCTCCACCCTCCTCATCCACCCATGCCAAACCTCCGCAGACCTGCGTTTACATCAGAAAAAGGAGGCCAGTCAACAACCTCGTGGCTGCTCTGCCATTTGATTAGATCGCGGCTAAACTGTACTTCAACTCCATCTTATTAGCCTTCTGGACAATGGGCGCCTTTGTTAGTGAGTAGCTGCCGAGAGAGAGGTCCCCGCCCCCTCCCACACCGAAGGAATTCAATTTTCCCTTCTCAATTAAATGGAATTTGACAGAAAGGCTCCAGAATGTTTTCTGTCATGGCTACTGCACTCTGAAGGTTGATAAGACAAGGTCGTTTGTATTCAGTCAGTCAGAAAAAAATGAACACAACTGTGAAAAAGCAACTGGAGTGGTGAGGCAAACACAGCCTTGGTTCCAGTATGTATTGCACGAGTGAGATCTCTGACACAAAACAGACATTCCATTAGCAACAACGATAGGCCCAAAGGCGGTAAGATCTATGCTAACGATCCCACCAGACTCTCCAATCCAAACTGCTGCCAAATGTCCTGAGATCTCACTGTGCTTGGGGGCATGTGCTTTGGTCCACACAATGCAAGTCCCACACGAGGCTCGCTCAGGCCATTCATTCCTTGAAAGAGCTATCCAATTAACCCACTCCTCCTGCTCAAGTAAATAAATTCTCTTTTGAAAGTTATTCACCCTTTCAAATAGTGCATTCCAGACCATAACAACGCCCCACTTTTAATTTAAAAAACGTAGATACAAACATATGGATTAGGAGCAGGAGTAGGCCACTCGGCCCCCCTACTCTGCCATTCAATAAGATCACGGCTAAACTGACTGTAAACTCAACCCCGCATTTCCGCCACACGACTTAGTTGAATGGTGAAGCAGGTTCGAGGGGCTGAATGGCTTACTCCTGTTTCCTATTCCTACGTTCTCTTTGTCCAATTGTGTCTGCAATTCCCTTCACCCCCTCTTTAATCAATAATCTATCCAGCTCTGCCATAAATATTATCGAAGGTTCTGCTTCCACTGCCTTTTGAAAAAGAGAGTTCCAGAGACTCACGGGCAGCACAGTGGTTAGCACAATTGCTTCACAGCTCCAGGGTCCCAGGTTAGATTCCGACTTGGGTCACTGTCTGTGCGGAGTCTGCACATCCTCCCCGTGTGCGCGTGGGTTTCCCCCGGGTGCTCCGGTTTCCTCCCACAGTCCAAAGATGTGCAGGTTAGTTGGATTGGCCATGCTAAATTGCCCTTACTGTCCAAAATTGCCCTTAGTGTTGGGTGGGGTTACTGGGTTATGGGGATAGGGTGGAGGTGTTGACCTTGGGTAGGGTGCTCTTTCCAAGAGCCGGTGCAGACTCGAAGGGCCGAATGGCCTCCTTCTGCACTGTAAATTCTATGAGACAACCATCTGAGAGAAGACATTTCTCCTCATCTCTGTCTTCAATGAATGACCCCTTTATTTTTTTCAGTGACCCCCTAGTTCTAGATTCTCCGTCACGAGGACACATGCTCACCACATCCACCCTGTCAATACACCTCAGGTTCTTAAAGGTTTCAATCAAGTCGCCTCTTAGGGGCTGTTTAGCACACTGGGCTAAACTGCTGGCTTTGAAAGCAGACCAAGGCAGGCCAGTAGCACGGTTCGATTCCCGTAACAGCCTCCCCGAACAGGCGCTGGAATGTGGCGACTAGGGGCTTTTCACAGTAACTTCATTGAAGCCTACTCGTGACAATAAGCGATTTTCATTTTCATTACACATTGGATACAAAACTAACCTCTCCAGCCTTTCCTCCTAAGACAACCCGCCCATTCCTGGAATTAGTCTGGTAAACCTTCTCTGAACTGTTCCTATTGCATTTATATCTTTCCTTAAATAAGGAGGCCAATATTTTTTTTAATAAACTGTTTCCAATTAAGGGGCAATTTACCACGGCCAATCCACCTACCCAGCACACCTTTGGGTTGTGGGGGCGAGACCGACGCAAACCTGAGGAGAATGTGCAAACTCCACACGGACAGTGACTCGGAATCGAACCTGGGTCCTCGGCGCTGTGGGGCAGCGGTGCTAATCACTGCAGCACCATGCCGCCCTTTAAGGAGACCTGTACACACCCCAGATGTGGTCTCACCAATGCCCTATACGACTGAAGTGTAACATCCCTACTTTTGTAGTCAATTCCCCTCACAATAAATGATCACATTCGATTAGCTTTCCCAATGACTTGCTGTATCTGTATACTGATCTGTGATTCATGCACTCTGTGCAATTTATCTTTATCCCCTGGCTTACTGATGCTCCAACCAGCAGGAATCATTTCTCGCCTCCTACTCTATCAAAGTCTCTCATAACCTTGAACACCTCGATTAAATCTCCCCATCAATACAAAAAAACTCAATTCCAGGCTTTTAAAAAATATATTAATGGTGATGCGGGTGTCTCAGGTTGGGCCAGCATTTATGGTCCGTCCCTAATTTCCCTCGAACTGACTGGTTTGCTCAGCCATTTTGGAGGGCAGGTAAGGACACCATACGTCCTTCCCAAAGAGACATTTGTGAACCAAGATGGGTTTTTCAGACAATCAGCTTATTGGTTTCATGGTCATCATTAGACTTTTTATTCCAGATTGTTTACTGAATTCAGATTTCACCATCTACCATGATGGGACTCGAACCTGGGTGCCCAGAGCATTACCCTGGGTCTCTAGATTCCTAGTTAAGGGCAGCACGGTAGCACAGCTGTTAGCAATGTTGCTTTACAGCGCCAGGAACCCGGATTCGATTCTCGGCTTAGGTCACTGTCTGTGCAGAGTCTGCATGTTCTCCCCATGTCCGCGTGGGTTTCCTACAGGTGCTCCGGTTTCCTCCCATAGTCCAAAATTGTGCAGATTGGCCGTGATAAATTGCCCCTTAGTATCCAAACTAGGCTATGTGGATAGGGCAGGGCCTGACCCTAGGTAGGGTGCTCTTTCAGAGGTTCGGTGCAGTCTTGATGGGCCGAATGGCCTCCTTCTGCACTGTTAGGATTATATTCTATAGACCAGCGACAACATCTGAAAACGTGATGTAGTGTTATGCGTGGGGCTGCACTAGAGCTATATTGACAGTGTTACAGTAGGAATTGGACAGCAAATTGAAATGAACTCATTGTGAACACCTCAGTGACATTGCGCAACCAGCTGAAAATACAAATTGAAGAGTGAAAGCGTCAGCATCAGTGGGCAGAGGCACAGGAATGAAGACATCAATGGAGGCTTCTTTCATACCAAGACAACTCACCATCTGAAACCAGTCCTGTTTCTGCTCTGAGTCTATCGTTTGACCGCCAGACTCCCTGTAGCAAGTAGTCTGAGTCTCGCTGGCAACGTGTAACTTTGCCTGCACACGTAAGCTGCCACTACTGAAGTGCTCTAGTGCATGGGAAGATAAACCCTGTTTGATGCTGTGTGAGCGGTAAGGCACACTTAAGGGCCTGAGTTCGGCTGACTACTGCATGGTTGAAGTGCGAATGGTTGGCACACTTCACACCAGCCTGTTTAAAGTTGACCTATTTCAGTGTTGGAGGAAGTGGTCAGATTGCTCCTCCATAGCCATGCCTTATTCCATTGCCTTGGCAACAAACTAGGATATCTGGATTCACAATACTGGGTTTTACACTCGCAGGAGTTCACTGTTGCTGAGCACAAGCAGGTTTTGGGGCCAGTATAGTGGAAGCTGCTCATTGAAGAAGCACCAGGGGACTCAACTGGGACAAAGAGCAATTCTCATGGCTTGTCTGACTCGGAAAACATTAAGGTTCAATTTATATTCGGGCATTGCTGCGAACTTAAATTCAGTTCACAACGCTCAGAGGCACAGGTTATACGAGATGTTTATTCAAACTGCTGGTTGAATCATCAGGCAAAGTTATCAGTTAATAATGAACATTCATCTGACAACCCCTAGACCATTGATGCGACCATCAATTCACACGAGACGGAGAGTTGAAGTGAACAGTGGTTTTAATCAGCTAGAACTGTGCCTGCCTGCGACTGCTCTGTACTGAGAGCCGTCTACAGGGCAGCAGATCTACATACCTCCCCCGAGGGGGCAGAGCCCACAAGGGCATCAACATGATACAATGCAATGTAATGTAATACAGTGGTGAATGGTTGCCGTAATACATTCACCACAACCATACCATTGTTTAATGAGAGGTTGGAACAGTTAATAAATCACCATTTAGCGAGACCACTTGCAGTCGTGATAACAACATTTTAATGCAGACCAAAACATTTTACACCCCAACTTCCCAAAACTCTCCAAAGCGCAGGTCAAATCTTTGCACTTACTTTAACAGATTCCCCAGGTTGAAGAGCGCACGGTTATGCTGCGGGTTCAACTCCAAGGCCTGGCTATAGTGGACTTCTGCCTCGGAAACATCCTTGGTCAACGTGCCAAGATTGTTCAGCGCACTGGCATGACGCGGATACAACCTAGCAGGGCCACAGATTGAAGAGCCCCAACAGAGAAAAGAAGGAATATTAGTCCTGTAAATCCGTCATCAGACACAACACAACAATGTCAAGGGATTGAGAGCATGCTGTCGAGACATTTAATCTGTATGATTGCCCATCAGGAAGAACTGAACAAGCGAAGGCTCTTTTCACTAGTCTATGCTCCTATGCTGTACATCCTATGTAAATACAACAATTTTCAACTGTATTTAACCGTATGTAAACTTGCGTATGAGAATAGGATCCCCTGGCACTATTCAAAGAAGATTACACCTATTCCCAGGCGGTCTGACTAATATTTCTTCCTCATCAAAACCACCAAAGCCAGATTAACTGCACAGTCACTGGGCGGGATTCTCGGCAGCGCGCCATTCGCTGGTGGTGGGATTGAAGCCACCTCACACTGCCAGGAAACCCATGGACGTTGGTGGGGGGGGGGGCTGCTGGGAAGACTGGAGAATCCCGCCACCAGCGTATGGCCGGAAAATTCCAGCCATCATTAGCGCGATTTCCGGGGCTGCAATGTGCACATAGCTGCAGTGCCTGGCCTACAAATTAAGAGTGATGCCGCTGCAAGAATAATTCACTGGTTGCTAAATGCTTTTGGACATCCTGAGGCCTTGATACGGTGCTATGTGCCTTCCCTTTCGGCTTCTTGCAGACCATCAGGCCTGGGTTACACTGTCTTGTCTGGTATGCCAGACCGAAAACCAATCTCTTGACAAGCAGCCACAAAGCAGAAAACAAGGCACAAGAGTACATAAAACTCTGCTCAGAACGGCAGCGGGCCACCTCATTCTAAACGGAATAAAGGTGTAGCTATGGTAACTTTTTTTTGTACTGCCCTGCATCAGGAAGCAACAAAGGAGTTGGAGTCGAGCCAAGCACAGTCGCTCCAGACGACAAACTTTGAACACTGAGCCAAGCCCCTTCAGCCCTTTTGTTGCAGGAAGTGTTTCAAGTCTGAAGACCAAGGGTTAGGCAAATAGAGCAAGGAAAACATGGACTTTGCTGCTTACCTCAGAGCTGTTTTGTAATGGTAAACGGCTTCGTCATGGCGACCATAGTCTTTCAGAAAGTTGGCATAGTTGTAGTGCACCTTGGCGTTAAGGGGCAAAGTCTGAACTCCAGATCTGTAGACACAGTCCGGGAAATAACCAACTTGAATTACTGTCTCAGGGTGCGTTTTATTGGAAATTATCAACCTCATTACATTCCATAATTACAATGGATATTCCAAACTATTCAACAAACTGACTCTTAACACAAGTGTCCACAATTACATGTTAACACCAGGAATTAATTCGGAGAGCAAAATCAAGATTTTCTTATGGTTCAAAGACGACATCAGGGACACTTTCACTGTTCTCCCTTTCACATTATACATAATAATAATCTTTATTATTGTCACAAGTAGGCTTACATTAACACTGCAATCAAGTTATTGTGAAAATCCCCTAGTTGCCACACTCCGGCACCTGTTCAGGTACACAGAGGAGAATTCAGAATGTCCAATTCATCTAACAAGCATGTCTTTCGGGAATTGTGGGAGGAAACCGGAGCACCCGGAGGAAACCCACGCAGACACGGGGAGAAGGTGCAGACTCCGCACAGACAGTGACCCAAGCCGGAATCGAACCTGGCACTGTGAAGTAACTGTGCTAACCACTGTGCTATCGTACACCACACATTACTACCGCATGTTAACACCAGTGTGCACCAATGAAAAACCTTATCCAGAAAAGGTAACAGCAGCAACCAAATGGTAGTGAACAGGGGACCCTTCCGATTAGGCACTTTACAGCCTTCTGGGTTTAATGTTGAGCTCAACAACCTCAGACAATGAACTCTTTTCCCCATCTTGAGGCCCTTTTGTAATCCATTCCTTTTGGTCCCAACCCCACCTTCCCAAGGCCATTTGTCACTTGTTCTTACGTTTTGCTTTCAGGGAGCCGAGGTCCTTGTTCTGGTATCAACACATTCTGCTATCTCCCTTTTTTGCCACTATCAGTACCTTCTTTAGTCTTTAACACTTTAACCAGTAACACTCCCTTTGTCTTGTGCCCATGACATTGTTGTCAAATCTCTCCTTCGGGCAGATTCGCCAGTAACAATGTTCAAAGACTCCTGAATGTGATTCAGGCTTTTCAGAAACGGGCATTGGATGGACTGCTGATCTCCCTGGATGCGGAAAAGCCTTTTGACCAGGTTGACTGGAATTATTTGGTGTATACGTTACGGAGATTCGGGTTGAGAGAGGATTACATTAAAGTGGATTCAAGTTTTATATCAAAGGCCTTGTGGGTGGCTGTGCTCACAAATGGTTTAAGGTCAAAGGGTTTTGCGCTCCAGAGAGGAATTAGACACTGGTATCCTCTATCCACCTTGTTCTTTGCATTGGTTATTGAACCACTGGCGGAGGCCATCAGAAAAGATCTCGTAATAGTGGGACTAGAACGTGGGGGAGGCAGCACAAGTATCCCTTCCTTCGGGCAGTTACATGGGGCCTATTTCCCTCAGTTGATTGCATCTATTGGGTGGGATTTAACTTATTGGTCGGCCCTGCCGGTTTCTTAGCTGGGAAGGAATGCCCTGAAAAAATGAACGTGTTTTCTGGATTATGTAGTCCCTGAAGATGCTGCCGATACTACTGTCGGCTAGAGCTGTTAAGGAAATCAACATAAGACCATAAGACAGAAGGAGCAGAATTAGGCCACTCGGCCCATCGAATCTGCTCTGCATTCAATCATGGCTGATATTTTCTCATCCCCATTCTCCTGCCTTCTCCCCATAACCCCTGATTCCCTTATTAATCAAGAACCTATCTATTTCGGTCATAAAAGACACACAGTGATTTGGCCTCCACAGCCTTCTGCGGCAAAGAGTTCCACAGATTCACCACCCTCTGGCTGAAGAAATTTCTGCTCATCTATTTTAAAGGATCGTCCCTTTAGTCTGAGATGGCGTCCTCTGGTTCTAGCTTTTCCTACAAGTGGAAACATCCTCTCCACGTCCACTCTCTCCAGGCCTCGCAGTATCCTGGAAGTTTCAATAAGATCCCCCTCCTCATCCTTCTAAACTCCAACGAGTACAGACCCAGAGTCCTCAACCATTCTTCATACGTCAAGTTCTTCATTCCAATGATCATTCTTGTGAACATCCTCTGGACCCTTTCCAAGGCCAGCACATCCTTCCTTAGATATGGGGCCCAAAACTGCTCACAATACTCCAAATGGAGTCTGCCCAGAGCCTTATACAGCCTCAGAAGTACAGGCCCTGGCTTTGTATTCTAGTCTCTTGACATGAATGCTAACATTGCATTTGCCTTCTTAACTGCCGAATGAACCTGCACATTAACCTTAAGAAAATCGTGAACAAGGACTCCCAAGTCCCATTGTGCTTCTGATTTCCTAATCATTTCCTCATTTAGAAAATAGTCTATGCCTAAATTCCACCTGCCAAACCTCACATTTTTCCACATTGTATTTCATTTGCCGCTTCATTGCCCACTCTTCTAGCTTATCCAAATCCTTCTGCAGCCCTCTTGCTTCCTCAATACTACCTGTCCCTCTACAGATCTTCGTATCATCTGCAAACATAGCAACAGTGCCTTCAGTTCCTCCTTCCAGATCATTAATGTATATTGTGAAAAGTTGTTGTCCCAGCACCGACCCCTGAGGAACACCATTAGTCACCGGCTGCCATCTTGAAAAAGACCCCTTTATCCCCACTATGCCTTCTGCCAGTCAGCCAATCCTCTATCCATGCCAGGATCTTACCCTTAAAGACCATGGTCTTTTAACTTATTTCACAGTCTCCTATGTGGCACCTTATTAAAGGCCTTCTGGAAATGTAAATAAATCACATCCACTGGTTGTCCTTTATCTAACCTCCTTGTTACCTCCTCAAAGAACTCGAACAGATTTGTCAGACATGACCTCCCTTTGACTCAGTCCTACTTTACAATGTACTTCCAAGTACTTTGCGATCTCATCTTTAATAACAGACTCTACAATCTTACCAATGACCGAAGTCAGGCTAACTGACCTATAATTTCCCGTTTTCTGCCTCCCTCCCTCCTTAAACAGTGGTGTTACATTAGCCACTTTCCAGTCCTCTGGGACCCTTCCTGCTCCAGTGATACCTGAAAGATCATCACCAGTGCCTCCACAATCTCCTCAGCTGTCTCTTTTATGTAGAGATAGCTGAGGTGACTAATGGTGTTCCTCAGGGGTCGGTGCTGGGACAACAACTTTTCACAATATACATTAATGATCTGGAAGGAGGAACTGAAGGCACTGTTGCTATGTTTGCAGATGATACAAAGATCTGTAGAGGAACAGGTAGTATTGAGGAAGCAAGAGGGCTGCAGAAGGATTTGGATAAGCTAGAAGAGTGGGCAATGAAGCGGCAAATGAAATACATCATGTATTTTGTATACATTATGTAGTCCATCCGGTCCAGGTGACCTATCCAACTTCAGACCTTTCAGTTTCCCCATAACCTTCTCCTTTATTGAAAAATACTCTTCCTACCTTCCTTTATATTCTAGCTAGCTTGCACTCATACTTCATCTTCTTCCCCCTTATTGATTGAGATAAGGAATTGAGGTAACAGAATGATTAGTTCAATTATCTCGAACAAGAAACCGCACCTTTTATGTGTTAAGCTCCAGCTTCAGGGGCTAAGTCAGGTTTGGGTGTCCCAAATATTAGGCAATATCAGCTGACCTCCCAGTTAAAGTTTATGAGGGATTGGGTTAGAAAGGAGCCTTCATCTATTTTGCTCGATATTGAATCAAACCAGTCAGTTTACCCTCTACAGATCTTGTTATTCTATGGTGACTTTAAGGCAGTTTCTGTTAAGTGTGATAATCCTATTATTAATACTCTTAGAGCATGGAGATTTCTCCGTCAACTAGAAGGGGGATCTAAACTGACTTCTGCTCTCTCCTAGCCAGGGCAGTCCAGACTTTCCACCTGGTCTAATCAGCCATGGAATCAGCACTAAGAGGCATTTGTAGGTTGGGAGACTTGTTCTGAGATACTTCTGTGTCATCCTTTGAGCAGTTACATCAACAGTTTTCATCCCAAGATGTGCCTTTTTAAAAAATATTCACAACTTAGAGACTTTATCCTTCAGAAGACAACTTTCTGCCTTGACTCCTCAATTTCCCTGATAGAAAGCCGAAACAATTAATTAGTAAGTTCTTTGATACCTTAAATTCTAGATCCTGCATTAGGACACCAGGTGATATGCAGTCTTGCAATCGATATTGATGTAGCGACATCATAGGCACAATCATAGAATTTACAGTGCAGAAGGAGGCCATTCGGCCTATTGAGTTTGCACCAGCTCTTGGAAAGAGCACGCCACTTAAGCCCACGCCTCCACCCTATCCCCGTAACAGTAACCCCACCTAAGCTTTCTCGGCCACTAAGGGCAATTTATCATGGCCAATCCACCTAACCTGCACATCTTTGGATTGTGGGAGGAAACCGGAGCACCCGGAGGAAACCCACGCAGACACAGGGAGAACGTGCAGCCTCCGGTGACCCAAACCGGGAATTGAACCTGGGACCCTGGAGCTGTGAAGCAACTGTGCTAACCACTGTGCTACCATGCTGACACAGGGTAATATATGGGACTATGCCGATAAAATGTTGGTTTGCAATAAAATGAAGGAGATCCAGTTCAAGATACTCCATCGTCTGCACAGAACGCCTAGTCTTAGACAAAGGCTTGATCCTGCTATATCCCCGTTGTGCCTAAAGTGCCTGGTTGTCGTGATTACATACATTATTTATGGACCTGTGTTAAGATTCAATCCCACTGGTCTGGTGTAGTCAAGGAGCTGGAAAACATTTTTTAATAGAGCCTCGGAGTCTAATCCTGTGTTCCTCATTCTGGGTCTTCCACATGGGAAAATTACTGATACTCAACGAAAAGAGGGTGTGCAATATCTATGCTCCTGGAATCGTGACAAATATCCTTCAAGTCAAAACTGGCATAGGCTAATAATGGAATGCAGCCCTATGGAGTTGCTGACATCTGTGATCGATTCGAAGTCTGATGCATTCCGTAAAGTATGAGACCCCCCATCTTACATTCATAGGCTCCACCTTGGCTGACCTGCTCCTGTTGGGATTTCCACGAGCTAATTCATTTCATTTTGTTAGTCTGATATCGCAATGCAAAAAAGCGTGCATCCTGAACTGTTCTTCCTTTCCCCCCACTCAATTTGTTAATCTGTTGTTGAATTAATCCATGATATAAACTAGAGGCGCTGGTCCCTTCAGCATACCTTGGTGTCTTGGTAATCACTATGTTTGCTATAACTCTTGTTTTGTTTTTTTACCTGTTTTGCACTGATTTGTTTTGTTACTATGTTCCGTTTATTGTAAGAAAAATGAAAATCCTAATAAAAAAATATATATTTCAAAAAATCTCTCCTTAGCTCCCACCTATTGCTGACCTTATCAATTTTGTTCCACCTGCTCCACCCCCTCTTCAACCGTACAAAATACATCACGTTCCTACCTTTAACTCCAAAGAAGAGTCATACGGACTTGGAACGTTAGTTCTGGTTTGCTCTCTGCAGATGCTGCCAGATCTGCTGAGTTTTTCCAGCATTTTCTGTTTTAATTATAAATTATTATCCTTTTTATGAGAAGGTTGAGCCACAATATGACGACATGAAGCACAATCCAACTGGTTAGGGGTGAGCGCATAAGACAGAACGTGAAGAGTACACATCATGAGGTCCACATCGCAAAAAAACAAAGGTGAAATTCAATTGAGCCGCCCCAATGGTTCAGAGGTAGGTCTCCAACCCCAGACCATACGGACCATAACAGTCCCAGAGTTTAGTTCCCACTTTGAGCCCAAGGCACCTGATTTCATCTGGGGCTGCTGTTGAGAGGGAGCAGTTACCCACGGCAGCTCCTGTGGACTAGGAAGGACAAAAGCGAGAGCGGATATCATCCCTCGCCCTTGTTTGAAGGCTACGTTGTGTGCACGAACACCAGGCAAGAATATTACAACACCTCATAGCCTCTGCTGACACTGGCAACGCTTTAATGAAGAACTGGCCTATGCTGTTCAGAAGAAATGAGAAAGGGAGAAAACTGTAGGGAAGGAGCTTCTGAGACTCTACTCAAGTGTGCGCTACTTTCTTAAATTTACTGTTTAGCTGTTAATGGAGAATCTTACCTGAAGATAAAAAATCCTAACATAGAAACAGGCCATTAAATCTGGCCACCAATTGTTCCCACATTACCCATGCAGTCCAATCCCATTCTCCTGCACATGCCTCATTGCTTTTACTGTCCTCTTTTTCAAGCAAATGTATAATTTCCTTCTTAAAAAAAAGACTCTGCTTCAGTAATGGTGCACAAGGAGAGTGCCACCATCCAATTACCCTCTACGTAATTAGAATTAGAATTAGAACAGTACAACACAGAACAGGCCCTTCGGCCCTCAATGTTGTGCCGAGCAATGATCACCCCACTCAAGCCCACGTATCCACCCTATACCAGTAACCCAACAACCCCCATTAACATTATTTTTTAGGACACTAAGGGCAATTTAGCCTGGCCAATCCACCTAACCCGCACATCTTTGGACTGTGGGAGGAAACCAGAGTACCCGGAGGAAACCCACGCACACACGGGGAGGACGTGCAGACTCCGCACAGACAGTGACCCAGCCGGGAATCGAACCTGGAACCCTGGAGCTGTGAAGCATTGATGCTAACCACCATGCTACCGTGCTGCCCTAATGATGCTTCACCAGCCCCTGATGCTTTCTTTTCCCCTCTTGGCTTCTGTTTTTTGGGATGATTGTAAATTCACGCTCTGTTATTAGTGGTGCCCCCCCAACTTAAGTGAAGCAGTTCATCGGCTGTTGCCATCCTTCACAATCTCCTCCCGTTCGTTCCTTAACCTTCTCATCCAAACCTTATCGACCCTGAACTCACTCCATCCGTTTCTTTACATGCGTGAATGTCATGGCCTCCACATCTTACTCCCAATTCCGGCCTAACCTCATCCACTTTTTCATGGCTTTTTGCAAACACTTCTTTCTTATTTTTGGTCACATCTCTGCCCTAGAAATAAACCCAAATGCACCGACATGAATTTTCTTTAGCCGACTGAATTGGGACAGTCTGGGATCAAATAGGAGGGGCCAGAGTCGTTTGAGGAGAGATTGGGTAAGTTGGGCCTGCATTCACTGGTATGAGAGGAATGAGAGGGGATCCAACTGAACCGTATAGTCAGGGCTGGACAAGCTGGGTGCAGGATTGATGTTTCCTCTGGCTGAGGGTCTAGAACAAGGAGTTGCAGTCTCAGGATTTGGGATGGGTCATTTAGGGCTAAGATGAGGAAACACTTCTTCACTCAGGGGCTGGTGAACCTGCCGGATTCCCTACCACTAAAGGCTGTGGAGGCCAAGTCACTGGATGTATTCAAGAAGGAAATAGTAAGATTTCCAGACTCTAAGGGCAGGATTCTCCCCTACCCGGCGGGCCGGGGAGTGGCGTAACGACTCCGGCGTCGGGCCGCCCCAAAGGTGCGGAATCCTCCACACCTTCCGGGGCTAGGCCGGCGCCGGAGTGGTTTGCGCCGTGCCGGCCGGCGCGGAAGGGGCTTGGCGCCGGGGGGGGGGGGTATGTAAACCACTTCCCATCACGAGTGCTTTCCATTCTGAATGTGTGCTAAGGAAGGAATTGTGGGGAAGGGGTGGCGGTCAAATTGAGGAAAGTAAATTTTCCTCCAAGCCACGATGTGATATGTGCTGATATCCCCCACGTCTGCCCAGGCGGAATCCGCCCCCCCCCCCCCCCCCCCCCCCCCACCCCCCGCAACACAAGCCAAGCCGGACAAGATGAAAGCTGCAAAAATGGCAACATCTAAGTCAGCCCAACTCTGTAGGATCTGCTGGAGTCAGAGGCGTACGACAACTGACAGAGAAGTCCCACCCAACACATTCCCAGAGGGAACCGGAGGAAGAAGGGCAGTATAATGGATTTGGGGGTATGTTCACTCTTTTGGATCACAAATCTCATTCCAATTGTGAAAAACAAAACCTGTGCTTAAACCAAAACGTTATTAGTATGCTCTTTAGTTTAAAGCACATTTACTCAAAAAAAAAAGAAATGGTCAAATTTCCCTCTGCTGATCTCCTTTGTGAAGAGGTCCAGGCTCCATGGCAGTGTCAGTCCTGATCTAACCCCTCTTACCTGAACAGAGATTCCCTGGAGAGCCACACCTCATTCTGCTTCAGGGTTTTCCAGAAGAACAGTCCCAGGACGAGCAGGGTGGACACAGTGACGACGCTCGTTCCCCACTTACTCAGAACTCCACATAATCGGTTCAAGCCATGGACAACAAGGATGCAGTATCCCATACTGAAGACAAAAAGGGGAGCGGTGGGGTGGGGGGGGTGAGGGGGGGAAGAGAGAGGCACATTAACACACTGGAATATAACCTCCCCAACCCCCAATATATAACAACGGCGCACAGCATTTATATTTTGCCCTACAGCAACAACAAATAAAATTTATATAGATTTCCTACAGTGCAAGGTTTGGGTTTGGGCCAAGATTTGTGGCATGGGTCAAGATTTGTGGCATGGGTGCGGTAGCTGTATGTGGCACCATAGGCTAGGGTGAGGATGAATGATATGAGCTCACAAAGCTTTGACTTACACAGGGGTTCCTGCTGTTACCACTGCTGTTTGCACTGGCCATAGAGCTGTTGGCGATGGCTCTCAGGGGGTCGGCAGAGTGGCGAGGGATCATGAGGGGACAGAGGGAGCATCGGGTAATGCTCCATACTGATCCTGCTGTATGTTTTGGATCCGTTGGAGAGTGTGGGAAGGATTATGGGCCTGCTGGAGTGGTTTGGAGGGTTCTCAGGGTGCAAGCTGAATGTAGGAAAAAGCAAGGTATTCCCAGTGAATGAGCTGGCACAGCGGGCTAATTTAGGGGGGTTGGCATTTATGGTAGCGAGGGATAGGTTTAGGTCTTTGGGGATTCAGGTAGCAAGGGAATGGACGGGATCCATAAGTGGAACTTAACAAAGCTAGTGGAGGAGGCTAGGGACGGTCCAAGCGGTGAAACTGAAAATTCTGCCGAGGTTCTTGTTTATCTTTCGAGTTCTCCCGATCTTTATACCAAAGGCATTTTTTCGGAAAGTGGGCACAATCATTTCTGACTTTGTACAGGCGGGGAAGGTGCCGTGGGTGGGAAGGACCGTGCTATAGAGGCAGAGGGAGCAAAGGGGGGTTAGCGTTCCAAACTTGCTTCATTATTATTAGGTGGCGAATGTGGACAAGGTGCGGCGGTGGTAGGAATGAGAAAGGGTAGAGTGGGTTAGGATGGAGGAGGGTCTAGTTTGAGGGCTATGGTGATGGCAGCATTGCCAATGGCTCCGAGTAGGTATTCAGGGAGCCCAGTGGTGCAGTCCACGGTGAAGATATGGAATCAGCTGAGGAGGCATTTTAGGGTGGAAAGGCTGTCGGTGCTCATGCAGCTGTGTGAGAATCATGGGTTTGAGCCGGGGGGGGGGGGGGGGGGGGGGGGGGGATGGAGGATGGATAGTGTATACAGGAGGTGGAGGGAAGTGGGGCTGGTCAAGATGAGTGATCTGTATTTGGAGGAAGGGTTTGTCAGTCTGGAGGAGCTAAGGGAGAGGGTAGAGCTGCCAAGGGGGAGAGAGTTCAGGTATCTGCAGGTTAGGGACTTTGCGCAAAATGTTGGAAGGGATTCCCTAGATTGCCGGGATACACCCTGCTGGAGCGACTGCTGCTTCCGTATGTGGAAGGGGAGGGAAGAATTGGGGATATATATAAGTGGCTGGGGGAGCAGGGAGGCGAGTGGGTGGTGAAGATCAAGGAGAAATGGGAAGCGGAGTTGGGAGGGGAGATCAATTGGGGAGTTTGGAGTGAGGCACTGCGCAGGTTAAACGGGACCTTCTCTTGTGCAAGGATGAGCCTGATACAGTTTAAGGTGGTGCACAGGGTGCATATGACTCAGGCGAGAATGAGTGGGTTCTTTCAGGGGGTAGCAGACGAGTGCGAGAGGTGCGGGCGGGGGCCAGCGAATCACACGCACATGTGTTGAGGTTGCGAAAAATTGGGAAGATCCTGGGCGGGAGTGTTCGCGGTCTTAGCCAGGATAGTGGAAGAGGAAGTGGACCCGGACCCGGAGGTGACGATATTTTGGGTCTCAGAGAAGCCGCAGCTCATGGAGAGGAGGAAGGCCGATGTCTTGGCCTTCGCCTCTCTGATTGCACGACGCTAAGTTTTGCCAGAGTGGCAGTCGGCATCGCCACCGGAGGTAGCGGCTTGGTTGGGTGATCTGTACGACTTCCTGCGATTAGAGAAGATAAAGTATGAGTTCAGGGGCTCTTCAGGGGGGGTTTGAGGAAAGGTGGGGGATGTTTGTGCCCGTGTTTGAGGGGCTGCTCGTTGTGGATGGGGTTGGGGGGGGTGAAAAAGGGGAAAAATCTGTACAGACTGTATAGTTGATTGTTGGGAAGCATGTTTCCCGGGGTGGCCCTTCGAAAGAGCATCCTACCTTGGCCCACCCCTATCCCTGCAACTCCACCTAACCTGCACATCCTTTAGACACTAAGTGGCAATTTATCACTGTCAATCCACTTCACCTGCACATTGTTGGACTTTGGGAGGAAACCAGAGCACCCGGAGGAAACCCACGCAGACATGGAGAGAATGCAGACTCCACAGTCAACCGGGGTGGAAATTGAACCCGGGTCCCTGGTGCTGTGAGACAGCAGTGCTAACCACTGTGCCATCATGGCTTTAATGCAAGAAGACAAGCCAGGGAGGTTCACACAAGCATAATCAGACTTGGATGATGGCGAGGAAAGAATGAGGTACTAGCAGCAGTGATGAAGAGTTCAGTCAGAGATGGAGGGAGAACGATCGAGAGACGAGGAGGAGTAAGGAGGGAATTCATTAGGATCTGGATAACTAAGTGCACGACCACCAATGTGCACCAGAGGCAAGAATCAGAAAGAAGGACAAGGCTAGGGGAGGTTACAGGATTGAGGGGGTGGGGGGATCTTCCTGGGCAATTTGAGGATGATATATTTCTATATGAGCATTGTGTAACATTTCTAGCTAAATCACATGAAATCAGAAAAACGGCTGTATAATCCTGTTCTGGGAACCACCATCACACATGGGCCACATCAAAATCTGTACACCAGACCCTGGACTACCTGTAAACATTAGCACTGTAGAGCTACGATTGCACAGGCCACTATTCTATCCTCTCCCAGAACCCACTCTCTTGTCCCCAACGAGATTCAATTACTCCCAAGCTCTGCACCCTAGTTGTAATTTGCAGCCAGTCCCATCCAGCCACCGGTCCTCCGCTCACCAATCCACATCCACTCATCACCCAGCTACGCTTCAATTTGAATACTCCCATCCTCCTGCTCACATAGCTGCATGGCCTCACTCCCCTCTGCCTCTCTATTCTCCTCCAACAACAACTTACCTTCATACAACATCGCGATACATAGAGTACCCTGACACCTGACAAAATTTAAAATTAGCATTCCTGACTCCAAGCCACATGAGAGGCCAGGGCAGATGACCAAAAGCAACGATCAGAGTGTTCGGTCCCAAGTATCCCAATGGGTTAATAGTTATGGTAATGAGATAGTGATGTGTATGATGGAGCAGTGACATTGTGTTAGAGATTCTGTGGAGAATATTGAATGATCTGTACACAAATGGGATGGATTGAGGTAGTAACTGATCATGTAGATAGTGTAAATAGATAGCTTTGAAGAAACCTTCCTGGGTCAGACTTAAATCTTTTTTACTTTTTATTATAAATTTGGAGTACCCAATTTAGCGTGGCCAATCCACCTAGCCTGCACATCTCTGGGTTGTGGGGTGAAACCCACGCATATGTGGGGAGAATGTGCAAACTCCCCACGGACAGTGACCCGGGCCGGGATCGAATTGCTGCCTCACAGTGCCAGGGCCCTGGGTTTGATTGCATGGGTTTCCTGCGGTTTCCTCCCGCAGTCCACAGATGTGCAGGTTAGGTGGGCTGGCCATGATCAATGTGCAGGGTTACAGGAATAGGGTGGGGGAGTGGGTCTCGGTGGAGTTCTCTTTTGGAGGGTCAATGCAGATCCGATGGGCCGAATGGCCACCTTCTGAGGTATAGGGATTCTATGGATTATCTGAAAAGGAAGACTGTTACAGATCCAAAGAGCATAATCTTAAAATTGGAGCACGACTCTTTGAGACTGAAAGCGGGAAATGCTCTTTCACACAAAGCACAGTAGACTCTGGAACTTTTTCCCCACTTGGATTTGGATGCTGGGAAACTGAACTTTTCAAGACTGAGATTCATCCATTTTTGTTAGGTAAGGAATATTGAAAAAAGGATAAATGGAGCGGTGGTATAGATTGGACATGATGTACATGAATGGCAGTGTAGACTCCAAGGTTCACTGGCCTCCTCTTGTTCGTATGTTTCCAATCTCTGGTGTGAAGATCCATAAGGAATTGAGTGGCAGGCCCCCTCCTTTATAATTTAGGGACTTAGGAACAGGAGATTGTCATTTAACCTCTTGAGCTTTGTTCTGCCATTTAATGGGATCACGGCTAATGTTTGACCTAATTCCATATGCTCTGCTGTCACTTCCTACCAATTCCAAACACTCACATTAACATTCAGTCATCAGCACCATTTGGAACCGGGCCTGCTAAATAGGTACATCAAATCCTGCAGTTCTTCAAACAGCTGTAGAAATGCCCTCTGCCTGTCGCCCCCTTGCCGCCCCCATCTTCCTGCTATCGACCCCTCCTCTGCTGGAACTCAGAATCTTTCACCAAAAATTATTTCATGCACTGTTTGGAGAACCCTACAGTGCAGAAGGAGGCCATTTGGCCCATTGAGTCTGCACCGATCTCTGAAAGAGCACCCTACCCGAGCCCACTCTCCTGTCCCATCCCTGTAATCAATACTGCGCATCCCCTGGACACTAAGGGACAATTCAGTATGGCCAATCCACCTCACATCTTTGGACTGTGGGAGGAAACAGGAACACCCGTAGGAAACCCATACAGATAGAGGGAGAAAGTGTAAACTCCACACAGACAGTGACCGGAATTGAATCTAGGTCCTTAGCACTGTGCGGCAGCAGTGCTAACCGCTGTGCCACTGTGCTGCCCAAATCGAAGTGGCGAATGGGGACACCATTCCTATTACCTCTCACAAGCAAAGTAAGCTCTCCACCACTTGAGCTAAATCCCCCTCAATCTCCCCACCACCCTGCGCAGCTCAAGCCACACACGTACATTACTCCAAAGAAGCACGAGGTTACCGCCAGCCTGTTCCCTCGAGACCCGTTTCGTAGAGCGCGACAGCAGCTCATCAGGCAGTCCTTACCTGGGCATGTACAGCACGCGCTCCGCCACCACGAACCCCACCCTGAAAAACAGGTTGCTGGCAGGAATGAATGGGAAGACGAGGAACAGCAAGCCCACTAAAACCTCTCTGTGCCTCAGTTTCTGCAGGGGAGAGGGGGAAGAGGGGAGAAAACTGTCAAGTCATTGATAAATTTGACGATTTGCGGGGAAACGTCAAGGAAGACGCCACACATCGATTTATTCACACACTTCTTTGTAACCCAGTCACCTCATCACAATGAAATATGTTTATTATTTCCTCCAGTGGGAGAGTCCAGATCAAGGTTAGGGCCTCGTTTAAATGTTTCACCTGAACGGTGGCTGCTCAGGCAATGCAGAACTCCCTCAGTACTGTCCCTCTGATGGTGCAGCACTCCCTCAGTCCTGTACTCAGCTTGAAGTCAAGAGATGAACTCATAGCCTGTGATTCTGAGCCCCCGCTGTGCCAACGTTGGCAAGACAAACAAAGCTTTGCTCTGTCTGACTGGTCCACGTTGGCCAAACCTGCCAGATCCCCACCCTTTGAAGGCAAGATCTTTAACCAAGCCCCTGAGCTGGACCAACCCAGAGCAATGCCACCAATATAGCATGGTCTCCAAAGGTTTATTTTCCTGCCCAGCTTTACTGACAACCACACTGTACTAATTGTTATGTTCTGCGTTGTGGCCGTAATAAGGATGCACACAAAACATCTAGTTCTTTGGCTAGTAACACAGTTTATTAACAAAATGAACACGTGGAAAGATAACTAACAAACTGTGATACAAACGGTAACGAATAAGTGAATGCTCCTCGAGCTACTTCTAGTGCGACTATCCTCTCGTACGACTTATTAATATGTATTGCTGGAACTCTGGAATCCTCTGGAATCACATCTCCTCCAGAGATGTCTATTGTACTTTTTTTTTTTTAAAAAGGTACGAAAACTCCTTGGCTTCAGAGAGAACGGGGACAGGAAGGGACTTCAAAGAACCTCAACGCAATTCACCTCTTTTCCAGGTGGAACAACAATTCATCGGAATTAACATAGCAGCCATTTTATTCTTGGTAGTGATGAAGACAACCTGCGAAAGCTAGGTATGCAGAACCTCCAGGTAGAACTCTGACAGACATGATCAGAGAGGCTTTCTCCCTGTCACTGGGAGTCAAACTAGTAAAAGGTATTAACTAATTAACTGCTGTTCTGCTGAAAGAGTCCAGGCAGTCTGCAAGTGCTGTAACCGCAGGATTAACGATGAACGCAAAGTCCACCCTCGCTCCCAAAACCTGAAGAATCCACCTTAAAAAGGCAAAGACCAACACAGCTGCTTAAAAAGGGCGGCACGCGGCACAGTGGTTAGCACTGCAGCCTACAGCGCTGAGGACCCCGGTTCGAATCCCGGCTCACGGTCACTGTCCGTGTGGAGTTTGCACAGTCTCCCCATGACTGCGTGGGTCTTACCCCCACAACCCAAAGATGTGCTGGTTAGGTGGATTGGCCACGTTAAATTGTTCTTTAATTGGAAAAGATGAATAATTGGGTACTCTAAATTTATTTTTTTTAAACACAGCTGCTAAACAGAGCCTCAAATGCCAACCACTTCATTTCAGAAACCAGGAATTCGAGCAACAAGTTCAGAGACTGATTTGAAATTTATCTTGTTTCCTTTATCTGCATTTTAACCATTGTATCTGCATTTTAGGTAATAATGTAATCTCTTTACTGAAGTGCTTTCAGCAGTAGTTTTTTAAGAAAGCAATCTTTATCATGTTTTAGAATAAAGCTTTGCTGCTGGTTAATTTAAATTTTTTTTAAAATTTAGAGTACCCAATTATTTGTTCCCAATTAAGGGCAATTTAACATGGCCAATCCACCTAGCCTGCACATCTTTTTGGGTTGTGGGGGTGAGACACGCAGACACGGGGAGAATGTGCAAACGCCACACGGATAGTGACCCACGGCCGGGATCAAACCGGGTCCTCAGCGCCGTGAGGCAGCAGTTTTCACCACTGCGCCACCGTGCTGCCCCTTCTAAGTGTTCAGCATCCACACATTAAAAGGGGCAACACATGCACACATTCTTGCTCACATACAGGGAAATGCCTTTTACCTGGTCATGACATGAGGTACGCAGAAGGTGGTTACCCCCCCCCCCCCCCTACCAGAAACCAGAGGTGGAATCAGAATTCAAAACACGCAAGTGGAGGACCAATGGAAATTAAAAATGTATACTGGGTATAGAGAGTGAGATTGAGATCGAAAGGCTAGCTGTCCCTCAGAGCAGCCTTCTGTGCTGTTAAACTTTAATGAGTCTTTGTACAATATCCAGTTGCCCTGTGTACACATTCCAAACCAATAGGAATTCACCATCTCGGAGCTCAGTTTCATTGAACAGCAGCAGCAAATGTCTCAAGGTTAAAGATATTTATTTTTACTGAATAACTACTTTCACCTTAGACCCCCCCCCTTCTCAGAAATGCCACCCGCGCGCGCCAGCCACGTCTGGGCTCGGCGACAAGCTCCATCAGTCACTTTTATTATCAATCTGCTTGGCACTGTAATCTTCAGGTTCAGTTAAGCCAGACTTGGCAGGTAGCTTGTGGAGGCAATGAAAGACTTGTCACTTCAGCGGGTAGAGCTCCCAGAAACCGACTCTTATTACAGGGACTGCGTAAAGCTCTCTTGCTGTGCTGCTGGCACTGAAGCTTGAAGATTGGATTTCAGCTCCAGAGACTCCATACTTGCGGATATTGACTTTTGCTGGGGAGCGCTGGAAGATTTAAGATGCGCTCCATCACAGGCGTTTGTCCGCAATCAATTAAACCACTAGAAATACAGTCGAGGAAATTTACGAATGGGTGCTGCATTAACCAGAGACACGTTAGTGCAGCCTTCCCCACCGTGCGATATTTCAACTATCCGCAACATTTACTGCAGGGCAACCCCTCTTGACAATAATAATAAAACTATTTATTAGTGTCACAAGTAGGGTTACATTAACACTAACGAGAAGATTGCACTCGTTCAGGGGAGATGGTGGCGGTGCAGTTGGTCACTTCACTGAACCAGCAATCCCAGGACCCAAGCTAATGCACGGAGGACACGGGTTCAACCCCTGCCAAGGCAGCTGCCGGATTTTGAGTAAATCTGGAATCGAAAACGAGCCGCAGTAATTATGCTGGAAAAAAAATCATCTGGTTCACCAGCACTCTTTAGAGAAGGAAGTCTGTCGTCCTTACTCAGTCTGGCCTACATGTAACCCCAGCAATGCAGTTGCCTCTCAACTGCCCTCCGAAATGGCCTAGAAAGCCAGTCAGCTTAAGGGCAGATAGGGGTGGGCAATAAATGCTGGCCTTGCCAAAGGACCCCCCCCCCCCCCCCCCCGCAAAAAGAGTAAAAAAAGAATCCTGGTCTCGTCTATTTGGTGTAGATCCCACCTACCATTGGTTGTGTGTTGCCCATCCTCTCTGAAACACTACCCCCCCCCCCCCCCCCCCCCCCCCCCCCGCCCCCCAATTCACCATTTCCCATTTCCAGTCAGGTCTTTTACATCTTCCTGTAAATTGCCCAGGTAGGTCTGTTCGCATGAAAGATGCCATATAAATACGACTGGAGCGAGAGAAGGGAGAGACAGGAAAGAGAGAGAGAAAGAGAAAGGCAAAGAGCAGAATCCTCCTGGCCCTGCATGAGTTGGGCTTGAAGTTGGGAGCAGGAGGAATGTCAGAGGTGGAGGCATCAGGCTCAGTGGGATGGTGTGTCCCCATCTCTGGGCGTTCTTCCCATGCGTCATCACCTGCAGAACCTGGCAGTGATGGGTAACTAATCAGAAGAATAAAATTCTCCTTTGCGGGCTGCATGGGCTCATCACTGGAATTATCACAATGGCAGATGGGACCCTGATAGGCCCAAGCCTGCTGGAGGTAACTGTGATCAGCAGGGCACAGCTGGGAGAACTCCCTCAGGAAGTGGTACTCAACCCTTCCAAGGCTGCAGGCCCACTCAGGGGACCCTGAGGCGGCTCTTATTAATTTAAAAGGAAGGTATCACAGGGAAGCGTCCTGACAGTAGAGTGGAGTCAGGACCCAGAAATGATCCAAACTCACACTCGGTTATGGTGCAGAATTATGCTGACAGAGAGAACGAGAGCGCGAGAGAGAGAGAAATACACAGTGAAAAAGAGCAAAATAGACACAAAGAGTGAGGCAAAAAGAAACACAAAAAGATAAATAGAGAGGAACACTAAGGCACATTGTAATAGAGACAGACACAATAGAAAAAGAGAGAAAGACAGACAGTAGACATTGCCACTGATTGGGGCAGCACAGTAGCAGTTGCTTCGCAGCTCCATAGTCCCAGGTTCAATTCCCGGCTTGGGTTACTTGAGTCTGTGCTGAGTCTGCATGTTCTCCCCGTGTCTGCATGGGTTTCCTCCGGGTGCTCCGGTTTCCTCCCACAGTCGAAAGATATACAGGTTAGGTGGATTGGCCACGCGAAATTGCCCTTAGTGTCCCAAATAAAAAGGTTACGTGGGGTTATTGGGTTACAGGGAAGGGTGGAGATGTGGGTTTGGGTGGCGTGCTCTTTCCAAGGGCCGGTATGGACTCAATAGGCAGAATGGCCTACTTCTGCAGTGTAGATTCTATGATTGATCGCAGGTTATAACATCAACCTGTAGAAGATTCGAAAGCTTTCACAATCATAATCTATGTTGCTTTGCCATCAGATCTTGCTAGAAGAAACGTAACCCAGGTGTGCGAGCTCACATAGATTTCCTGACCACTTTACTGACAGGCGAACGCACAAGCTAATGTCTCCGCACTCTCCCCTGGGAAGGAGGGAAGAGATGCTGCCCTGTGTTACAGTCAACCTACCCTCCCTGTGTCAGGCATTTCAGTGCAGGCTGGGGAGCTGATGGCCTGGTCCTCTCTTCAGATGAGGAAGATGCATTTTCAGGGGATTTGGTGGAAGGAAAGAAGATTTGACATTATACAGAAGCCGACCTTGAAACCAGAATGAGCTCATAGCTTGTGATTTGCCAAATGAACAAACTTTGACTTCATTGCAAATTAGGGAGGTGAAAGTTAGCCAGAGCTCCAGCTTGCTATCGAAAGGCTCAAGGACAAGATTAAGAAAGTAAATTGCCTGTCAATTTTTAATGTCAATGGTCATAACAAAAGGACATTATCAGAATTTTTACAGTGCCTTGTATCCGGTTTAGCTCAGTTGGCTGGACGGCTGGTTCGCGATGCAGAGCGACGCCAACAGAGTGGGTTCAATTCCAAACCCGGTTGAGGTTATTCATGAACCTGCCCCTTGCCCGAGATGTGGTGATCCTCAGGTTAAATCGCCACCAGTCAGCTCTTCCCCCTCCTCAATGGGAAAGCAACCTATGGTCATCTGGGACTACGGCGACTTTACTGTATTGAAACCAAGATTCTGCAAGACCTGTATACAGCATAGATCAGCAAGCATAGGGGTAATGGATGAACTGGAGTTGGTGTGAGTTAGGACTCAAGTTCATCCAAAACTCTGCCACCTAAGGTTATGGAGGTGGATCGAATCCCGGAACGGTGACGGCACAGAGCTTGGGATCTGTGTACCATCACTTAGCTGGTGCAACTCCCACACAGGGGACCAGTGAGGAGAGCATTAGAATAGTCGAGTCTGAAGAGTTTCTGTAGCAGATAGAGTCATATATATTTACAGCATGGAAACAGGCCCTTCGGCCCAGCTTGTCCATGTCGCCCAGTATCTATCACTAATCTAGTCTCACTTGCCCTCATTTAGCCCATATCCCTCTATATCCACCCTGCCCATGTAACTAACTTTTTTAAAGGAAAAAATTGTACCCGCCCCTACCACTGCCTCTGGCAGCTCATTCCAGATGCTCACCACCCCCTGTGTGATGAAATTTCCTCTCTGATCTCTTTTGTATCTCTCCCCTCTCACCTTAAATCTATGCCCTCTAGTTCTAGACTCCTCTACCTTTGGGAAAAAATGTTGACTATCTACTTATCTATGCTCCTCATTATTTTATAGACCTCTATAAGCTCACCCCTAAGCCTTTTATACTCCAGCGAAAAAAAAGCCTCAGCCTATCCAGCCCCTCAGACCATCAAGTCATGGTCGCATCCTCGTAAATGTCTTCTGCACTCTTTCTAGTTTAACAATATCCTTCCTATAATAGGATGGCCAGAACTGAACACAGTATTCTATGTGTGGTCTTACCAATGTCTTGTACAACTACAACAAGATGTCCCAACTCCTGTATTCAATATTCTGACCAATAAAACCTAGCATGCTGAATGCCTTCTTCATCGCCCTGTCCACCTGCGACTCCGCCTTCAAAAAGCTATTAGCCTGTATTCCTACATCTCTTTTTTCTGTAACTCTCCCCAACTCCCTACTATTAATTGAGTAGGTCCTGCCCTGATTTGATCTACCAAATTGCATCACCTCACATTTATCCAAATTAAACTAGTTTGCTAGTGCTGTTGCGGAGGGTATAAACTAACGTGGTAGGGTGATGGGAACCGATGCAAGAAGTCGGAGGGAAATAAAACGGGGCAAGAAACAAAAAGCAGTAAGGGGGAAAGTGTAAGGCAGAGAAGCCATAGTCAAAAATCAAAAAGGGCCACAGTACAGGGTACAATGACTGAGGAGAGTGTGAAAATGGAGGTGGCCAATGTGTTTTGAGGGTGTTGTACCTAAATGCGCGCAGTATACAGAACAAGGTAAATGAGCTTGTTGCGCACATTGAAATTGACCGGTACATGTTGTGGGCATCACAGAAACGTGGCTGCAAGGGGATCAGGGCTGGGATCTAAATATCCAAGGATATATGTCCTATCGAAAGGACAGGCAGATGGGCAGCGTTCGTATCAGAAGGATCAGAAGGCATAAAATCTCTGTGGGTAGAGTTGAGGAATCGCAAAGGTAAAAAGATCCTGATACAGGCCTCCTAGCAGTAGTTAGGATGTGGGGCAGAAAAAAAAAAAATCAGGAGATAGAAAAGACATGTAAAAAAGGCGATATTACAATAATCATGGGGACTTCAATGTGCAGGTTTAGAACATAGAACAGTACAGCACAGAACAGGCCCTTCGGCCCTCGATGTTGTGCCGAGCAATGATCACCCTACTTAAACCCACGTAACCCGTATACCCGTAACCCAACAATCCCCCCATTAACTTTACACTACGGGCAATTTAGCATGGCCAATCCACCTAACCCGCACATCTTTGGACTGTGGGAGGAAACCGGAGCACCCGGAGGAAACCCACGCACACACGGGGAGGACGTGCAGACTCCACACAGACAGTGACCCAGCCGGGAATCGAACCTGGGACCCTGGAGCTGTGAAGCATTTATGCTAACCACCATGCTACCGTGAGGCCCCAAAGGACTGAGAAAATCAGGTTGGTATTGGATCCTAAGAAATGGAATTGTGGAATGTCTAAGAGATGGTTTTTTGGAGCAGCTTGTGACAGAGCCTACTACAGAACAGTCAATTCTGGATTTGGCGATGTGTAATGAGGCAGACTTGATTAGGGAACTTAAGATGAAGGAACCCTTGGGGATCAGTGACCACAATATGATAGAATTTACCCTGCAGTTTGTGAGGGAGAAGCTGGAATCAGATGTAACAGTATTACAATTAAAAAAGGGTAACTACGAAGACATGAGGGAGGAGCTGGCCAGAGTTGATTGGAAAAGGAGCCGAGCAGGGAAGACAGTGGAACAGCAATGGCAGGAGTTTTTGGGGGTTATTAGGGAGGCACAACAGAAATTTATCCCAAGGAGGAGGAAACATGCTAAGGGGCGGGAAAGGCATCCGTGGCCGACGAGGGATGTCAAGGACAGCATAAAAGCTAAAGAAAAAGCATACAAAGTGGCAAGGATTAGTGGGAAACCAGCGGATTGGGAAGCCTTTAAAAGCGAGCAGAGGACAACTAAAAAGCAATAAGGGGGGAGAAGATGAAGTATGAGTGCAAGCTAGCTAGTAATATAAAGGAAGATAGGAAGAGATTTTTTCAATATATAAAAGGTAAGAGACAGGCAATAATAGACATTGGACCACTAGAAAATGTGGCTGGAGAAGTAATAATAGGAAACAAAGAAACTGCAGACGAACTGGATAGTTACTTTGCATCAGTCTTCACGGTGGAAGACACCAGTGGGATGCCAGAGCTCCAGGAGAACCAGGGGGCAGAGGTCAGTGCAGTGACCATTACTAAGGAGAAGGTTCTGGGGAAACTGAAAGGTCTGAAGGTGAATAAGTCACCTGGACCGGATGGACTACACTCCAGGGTCCTAAAAGAGATAGCTGAGGACCTTGTGGAGGCATTAGTGATGATCTTTCAGGAATCACTGGAGGCAGGAAGGGTCCCAGAGGACTGGAAGGTGACTAATGTAACACTACGCTTTAAGAAGGGAGGGAGGCAGAAGATGGGAAATTATAGGCCGGTTAGCCTGACTTCGGTCATTGGTAAGATTTTAGAGTCTGTTACTAAAGATGAGATCGCAAAGCACTTGGAAGTGCATGGTAAAATAGGACTGAGTCAGCACAGCTTTGTCAAAGGGAGGTTGTGTCTGACAAATCTGTTAGAGTTCTTTGAGGAGGTAACAAGGAAGTTAGACAAAGCAGAACTAGAGGACGCGATTTATTTAGATTTCCAGAAGGCCTTTGGCAAGGTGCCGCATAGGAGATTGTTAAATAAGTTAAGAGTTCATGTTGTTCAGGGTAAGATCTTGACATGGATAGAGCATTGGCTGACTGGCAGAAGGCAAAGACTGGGGATAAAGGAGTCTTTTTCAGGATGGCAGCCGGTGACGAGTCGTGTGCCTCAGGGGTCTGTGCTGGGACCATAACTTTTTACAATATACATTAATGATCTGGAAGAAGGAACTGAAGGCACTGTTGCTAGGTTTGCAGATGATATAAAGATCTGTAGAGGGCCAGGTAGTATTGAGGAAGCAAGGGGGCTGTAGAAGGATTTGGAAAAGCTAAGAGAGTGGGCAATGACGTGGCAAATACAATGTGGAAAAGTGTGAGGTTATAAACTTTGGAAGGAGGAATTTAGGCATAAACTATTTTCAGAAGCACAAAGAGACTTGGGAGTCCTTGTTCACGATTCTCTTGAGGTTAATCTGCAGGTTCAGTCGGCAGTTAAGAAGGCAAATGCAATGTTAGCATTCATGTCAAGAGGGCTAGAATACAAGACCAGGGATGTATTTCTGAGGCTGTATAAGGCTCTGGTCAGACCCCATTTGGAGCATTGTGAGCAGTTTTGGGCCCCGTATTTAAGGAAGGATGTGCTGGCCTTGGAAAGGGTCCAGAGGAGGTTCACAAGAATGATCCCTGGAATGAAGAACTTGTCATAGAATATAAGGAACGTTTGAGGACTCTGGGTCTGTACTCGTTGGAGTTCAGAAGTATGCGAGGGGATCTTATTGAAACTTACAAGATACTTTTCCACATTGTATTTGCCACGATGGGGCCTCACGGTAGCATGGTGGTTAGCATCAATGCTTCACAGCTCCAGGGTCCCAGGTTCGATTCCCGGCTGGGTCACTGTCTGTGTGGAGTCTGCACGTCCTCCCCGTGTGTGCGTGGGTTTCCTCCGGGTGATCCGGTTTCCTCCCACAGTCCAAAAGATGTGCGGGTTAGGTGGATTGGCCATGCTAAATTGCCCGTAGTGTAAGGTTAATGGGGGGATTGTTGGGTTACGGGTATGTGGGTTTAAGTGGGGTGATCATTGTTCGGCACAACATCGAGGGCCGAAGGGCCTGTTCTGTGCTGTACTGTTCTATGTTCTATGTACTGCGAGGCCTGGATATAGTGGACATGGAGAGGATCTTTCCACTTGTAGGAAAAACTAGAACCAGAGGACACCATCTCAGACTAAAGGGACGATCCTTTAAAACAGAGATGAGGAGGAATTTCTTCAGCCAGAGGGTGGTGAATCTGTGGAACTCTTTACTGCAGAAGGCTGTGGAGGCCAATTCACTGAGTGACTTTAACACAGAGATAGATAGGTTCTTGATTAATAAGGGGATCAGGGGTTATGTGGAGAAAGCAGGAGAATGGGGATGAGAAAATATCAGCCATGATTGAATGGCGGAGCAGACTCGATGGGCCAAGTGGCCGAATTCTGCTCCTATGTCTTATGGTCTTATGGTCTAAACTCCAGCTGCCATTCATCGGCCTACTGGCCCAATTAATCAACATCCTGTTGCAATCTTATATAACCTTATTCACTATCCACTATGCCATCAATCTTGGTGACATCTGCAAATTTTCTAACCATGCCTCCTATATTCTCATCCAAATCACTAATATATATATATATATATATATATATAACAAATAACAGTGGACCCAGCACCGATCCCTGAGGCACACCTGATGAACTGAGGCAAGGACAATATTATAGAGGTGAAAGTAGGACACCTTGGCGTTGGAGAGGTTATGTGTCTGAGGGTCAAATCAGATGCTGGGAATGCTAACACTCTGGTACAGCCTCGGGTGTGGATAATAGTCACTTGGAAAAGGGATTTGGGAACAGTACCTGAGCAAATAATCGATGTAATTGAGAGGAGAGGAAGATAGGGTCAGAAAAAGAAAAGGATTCACATTCGTTTTCATCTGAAGCTTGACACCATTCAGAATGTCAGCGCTCAATATCATCATCAATCTTCTAATAAGTAAGCAGCATTTGCAATCTACAAGCATCCTCAACATGTGGAATATGGAGATTCATTATCTCCTACTGAAGCCGCACATTTACATTGTGATACAGCAGCTAATGAGAAAGACAGTGAGTAACTGGATGCCATGAAAACCTGCAGACTATCTATTCCCAATCACTGTTTCCTTATCCAATTAACGAGAAGCTCTTCACTAAATTACACTTTTCATGCAAGACCATCTCTGACTCCTTTGTAAATGCTTCTCACTTTGCCCGTAGTTAATTATTTAGTTGTAATGAAAAAGTTTCGCAGAGCTTGTCTTTCATATGGATTGAAATATGAGGAGAGGTGAAAGAATGCATTCTTCTATGAAGGCAGTGGTGGCAGTCTGTCCTCTCCTAAACTGATGGTGGTCAACTCTGTGTTACATATAGGCAGGTGTGACTCGGGAGCCCCACTCTGGCATAGCAGTCTCTCTGCTGCCGTTGCTGCAGAGGACAGCAGTACAGAAGCTATTAACAAAGCTATTAGTGAGAGGCAGCATGGTTTTGTGAAGGGGAGGTCCTGTCTCACTATCTTGATAGAGTTTTTCGAGGAGGTCACAAAGATGATTGATGCAGGTAGGGCAGTGGATGTTGTCTATATGGACTTCAGTTAGGCCTTTGACAAGGTCCCTCATGGCAGACTGGTACAAAAGGTGAAGTCACACGGGACCCGTACCAGCCTCCCCAAACAGGCACCAGAATGTGGCGACTAGGGGCTTTTCACAGTAACTTCATTGAAGCCTACTCGTGACAATAAGCAATTTTCATTTTTTTCATATGAGGTGAGCTGGCAAGATGGATCCAGAACTGGCTCAGTCATAGAAGCAGAGAGTAGCAATGGAAGGGTGCTTTTCTGATTGGAGGGCTGTGGCTAGAGCTGTTCCGCTGGGATCTTTGCTGTTCGTAATATATATAAATGATTTGGAGGAAAATGTAACTGGTCGGATTAGTAAGCTGCGGACGACACAATGGTTGGTGGAATTGTGGATAGCGATGAGAACTGTCAGAAGATACAGCAGGATTTAGATCATTTGGAGACTTGGGCGGCGAGATGGCAGATGGAGTTTCATCTGGACAAATGTGAGGTAATGCATTTTGGAAGGTCTAATACAGGTAGGGAATAGACAGTGAATGGTAGAACCCTCAAGAGTACTGACAGTCGGGCAGCACGGTGGCACAGTGGTTAGCATTGCTGCCTACGGCGCTGAGGACCTAGGTTCGAATCCCGGCTCTGGGTCACTGTCCGTTTGGAGTTTGCACATTCTCCCCGTGTTTGCGTGGGTTTCACCCCCACAACCCAAAGATGTGCAGGGTAGGTGGATTGGCCACACTAAATTGCCCCTTAATTGGAAAAAATAATTGGGAACTCTAAATTTAAAAAAAAAAGAGTATTGACAGTCAGAGAGATCTTAGTGCACAGGTCCACAGGTCACTGAAAGGGGAAACACAGGTGGAAAAGGTAATCAAGAAGGCATACGGCATGCTTGCCTTCATTGGCCGGGGCACTGAGTATAAGAATTGGCAAGTCATGTTGCAGCTGTGTAGAACCTTAGTTAGGCCACACTTGGAGTATAGTGTGCAATTCTGGTTGCCACGCTACCAGAAGGATGTGGAGGCTTTAGAGAGGGTGCAGAAAGGATTTACCAGGATGTTGCCTGGTATGGAGGGCATTAGCTACAAGGAGAGATTGAATAAATTTGGTTTGTTCTCACTGGAACGACGGAGGTTGAGGGGTGACCTGATAGAGGTCTGCAAAATTATGAGGGGCACAGATAGTCAGAGACTTTTTCCCCAGAGTAGAGGGGTCAATTACTAGGGGGCAGAGGTTTAAGGTGCGAGGGGCCAGGTTTAGAGGAGATGTTCGAGGTAAGTCTTTTTACACAGAGGGTAGTGGGTCCCTGGAACTCACTGCCGGAGGAGGTGGTGGAAACAGGGACGATAGTGACGTTTAAGGGCATCTTGACAAACACATGAATAGGATGGGAATAGAGGGAAACGGACCCCGGAAGTGTAGAAGATTTTAGTTTAGACGGGCAGCATGGTAGGCACAGGCTTGGAGGGCCGAAGGGCCTGTTCCTGTGCTGTACGTTTCTTTGTTGTTTATTCTTTTTCACCTTCAATAACACAGCCTTTTAAAAAAATGACGTATTATACAAGTGGATTCAACCAAACATTTGGTGCCAACAGCCAAGAACTCTGTGCTTATAGAACATAGAACAGTACAGCACAGAACAGGCCCTCCGGCCTTCGATGTTGTGCCGAGCAATGATCACCCTACTCAAACCCACGTATCCACCCTATACCCGTAACCCAACAACCCCCCTTAACCTTACTTTTTAGGACACTACGGGCAATTTAGCATGGCCAATCCACCTAACCCGCACATCTTTGGACTGTGGGAGGAAACCGGAGCACCCGGAGGAAACCCACGCACACACGGGGAGGACGTGCAGACTCCGCACAAACAGTGACCCAGCCGGGAATCGAACCTGGGACCCTGGAGCTGTGAAGCATTTATGCTAACCACTATGCTACCGTGCTTCCGTTGGTAAAGGCAAGGTGCAGCTGATACTTACAGGCAATAGGTTTTGATCCTTGGCTTGTTCTCCCTCGATAACCTCCTCCTGCCTTACGATCCTTTGCCATCTTCGAACTGCCATCTTGCTTCACCTCACCACTGGTAGTTGTGCTTTCAGCTTTCTGGGCCTTGAGCTCTGGAATCCCTTCATCATAGAATTTACAGTGCAGAAGGAGGCCATTCGGCCCATCGAGTCTGCACCGGCTTCTGGAAAGAGCACCCTCCCCAAGGTCAACACCTCAACCCTATCCCCATAACCCAGGGGGGCTGTTTAGCTCACTGAGCTAAATCGCTGGCTTTGAAAGCAGACCAAGGCAGGCCAGCACGGTTCGATTCCCGTAACAGCCTCCCCGAACAGGCGCCGGAATGTGGCGGCTAGGGGCTTTTCACAGTAACTTCATTTGAAGCCTACTCGTGACAATAAGTGATTTTCATTTTCATTTCAGTAACCACACAACACTAAGGGCAATTTAGCATGGCCAATCCACCTAACCTGCACATCTTTGGACTGTGGGAGGAAACCGGAGCACCCGGAGGAAACCCACGCACACATGGGGAGGATGTGCAGACTCCGCACAGACAGTGACCCAAGCCAGAACCGAACCTGGGACCCTGGAGCTGTGAAGCAATTGTGCTATCCACAATCCTCCGTCTTCTTCTTTACATCTCCTTCTTTAAGATTCTGTTAAAATCTCGCAGTTACTGGGTTTTTGGTCAACTCCGCTAGGTACCTTTTTTTTTTAGTTCATTTGAAGCACCTTTGTGGTGATATGCATGCATCAATGTATATAGATGTCTATCAGCGCACAGTTATCGGTACGACCTCCGACCAGCAGGTGGCATTAAAGATCTCAACCGTGACACAACGTGACTCAACAGCCATCATCTGTATTACAGTTCCTTAGTTATCTTTCCACGTGTTTGTTAATAAATTATTTTTAAGAGTTAAACAAATGTTCTGTGTACATCGTTACAACGGTTATATGACAAAACACAACCTGGGGTCATTTTACTACATGAAGGATACTGTAAGAACATATTCTTTTTTATTTATTGTAGGCCTGCCTGTATTGCCCTTGTTCTGAGAGCAGTTACACATTGCTACACATCGCGTGTCGGCCAGACCAGGTAAGGACAACAGATTTCCTTCCCAGATGGATTTTTACAACAATCGTTTCATGGCTTGAGTTATAATTCTAGATTTTTATTGAATTCAAATTTCACCCTCTGCCGTAGTAGGATTCGAACCCAGGTTCCCAGAATCTCCAGCTTACTAGCCCAGTACCATTACCACGACCACCACTGTCTCCCTCTGCAATACAGCATCTCAGTCAGGACAGCAGTTTTAGCATGACCATTGGTCCCTGTGCAGGAGAGGAGAAATCAGCCAGGGCTCCTGCTGTGTAGTGACTTGAACTGCAAACTAAGTGTGCTGCAGGCACTGGATGAGGGCAGGTACAGGCCTGCCCAGCTACTGCCGCCGGCCATGGCTCAGTGGCAGCACTCTCGTCTCTGAACCAGGAGATTCTGGGTTCAAATCCCACTCCAGAGCCTGGAGTACAAAATCTAAGCTGACATCTCAGCTGGATCCTTTTAGAATGAGACATAAAACTGATGCCCTGTTAGCTCTGTCAAGCGGACATCGAAGCTCTGCCACTTTGGGGGAAGGAAAGCAGAGTTCTTTCCTCAGCATTCTAGTCAATATTTAAACATTAGCCAAAAGCAAAATGAATAGTTTGTTTAGTCATAATTTACCTCACTGCTGCTGGGGCGGGGGGGGGGGGGGGGGGGGGGGGGGGGGGGGGGGGGGGGCACCTTGCGGGCAGATGGGTTGTCGGGTTTCCCCAGTGACACTTCAACAAATACTTCAACGGCTGAGATGTCCTGAGGCTGTGAAAGGCGTTATACAAATGCGTGTCCTTTCTTTTAGACACCCGCGCTGTAACAGAGTGTCAACATCCTACTTGAAGAACAGATAAGTTGGAACCCCACCTTCAAACTTAATGGGAGCCAATCACTTCTGATCGAGTACAGAAATCTGGCATCAACATTTATATCCTGCTCCAAGATCAATTATTTCAGAATCAGTAGCACGGTGCACAGTCAAATGGGACTGACGACCTGAACATCAATCTTTAAACATTATCAACAATTTGTATTTGTTACAGCAACTTTAGCACAGAAAGCCAATGCACGACACTTCACAGAGAAGGAGATCAGGAACAGGTAAAACTGAATGGGGAGCCTACGGAAGAGCTATTAGGATGGTTGATCCAAAGTTTGGTCAAGTGGGCGGGCTTTAAGGAGGTCCTTGTAGGATGCAGAGGTAAAGAGGTTGATGGAGGGAATTCTTGAGCATGGGCTCAGCCGAGCAGGTGAAGGCCCGGCCACCAATGGTGGGTTGGGGGGATTTGAAGGTATTCGAAAGGGCCAAAATAAAAGGAACAAAGATAATCCATGGAGGGAACGCGGCCGAGGGTGGGGGGTGGAGCAGGGGGATGGAAGAGGCTATGAAGATGGAAATCTGAAAAGGCAGAAATGGTATGGAGTGGGGGGCAGAATCCAATGTAGGTCAATGAGGACATGAGTGCTGAGCAGGACTTGGTGAGGGGCAGGATGTCATTTTGGAAGAAGCAAAGTTTATAGAGGATGGAAAGGAATGGGAGACAGAATGAAGAATGGGCAGCGCAGTAGCACAGTGGGTAGCACAGTTGCTTCACAGCTCCAGGGTTCCAGGTTCGATTCCCGGCTTGGGTCAATGCCTGTGCGGAATCTGCACCTTCTCCCCGTCAGCGTGGGTTTTCTCTGGGTGCTCCGGTTTTCTCCCACTGTCCAAAAATATGCAGTTTAGGCGGATTGGCCATGCTAGATTGCCATTCAGTGTCCCAAAAAAAAGGTTAGTTCTTAGTGAGATTACGGGGATAGGGTGGAGGTGTGGGTGTAGGGTGAAGGTAAGGGCTTGGGTAGGGTGCTCGTTCCAAGGGCCGGTGCAGACCCGATGGGCCGAATGGCCTCCTTCTGCACTGTAAATTCTATGATTCTATGAACCCTGCTTTGTACATCGTCCATAAATCACGATGGTAAATTCAAAGTGGGAACAAAATGAATTGCAAACAACGAATGCTTTAAACATCCAGAATGTCACTTCTGTCAAGAGACAGTGCAATGACGTATCAAACCCAGGAAGTTGGGTCATGAACCTGAAAGATGACTTTATGACCCAGACATCTGCTTTTATATTCATAGTTGGAAAACAATCACTGGAATTATTTCAGGAAAAACATTTCCCTTTCCCCCTTTCAAGATTAAATTATTTTTTCTTCTCCGATTTCCTCGCCAAAGTGTATTTCCTTTATCACTTTCCACTTGCAGTTTCCACTAACAATTAAACTGCGGCAGCTGAACTGTCGGAAAACTGAGATGTTTTTATTCTGTACTGCCCAAGGCATCAGCAAATTGCACATTGGCCACAGAACTCAATGCATCTTAAATGCATGCAAAAGGTTTGTGCGCAGTGCAATGGAACTCATCTATTGTTCAAGTCAACTTCAACTATTTAGGCAATAACTTCAGTGGAAAGTACAGCCAAATCACAGGTGGCATGGTGGCACAGTGTTTGGGCTGCTACCTCACAGCGCCAGAGACCTGGGTTCACTTCCAGTCTTGGGTTACTGTCTGGGTCGAGTTTACACGTTCTCCCCGTGCCTGCATTGGTTTCCTCCGGGTGCTCCGTTTTCCTCCCACAGTCCAAAGATGTGCAGGTTAGGTGGAGCAGCCATGCTAAATTTCCCCTTAGTGTCCAAAAGGTATGATGTGGAGATGCCGGCGTTGGACTGGGATGAGCACAGTAAGAAGTCTTACAACACCAGGTTAAAGTCCAACAGGTTTGTTTCAAACACGAGCTTTCGGAGCGCAGCTCCTTCCTCAGGTGAATCTGAGGAAGGAGCTGTGCTCCGAAAGCTCGTGTTTGAAACAAACCTTTAACCTGGTGTTGTAAGACTTCTTACTGTGTCCAAAAGGTGAGGTGGGGTTACTGGGTTATGGGGATAGGGTGGGAGCGTGGGCCTAGGTAGGATGCTCTTTCCAAGGGCCGGTGGGCCGAATGGTCGCCTTCTGCACTGTAATTTCTATGATCCTCCCATAGTCCAAAGATGTGCAGGTTAGGTGGATTGTCCCTTAGTGTCCAAAGTTCAGATGGGGTTACAGGGTTACGGGGATATAGCGGGGGTGGGCCTAGTTAATGTGCTCTTTCAGAGGGTCGGCGCAGACTCGATGAGCCAAATGGCTTCCCGCCACACTATAGCGATTCTATGATGCTATGCAATGATTCTATAAATTAAAAAAATTATTTCAGAGAGCAGTTAGAAATGATACCAAATAATGTTCTCCCAGTAGCTTTGTGAGGAGCATGCTGAGGCCTGCATTCCTGGCTGAGCTTGGGAATCATGGTGGTTTTATTATTGAAGCAGTGACCCAGGAGGCCTGGCTAATAACCTGGGGTACACACCCTGCGATAATTATTTCAGAAGTCGAATTCAGTTCAAAAATAATCCAGCAAAAGTGACCAGAATAAAATGCAACTAATGCGGGGGTTTGTTTCCGGAGAAGAAACCCTACTCCGTTAAGGGGCAGCAGGGTAGCATGGTGGTTAGCATAAATGCTTCACAGCTCCAGGGTCCCAGGTTCGATTCCCGGCTGGATCACTGTCTGTGTGGAGTCTGCACGTCCTCCCCGTGTGCGTGGGTTTCCTCCGGGTGCTCCGGTTTCCTCCCACAGTCCAAAGATGTGCGGGTTAGGTGAATTGGCCATGCTAAATTGCCCGTAGTGTCCTAATAAAAGTAAGGTTAAGGGGGGGGGTTGTTGGGTTACGGGTATAGGGTGGATACGTGGGTTTGAGTAGGGTGATCATGGCTCGGCACAACATTGAGGGCCGAAGGGCCTGTTCTGTGCTGTACTGTTCTATGTTCTATGTTCTATGTTCCGTTCGCGATGCCCATTTGGCCCGTTTTCTATGACCCATTTGTAGTTTAATTAAGGATCGTATTTCGGTAACTTGCTTGATATCATAGAATTTGCAGTGCAGAAGGAGGCCATTCGGCCCATCGAGTCTGCACCGGCTCTTGGAAACAGCACCCTACCCAAGGTCAACACCTCCACCGTATCCCCATAACCCAGTAACCCCACCCAACACTAAGGGCGATTTTGGACACTAAGGGCAATTTAGCATGGCCAATCCACCTAACCTGCACATCTTTGGACTGTGGGAGGAAACCGGAGAACCCGGAGGAAACCCACGCACACACGGGGAGGGAGTGCAGACTCCACACAGACAGTGACCCAAGCTGGAATCGAACCTGGGACCCTGGAGCTGTGAAGCAATTGTGCTATCCACAAGGCTACCATGCTGCCCTTTTGAGTTTTGTGATGAGGTAATAGACAGGGTTGATGAGGCTGATGTGATGTTCATGGATTTCCAAAAGGAGTCGACAAAGGGTTCCGCATAATAGATTTATCAGTAAGGGTGGAGCCCGTGGAATAAAACGAACAGCGCAGTAGAGATACGAGGTTGGCCGAGTGCCAGGAAACAGAGCTGGTTTTTTTTCTGACTGGGGAAGGAAGGGGTGTCGAATTCCCCATCAGTCAATACAAAGGTCCCTGCTTTTCCCGAACCATATTCGTGGCTAAGACTAGCGTGCACAGGACACAATATCAAAAATATGCTCTTGTCGCAAAATGTGGATACATTGTGAACTATGAAGAGGATAAGTGATAAACCTAAAGATGACGGAATCAGCCGAGTGGAATGAGCAGATTAAATTTCATACAGAGCCGCCAAGTGAAGCGATACATTTTGGTAGAAACTGTAAAGTTCCTGGACTGTAGGAATGGTGACCATGGATGACAACTTGAACAGTTACTAAAAGATCTTTAGCAGCTCTCACACACTATGCCTGTAGCCACACTGGTGAGAACTCCCGTGCGTCCGACATGTCCATTCCCGTGTACTTATACACGGTAATTTGTACATGAGTACACATTCTAGTGAAACAGTGAGGAGAGGCGGCATCAATAAGAAATGCACTTCTAAAGAGGGTGCAGAGGGACTGGATTCAGGCACCGAAGGTGGCAGGGCAGGTTGAGGAAGTGGTTAACAAGGTATACAGGATCCTGAGCTTGATAAATAGAGGCAGAGGGCTCGATTCATCCATCAAAGTCCCTAGGCCGCACATTGCCCCGTTTTGTAAATTGGGGAACTCCGCTCGCCGGAACTCCCCAGTGTAATGGGAGATCAGGACGGCATTTTAAAATGGCGTCCAAATCTCAGAGGCCTGAACACACAATGGGAGGGTCCCCGACCACCCCACACCACCCACACGGGGCACGCCGGCTCGATCGCGCACGCACACAAAATGCCAGTCTGGCACCTTCGTAGTGCCAACCTTTCACCCTGACAGTGCAATCTGGCAGCTGGTAGCCACCTGGGCAACGTGACAGTGCCAGGCTGGCATCTAGGTGGCACAGCCAGAGTGGCCAGGTGGCACCAGCAGGCCAGGGCCCAAAGGTCATGCTGTAGGGGGCCCCCGATCTCCTGGGGAAACCGCACGAGTTGTTCCATCTGGTCCCCATTTGTGAGGAACAGTGCTGAACAGAGGTCTCGTCAGAGGTCTCCGAGGCCAAGGGGGTGAATCCCAAAGTTTCAGATACCTTGGAAATCTGCACATTAGAGTGAGACTAACTGTTTCGCTCCAATATGCAGATTTGCCAAAAAGTGATTCCGCCCATAATGGACGGGATTTACATCACAAAATGTCACCTAAACACGTTGGATCTCGCGAGGCATTGCGAGCCGGGTAGATCCGGCTTTTATCGGCCACGCTGCGTCACGGCGAGCTGCTTTTCAGGCACAGCATGGTCGTTGGATTTCGCCCTTAAGAGTGTAAAAACCAGTGAGTTGTGATAAAACACTGCTTCAGCCTGAACTGGAGTATCGTGTCCAGTTCTGGGCACTACACTTCAGCAAGGTGGTGAATGGAGAGAGGTGGCAGAAACAGTTGACAGCATTGGCTTCAAGAATTAGGGGACTTCAGTTCTGTGGATATTTGATCAGGCAAGGCTGTTGTCCTTTGAGGAGAGAAGGTCGAGAGGATATTTGGTGCGAGGTCTGGCCAGATTGGACAGGGAGAAACTTGTCCGTGTTGATGGAATATTTAAAATAGCTGGGAAAAGAATCAAAAACAACTTGAGATTTTAGGCAGCAACTGGTTAGGATCCAGAGTGCATTGCCCGAGAGGGCGGTGGAGGCAGATTCAATCATCTTTTGTCTGTAGTTTGTGACGCAGACTGCATTTGTATATCAAGTTACATAGAGATCTGTTCATGTGGGAATAGGGACTCAACTATTGCAAAACTCTACTTAACATGAATTGGGAGGTAGATCCGCTGGGATTTGGCTCATCGATATTTTACTGTAACTGTTGGTTTTGCCAGGAATACCCACATATTATGAATGAGAAAAAAAGAATCGACGGTACTGATGGCTACATTATTTCTCACATGAAAACAGCCCCTGTAAGAAATCCACAATCGAACAACATGTCAGAATGACATGGCCTGAGCATCTCCGGCCTTTTCGCACATACCTGTACAGACAGCAGGCAGTTCCAAGTCAACCGGACCATGCCGAGACCGAACACTGCAGTTGCCACATTTCGCATGTCCCACAGAGACTCCACCAGCGGGATACTCCCCACTTGCCAGTCGTAACAGAGGGTCATTGGTGCCAACAGCAGCCAGGCATTGAAGGTCAGCAGATAGGAGTATGTAAGAAATCTGCAGCACCAACAGAAAGAAAAAACTTGCATTTACCACAAAGCATCTCACAGCCAAGGAAGCATGTTTGACGGGCAGTCCGCAGCATAGAATCAAGATTACTCCAACAGCAATAAAAGTGATTTTGTTTAAAGGTTAAGTATTGGCCAGGACACCAAGAGGCTTTTTCAAAGGGTCGTCCAGATTTGAAATGCTGGCTCTGTTCTCTCTCCAATTGATGCTGTCGGATCTGCTGAGATCAGCCAGCAGTTTCTGTTTTTGTTACACCAGGCGACTCCTTGCTCCTCTTCTAAAATCATGCCAAGGGCCCTCATACATTCACCGGAGGGGGGTAGGCAGGGGCTTTGGTTGACATGTCTGTTTGTGCTGCATGTCATCCAAAAGACTGTACCTCTGACAATACAGCGCTCCCTCAGTACTGGACAGAGTGTCAGCCTGGATAATGTACTCAAGTCTTTGGAGTTGGCAGTTAACTAACAACCTTCCAACTCGGAGGGAGTTCAACTAAATTTTAAAAGAATAAATCAGATTTTAACAAAATAAATCAAGGCTGCACAGCAGCTTAGTGGTGGGGGGTGATGCAGAATGAAAGCTCTAAGGATTAGTCGCTGGCTGAGAGCTCACCTGAGGCAGGGGCACAGATACTACAGCCTCGGACATTAGAAATAGGAACACAAGTGGGCATTCAACCCATTTAAGATGATATAAAGAATGACCTTCTGAATTTACTGGCAAAGGGCAGCACGTTAGCATTGCGGATAGCACAATCGCTTCACAGCTCCAGGGTCCCAGGTTCGATTCTGGCTTGTGCCACTGTCTGTGCGGAGACTGCACATCCTCCCCGTGTGTGCGTGGGTTTCCTCCGGGTGCTCCGGTTTCCTCCCACAGTCCAAAGATGTGCAGGTTAGGTGGATTGGCCATGATAAATTGCCCTTAGTGTTCAAAATTGCCCTTAGTGTTGGGTGGGGTTACTGGGTTATGGGGATAGGGTGGAGGTGTTGACCTTGGGTAGGGTGCTCTTTCCAAGAGCCAGTGCAGACTCGATGGGCCGAATGGCCTCCTTCTGCACTGTAAATTCTATGATAATTCTATGAAATCACGAATTGAATTGTTAAAAAAAGACAAACGCCACATTCCAATGACTTGAAATAACAGGTAAAGATGGCGGCACATTTGCGTCACTGCACCTTAAACATTCCAAAGCAAATGAAATGGAAACAATCTGTCTGCAAAGCCTCATCAGGAACAACTGCCCTGATGGGAGTATGAATGGAGTCTATCTCCTATCCCACTAGCAAAGCATCCACACAATCATCTGATGACTCAACTGGGTGGAGACCAACCATTAGCAATCGCTTGGACACCGGAACTCTTGACTGTGAAAGGAATTGTCCCGGGTATCATGCCAGCCACCCACCTGCAATACACTATTCCATAACCATATTTGGATCACTGCAGTTGGCCAGACAGAGAGACAAACCAACCAATCCTCTGTGTGTTGAAGCCTCTGTTTTCTCTACTGGCCAACGGAAACAACTGAGATGCTGAAGACAAAAACAGAAAATGCTGGAGAATCTCAGAAGGTCCGACAGCAGCTGTGGATAAAGAACGGAACCAACGTTTCAACAGTGAAGAAGCTAGACCCCTGTGGGGGTCTTTCTCTCTTTCTCTCTATCCATACAACTTTGAAAGAACAGATAAATCATTGGTCAGCACCTTTAAGCAGAATCTTCGCCAAACCCAGAGGAACCGCCAAGTTCAACCTGAAGCCAGACAACTCACTGACCTTTGAGCCATATACCCTTAACACTGCAGCAGCTCACCAAGGCTCCTTTGACAGCATCCCCCAAACCATTAATCTCTATCACTTAGAAGGACAAGAGCAGCCGGCGCATTGGAGCACCACCACCTTCAAGTTCCCAATCCAAGCCACACACCAAACTGACATGGAACAATATCCCCGTTCCTCCCCTGTCACTGACCTACTCCACATGGACTGCACTGGTGTCAGAAAACAGTTCACCACCACCTTCTGGAGTCAAATTAGGGGTGAGCAGCAAAGGCTGGCCTTGCCAGAGCTGCTCACATTCTATGATCGAATTGTTTTAAATGTAGGCCTTTGATCACTCTGCATCGGACAGGCCTCTCATCCCAGTAATTATTCCAGTGAAATCTTCATTGCACTGCCTTAGAAGCAAATATATCCTTCCTTCAATAAGGAGACCAGAACTGCGCACACATCAGTGCGGCCTCACCAATCACCTGTATAATTCTAGTAAGACTTCTTTACTCTTATACACCAATCCCTTTGTAACAAAGGCTGACAGACTATGTGTGTTCCCAAATGCTTGCTTGCTAAGTTTGTGATTCATGTGCAAAGACACTCCGATCCCTCTCAACACTGACATTTCCTGATCTTTCGCTATTTGAAATATATTGTTTCTCTATTTTTCTTTCCAAAGTGGGTAACTTAACAGTTCTCCAAATTGCTCTCCATTTTCCTTATCCTTGCCACTTCACTTAGCCTGTCTATGTCCTATTGCTGCCTCCTTGTATCCTCCTCCCGACCCTCATTCTCAGTTAACCTGTATCATCAGGAATCTTGGACACACTCCTTTCGTTCTTATTACAGTAAACTCTTGGTTGGGTCAAATCCCAGGAGAACTACCTTGAAATTCAGGTTAGGCAGAGGTCTGTGATAGCCGAGGAGACCAATTTGCCAAAGGAACGCATCTCAATGTAACCCGGCCTTCAAACGTGAGATGGGCACGTTCTATTATTGGCTGCCTTGAACCACTCGAGCAGAACTACTTCGACATCAGGGTAGGCAATTCTTCTCATACTCCTGCTTGATGTAGAAGGTGCCTGTTAGTTGAACTGCTCCTTGACCGACAAGCCCAATGGCGGATTATCCCACTCTTTGGCGATGTCCGGCTTCCGCTTCGTGCTACGGTTTTCCACTTGCACCATCAGTTCCACACCCTCCCCAACGACAATACTTTTAACTTTCCCACGGGTCTCGCCATACCCGCACGTTTTGTATGTCACTTTGCAGCGAAATCTTGAAATGAAGTGATGGTCTAGCATTTCATATCTGAATGTGCTTAGATCAAACACTCCACTCCGAATCGTCAGCACTGTCCCACGGCAGAAGAGGCCAGCTTGCTTGTGCCTCTTTTGCGAGGGGTTCCGGCATTAATTGTCTTTTCGGGGCTGAACAAAACTTTGACAAAACCGAGCTGGCTACTGCAGAACTTCGGCTAATCGTGAGCATTATTCTATGGCTTTCGTTATTCCTCTGGCCGGAATGGTTGATAACTTTTACATCTGCCATAATCTCATCTTTTTTCCAGACCCACACAAGCTTTTACAAACTGTTTTTATTCCTGGATAGTTTACTCTTGTTTTCTCTTTTCTGTCTTCATCAGTACCTTGATCATCCTTTGCTGCATTCTAAAATCCTCCCAATCCTCAGGCTTACTACTTTTGCTGACATTATGAGCCCCCAATCTAGTCCAATCTTTAACTTCACTTGTTAGTCGCGGTTTGACCATGTTTCCTGTGGGATTTTCATGCCGTACGGAAATGCAAGATTGCTGCAAATTCTGAATTAATTCTTTAAATGCTTTTCATTGCATATCTACCACGTTATCTTTTAATCTAATAGCCCTCATATTCATTGTTGCTTTGTTCAAGATATGGGACCCTAGTTTCATTTTTTAACTAAATCACTGCCCAATCTCAATGTGAATATGATCACTTCCACAGATGAGAACATCGTACTGGTAGATCACAGAATTGCTATGGTTCAGGAGGAGGAAATTTGGCCCACTGTGTCTGCACTGGCGAAGGCAAAGGCTCCTCCAGCAATGGAGTTGCAATCCCTCTATCTGCCCAACTCACAGAACATTAATCAGGATTGCACCACTTATTAAACCATAGGGTGTGACTGCCTCCCGTGTCAGAATGCTCCCCTCTCTGACACAGCCATAATGACTGCAGCCCAAACCGCAGCTCAACAACTCGGAGGTGAAGTTCCACAAGGTGTTACGTGCGTGAAGGAACAGAATGCTCAAACAAGGCTATTTCTCCTGAGCCCCGCAATTAAATGACGCTTCCTGGCTGTGAAGATGATGTTGGAGGAGGGGTCGGGGGTGGGGGTGGGTTGCTGTGATGTACCTGCAGTCAAACCACATGACTGGGTCTTGCCCTCGCAGCTGATGCATGAGATAGTCTACGTGGCTGAGGAACGCGAGAATTACATAGCAACATAGAAAATGAATGACACAGATGGGGTCTATTCAGTCCCTTTGGTCTGTGCTAGCCCAAAAGCAATTTGGGCCTGTTGGAATCATCACCAGCAATTTAACATTTTAGGAAGAGGAAATGGAGGGTGGAGAATGTGGATGGATAGTGAATGGGTGGGGGGGGGGGGGGGGAATTGGCACTGCAATGTTGTTTTTTGTCTTTACCATCTTGGCTGTTAAGCATCACTGGGGTACAACACAGAAAGGAAAACTGGACAGGAAATACCGCATGCCTATTTAACCGCCCGCCCATGGAAGGAGTTCAGATACTCGCATTGACTCTTCAAAAATCAGATCATTCAGTGGCCTAGTAAGAAGATCCACCATGTGTTACATCATGAAGGACACGTGAAGGTTCAGCTTCTACTATTTGTGGAGATAACTAGTTACAGTTGGAACATGAAATGGCAAGTGGGGCCTAACAGTTGACCATGAGACCCTTATATCCAGAGACTACCATCCCGAAAGCCTAGGGCAAAACATGAACTTACAGCCCACCAATGTAAATCGGGGGCCTTGAGCATTGATGTACCATCAATTGAAGGCGAGACGATCCTTTAATATACTAGATGTTAAGCCCTGCGGTCGATTACAGTCGAAGGACGACCGCCGGGAGTACTGGGTATTTATACCCCGCCTTGGCGGCGGGGTTAACTCAGCCTCTCGACCAATCGGGGAGCCGTCACATGACTGGTCTCAACCAACCGGTCGAGAGGCACATGACCGACCAGGGCCAATGGTACGCCGGTGTTCTGCACCAATGGCAGGCAGCTATGCGAATCATACCACCACAAGCATGTAAACCTTGAAAGTGTAATTTTAACAGAAGCTGGGGCCTTGAAGGTGGTGCGACGTACGACAACATTGTACCTGGTGAGGAGGTATGGGGAGAACGAAGCCGGGTTGTCCTGCTCTGAGAAGTTGGGCATGGAGCCTGCCATGATCCACACTCGGAAAAACAGGATGAGAAGAACCTAGAAAGAAAGACAGAATTAATGGTCGGAACCCACATAATTTAGCCATTGTACAAACTGTGGGTTGTGATTTTGTATGGAATGTGTATTTTGCAGTTGTTAAATGCGTTTGGAATAAAATACCTTTTCTAAAAATAAATACAGATTAGGCCACACACTGTCAAGGAGCCCAACATAAACAGCGTGCACCTTAATTTTCAACGGTCTACAAAATGATGCAACTGTCAGTCATGGGTCAGTTGGCAGCTTTCTTCCATCGGGGTCGGAAGGTTGTGGGTTCAAGTCCTACTCCAGGGGTTTGGTACAAAAGTCAAGGCTGACACTCCAAAGCAGGGTGGAGGATGTGGCACCATTTTAAAGAACTGATGGGTGCTCCACAGTGACGTGGCAAACACTTATCTCTCACTTAACATCACGAGAAAACATCAGGCCAGCATCACATCCCTGTTTGTGGGAATTGGCTGAGTGGAAATTGGCTGCTATGTTTCATTATGATATAAATGTGACCACACATCAAACACACTTCATCCATTGTGAAGCACTTCGGAACATCCCGAGTTTGTGAACGGCACTGCTTAATTGCAAGAATGATTGCTGGGATTAGAGAGCTGTCCTATGCGGACATAACGGGTAGACTGAGTCCATATTCTCCAGAGTTTAGATTAAGAACGAAAGATGAAATGAAAGGTCAGCATGGTGGCACAGTGGTTAGCACTGCTGCCTCACAAATCCAGGGACTCGGGTCCAATTCCCACTTGGATGAGTGTTTATGTGGAGTTTGCACTTTCTCCCCGTGTTTGCGTGGGTTTCCTCCGGGTGCTCCAGTCTCCTCCCACAGTCCAAAGATGTGCAGGTTAGACGGATTGATCATGCTTAAGTGCCCCTTAGTGTCCAACGGTTAGGTAGAGTTATGGGGATAGAGCGGGCGAGTGGGCCTAGGTAGGATGCTCTTTCAGAGGGTCGGTGCAAACTCGATGGGCCAAATGGCCTCCTTCTGCACTGTATGATTCCATGAAAGACAGGCTACTTAGGCTGCCATTCTCTTCCTTAGAGCAGAGAAAGCCAAGGTGTACACAATTAAGAGGGGATAAGCTCGGGTAGATAGGAAGAAATCTTTCTCCTTAGTAGGGGGGTCAATAACCAGGGGACATAGATTTACGGTAAGGGGCAGGAGATTTACGGGGGATTTGAAGAATGCCTTTTTCATCCAGAGGGTGGTGGGAATCTGGAACTCTGCCTGAAAGGGTGGAGGTGGGAACCCTCACACTATTTAAGAAGCATTGAGATCAGCACTTGAAATGTAACAGCACGCACAACTATGGAACAAGTGTTGGAAAATGGGATTAGAATAGATAGGTGCTTGATGGTCAGCACAGATACAACGGGCTGAAGGGCCCTCTTTCTGCGCTGTAAAACGCGAAGACTCTGACCGGGATTCTCCTTCCTCCCAGCCCCGTTTTCCAGCGTGGCGCTCTTGCCGGAAGTGGGATTCTCCGTTCCCGCAGCTGCTGGCCAATAGGGTTTCCTGTTGTGGGCCACCCCACGCCATCTGGAACCACGCGGGCGTGGGTTCGCTGCCGGCGGTGCGGATGATCGCTCCAACGGAGAATCCCGCAGTCCATGGCTCGAACCTTTTCCCCAGATTGGGGAGTCTTGAACCAGGACTATTCATGATTAGGGGTCTTCCATTTGGGGTGGAGATGAGAAACCTGTGAATCTTTGGGATTCTCCAGAACAGAAGGATGTGGGCACTCAATCGTCGGGGGTTCAAGTCTGAGGTTGGTCGGACTTTTGGTCACAAAGAGAGTCGAGGGACATTCTGCAAATCTAATTAAAATAAATGAAGGATAAATCACGTCAGCCTCAGAACGGAAGTTCTTTACTGAACAGCATGAGAGCCAAGGGATGTCCATTTTGATTTGATAAGCTGTGTACCAAGTGAGGTTAGAGGAGGGAAGTGAAGTTGATGTACCTGGTCTGTCGTGATCTTACTGAATGGCAATCTACTGCCTCGCCTCTCTCTTGTATTTTTATGTTCCAAGTATTCCTTTTCTTCCAGAACTTACCCCCTCCCGCCCCTCCCCCGATCAGTTCAGAAACAGCGTTTAGGGGTTTAACTCCATTTTGACAGCAGGTGAGCAGGGAATGTGACCGCGCCACATCCCAGATTCCACAGTCCCTCCATGCAAAGTAAACGCCTCCCTCGTCCACTGAACCGCTGGGTGGCACGGCTCTATGATTGTCGAAATACCGGGTTACCCAGCGCAGAGTTAGCGTAGGCTGCAGCAATCTCCTTGCTGAATTTCTTTAGAAAAGTAATTAAAGTAAAACTTTTTTTTTTAAATGCAGCCATGAAGATTTCTTTTTAAACGGGCCTCAAGGACATTATGCTGCTTCACTTGAAGTGAATTTTTGCGGGGGGGGGGGGATAAAAATCTATACAACTAAAGTTATATAATTAGATATATTGCTCTTTGAGAGCCAGCACACACGCTACATCAAATGGCTTCCTTCTGAGCTGTAAACATTCTGTGCTTCTGTGAACGTGAACAATGCAGCAAAATCCAATTAGACTGAATGAAGGACAAATCCAGTCGGCCTCAAGTTTCAGAATGGAAGTTCGTTACTGAACAGCATGGGAGCTAAGGGATGTCCATCCTGATTAGACATGCACTGCTGCCTCAGTGTTTATCTCCAACCATTGGCGGCTGTCTGTGTGGAGTTTGCACTGTCTCCCCGTGTCTGCGTGGACTTCCTCCGGGTGCTCCGGTTTCCTCCCACAGTCCAATGATGAGAAGGTTTGGTGGATTGGCCTTGATCGAATGCCCCTTAAGAGTCCAAAGATATGAAGGTTATGTTACAGGATTGCGGGGATGGGGAGGGGGGAGTGGGTCTAGGTAGGGTGCCCTTTCGAAGGGGCGATGCAGACTCATTGGGCCAAATGGCAAGAGGGGTCACGTGGCTATGGAACTGAAATGAAAAAATTAAATGAGAATCGCTTATTGTCACGAGTAGGCTTCAATGAAGTTACTGTGAAAAGCCCCTAGTCGCCACATTCCGTCGCCACGTTCCGGCGCCTGTCCGGGGAGGCTAGTACGGGAATCGAACCGTGCTGCTGGCCTGCTTGGTTTGCTTTAAAAGCCAGCGATTTAGCGCAGTGAGCTAAACCAGCCCCTGAAAGGTGCAGTTAACATCTTCCCACCTTTCGTGCTGCACAGCAGTGAGCAAGAAGCAAAATGAGAGAGGAAATTAGAACAGTAAGAAAGCCAACATTGATGGACGTCACATAGCAATGAAAAATGACCAGGAATGAACAGTCACAGAGGTCCACGCCAGGTCCATGTCCACATTCACAACTAAGCAGGGAGCTACTTTCATCTGAGTTATGGTGGAGAGGTGACAGGGGCCTCATATAATCAGGGAATCATAGAATCCCTACAGTGCAGAGGGAGGCCATTCGGCCTATCGGGTCTGCACCGACCCTCTGAAAGAGCACCCTACCTCGACCCACTCCCCCCAGCCCTACCCCTGTAACACCACCTAACCTTCACATCTTAGGATACTAAGGGGCAATTTAACTTGACCAATCCACCCAACCTAAACATCTTTGGATACTAAGGGGCAATTTAACTTGACCAATCCACCCAACCTAAACATCTTTGGATACTAAGGGGCAATTTAACTTGGCCAATCCAGCTAACCTGCACATCTTTGGATACTAAGGGGCAATTTAACTTGGCCAATCCACCTAATCTGCACATCTTTGGACTGTGGGAGGAAACCTGAGCACCCGGAGGAAACCCACACAGACGCAGGGAGAATGTTGTAAACTTTGCCCACTCACTCAAGGCCGGAACTGAACCCTGGCGCTGTGAGTTTGCGGTGCTAACCACTGTGCCGCCCCAATAATGCAGGACAGGGAAATCCTTAAGGAGACAGAATGGGGAGCAAGTATCGGAAAATACCTTTGACAAAAAATTTATTTTTAAATAGGAGAACAAAGATTTATTTCAGTGTAAATGTGCTGTAACTTTATGGACATTGAAAGATATCACAAGGAACTGCTTACAATTTTAACAACCTTCCCTATTAAAGCAGAGAGGTGTAAGAGGGCGATACTGTGTTATGCAGAGAGAATTTATAAAAAACCTGTATAAGTTCTACAATAGGCACTCCATATTCAAGTCTAAGATCCACATGTTCTTATCTGTTAAGAGCATAAAGGGACATGGAACAATAGTGGTAGATGGGTTTGAGATTCAGATCAATCATGAGCTAATTGGCGGGGGGGGCATGAGCTAATGGGGGGGGGGGGGGCATGAGCTAATGGGGGGGGCATGAGCTAATGGGGGGGGGGCATGAGCTAATGGGGGGGGGGGCATTAGCTTGAGGAACCAAATGGCCTCCTGTATCATGTAACATATGCAACGCACTAGGATGATATAAAAGGGGAGAGAGAAAATGAGAAAAAGGAGGAGAATAAAGAAATATTTTTTTTAAAGGGGAGAGGTCCTGGTTATGAGACACAAGCTTGCAGGAGATGGTTAGTTAAGGGCAGGTAACCAAGATATCATGCCATTAATTCCCATTGCCATTTAAACTGTTATTGTTTAGATATTAATAAAAACACCAGAAATTATCCTCACAAAAGACAAGAGATCAAAGATTTGATGCATTTAATTTGGAGTTTTTCTCATACTTACATACACAGTTACAAAACCCGCTCTCTTTAGATACGGGGCCGAGAGTTTCAGAAGTCCTCTGATCCTGTCAGCCGAGAGGTTCCTGAAATTGGAAAACAAGAAAGCCTTTAATAAAAACCAATCTCGGGGTGGGGGAAGGCTGACAAAACAAATAAGTACAGACACTGAAGTCAGGAATCTCTTCTGACAGGAGTTAAACCATAGATCCCTGGGCTCCCCTTGAGGTGCCTGATTTGAATGTAACTGAATCGTATGGATTACACTGCCCGGTTTGGACCCTGGTCAGTGTTCAGGAAGCCGGTGTGCGAGGCAGCTGGGCACCCCTGGCTTTGGGAAAGTGAAGTCTGCCATCGTGTCCATTCCTGGTCATTGGCACAGTCAGCTAAGGATAAGATCAGGCCACGGTTTTATGTCCCTCAACGGTTGATAAAGTAAAAAGTGAGCAAAGCTATCGCAAAATTCCATGTAAACTCAACACTAGCAGGAGTGTATCAGACAGCAATGGGCCTCCATGTAGCCTATGGACCCATACCCTGCAGAGCAGTGCCCTAACCAGAGAACGTTAGCCCGCCATGAGCCAGGAAGACCTTCTGGACCTTGTCTGAAATAGTACCACGGGGTTGTTTGCATTCAGTTGGAAGGGCAGATGAGGTCTCAATTTAATGTCTCAACTGGAGGACGACACCTCTGACAGTGCAGCGTTCCCTCCGTACTGCAGTAGGGCGTCAGCCTGGATTTGGTGCTGCAGTCTCTAGAATAAATCTTTAAGCAGACAGCCTTTTGACTCACGAGGTAAGAATACAAGCAACGGCTGAAATCCGTGGTAAGAGACACACACTGATCTATGCTCACTGATGTTCATCTAACAAGACAGTATTAGATGCCAATCCACTTGTACTCTAATTGGACTCAATGTGCGAGATTGAACGGGACAAATCAGAGCCCCGTTTTGGGCGTGTTTAGTGGGGTGTTTCTCGGCACCTGCAGTGTCGAGAAGCATCACGCTATTTAACGGGACTTTGCCGGGTTTTTTGGGCCCCGCCGAGGCTTCAATCACCTCATTTGCTGCAGTGACGAGCTCAGCTCGCGAAGGTGACTCACAGACCGCAGCGCCATTTTTAAACCCCGATCTTTTCAGCGCCCTCATTGCCCCCACCGTAAACTCTGAACCACATTGCACCCAACCAACTTCTTAGAGGGTCCTGGACCCCCCCCCACCGCCTCACTTCTTACAGACAAGGCACCCCTGAGCCTGTCCCTGGTACAGGCAACTCTGGCACCTTGTAAGTGCCAGGGTGCCAGGCTGGCAGTGCCATGGTGCCCGCAGGAGTACCAAGGTACTATCCTGTCCAGAGGCCGTCCACCCCGGGGGTCTCTAATGGCCTGGGAGAACCTCCCCCCCCCTCCCACCACCCCCGCTCCAGGGCCATTACGTCTAGCCCAGGCTTATGGAAACCAGTGCTAAACGGCTCATTTAAATGTTAATCTGGAGCTCACCCAGCCTCTCATGAGATTCAATGGCTTTGTCAAGTCACCAAATTCGGCGTGACAAGACCATTGATTCCAGAGGGAAATGAAGGAATCAAATTTCTCAACAAAAAAAACAAAACAACGTATGGAGCTCTCCAAGATAAATGCCGTTAAATGTAACCTTTTGTCAAGTGTGTGGGGGTGTACACTTCCATTTTTAAAATAGACAATGCCTTAGGTTAGGTAAATGCACATCAAAGGGATCACTCCCAACACCACAAATCATTTCCTTCAACCACACTGTTCAAACTCTAGATTATATCGCTGCAAAACAGGTCATTTGGGATTTTTAAATTCCAGCATCAGGTTGGGTTTCGGGAGGTTGTTTTCCCCTTTCCTCGCTTGGAAGGTGCTGGTTGCTCGTGCACATCCATTAGTGCCTGCGGTTTCTCAAAGGTAAACACACTACTGTTCGGTGGCTACCCATTTACTCACTCTAACAGGGAGCAGTGGAAAGCAGTACAGGTACCAGGGAGCTGGAGGCTCTGCTTCAATCTCAAGCCTCTGCCACCATTCACATGTTGCCTGAGCTCGTGCAACATAACCAAGAATTCTAAACAAACCGGCCTGATTGAACTATAACCTTCTGAGATTGTGCCCTTCCTGTAGAACAGGGCAGGAACTGGTAAGGATATCGTCAGAGTAACACCGCCAACAACAAGTTCTATGGCGCTTCCAACATGTTTCAGAGGAACTTTAGCAAACAGCTTTTCAAATCACGATATCAGGACAGATGGCCAAAGCTTAATCAAAGAATCAAGTTTTAAGGAGAAGGGAAAGAGAGAGATGGACAGGGTTAAAGTGGGAATTCTGAAGCTTAGGACCTTGAGGCTGAAGGCACAGCTGCCGATAGTGGAGAGATGAAAATTGCGGATGCAGAATTGGGGTTGGGAGGAGGTATGGGAATGGCGGGCTGGAGAAGATTTCAAACATAGCACAGGCCATAGAGGGAGTTGAAAACAAGAATAACCATTTAATCGATTTCATAGAATTTACAGTGCAGAAGGAGGCCATTCAGCCCATCGAGTCTGCACCGGCTCTTGGAAAGAGCACCCCTACTTAAGCCCCATGCCTCCACCTTATCCCCTTTATCCCCGTAACCCAGTAAGCCCACCTAACCTTTTTGGGCACTAAGGGTAATTTAGCATGGCCAATCCACCTAACCTGCACATCTTTGGACTCTGGAAGGAAGCCGGAGCACCCGGAGGAAACCCACCCAGACACGGGGAGAACGTGCCTGTCATATGCTTCGGCCTTTGCTGCCCTCCACAAACCTGCCCCCGACATTGCGAATAAAAAAAATACAGAACCGCAGGAACTTGGTGCAATGTGGTAGCAATTGCATCTTTTGGAAATCACATTGTGAAGCCAATTGCTTAGCCAAATGCTTAAACCAAAAAGCCAAATTTAGGTGCTCCAGAAAGAGGGCATCGCTGGAACAGTTGGGTTTGGGGGTTTATTGGGTTTGTAACTCGACTGAGCAGTATGGGCAGCACGGTAGCAGAGTGGGTAGCACTGCCACTTCACTGCTCCCGGGTCCCAGGTTCGATTCCCGGCTTGGGTCACTATCTGTGCGGAGTCTGCACGTTCTCCCCGCGTCTGTTCCGGGTCTTCCGGTTTCCTCCCACAAGTCCCGAAAGACATGCTGTTAGGTGAACTGGACATTCTAAATTCTCCGTCAGTGTACCCGAACCCGGAGTGTGGCGACGAGGGGATTGTCACAGTAACTTCATTGCAGTGTTAATGTTAGTCTACTTGTGACACTAATAAAGATTATTATTATTATAAACTTACTAAAAGTAAAGGACAAGCTGCTGTACTATTCCTCCACCATATGCTGGTACTAAAGTTAACACTGGGACCCATGTGGCTCCACAACAGCCAGCAAAACAAACCAACTGGGCTACTGGGGCGACAAGCAGAAGGTCCACGAAAATGCCACCCAAGAGAAATAAAAGGGACTCGCAGGAATGTGCCACTGCCGCTCATCGCAAGTAACAAGTCAGTTTACCAAAGGCATCAGCTGACAACAGCTCTCCTTTGAATGACAAAGCTTTAAATTTTCTCTCCGATCACACAGGAACAAGGTGTGGCCATCAAAGTTATTCTTAGCAGGAAAATGCCACCTAATATTATTAAAGAGGAACACTTTCCGGTACTTGAGGAAGTAGCTCCAGCTGCCTGGAATACTTCGGGGGATCTGATAATGAAACTGTGGCTCCCTCACTCCGATCAGAAACACAGTAATCTTATCTGATTCATGATTATTGCAGGGCATTCCAATGACAATCTCATTCCATTCTCATTGCATAAACTTGCTTGCAATCTTACACAGTGTGGAACTGAGGGACTACTGGATTTCCAGATGAGAAAAGATTTGCATTTTTACAACGCTTTTCACAATCGCTGCACATCTCCAAGCACTACTTTTAAGGTTGTTGCAGTCAGTGTTGCAATGTAATGAATGTGGCGGCCAATTTGTGCACAGCTAGATCCCACAAATAGCAATGTGAGAATCACCAGATAGCTCCCTCGTGATGTCGCTTAAAATCTTGGTTAGAACACTGGGGGATACCTCCCCTGCTCTTCTTCAAAAATAGTGGGATCTTTTACATCCACCTGAGCAAGCAGTTGAGGCCTTGCTTCAATAGCTCATCTGGGGGACAGGCACCTCGAACAGTGCTGCATTCCCCCGGTAATCTGGGGCACCAGCGTAGACTTTTGTGCTCAAGCCATGGAGTGGGACATGAACCCACGACCTTCTGACTCAAGAGGAAAATGCGGTGCAAACTGAGCCACGGCTGCCTCCAGCTGTTCGGATGAAAATGAAGAATCTCATTGAGCTACTTCGAGAACACCCAGCATGGAATAAACCTGGTGCAGAACATAGAACATTACAGCGCAGTACAGGCCCTTCGGCCCTCGATGTTGTGCCGACCTGTGAAACCACTCCAAAGCCCATCTACACTATTCCCTTATCATCCATATGTTTATCCAATGACCATTTAAATGCCCTTAATGTTGGCGAGTCCACTACTGTTACAGGCAGGGCATTCCACGCCCTTACTACTCTCTGAGTAAAGAACCTACCTCTGCCATCTGTCCTATATCTATCTCCCCTCAATTTAAAGCTGTGTCCCCTCGTGTGAGTCATCACCATCCGAGGAAAAAGGCTCTCACTGCCCACCCTATCTAATCCCTGATCATCTTGTATGCCTCAATTAAGTCACCTCTTAACCTTCTTCTCTCTAACGAAAACAGTCTCAAGTCCCTCAGCCTTTCCTCATAAGATCTTCCCTCCATACCAGGCAACATCCTGGTAAATCTCCTCTGCACCCTTTCCAATGCTTCCACATCCTTCCTATAATGCAGCGACCAGAATTGCACACAATACTCCAAATGCAGCCGCACCAGAGTTTTGTAAAGCTGCAACATGACCTCATGGCTCCGAAACTCAATCCCTTTACCAATAAAAGCTAACACAACTTACGCCTTCTTAACAACCCTATCAACTTTGGTGGCAACTTTCAGGGATCTATGTACATGGACATCGAGATCTGTCTGCTCATCCACACTACCAAGAATCTCACCATTAGCCCAGTACTCTGCCTTCCTGTTACTCCTTCCAAAATGAATCACCTCTCACTTTTCTGCATTAAACTCCATTTGCCACCTCTCAGCCCAGCTCTGCAGCTTATCTATGTCCCTCTGTGACCTGCAACGTCCTTCCGCCCTGTCGACAACTCCACCAATTTTAGTGTCATCTGCAAATTTACTCACCCATCCTTCTACACCCTCCTCTAGGTCATTTATAAAAATGACAAACAGCAGTGGCCCCAAAACAGATCCTTGTGGGACACCACTAGTAACTGAACTCCAGACTGAACATTTCCCATCAACCACCACCCTCTGTCTTCTTACAGCGAGCAAATTTCTGATCCAAACTGCTAAATCACCCCGAATCCCATGCTTCCGTAATTTCTGCAATAGCCTACCATGGGGAACCTTATCAAACGCTTTACTGAAATCCATATACATCACATCAACTGCTTTACCCTCATCCATCTGTTTGGTCACCTTCTCAAAGAACTCAATAAGGTTTGTGAGGCATGACCTACCCGTCACAAAACCGTGTTGACTATCCCTAATCAAATTATTCCTTTCTAGATGATTATAAATCCGATCTCTCATGAACCTTTCCAAGACTTTGCCCACAACAGAAGTAAGGCTCACTGGTCTATAGTTACTGGGATTGTATCTACCCCCTTTCTTGAACAAGGGGACATTTGCTATCCTCCAGTCTTCTGGCACTATTCCTGTAGACAAATGATGACATAAAAATCGCAGCCAAAGGCTCAGCAATCTCCTCCCTAGTTTCCCAGAGAATCCTAGGATAAATTCCATCTGGCCCAGGGGACTTATCTATTTTCACACTTTCCAGAATTGCTAACTCCTTCTCCTTATGAACCTCAAGCCCTTCTAGTCTAGTAGCCTGTATCTCAGTATTCTCCTCGACAACATCGTCTTTTTTCTGCGTGAATACGGACGAAAAATATTCATTTAGCACCTCTCCTATCTCCTCGGACTCCATGCACAACTTCCCACAACTGCCCTTGACTGGCCCTACTCTTACCCTAGTCATTCTTTTATTCCTGACATACCTATAGAAAGCTTTAGGGTTATCCTTGATCCTACCTGCCAAAGACTTCTCATGTCCCCTCCTGGCTCTTCTTAGCTCTCTCTTTAGGTCCTTCCTAGCTAACTTGTAACTCTCGAGCACCCTAACTGAACATTCACGTCTCATCTTTACATAAGCCTCCTTCTTCCTCTTGACAAGTGATTCGACTACTTTAGTAAACCATGGTTCCCTCTCTTGACCACTTCCTCCCTGCCTGACAGGTACAAACTTATCAAGGACAGGCAGTAGCTGTTCCTTGAACGAGCTCCACATTACAATTGTGCCCATCCTCTGCAGTTTCCTTCCCCATCCTATGCATCCCAAGTCCTGCCTCATCACATCATAATTGCCTTTCCCCCAGCTATAATTCTTGCCCTGCAGTATATACCTATCCTTTTCCATCGCTAAAGTAAACGTAACTGAATTGTGGTCACTATCACCAAAGTGTTCACCTACCTCCAAATCTAGCACCTGTTCTGGGTCATTACCCAGTACCAAATCCAATGTGGCCTCGCCTCTTGTTGGCCTATCTACATACTGTGTCAGGAAACCCTCCTGCACACATTGGACAAAAACGGACCCATCTAAAGTACTCGATCTATAGCGTTTCCAGTCAATATTTGGAAAGTTAGTCCCCCATAACAACTACTGTTATTTTCGTTGCTATCCAGAATCATCTTTGCAATCCTTTCCTTGACATCTCTGGAACTTTTCGGAGGCCTGTAGAAAACCCCCAACAGGGTGACCTCTCCTTTCCTGTTTCTAACCTCAGCCCATACTACCTCAGTAGACGAGTCCTCATCAAACGTCCTTTCTGCCACCATAATACTGTCCTTGACTAACAATGCCACATTGCTGCCATTCTTTCAGCAGAACAAATGCACATGAAACACCTCAACCTACTGTGGAAGGATATAATAATAAGATGGTAGATAAATACAGGTGCCCCTCTCTCTCTCCCGCTCTCTCTCTCAATCATGGCAGAAATGGTCACTGATCAATGATGTCACCAGTAGAGTTACCAACTGTATTCCTGGAGGTTCCATCACGTAATTTCCCCCATGCTCCAGGCACTAGTCAGCCAACAGATCCATCCTTGTGACATGCGGCCTACCAACGCCAACTGGATAGCAAAACGACTCATTAACCATCTGGATGATGCTCGACTGTCGGTCTTTCCCCCCCATCCGCCATTTTCAATATTTCTTCAGCTGGTAAAGAATGGAAACCGCAAAAAAAATCAATCTGATTTTGATATTCCTTTTTTTTTTACATTTAGAGTACCTAATTATTTTTTCCAATTAAGGGGCAATGTAGCATGGCCAATCCACCTCCTGCACATATTTGGTTTGTGATGGGGTGGCACTTGGAGCAGTGGTTAGCACTGGGACTATAGCGCTGAGGACCCGGGTTCTATCCCCGGCCCTGGGTCACTGTGTGGAGTTTGCACATTCTCCCCATGTCTGCGTGTGTTTCACCCCCACAACCCAAAGATGTGCAGTTTAGGTGGATTGGCCATGCTAAATTGCTCCTTAATTGAAAAAATATATATATAATTGGGTACTCTAAATTTATTTTTATTTTTTTAATCTTTGGGTTGTGGGCTGCGACCCACGCAGACACGGGGAGAATGTTCAAAGTCCACAAGGACGGTGACCCGGGACCGGGATCGAACCCAGGTCCTCTTAGCGCCGTGCTAGCCACTGCGCCACCGTGCCTCCCCCCAACCCCCCCCCCCCCCCCCCCCCCCCCCCGACATTCCAATGATTTTCCTCCAATGCTGCACACAGCAGTGTCCTGGAGATCACTCTTCAATTCCTGGAGACTGAAGGCCAATCGTGGAGGTTTGGTAACCCTAGTTACCAGTGCACGACAGCCACTTGCAGCACAAGGTCTGCTGCAGTTGATTTTTAATGAGCTGTAGCTCAGCGAGCTGTGGTATTGCCTAATCCATAAGGTTGTGGAGTTGCACAAACCTACTCCAGAAACCTGAGCACCAAATCTAGACAAACACTCCAGGGCAATACTGAGGGAGTGCTGCACTATCTGAGGTGTGGCCTTTCGATTGAGGTATTAAATCCCCTGTCGGATTGGCAATACAAAAAGAAAACCATGCCCCAGAACCACTTCATTGTTTGCTAAGAGCCTTGGGCCTTGAGTTCATGAAAAATGGCAAGTGCAAATCTCTTTATTTGCTGTCGTGTCACAAGGGATATAAAACCTTGGAATCAAATGCCCTGCCATTGCCTCTTTGCTACCAAACCCAGCGATTCCCAAAAAGATGTGCAGTGTAGGTGGATTGGCCCCGCTAAATTGCCCCTTAATTGGAACATTTTTTTAATGAATATGTAACAGAAAGTTTTGATTTGATTGTGTTTCAGATGTTTAACTTCAAAATGCTGCCACAGCTATCCATTCATGACCCATTGCATCATTAAGTGATACAACTGGTCTAAATTCCTGTCTCTCACACACTTCATTGTCACACTTTGGAGAAACCAAAGGAGCCGTCAGGAGCACAAAATACCCAAAGCCAGATTGTGTGCAGTCACTCATGTGACAGCTGAAGGAATTCAGCTCTACATAACAAAATAGCAAACTTGTAATTGTAAAGGGACACCCACTATACGTTACACTTCACAATGTTCTTGACCTGCCAGAATAATGCGTCCTTACCACACACACACACAAAACTCAAGTCACAGGATAAGCAGCGGTGTACTAACTGGGCCCATCGCTGCAGAATCCTGAGCATTTTTAGCACCTGGCCAGGATCGAGTGCCAGCATGTGGGTGAAAGGTGCCAGGTGTGAAAAAGATGCACAGTGTGGGCAGAAGGTGCCATCCAGGGATGGACTGTGCAAGTACGGGGCTGGGTCTATAAAAGGTACACGGTCTGGACCAATAGTAAGAAGTCTTACAACACCAGGTTAAAGTGCAACAGGTTTGTTTCGAATCACTAGCTTTCGGAGCACTTGCAACTTTGATTTTGTCTATATAAATGTTTCTGGAACCTATCTCTTCATTGACCCGAGGACGGAGCAACGATCCGACAGCTAGTGATTCAAAACAAACCTGTTGGATTTTAACCTGGTGTTGTAAGACTTCTTACTGTGTTCACCCCAGTCCACATCATGGACTAAAAGGGCCACTATGGGGGGGTGAGTGCCACTATACAAGTGGGTGTATAAAAGGTACAAGGTCTGGATCGATAGTGCCAGTCTGCTGATGAGCGAAGCTACTCTCCCTGGGAACAGAACACGTTTTGCATTCCACCTTGCTAATTGAGTGGCAGAAATCCATTAACAAACAAGACTCGGCAAGGATATTTGACAACTTCATTATCCGCCCCTCCCCCCTAAACAGCAAGCGAAATAGCCAAAGCTCCGAATATTCTTTTGTCGTCTCCTCCCTCATTGGCAGCCACACTGCAATTTAACAAAACCACCAAGCACAATTCATCCGTGCTTCTCAAAGGGTTTCCGAAATGAAGTCATGCTCACACCTGGATGAAGCAAATGGTTTAATTAGAAGCTTTGCTTAGTTCGCAAGCAACGTCAGGCCAGGAACCTTTGAAACCGAACAAAGAAATTAATCCACAAGCAGCACGCAAGCAGATTAAAGAGTCTAAAACCCAAGCAACAATAGGGTAGCTACTCTATAGAAAGGTGCCTTTCGTTTCACCAGCACAGCACAATTACTTGGTATAGCAAGAAAGTGCAAGTACTGCTGGAATACTTTTACAGCAGGCTCATTACTTGACCTCAACACAAAAACTCTCAAACATCAGAACAACTTCCAGAAAAGAAACAAGTTTCACACAACACTGTCCTGAGGTCGAGCAAGGGATGCACTGGCATCATGGTCAATTCTGTAGTGTAGAAATCCAGGGCTGAATTTTACATGGACAGCACGGTAGCACAGTTGTTAGCATTGTTGCTCCACCACGCCCAGGGTCCCAGGTTCAATTCCTGGCTTGGGTCACTGTCTGTGCGGAGTGTGCACATTCTCCCGGTGTCGGCGTGGGTTTCCTCCGGGTGCTCCAGTTTCCTACCACAAGTCCCGAAAGACGTGCTGTTAGGTGATTTGGACATTCTGAATTCTCCCTCAGTGTACCCAAACAGGCGCCGGAATGTGGCGACGAGGGGATTTTCACAGTAACTTCATTGCAGTGTTAATGTAACCCTACTTGTGAGAATAATAACGATTATTATTATTATTATTAACATTCGGGGCATGCCTGAGGCCGGTGCTGTTAGTAGCAGTTGTTATCGCGATATTACGCTGGCCGGCCAATTAACGGCCATCCAGCAAGGAACGTGCTCTGGTAAAGGCCGAGCAGTACCGGGGATGATCGGAGGAGGACAGGTGCCAAGGAAAGGGAGGGTGCGGGCTGCCTAACGTGCTTCCTCAAGGGGAGGGGAGCCGCCGATGCGGAGTTGTCTCAGGGGGCTGCTGACTTGTAAAAAAAATAAATAAATACCGATGTTAAACTATGCACAGACCTCTGTTTCCCGGCACAGTTAATTTTATTTGGGTCCTGATCTTTCATCTCTCCCCGGATTGAGGTTAAACCTGCCCGGCCAATCGGTCCACCCGCCAATCGTAAAGGCAGACAGGCCAAGCAAAATTCCAGTCAATTGCTCTTTACTGAATAGATATTGGCTTCTTGATTGTGGGCGGGTGGCACTTGCCACTCACCCGTCCACCAAAATATCGCACAAGGGCGCAGTGACGTTGGCTGCGTGCGCAATGTCTTCTCGCGTGATTTGGGCGTGCACACAATTTAGACCCCAGTGTGCGAACCACTAAATCCATATCATCTGTAAAATAAACCAGCCCCCATAATTTCCATCAGTTCAGCGGGTCTATTAAATCTATCTGCCGCACGGTGTAAAGAGACATGGGTGATCCTGGAAAGTCAGGCTGCAATCACACACTGCGCAAAATGACTGCTGGGTCCATTGCGTCAATGCGGGCTCCCCGAAACAGTCATCCGCTCAGCCCCACTGCTCTGTCCTGTTCAATGTTTTCATCTCCACCGTGTATGTCCAGAGGAACATGTGCTCCTCAATCACCACCACAGGGAAAAAAAGAGATGATCCATTCATTTACCTCACTGCTGTTTCTGGGTGCTTGCTGTGCTCCGGTTGGCTACTGGATGGTCACTATTGAAACGGTGACTACACCGAAAGGAAACGAGCTCAGTGGCAGATGGAATTTAACCCTGAGAGGACGCACTTTGGTCGGAAGAACACGATAAAGAGTACTCAGTGAGTGGCAGGAAGCGAGGAAGCGAAGAGGAACAGGGGCAGCACGGTAGCATGGTGGTTAGCATAAATGCTTCACAGCTCCAGGGTCCCAGGTTCGGTTCCCGGCTGGGTCACTGTCTGTGCGGAGTCTGCACGTCCTCCCCGTGTGTGTGTGGGTTTCCTCCGGGTGCTCCGGTTTCCTCCCACAGTCCAAAGATGTGCGGGTTAGGTGGATTGGCCATGCTAAATTGCCCGCAGTGTCCTAAAAAGTAAGGTTAAGCTGGGGGTTGTTTGGGTTACGGGTATAGGGTGGATACGTGGGTTTGAGTAGGGTGATCATTGCTCGGCACAACATCGAGGGCTGAAGGGCCTGTTCTGTGCTGTACTGTTCTATGTTCTAGGGGATCTTGGGGTTCCTGGGCTAGTGTGTGGTCACGTGCCCTATTAACATGCCCCTCGTGCCCAGAGTCACAACGCAAGTGAGTTAACCAACAATTCTTATAAAAATACCCAAAGTCTGCAGCCCTTGGCTGACCATTAATTACCGTCACCAGGTTTGTAAATGTAAACAGGATTACTGTTCAGTGATAACAAGAACGATCATGAAATATGAAGTAAACGCAAATGATTAGCTATCATTTAGCCAAAAGAGAAAATGCTGGAAAATCACAGCAGGATCTGTAAGAAGAGAAAAGATCTAATGTTTCGAGTCTGGACGACCCTTTGTCAAAGCTTTGAATTGGAATTCTGGCCATCTGCCCCCTCACCCAGCAACGCAACGGCCAAATGCCACACCCACACTTGCTTTGGCCGACGTCAGCAAAACACAGCCTGACCCCTGACTGACCGCTGGGTAAACCTGCTGTATCATGTTGAAGTTTACACAGTATCGCCCAAGCCTATAATAAACTATTGCTTTAATATAAGATTTTTAAAATCCTGCATTTATGTAGCATCTTTCACAACCTCGGGAAGCCCCAAAATGATTCACAGCCAATGGAATCGAAGTGAAGTTACTATTGTAATACAGACGAACGCATCATCCAATTTGTGCACAGCAAGATCCCACAGAAAGCAATAAGATTATGAGCAGATAATTGTTTTTCTTTTGAGGGATGTGGATTGAGGGATAATATGGAGAGGCCGGTATAGCTCAGTTGGCTGGACAGTGGTTTGTGATGCATAGCAAGGTCAACATCGCGGATTCAATTCCCACATCAGCTGAGGTTATTCATGAAGGGCCCGCCTTCTCAACTTTGCCCCTCGCCTGAGGTGCGGTGACCCTCAGGTTAAACCACCACCTGTCGGAGCAGCACGTAGCGCAGTGGTTAGCACTGGGACTATGCCGCTGAGCACCCAGGTTCGAATCCCGGCCCTGGGTCACTGGAGTTTGCACATTCTCCCCGTGTCTGCATGGTTTTCACCCCCACAACCCAAAGATTTTTTTTATTTTAATTTAGTGTACTCAATTCTTTTTTTTACAATTAAGGGGCAATTTGGCGTGACCAATTCATCTACCCTGCTCATTTTATCGATTATGGGGGTGAGATCCACGCAGACACGGGGAGAATGTGCAAACTCTATACGGGCGTAGTGATCCGGGGCTGGGATTGAACCCGTGTCCTCAGTGCTGGTTAGGTGGATTGGCCACACTAAATTGGCCCATAATTGGAAAAAAAATAATTTTGTACTCTAAATTTTACCACCTGTCAGCTCTCCCCCTCGAAGGGGAAACCGGCTTCTGGTCATCTGGGACTATGGTTGCTTTACTTATTAATATTGATCGGGTTAGGGTTAGGGTTAGAAGAGCTCCCCTTCCTGAAATGTTTTACAGGTAGATGGGGCCCTCCAAACCTCCAACCTGTTTTTCTCTGCACCTTCCCCGGTGCACACGTCTCCTTCATCAACCATATCCACAGGTGCCTGTAGCATTTCACTTAAACCTCCTCATTCATTTATGCAATTTGGAAACATGAACACTAATTATAGCCCAGTTCACCACAATCTGAGAATCCCCCGGTGAGCGTACTCATCAAAACGTCATAACACTGCAGATATATATTGCTGCCCATCATCTCCTCTCCCAATCATGGGAAGGCACATCATGTCTTTGTGATTAACAGTTAAACCCCCCCTGAAGGAAGCTAACGAACCCAGTTATATCACAAGCTGAAGAAACACAGTTGAAACCCAGAATCTTGGCCCCCACCCCTCTCAGCAAGTACTGGACACCCTCAGAGTGATTAACATCCTCGGCGATTCGGTCCTGCTTGCACATTTCAACACCATCCCCGAGATTATAATCATTTTTAACCGCCTGCCACTATATGCTTACACTCTGCTCATCTCCTGCTGGACGATCTGAAGGTCTGGCTTTATCAGGATTATAACGCTGGATTTGTAAGAACGGTAGCACAGTGGTTAGCACAGTTGTTTCACAGCACCAGGGTCCCAGGTTCGATTCCCGGATTGAGTCAATGTCTTTGCGGCGCCTGCGTATTCTCCCCGTGTCTGCGTGGGTTTCCTCCCACAGACCAAAGATGTGCAGATGAGGTGGATTGGCCACGCTAAATTGCCCTTAAGTGTCCAAAAAGGTTAGGTGGGGTTACTGGGTTATTGGGATAGGGTGGAGGCGTGGGCTTAAGGTCCTCTTTCCAAGAGCCGGTGCAGACTCGATGGGCCGAATGGCCTCCTTCTGCACTGTAAGTTCGATGATTCTATGATGATATTAGCATTTTCAATCAAAATCTAGATTATTGAATATTATCATTTTCAATCAAGATCTGTATTAGTGCCAACTTGATTACTATTGGAATAATGATCTTCTTTGAGATCCGGAGCCAGTCTTGGTGCCATAATCTGGGTTGGTTAATTTTTTACACAACATCTCAGCAACATTCCTATGGCATTGATCATGCTAAGTCCCAGGGTGTGCTGCTTAATAAAGGAACAGGTTCACCCTGCAATGTATACTGGACAATTCAGCAAAGGTGCCCCTTTAGTGCCGCACCTATCATGGGGTAAACACATGCCTTAGTCACGCAAGGTTTGCAAATTGTAAAATTCTTCCCATCTTCAGATCAGGGCAGGAGCAGTCCGAAAGGAACGGGTTTTGTTACTCTGTCTTTTTCGAAGATTATTTTGGAGCTTACAACAAAATATGACATTTAGAGATGATCAGCTCGACCCCCACCTCGACCCATTTGTTTTCATTTCATCTTAACTGTCTTTTATTTACCATTTCTTTCTTAATATATATTTAATTCCCCCCCCCCCCAATTTTATCCACCTTTCCTTAACCTTTCTCCTTTTTGCTTCTCCCTTCCCCTCCCCCCACATCTATCACAGTTCACCCTCTGATGTTAGTTTCTCTGCTGTTTGGCCTTTCACATCTTTTGTTCTCTCTGGGGACTGCCATTAACACTCTTTCCCCTTGGTTTCTGTGGCCATCAGCACCCGGTTTCCCTGGGTTTCTGTGGCTATGACTCATCTTTCATTCTCACTCCTCAGTATAAATATTTCCCATTTTCTCTGTCTTTTAGCTTTGACAAAGAGTCATCGGACTCGAAACGTTAGCTCTTTTCTCTCCCTACAGATGCTGCCAACTTGCTGACATTTTCCAGCATTTTCTCTTTTGTTTCAGATTCCAGCATCCGCAGTAATTTGCTTTTATTTTATGACATTTAGAGTGTGCTTTTTAATATATTACGAGGGAGTCAGTTCCATAGATTCACCCTGCACTCACTGAAATGGCGTTCTACACAAAATATCTATGCAAACAAGGATTATCCAATACAATCACAGCTGGAGATATCCAAATGAATTTCTGGACCTAAACCTATCCTAGATGATGTCACGAAACAATGTATTACGACAGCACGGTGGCGCAGTGGTTAGCACTGCTGTTTCACAGCACCGAGGGCTGGGTTCAATCCTGACCCCGGGTCACTGTCTGTGCGGACTTTGCACATTCTCCCCATCTCTGTGTGGGTCTCACCTCCACAACCCAAAGACATGCAGGGTAGGTGGATTGACCACACTAAATTGGCCCTTAATTGGAAAAAAAATGAACTGGTTACTCGGAATTTATTTAAAAAAAACAAAACAATGTATTGATGGATTTGTATTGAAAATGATTATATTGATGTCTTGGGGGGGGGGGGGGGGGGGGGGGGGGAAAGAGAGAGAGACAGTGATTGCTAATTTCAGGAGGATGAAAATTATCTTGGTAATTAACTTATTAAATTAAAGATAGTGACAGAGTTGCTTCCTTGAGCCAACTCGCTGGGGGGGGGGGGGGAAGCTATTTAGCAATTGTGCAAATGAGGGGGGAAATCAAAGGGTTCCTCATAAAGCACTTCACACAATTTTTAATGGTTTGTTACCTGGCAACGAGACTCACTTCACACAATCATTGAAGCTGGAGTTACCGAGCCCCTGTGTGAATGTAGAAAAAGGAACTAGAGGAAGGACTTACATTTATATGGTGCCTTTCATAAGCTCAGGACATCTTAAAGTGTTTTACAGCCCATTAAATATTTTGGAAATATAGCCACATGTCACTCATCGGCTCGAGCCTGGATGTTGGCCAGGTCTTGCTGAATCCAGGCAATGATACCATGAGGCTTTGTGGGGTCCGCAGTGAACTCTTGAGACTCAAAGCTCCGTTCCACCTAACTACTTCCCGCTATGTCGCCGCCTCCGGTAGGCTGGAATTGGCATTCAGACAAGACATACATAGGCATGCTGATGGAGGAGTCTGGGATACTGGCTATACTAATAATATTCATACTCACAGAATCAGACCGATGGCAAGTCATTGCTTGACTAGTCAGTGGAGCAGAGAATGAGAGAGAGAGAGAGAGCGAGAGAGACAGACATAAATGACCTGACACCTGCATATTATTCGTCCAGGCTTCTGGGTTACTAGTCCAGTAAAGAAACACTATACTATTGTACCCTTCAGACTGGTAAATTGAGAACGACAGACAAACCTGTATTTACATAATACCACAGTGGTGGTGTGGGAAATAGCCGAGGAGGAGCCTTGGATTGGAGGATGACCTAGACAGGGTCAGATGGGCAAAATCGTGGCAAATGGAATTTAATCCTGAAAAGTGTGATGCATTTTTGGAGGACTAACAAGGCAAGGGATCATACAATGAACAGCAGGACACTAGGAAGTACAGCGGGCCAGAGGGAACATAGAACATAGAACAGTACAGAACAGGCCCTTCGGCCCTCGATGCTGTGCCGAACAATGATCACCCTACTCAAACCCACGTATCCACCCTATACCCGTAACCCAACAACCCCCCCCCCTCCCTAACCTTACTTTTTAGGACACTACGGGCAATTTAGCATGGCCAATCCACCTAACCCGCACATCTTTGGACTGTGGGAGGAAACCGGAGCACCCGGAGGAAACCCACGCACACACGGGGAGGACGTACAGACTCCGCGACAGACAGTGACCCAGCCGGGAATCGAACCTGGGACCCTGGAGTTGTGAAGCATTTATGCTAACCACCATGCTACCCTGCTGCCCTTAAAAGTATAATTTTAAACAGGAACTTGTGGTTAATGTCCAAAGATCACTGAAGTCAGCAGGACAGGTAGATAAAGTGGTTCAGAAGGCATATGGAATACTTGCCTTTGTTTCTTTTCTTAGTTTATTTTTCCTCCTTCACCATTTTGCCCATTTGCTGCCCAACTGTTCCCTAAGTTTCTCTCTCTAAGTTGCTTCTGCCTCTACTCCACCATCCTGCCCAGCGGCCTGATCACGTCCTGGCGCCAGCTCCTTTGCCCGCTTTCCGGAGCCGCCCATCCAGCCTCCAGAAGCCAGTCACTTTACCTCCTCCCGCCGCCGCCTCCTCCTCCTCTTCCTCCTGGCTTCTTCTTCTTCACCCGAGCCGGGCTCCTCATCACCTTGACTCTGGGGCAGGCGTCCGGTCTCCGCTGCTGCAGGCCACTCACCTGGGCTTTGCGAGTTGGGGGCGGTGGCCAGGCAGTTCTGGCCCTCCAGGTGCTGCTGGTTGATCATGAAAGACCCCCGGCGCCCGCTGTCTGCGAGGTGTCACTGACAAGGCCTGCTTCACCCGTGAGTTGGTCCAAAGCACGTCCTAGTTGGCAGCCAGCAGTGCCTTCCTGACGCCGGTCAGCAATTGGCCGCGGCACCCCCAGTATGAAGCGACCACCTCAGCCAAGGTAACAGCCAAGGAAGTACTTTTTGAAGTGCAGTCACCGTTGTAATGGAAAGTAGGAAATGTAACAGCCAAGTTGCACACAGCAAGATCCCACAAAGAGCAATGCAATGATGACCAGGAAATTTAAGGTATTTGTGATGTTGATAAAGGGGTAAATATTAGTCAGGACACTAGGGATAACGCTGCTGCTCTTCTTTGACATAATGCCATGGACCCTTCCTGTCCCCCTCAGAGAACAGCAGACAGTGCCTGGATACTGCCTCTGGCAATACAGCACTCCCTCGGTACCGTCCCACTACATTCAGCTTAGATTCTGTGCTTTAGTCTCGGGACCAGGACTCGAACCCACAACCTTCAGACTCAAGAGCCGAGAATGCGACCAACTGAGCCACAGCTGGCAGCAGGCTCGTTTGCAGCATAAAGACCAGCATTGAGATGTTGGGTTGAATGGCCTGTTTCGATGCTGTGAATTCTGTATAGAAGCGGCACACGGCAGGGGGTCAAAGTAATTTAGTTTTGAGGCCTATTCTCGAGATTTTCTCGGGGGCTACCATTTCTCATTCTCACTAACTCCTTTATTGGGTGATGTAGTCACATAGTAACAATACCTTCCATACATGTGTTCACATGTGAGGTTTTTGGACCTGTACAGAATCAGGTATAGAGAATTTCATCATTATCCTCAATTATCATCACCCCTCCATTCAATTTAACGCAACAATTAACACACAAGGAAAACATTAATTTCCGAGACACCACACTATTTAAATTGGCACAAGACAACAGGCAAAAGTGTTTTGCTAAATAACTGACAGATACATAGAACATAAAACAGTACAGCACAGAACAGGCCCTTCGGCCCTCGATGTTGTGCCGAGCAATGATCACCCTACTCAAACCCACGTATCCACCCTATACCCGTAACCCAACAACCCACCCCCTTAACCTTACTTTTTTTTAGGACACTACGGGCAATTTAGCATGACCAATCTAAATTGGCTCTGCACACAAAGAGCCATCTCTAACAGCACTGGACAGGGTAAATGCAGGAAGGATGTTGCCGATAGTGGGAGTGTCCAGAACCAGGGGTCACAGTCAGAAGATACAAGGTGGACTATTTAGGACAGAAATGAATAGAAACTTCTTCACCAAGACAGAAGTCGGCCTGTTACTACAGGAAGCAGAGGCCAAAACATTGTGGGTGGGATTTACTGGCTGGAAGTTCCGGTTCCATGCCGACGCACGGGTTTCCCGCTGACTGAGGGTACTGTCACCCTCCGTGAGAAGGACGGGGCCAGTAGATCCTGCTGCCACGCCGTCTCCACCACTGAAAAACATGTGGTGGGGTGGTCGGTAAATCCTGCCAAGAAGCAGTTGGATATCGAATTTAGGACGAAGGAGATCAAAGGATTTAACCTATTGAATTGGATGATCAGCCATGATCATAATGAATGGCGGAGCAGCCTCGATTGGTTCGATTCCGGCTTGGGTCACTGTCTGTGTGGAGTTTGCACATCCTTCCCGTGTGTGCGTGGGTTTCCTCCGGGTGCTCCGGTTTCCTCCCCAGTCCAAAGATGTGCAGGTTAGATGGATTGGCCATGATAAATTGCCCTTAGTGTTGGGTGGGGTTACTGGGTTATGGGGATAGGGTGGAGGTGTTGACCTTGGGTAGGGTGCTCTTTCCAAGAGCCGGTGCAGACCCGATAGGCCGAATGGCCTCCTTCTGTACTGTAAATTCAATGATCTATGATAAAATGCCCCTTAATTGGAAAAAAAATAATTGGGTACTCTTAAATTTATTTTTAAAATGTCCTTACTCTATTTGCAGTTTCAACAGACCCCAGACAGGTGTGACCCACAAATCATTCCGTGGCATTTCCTGAATGGTGCCCAGCTCTAGCCCAAATTGATAGATTGAGGCCGCTGGGACCCCTCATTGCTCTAATTAGGGAAGTAGAGTGAAGTGAAATCTTGCTGTCAATTTTCCCGGGTGGTTTGGTGCCTTCCGAGGGCAAATGTGCCTGCTGCCCACACGTATTTTGAACACTGCAGCACAGCTATGTCCAGATTACATCAGCAACGTCACATTGAAGAAGGAAGCCTGAGGCTAAACAAAAATCACTCAACAGAGTGAAAGGGCAGGAATGTCAGCCTACGCAGCCTTTAATTTTAAACCGTGAGAAAGACATCCTCTTGGGAGTCTTTCCACGGGCTCCTCCTGCGACCCATAATTATGCCGGAACATCATAAAATGCAATCTCTGGGATCTCCTGGCTGTATATTAACATTGATCTTCAATAATAAAAAAAAGATTATCCTCAAAAACAACTCAGCTGGCGTTAATAACAGCATTGGAAGAAAAATAAATAATCGTGTTTATTGGGGACTGAACAGGGACTCAGGTAGATCTCACAAAGCTGCAACTGCAATTACACAGTTCAAAGTGCAGCGCTCATCGCCATGACGACAAAAGCGCTGTCCATCTTCCGCACAGTAAGATCCCGCAGACAACAGTAAAATGGATGAGTTAATTTGCTGCTGTGATTATATCGGTTGAAGCGAAGGGAAAGCGTGTTGGCCAAGACACCAGAGGCAGTATCACCTGTCTGTGTGAATTCAAAGCTTTCCAAGTTGGAGGGGTCTCATGCCAATTACCGAAGGATTGCGAAGCGTGACATTAAATCAGACAGCACGCTCTGCGGATGTACCACTACTTTCAATGTGTTTGAAAATTCGAGTTGCTTCTCTCTTAAATTTTGGATTTTCTTGCAAAAAGTACCTTCCTGGCAGAGTTAAGACCTTTTTTTTAAATACCGATCATGAACATCAAAACGTTTTTGCATTGTTGTCGAAAAACTTTGAATTCTTCTTAGAAAGCGCTCACCTCGCTGGGTCAGCAAGGATGGTTGGTCGTTAGTTTGGAGGGGAGGGTTGAGGAGAGAGTGGAAAATTCAAGCGTTCTCTTGTGAACATGGGGAGGGGTCGAGGAATGGGCACTTCTCTGGAGATAGACTTACCCGACACACAGTCCCTGCTATACCTGGGAACGCAGATAAGATTAGATAAGGAAAAAAAATCTACTCCCCACCAGTGGCCCCCCATACCTTAAATTAAAACCATTTTGTAAAAACCAGTACCCTGAGAGGAGCAAGTGGAAATTTGATTGGTGGGAAACATTCCATGACGAGGTTCGATGCTGGGGTTTTTATTTCCTCCCGCAGCCCCCGAAAAAATAGACATGCTGCACAAAACCTTTTCGTTTTTAAAACACTAATCAAAATACTTCACATTGTCCAGATTCGAAATAACATCTGCAGATCCAAACGGCTCCATGGGTGGCCCTTGAATCTGCCAAGGGAGAAGAGGAAAGGATTTGTCCAAATAGTGGGAGCTGCCAACAAACAGAGCAACTTGGTCCCACTGCCAAATGAGTGGAATTCCAATCCCCCGGCAGTCACACAATGCTCTGCTCTGACAACATCTGTGTACAGTTCCCACCACCGCAAGAAAGGCCTACGTTCCCGAGGTGGCGAGGAGGAGAGCAATCCCAGATGTTGGTGGGATGCGTGATGAACAATATCCGAGCCAGCTCATCCGACGGGGAGGGGAGGGGGGCATCTCAGGGAGAAACTCCCGAGTTGGAAAGCCGTGGGTTCAAATCCCACTCCAGAGGCCGGAGGACAAAAAATTTAGGTCAACACTCCAGTGCACTACATGTAGGGAGTGGTGCATTGTTGGAGAGGTCATTGCTGAGGTGAGTTATTAACTCGAGGCCCTATCTGCCCTCTCAGAGAGGGCCGGACAGTTCACCTGGTACGACCACCTCAATGTAAAAACACAAAATACTCAGCAGGTCGGTGCTGAGAGGAGCCAGATCTAACATTTCAGTCATGACCATCCATCAGAGCAACTCAGAGTATTTCAGATTTACAGAATCCACCTTATGTTTCATTCGGACAGCTATATCATTGTTGTTTGAGACACCCTGCTGTGAACAAACTGCTGCATTTCCTACATAGGAACGAATCCAAGAACATAAGAAATAGGAGCAATTATGAGAGGTGAATACACTTCACGAGCGTGGATACACTTTACGAGCGTGGATACACTTCACGAGCGTGGATACACTTCACGAGCATGGATACGCTTCACGAGCGTGGATACGCTTCACGAGCGCGGATACGCTTCACGAGAGTGGATAGACTTCACGAGAGCGGATACACCTCACGAGAGCGCATCGTTGGTTGTTGTGCATTTTGTGACATCCTGAGATTGTAAATGGCACGATCGAAGTGCGTCCTTCTTTAGAGAGGTGCAAAGCATTTAACAGAATAGCCAGGTTGGCAGCTTTAATGAGGTCAAGGGGAAGTAGATTTCAATTAGGATTGGCAAGCTGAAGAATTCTCTCTTCACATAGAGGATGGCCAACAATACGAAGATGTTGCTCAGAAGTTAAGAAGTGGTCAGCTGCTGCCGTGGAAAGCAGTTGGTATGGAGTCAGTAACTACCAGTCAAAACGTGAAAGTTGGGCAGCATGTGGCGCAGTGGTTAGCACTGGGTCTACAGCGCTGAGGACCCGGGCTCGACTCCCGGATCTGGGTCACACTGTCCGTGTGGAGTTTGCACATTCTCCCCATGTCTGCGTGGGTTTCACCCCCACAACCCAAAGATGTGCTGGTTAGGTGGATTGGCCACGCTAAATTGCCCCTTGATTGGAAAAAGAAAAATAATTGGCTACCCTAAATTTATTTTTTTTTAAAGAAGAAAAATGTGGAAGTGTATTCCTTCTTCTTAATCACATCAGAAGATTCTCTTTACTTCACCCCACCATGCTTATTTTTTCTTTTGCAGATTGCAGGTTTAAAACACGATCCTGTATGCTCCGATGTTCCGGTATGGGGAGGTGGTGCGTAGTGGTTGGACTAGTAATCCAGGGACCCAGGGTAATGTTCTGGGGGCCCAGGTTCAAATTCCACCAGGGAAGATGCTGGAATGTGAATTCAATCAAAAATCTGGAATTAAAAGTCTAATGGTGACCGTGGAACCATTGTCGTAAAAACGTATCCGGTTCACTAATGTCCTTTAGGGAAGGAAATCTGCCATCCTTCCCTGGTCTGGCCTACATGTGACTCCAGACCCACAGCAATGCGGTTGACTCTTAAATGCCCTGAGGGATGGGCAATAAATGTTGGCATAACCAGTGACACCCACATCCAATGAACAGATTTTTTAAAAAACAGTGTCCTGAACCCCATTTGTCAGCTCTCCCTCCCCCTTCCATGGTCTGTGCGATGTGTTGACGCTCTCTAATCATTTCCCAACACCATCACCTCTCCCTCGCCCAACCCTGCGACACCTTTAGCTGGCCAATCCAGGTCTGGCAGGATAATAAAAAGCCACTTGGCCCTGCACAGTTATGCTCATCAGAGGCATATATTTCTCGGAAAATCCGCTAGCACTTCAAACGTACACCAACTCAGGCAGTAGCGTTACATAATACCCAGCCTATTACAATACTGCAATCTCCCCAACACTACACAGAGTGATGGATCAGGCAGGAAATGCTGAGTGAAACGTGGAACCTTTTCTCACCTGATTAAACAGCACTCTGCAATTTCAAAGTGTTGGAGAGGATCACACAGCCAGCTGGAGGGGCGGAGCCTAAAAACACCGACAATGCCAGGATTCTGAAATCAGGGCACCATTTTTAACAGATGTTCCAATTTCAAAGGTAAAAGGACCCCCCCCCCCCCCCCCCCCCCCCCACCCCCAACCACCAGAAGCTCAGCATCAGGGCAATCCCCTCACCCTGACAGGGATGAAGACTCTCCCCTCTTCAAATTCCCCTTCCAATGGACGAGGGTAACACCCCCTGTCGGAACCCCTGACACTGCCTCCTGGGCACTGCTGGGGCAATGCCCAGCCTTGTCCCTTAACCCTCCGAAGCCTACAGGCACCTCCATGCTCCCGGGCTCCTTAATACTGTGTGAAGTTATGTTAATATTTTGAAGTAGGTTACACCTAGAAAAGGCAAGAACCTGATCACGTCACCAGGGGAGTCGGCGAAGATCTGAAAATAAGATCACGTCGGCACAAATCACAATTTTGGCTGCTCGCAAGATTTAGCTAAATCACGGTCACAGTCCATCTGCTGGGATCTTCCTCACATAGAATGAAGCTCCTTTAACTGTCCCTCTGCTTTTAGATCCTACTCTCCAACCTTTTAAAAGTTGGCCCTTTGTCTATCCTCCTCAACCTATTCCCTCTCTCAGCCTTTGCCGGTTGTTCTCTTACTGCGGGACACTCTCGCCTTTTTTTTTGTGACTTGGCCGTTTACAAAGCAAACCTCACAGCTCCTTGTTTTCTCATTCTCCACCTACAACAACTTACATTTCGATAGCCCCATTCACATAGTAAAATGTGCCAACACACTTCAAGCATCTAGCCACAGCAAGGAGATATTAGGGCAGACGCTGAAAGGCTAGGCTTTCAGGAGCATCTTAAGTGAGGACAGAAGGTAAAAAGGTGGGGAGAGATTTACGGAGCAAACTGCAGAGCTTCGAGTCTCGACACCCGAAAGATTGAATACCATTTAGTGGAGGGATTGAAATTTTGGATATTTGTGGCCAGAACTGGAGGACAGCCGAGATCTCAGGGAGTCGTATGGTTTGTAGCAAATTACTGAGATTGGGAGGGCGAGGCCATGAAGGGATTTGAGAACAAGGATGGGAATCTTAAAATCATGGCTTTACCAAGATGGAAGCCATTACAGGTCAGGGCAACAGGGGTGATAGTTAGACAAGTCTTGGTACAAAGTAGGACATGACCAGCAGAGCTTTGGATATCAAAGCATACGGAAGAATAAATGTGGGAAACCAGCCAGGAGTGCATTGGTTAGCCTCGTCTGAGCAGTAACAATTCTGTGACATTATATCTCCCATCATCACCAGAGCATCCAAAGAAATCACCAGACATCCTTGCATGTAGAAGCCAGTGTCTTTAAAAAAATCTTTTGTTGGGATCTAGGCATCGGTGGCAAAGCCAGCATTTATTGCCAATCCCTAAATGCCCTTGAACATTTTCAGAGGGCTGTGAAGAGTCAACCACAGGGGCTGGTTTAGCACAGTGGGATAAGACAGCTGGCTTGCAATGCAGAACAATGCCAGCAGCGCAGGTTCAATTCCCATATCGGCCTCCCCAAACAGACGCCGGAATGTGGCGACTAGGGGCTTTTCACATTAACTTCATTGAAGCCTACTTGTGACAATAAGCAATTATTATTATTACATCACTGTGAGGTCTGGAGTCACATGTAGGCCAGACCAGGGGAGGACGGCAGATTCCTTCGCTGAAAGACATTAGTGAAGCAGATGGTTTCTTTAAGGAAATGAATGATAGTTTCACAGTCACTATTACCCAGACTAGCTCTCGATTATGTACTTTTATTAACAGAATTAAAATTTCACTTCCACTGTGGGGAGATTTGAACCTGTGTCCCCAGGGCATTAAGAACATAAGAACTAGGAGCAGGAGTAGGCCATCTGGCCCCTCGAGCCTGCTCCACCATTCAACGAGATCATGGCTGATCTTTTGTGGACTCAGCTCCACTTTACGGCCAGAACACCATAACCCTTAATCCCTTTATTCTTCAAAAACTATCTATCTTAAAAACATTTAATGAAGGAGCTCCTACTGCTTCACTGGGCAAGGAGTTCCATAGATTCACAACCCTTTGGGTGAAGAAGTTCCTCCTAAACTCAGTCCTAAATCTACTTCCCCTTATTTTGAGGCTATGCCCCCTAGTTCTGCTTTCACTCACCAGTGGAAACAACCTGCCCGCATCTATCCTATCTATTCCCTTCATAATTTTATATGTTTCTATAAGATCCCCCCTCATCCTTCTAAATTCCAACGAGTACAGTCCCAGTCTACTCAACCTCTCCTCGTAATCCAACCCCTTCAGCTCTGGGATTAACCTAATGAATCTCCTCTGCATACCCTCCAGTGCCAGCACGTCCTTTCTCAAGTAAGGAGACCAAAACTGAACACAATACTCCAGGTGTGGCCTCACTAACACCTTATACAGCATAACCTCCCTAGTCTTAAACTCCATTCCTCTAGCAATAAAGGACAAAATTCCATTTGCCTTCTTAATCACCTGTTGCACCTGTAAACCAACTTTCTGTGACTCATGCACTAGCACACCCAGGTCTCTCTGCACAGCAGCATGCTTTAATATTTTATCGTTTAAATAATAATCCCGTTTGCTGTTATTCCTACCAAAATGGATAACCTCACATTTGTCAACATTGTATTCCATCTGCCAGACCCTAGCCCATTCACTTAACCTATCCAAATCCCTCTGCAGACTTCCAGTATCCTCTGCACTTCTCGCTTTACCACTCATCTTAGTGTCATCTGCAAACTTGGACACATTGCCCTTGGTCCCCAACTCCAAATCATCTATGTAAATTGTGAACAATTGTGGGCCCAACACGGATCCCTAAGGGACACCACTAGCTACTGATTGCCAACCAGAGAAACACCCATTAATCCCCACTCTTTGCTTTCTATTAATTAACCAATCTTCTATCCATGCTACTACTTTACCCTAAATGCCATGCATCTTTATCTTATGTAGCAACCTTTTGTGTGGCACCTTGTCAAAGGCTTTCTGGAAATCCAGATATACCACATCTATTGGCTCCCCGTTATCTACTGCACTGGTAATGTCCTCAAAAAATTCCACTAAATTAGTTAGGCACGACCTGCCCTTTATTAACCCATGCTGTGTCTGCCCAATGGGATAATTTCTATCCAGATGCCTCGCTATTTCTTCCTTGATGATAGATTCCAGCATCTTCCCTACTACCGAAGTTAAGCTTACTGGCCTATAATTTCCCGCTCTCTGCCTACCTCCTTTCTTAAACAGTGGTGTCACGTTTGCTAATTTCCAATCCACCGGGAACACCCCAGAGTCTAGTGAATTTTGGTAATCTCTTTTAGCACTCTGGAGTGCATTCCATCAAGGCCAGGAGACTTGTCTACCTTTAGCCCCATTAGCTTGCCCATCACTACTCCCTTAGTGATAACAATCCTCTCAAGGTCCTCGCCTGTCATAGCATCATTTCTATCAGTCTGGCATGTTATTTGTGTCTTCCGCTGTGAAGACCGATCCAAAAAACCTGTTCAGTTCCTCATTATCAAAACTCCCTTCTCATCCTCTAAAGGACCAATATTTACCTTAGCCACTCTTTTTTGTTTTATATATTTGTAAAAACTTTTACTGTCTGTTTTTATATTCTGAGCAAGTTTACTCTCATACTCTATCTTACTCTTCTTTATAGCTTTTTTAGTAGCTTTCTGTTGCCCCCTAAAGATTTCCCAGTCCTCTAGTCTCCCACCAATCTTTGCCATTTTGTATGCTTTTTCCTTCAATTTGATACTCTCCCTTATTTCCTTAGATATCCATGGTCGATTTTCCCTCTTTCTACCGTCCTTCCTTTTTGTTGGTATAAACCTTTGCTGAGCACTGTGAAAAATCGCTTGGAAGGTTCTCCACTGTTCCTCAACTATTCCACCATAAAGTCTTTGCTCCCAGTCTACCTTAGATAGTTCTTCTCTCATCCCATTGTAATCTCCTTTGTTTAAACACAAAACATTAGTATTTGATTTTACCTTCTCCACAGAGCATTAGCACGGGCCTCTGGGTTTATGTGAGGCAGTGGTATAGAAGTATTGTCACTGGGCTATTATTCCAGAGGCCCATGGTAATGCTCTGTGGATAATGCTCTGGGTTTAAATCCCACCATGCCAGATAGTGAAATTTAAATTTAAATTCAATAAATATCCGGAATTAAAAGATTAATGACCACTGTCAATTGTTGTAAAAACAAAATGTTTAAGAACCATCTGGTCCACTGATGTCCTTTAGGCAAGAAAATCTTCCTACATGGGACCCTCAGACCCACATGAGGTTGACTCTGAACTGTACTCTGAAAGAAATTATTAAGATACTCAGTTCAAGGGCAATTACGGATGGGCAATAAGTGCCAGTCAGAGATACCCACATCCTATGAATGTATTTGTAATAATTACTAGTCCAGTGACATTGGGTGTGATCTGACCAAAACAAAATCAGACTCCGTTCTGGGATTAACGGGGTCGTTCCCCGCCGCTACCGCCATCTAATGGCACTCTGTTGCTATTTCAGGCCCCAGCAGGGAAGCCCCAAAGCCCACCCCCCCTCTCCCAAATTTTGGTGTCAGTGCAGTACTCCTCAGTGCAGTAAGAGATCAGACGCCATCTTTAAATGGCACCTCAATCTCCTGACCACCCCGAACCTCCCCCACCACCCCACCCCAGCCCTCCACAATGTCCAACCTCATCCATAAGGGAATCCTCAGGTTAGACAGTAATGGCCATCAGGAATCTGGCGGAAGGCTACTCCCGGAGTCTACCAGCTGCGTCCCGCCCCGATTCCAGCGGTACGCAGCCGGTAAATCGCGGCTATTATCTCTACACCATTGTCTTATAACACATATCCCGGGTTATATTCTGGTAGGCTTTGTGATCAGGGAGGAAATCCATTCGTTTGTTTTAGATTTTTTTTTCTCAAATTAAGAAATCGTCCAGTGGCTCTGACATCCATCACCATGAAGAGCTTAGAAAGGTTAGTCATGGCACGAATCAACTCCAGCCTCCCGGATTGCCTTCGTCCACTACAGTTTGCCTACCGCTGCAACAGGTCCACAGCAGATGCCATCTCCATGGCCCTGCACTCTAGCCTGGAACACCTAGATAACAAAGACATCTATGTCAGACTCCTACTTATCGACTACCGTTCAGCCTTCAACACCATAATTCCGACGAAACTCATCTCCAAACTCCATTGCCTTGGCCTTGGCTCCTCCCTCTGCGACTGGATCCTGAACTTTCTAACCCACAGGCCACAATCAGTAAAGATAGGCAACAACACCTCCTCCACGATCATCCTCAACACCGGTGCCCCACAAGTCTGTGTCCTCAGCCCCCTACTGTACTCCTTATACACTTATGACTGTGTGGCCAAATTCCCCTCCAACTCGATTTTGAAATTTGCTGATGACACCACCGTAGCGGGTCGGATTTCAAACAATGATGAGACAGAGTACAGGAATGAGATACAGAATCTAGTGAACTGGTGCGACGACAATAATCTCTCCCTCAATGTCAACAAAACGAAGGAGATGGTCATCGATTTCAGGAAGCCTAGTGGAGAACATGCCCCTGTCTACATCAATGAGAACGAAGTAGAAAGGGTCGAGAGCTTCGAGGTGTCCAGATCACCTGTCCTGGACCCCATTCCGACACTATAGTTAAGAAAGCCCACCAACAACTCTACTTTCTCAGAAGACTAAGGAAATTTGGCATGTCAGCTATGACTCTCACCAACTTCTACAGATGCACCATAGAAAGCATTCTATCTGGTTGTATCACAGCTTGGTATGGAGTCTGCTCTGCCCAAGACGGCAGGAAATTACAAAAGGTTTCGAATGTAGCCCAATCCATCACGCAAACCAGCCTCCCATCCATCGATTCTGTCTACAATTCCCGCTACTTCGGAAAGGAAGCCAACATAATTAAGGACCCCACGCACCCCGGACATACTCTCTTCCATCTTCTTCCGTCAGGTAAAAAATACCAAAGTTTGAGGTCACGTACCAACTGACTCAAGAACAGCTTCTTCCCTGCTGCCGTCAGACCTTTGAATGGACCTACCTCGTATTAAGTTGATCTTTTCTCTACACCTTGCTGTAACTGTAACATTATATTCTGCAGTCTCTCCTTCCTTCCCTATGTACGGTATGCATTGTTTGTACAGCATGCAAGAAACAATACTTTTCGCTGTATGCTAATACGTGACAATAATAAATCAAATCAAAATTTATTTTGAAATGATGTGATGTTTAGAGAAACCATTCTTTTTTTTGCCCCCCCCCGCCCAGCCCCGCCCCACTGCCCGTCCCGCACACCTCACTGCCCCGTCTCGCCCCCCTCACTGCCTGCCCCCCCCCCCCCCCCCCCCGCCTCCCAAGAGAAACCATTCTGAAACACTACCAAATTTTTAACCATACAATTGTAATAGGAGGCACTGAGCATGAGAAGAGAATTCAACTTCACTCCATGTGATATTGTGTCTCAATGGGTTCCTTTTTACTCGATTGCTTCCTGCTGGACAAATAAGATAAAACAAAGCGAAAGGAAACATCAGGGTTTCTCCCTGTTTGCTGAAGTGATACGTAAATCACATTCCTCCTCCCCCCCCCCCCCCCCCCGTCACCGACTTATCTTAAAAGAGTAATTTAGTCAGGCAGGGGCCAAGTGTGCTGCTGTGGAAACCCGTGTCACAAATCACAGATTGCATGAGAGGGGTTTGAAGAGCAAAAAAAAAGGGGGGGCAAAATATTTCCGTGTATAATTAACCTGCGTAAGAGGATAACCTTTTCCAGATTACCTTCATGAAAGAATCAGCCTTTTGCCAGCTGAAATGCTTCAACTTATACTTCCAACCTGGAATCTGTTTCCTGTTATCCACGTCCATCAACTTGATAAGAAACAGCCCCACTGCCACAGGATTTACTTATGGGAGAACGGCCCAATGCCAAAATATTTTAGCAAGGCAAAGCAAACAGAGTCTGTGAGAACATGGTTTAAAATATCTTAAATTGTACTTTGTATCTAAAAATTCTATATATACTTATATATTTTTTTTAAACAAACATTTTATTGAGGTATTTTTGGTATTGTAACAACAACAAAATAAACAATATACATGAAGCTATAAACATAGTGCAAAAGCCGTCTCCCTTCCTTACAGGTCCCACCTTTATAACCCCCCTACTCCAAGCTAAACTAACCCCGCCCCCCCTTCTGCTGGCGATTAATTTTCCGCGAAGAAGTCGACGAATGGTTGCCACCTCCGGGCGAACCCTAACAGTGACCCTCCCAAGGCGAACTTGATTTTCTCCAAACAGAGAAAGCTAGCCATGTCCGATAGCCAGGTCTCCGACTTCGGTGGTTTTGAGTCCCTCCAAGCTAATAATATCCGTCTCCGGGCTGCCAGGGAAGCAAAGGCCAGAATGTCTGCCTCTTTCTCCTCCTGAATTCCCGGGTCTTCCGACACCCCAAAAATCGCCACCTCTGGACTCGGTGCCACCCTTGTTTTTAACACCGTGGACATGACATCTGCAAACCCCTGCCAAAATCCCCTAAGCTTCAGACATGTCCAGATGCTAAGCTAAACCCCCCCCCCCCCCCCACCCCCCCATCCCACACTGACACGCAAGTCCGGTGAACGACCTTGAATTGTATCAGGCTGAGCCTGGCACATGTTGCGGACGCATTGACTCTCCTCAACGCATCCACCCATAGACCATCCTCTATCTCTCCTCGCAGCTCCTCCTCCCACTTGCGCTTCAGCTCCTCGGCCTGCGTCTCCTCTGACCCCATAAGTTCCTTGTAAATGTCAGAGACGCTCCCTTCTCCTACCCACCCTCTGGAAACTACGCTGTCCTGAATCCCCCTTAGCGGTAGGAGCGGGAAGGTTGACACCCGTTTATGTAGAAAGTCCCACACCTGCAGATACTTGAATTTGTTTCCCCTCGTCAACCCAAACTTCTCCTCCAGCGCCCTCATACTCGGAAAGCTCCCTTCTATAAACATATCCTCTCAATCCCTGCTCTCCGCCATATCTGGAACCCCCCATCCATACTTCCTGGGGCAAACCGGTGATTATTACAGATTGGGGACCAGAGCGATGCTCCCTCTGCTCCCACATGTCTCCTCCATTGCCCCCAGACTCTCAGGGCAGCCACCACCATGGGGCTGGTGGGGTACCGTGCCGGCGGGAACGGCAGAGGCGGTTATCAATGCCCCCAGACTGGTGCCCTTGCATGAAGCCATCTCTATACGCTCCTATGCCGACCCCTCTCCCACCACCCATTTCCCGATCATGGCTATATTCGTTGCCCATTAATAGTCACTAAAATTTGGCAGCGCCAGCCTGCCCTCTCCCCGACTCCTCTCAAGCATTACCTTCCTTACTCGCGGGGTCTTGCCCGCCCATACAAAGCCCATGATCACTTTGTTGACTCGTTTAAAAAAGGACCGCGGAATAAAGATGGGGAGACACTGAAATACAAACAGGAATCTCGGGAGGACCGTCATCTTTTATACATTATTTTAATGAAAGTCAAGTACAGTGCATATTGTTTTTGCCAATACATTTTTTCAAGAAGCCAGAAGAGAAAAAAATAGAGCCAGAATATTTAGCATTTACACCAGATTATATCAACTACACTGCACGGATTAACAACTTGATATTGGGATTTCTACCACTAAGCGAACATCACCAAGTTGGATGTCTGGCTCAAACCGCGCCGCACATCCAACAAACGTACGGTGCCATAGTGACAATAAAGTTCCAAGGTAACCCGACCAGGCAAGTTATCTCTTCCAGGTGCTAGATCAATAAACTAAGTCTCACCATAAACTCTGCAGCATAGGGCGTCACTTTGTCAAGGGGCTTAATATAAATGGCACGGTAGTGATGGGTCTCTGCTTCACTTCTATTAACGGGTGTTTAGTGCCGCAGGTCATTATTTGGCTGGTAAACCAATATGCTCTATTCCCCGCACCCCCGAACTATTCCTTTCCATACCCCCAAACTTCTTAATACAATGCCCAACGGCTCAATCGCAAGTGCAAACAGCAGGGGGGACAAAGAACATCCCTGCCTAGTCCCACGGTGGAGAGAAAAGTACCTCAACCTGATGTTGTTTGTGCGGACACTCCCCTCGGCTCCTTATATAGTAGCTTTACCCAGTTCACAAATCTTGGTCCAATCCCAAACCACTCCAGAACTGCCATCAAGTACCCCCATTCTACCCAGTCGAACGCCTCCTCAGCGTCCAATGACACAACCACCTCTGTTCCCTTCCCTTCCCCTCCGCCAGCGACATAACAACGTTCAATGCCCTTCTAACATTTGAAAAGAGCTGCCTCCCTCTCACGAACCCCGTCTGATCTTCACCTATCACGTTCGGTAGGCACTCCTCCGGCCTACCCGCCAGTACCTTCGCCAATACTTTTGCGTCCACATTCAGAAGTGATATGGGCCTATACGACCCACACTCCATCGGATCCTTATCTTTTTTTAGTAACAGGGAAATCGATGCCTGCCCCAAGGTTTGTGGCAACACCCCCTTCCCTTATTGCCTCTTCAAACATCCCCACCATCAGGGGTGCCAGCTTATCCTTGAATTTTTTATAATATTCCACCGGAAACCCATCCGGCCCTGCCACCTTCCCCGACTGCATCCTCCCAATCGCATCCTTTATCTCCTGCTCCACTATTGCTCCTTCTAATGTAGCCCTAATCCCTCCCCTAACCTCGGATACTCCAACCCATCTAGAAATTCCTGCATCTCACGGTCTCCCCCAGGTGGCTCTGACCTGTACAACCTTTCATAAAATTCCTCAAAAACCTTGTTAATCAGATCCGGAACCACCACCAACTTTCCTGCCCTATCCCTCACCTGAAGAATTTCCCTTACCGCTGCCTCCCTCCGGAGCTGACCTGCTAACATACGGCTTTATCTCCATGTTCATAAACTGCACCCCCTGCTCATCTCAGTTGGCGCACCGCCTTCCTGGTAGATAGTCGGTCAAAGCTCGCCTGTAGTTCCTTCCTCTTTTCCAGCTTCGCTGGGTCCCCATCTTCTGCATAACCTCCAACATCTCATCTATTACCCTTTGCTGCTCCAACCTCTCCTCTTTGTCCACCCTGGCCTTAAAACAAAATCACCTCACCACCGTCTTTCAAGCCTCCCAGACAACTGCCTTCGACACGTCAACCGTACAATTGAATCCTACATATTCCTCAATTACCAAAATTCTCAGATTGTGCCACCTCGAGCGATACTCCAAGTCCTCGAGCTTTGCTCGGAGTCCTCTGTTGACCTGCACCACCCTCCGCAGCTCATCCCCCATCGAGGTGAGCTGGTCGCTGTGCTGCGACACAGCCTCCTCCACTTCCTTCATCTTCTCGCCCTTACTCTCTCACCTCGGCCGATGTCTTTGCCACAGCTACCCTCACCGGGGCGATTGCCTCCTCCACCAATGACTCCAATGCGACGGCCATCTCCTTCCTCAAAGCCTCCATGTGCCTCCCAAACTGCTTCTCCAGCTCCACCGCCATCACCTCGGTCATCTTCTCCACCGTAAGTAGTGCGGCCCCACCATGCGGTTTGGCATCCGCCATCTTGTCAGCACTTTTGCTGGTCCTCTTATTCAACGGCGAGCCAGCGTTTCCTCCCTTCCTCGATGCTGCTTTTCGCATCTGTTAACGACTTATTATTTTTCCTTTTTTTTCACCCTTCTTTCCATCTTCATTCTTTTTTTTATTATTTAATAGCAAAACAAACAATTCTTCCTTCAATAAAAAGAAAAAAAAACTTTCACCAAGTTTCTTTAAAATTTCTTTCTCTTCTTTTTTGTATCCCTCCAGAATTTCCCTGGGACCGGACTTCAGTCTTTTTACCACATTCTAGGTGGGAGCCACCCGATGTGGAAATAAGCCCCATCTCTGATGGAACTCCTCATCCGCCCCACACAGAGCAAATTTCATCTTCTCCCTAGTCACGTCGAGGCACTGGGAGGGGGGGTGCGGTGGAGAAGCTGACCCCAACAGGACCCACCTGCGGGCAATCAACAAGGTGAAGGCTAAAATGTCTGCCCCTGCTCTTAGCAGCTCCTGCAGGTTTGACACCCCGAATATGGCCTCCAGGGGACAAGGCTCCAATTCCACATACAGAACCTTGGAAATTGTATTGAAAACCTCCCAATATTTCTCCAACCGGGCAGGACCAGACATATGGACACGATTAGCTGGGCCCCTCCCACACCAGTCGCAACTATTCCCCAACCCCTCAAACAGCCAGCTCATTCTTGCCTTCGTTAAGTGTGCCCTGTACACCACTTTTAACTGAATCAACACCAGGCTCGTGCACGAGATGGACCTCGAAGCTCAGGGGAACTTTTCTTGCGAAATCCACACCTGCATACACTGGAGGTCCTGCTCATGCTGAAGCCCATACTTCATCCCCAGCTTGCGTATTGCCCCTCCTTCATCTCTTTCACCCCTTTCTCCGCCCATCCCTGGAACCTTGCATCCATCCTCCCTGGCTCAAACCCATGATTCCCTCTTATCGGCATCACCCTCGACCTTGTGTAGCCACCTAAGATGGACACTGGGCTAACAAAATAGAGAAAACAGTTTAGCCAGGCCAAGCAGTCTGCAAAGGCTAATTAGCATTCTGCACGTAGCAAAACTAGTTTATGGCCAGGTGCAAGATCTCAACCAAAGGTGTAAATAGCAAAACGCTTTGCATAGTAATGAGGCAATCCAGATCTGGGCACACACAATAGCAACATTTGGTTTTGAATGGATACTTTGAGTGGACGCCCAGACGAAACGGCACCAGAAGTATCCATCACAAAAGACCCTAGAGACCGCCCCACCCATCGAGAAGAGACCCTCAGATTGGGGGATTTGTAAGACATCGATTGGGAAATGATCCAATCGATACATGGCAGGTAAAGGCCCGCCCCGAAAAGGCACGGACATTGGGGGCCCTATAAAGATAGACCCCGCACATGGTTCTGTCTGTTTTGCTCCGGCTCCGCTGTTTTTGTGCTCCGGCTTGGACTGCTGTTTTGACTCTGGCCCAGATCTGCTGTTGTATCCTGACTCTGACTCCAGCCGTTGATCCTGTCTTCCATCACCAGCCGTTGAGCACCAGCCATCGTTCAGTAAGTGCCAAAACGATGCTCGCTACGTGAACCCAGCCTTGCCTATACATTAATCAACTAGTAACGAACAGAAGGTGCAGCCCAGAAAGGAACAAAGGCCTTGTCCCCTGACCTTGCTGGTTCCCACTTAGATAAGTATTTAGTCGTTTAATAGTAGAAATAGGTATTAGTCTTTAGCGTGTGCATGCGTATTTATTATATTTGTATAATAAATATTGATCGTTGGAACTTACTAATCGGTGTATAGTTTTATTACTTTGAACCTGACCTTGAAATACTTGTGAGGTGTCTATATACGGCACCTGGCGACTCCGAGCTGAAAATACACACACAGAGCTGTAGCAGTGTTAAGCACACGGCCTTTAAACGGAGGCGTGTTAATACACTCCAATAAACGCGTAATACACTCAAGTAAAACGTGCAACACTTGCCCCCAACTTGCTGTTGAAATTGCACCCAAATCTTCCGCGTGGCTACCACTACCGAATTACCCGAATACTTCCCCGGTGGAGTGGAACAGTAGCGGCGCCGTTGCCAATGCCCGCAACCCCGACCTTTTACAAGAACCCACCTCCATCCGCACCCACGAAGCCTCCGTCTCCTTACCCTGCACCTGATCCGCATTCGCTGCCCAGTAATAGAGCAACAAGTTCAGAAGGGTCAAGCCCCCAACTGCCGCCCCCTTTAGAGCTCCGCCTTCCTTATCCTCGCTACCTTCCCTGCCCACACAAACGACGAGACCAGCCTGTCCACCCACAAAAGAATGACTTTGTCAAAAAGATCGGCAGACAGTGAAACAGAAACCGTGACAAAATATTAATTTTCACTGCTGCACCCGCCCTGGCAACGACAAGGGGAGACTATCCCACTATCCTTCACCCTTTCCACCAGGCTCGTGAAATTTAGCTTACCAAATCCTGCCCAGTCCCACGCCACCTATATCCCCAAATACCTAAAGTGAGTTGTCACTACCCAAAATTGCAATCCTCCCATACCTGCCCTTGCAGCTGGAGAAGACACCACAAAATATTCACTCTTCCTCAAATTTAATTTACACCGCAAAAACGCCCCAAATTTCCTTAGCAACTCCATTATATCCCTCACTGATGAGCCCGCGTCCGAAATGTACAGCAGTAGATCATCCGCGTACAGAGACACCCCATGTTCTACCCCCCTCACTATTCCCCTCCATAAATCCGAACCATTCAGCGCAATAGGCAAGGGCTCAATTGCCAATGCAAACAGAAATGGGGAACATGGGGGAATCCCGGCCTCATTCCCTGAAATAGTGGGAAGTACCCCAAATTCCTATCATTCGCCCGCGTACATACTGTCGGATCCTTGTATAATAATTTCACCCTTGCCACGAACCTAGGCCCAATCCCAAACTTCTCCAGCGCCACAAAATCCCCTTCTCCGCATCTAACGCCACCACCGTCTCCAACTCCCTTCCCTCTGCCGGAGTACGCATCACATTCAGCAGTCCTCACTTCCCTTCATAAAATCTTGCAGCGAAGCTTGCGAGTTTAGAAATGAGCAGACAACAATGCAATTGCAATTAACAGGCCACCTGCAGTAGCTGCCAGGCAGTTCTGGAAAACTGTCCAGGGGTAGGGTTGTTGGGGAGGGCGGGGGGAAAGTGCAAGTGGGAATGGTGGAAGAAGGGGATCTGTGGAGTGCTGCAAAACTTTTACACAAACAGACCAACAGGTACAAGACTAAAAACAATCCCAGCTGGAGCTCATGTATATACGTTTATATTACAACCAGCAAGCTACGTCATACCAACATTCACAGTTCTTAGACCCACTTGAATGTTGAATTCTAGGAACTGATGCTCGAGTAGCTGCACACAAGGAGATTCTGTCAGGCCCTGGGCTGAGAATCAAAAACATCAAACTGGCCTGTCAGAAACTCTGGGCACATTTCCAAGCCTGGCCTTCGCCAGCACAAGACTCAGCACACATCACAACACTGCTTCCAATGTTTGACCTTACTCTTTTCCCCTTGCAGGGAAACAATCTCTAGTATTTCCCTCACGCCCCTTCTCAACGTGGCTGTGCGCAGCAGGGGAAAGGCAACACGGCTTTGCAGCAAGGCAATTAACTGTAATTAAATCATAATAAAATGTCACGTCTGTGGTATTCAATATATGTTTAACACTCAGTGGGATGGCTGAACGTGAAGACAGGTCGTTATGCAAATATACAGCCTTCATATCACAGAATCATAGAATAATGCATCACAGAAGGCCATTATTCACCAACATTACTATCCAATTAGTCCAGTCTCTTGCTCCATAGCCCTGAAAACGTTTGTGCGTCAACTACTTTTTCAATTTTCTTTTGAAAGTTACCATTGAATCTACCTCCACCACTTCCTTTTTAAAAATGTTTTAGATTTAAATTTTTCCAATTAAGAGGCAATTTAGCGTGGCCAATCCACCTACCCTGCACGACTTTGGGTTGTGGGGTTGAGAACCACGCAGGCACGGGGAGGATGTGCAAACTCCACACGGACAGGGACTCGGGGTCAGGATAGAACCCGGGTCCTCGGCTCCGTGAGACAGCAGTGCTAACCACTACACCACCGTGCAGCCCCTCCGTCACCCTTTCAGACAGTCCAGCCTAGGTCACATCAACCTGCTGAGTAAACCTTCTTGCTCGTCTCGCCCTGTGTTCTTTTGCCAATCGTATTAAATCTGTGTCCACCAGTTAGCCACTGAAAACAGCAACTCCTTACTGAATTAATCACCGCCTCTGTCAAATCTTCTCTTTACCCGCTCTGCTCCAAAACCCCCATCTTCTGCATTTCATATACATAGCTTCAAGTTCCTCATCCACGGCACCATTCCTGTACCACTCTTTTGCATTCTTCCCTGAGGTCTTGACACGGTGCAGTGACCAGAAATGAACACAGTACGCCGTTAGCCAAGGACCCGGGTTCAATTCCGGTCTTGGGTGACTGTCTGTGTGGAGTTTGCATGTTCTCCCCGTCTGCATGGGTTTCCTCCGGGTGTTCCGGTTTCCTCCCACAGTCGAAAGACGTGCAGGTTAGGTGGATGGGCCGTGCTAAATTTCCCCTTAGTGTCCCTTAGGTTAAGTGGGGTTACAGAGATAGAACGAGGGAGCGGACCTACGTAGGGTGCTCTTTCGGAGGGTCGGTCCATACGCTATGGGCCGAATGGCCTCTTCTGCACTGTAGAGATTCTATGAGTTTAAAAAGTAGGCGCATATTGCTGTGTCACCTCTGAATGCTGCCCTGTCACCTGAGAATGCCTGCGTACATGCATCCCCAGGTCTCTCTGTTCCTGCATCCTCTTTAAAATCAGACCATTTAGTTCACGTTGCTCCTCCTCATTCTTCCTACCATCATGCTGCTGCCCACTTCCCGGTGTTAAATTTTCATCCAACATGCATTGGCGTGTTTCATCCATCCGAGTTCCTCTCAATCTCCTTAACGTTCATTAAACTTCCAAATTTTGTGACATCGGCAGACTTCGAGAATGATGCGTTGTGTCAGTCCAGAGTAGTGTGTAGCAAGACCAGAAAGGGTCCAATTACAGACCCCGCCTAAGGAACACCACTGTATACCTCTGTCCAGTCTGGAAGCTACTCTCTCCGTTTTGCCCATTTCTTCCCCTCCCCTTTCCACCGTGAAAATACACAAGCTGCAAATACAGATTGTATAGCTGGTAAACAGAGAGCCCAGAAACGCATAGCCCGTAAACATATAATATGCAAATATAAACCAAGCAAAACATGCAGCCTGAAAATGTAATTACTTCAGCTTCGTCAAAGTTCTTGTCGAACTGGTACAGACCAGATGCCTTGTCTGATTTATGGGGTCTGCATCGAGTCAGCTGATCCCAATGAGAACGAGACAGAAGGTTTCCTGTGTCAAATTGCTGCATTTCTGCATTAACCCCTTTCACCTGATTTTGTTTTTATGAGCAGACACATCTGGTGAGTTTGCAATGAAGTCTTCGGTCCTGGAGCCTGGGTTAGAGTGAATGCACGCCGATCAGGGCGATACACAATTGTCTGAGAGCTTCCGGGCCTTGCCAGCCCTCCAAAGAGCAGTCACCACATGTATTACGTCAGGTGAGTTTCACCAGGTTTATGTACCTTCCCCAATTCGCCATTTCTCTGCAAGAGCCGGGCAGTCGCCAGGTGAGGGGCTCACACCTGGGAGCCCAGGGTGAGGTGAGAACCACTGGCTTATCAAGTGATTCTGCACTCACAATGTTCTGCAGATTCGCAGTGGCTCAGTTGGTGATACTCTTGTCTGTGAACCGGAAGGCTGTGCGTTGAAGCCAGGCACCAGAGGCACAAATGCACAAAGGTCGAAGGCGGCTCTCCTGCGCCAGTTCTGAGGGAGTTGGCCACTGTCAGGGGTGACGTTTTTCAAATGATTTTTAAAAATAAATTGAAAGTACCCACGTCTTATTTTCCAATTAAGGAGCAATTCAGCGTGGCCAATCTATCTACCCTGCATACCTTTCTGGGTTATGGGAGTGAAACCCAGACACGAGGAGAATGTGCAAACCACACGGACAGTGACCCGGGGCCGGGATCGAACCTGGGTCCTCGGCACCGTGAGGCAGCAGTGCCAACCACTGCATCACCGTGCTGGCCCCAAAGTGACATCTTTCAAATGAGACACAAACTGAGACCCCCAAGTGCCCTCTCAACTGACAACGGTGAAAGTCCCACGACACTGCAAAGGGGAGCAGGGGAGCATGCCCAGCCCAACGTTGATCAATCAACCAACAACATGAAAAATAGGTGCAATGATCATTCGGCTCAATGTTGTCTTTGGGATCTTGCTGTGCACACAGTGGCTGATGCATTGCCCTCGACAAAATGGCAACTTTGTGGGTTAAGATCAGTTTGGGATGTCCAGTGGTCTCGAAAGACATTCTGGAAATGGGACAGGCTTTCTTTGACTCTGGTTAGTTGACTGAAGCTCTACATTCTGAGGTCTCTCGGCCTGGGATACAGACTGTCCGTTGAATTTCCACTTCGGCAGCCTTCACAGGGCTCCGTGAGGAAGGCAGCATTCAGCAGTGCACTCATGCTGAAAATACTGCCTGCTGCAAGAATGAATAAGGCAATCGGTCAAAGCAGCTCTGCACAGCACACAATGTACCAACCACTCACAGGTCCCCAAGAATGAGAGCAAGGTTCACAGGAGTACCTTCAATAAAGGAAAGTAGCTCTCTCTCTCTGTCCAGAACAAGGGGGCAGAACCTAAAAAACAGAACTGAGCCATCCACTGACCTCTCCCATCATCTGTGGACACTTGTCCAACTGAAATCACAACACGAGATTTCGACAGCAAGATTCCCGTTTTCTAACTCTCCTGGGATTTTGCACCCGCATCGTCATTTGCCCCCCTCCCCACGATATAACTCCCTATTTTTATCATAGATTATCATAGAATTTACAGTGCAGAAGGCCATTCGGCCCATCGAGTCCACCGGCTCTTGGAAACAGCACCCTACCTTGGGGCAGCACGGTAGCATAGTGGTTAGCATCAATGCTTCACAGCTCCAGGGTCCCAGGTTCGGTTCCCGGCTGGGTCACTGTCTGTGTGGAGTCTGCACGTCCTCCCCGTGTGTGCGTGGGTTTCCTCCGGGTGCTCCGGTTTCCTTCCACAGTCCAAAGATGTGCGGGTTAGGTGGATTGGCCATGCTAAATTGCCCGTAGTGTTCTAAAAAGTAGGGTTGGGGGGGGGGGGGGGGGGGGGAGTTGTTGGGTTACGGGTATAGGGTGGATACGTGAGTTTGAGTGGGGTGGTCATTGCTCGGCACAGCATCGGGGGCCGAAGGGCTGTGCTGTACTGTTCTAAATTCTAAATCTAAATATCCATGGTCAACACCTCCACCCTATCCCCATAACCCAGTAACCCCACCCAACACTAAGGGCAATTTATCATGGCCAATCCACCTAACCTGCACATCTTTGGACTGTGGGAGGAAACCGGAGCACCCGGAGGAAACCCACGCACACACGGGGAGGATATGCAGACTCGGCACAGACAGTGACCCAAGCCGGGAATCGAACCTGGGACCTGGAGCTGCGAAGCAATTGTGCTGTCCACAATGCTACCGTGCTGCCCTCTTTGAAAAGATGTCATGGGATCTTTTCTCTCCACCCGACGTGGAGGACAGGGCCTCAGTTTAACTTCTCATCTGAAAGACAGCCCCTCCCAACTGTGCAGCACTCCCTCGGTACTGCACTGGACGTATCAGCCTTGAACCCGCGACCTGCTGACTCAGAGGCGAATGCGCTACCAACTGAGCCACTGCAGGTATGGAATTAAAGCAGGTATGCAAAGTTGAGTGCAGCCATGACCTGATTCGGTGTCGGAAAAGGCTCAAGGCGCTGAATGGCTTACACCGACTCCTGCCTCGCCGAACAGGTGCCGGAATGTGGCGACTAGGGGCTTTTCACAGTAACTTCATTTGAAACCTACTTGTGACAATAAGCGATTTTCATTTTTTCATTTTCATGTCCGAAAGGCTAAATCATACAACAAAGTCACAGGATCCTCACTGTATGCTTGCTAGTGGCTGACAGAGACAAGAAACAAGTTTTTAACCAACTTGGCCAAGTCGTAAGATGCACGCCCGACCCCAACTCCCTAGTGCCACCTACCCCCAAGGCCATTCCCCAAAGCAGCAGTAGTAAGGTTCTAACCCCACTGTAGACAGTTACCAGCTCCAAGGAGAGTTGCGGCTCTAAATTCTCAGACATTCACATTCGGTGAGTGAGGGTTGTGGGAGTCTGTAATACCCTGCACACCATGTTGGAGTAACCACCTGAACGGCTGAGATTAAAATGGTTCCGGCCACATGCGGAGCGATGCTGCCGCTCCCGGTCAGCCTGTTCATTCATCCTCCCCCTCCATCAAACTGTTCTGCAAGCCAAGAAGAATCCAGAGGTATGAAAAACAACTCCTTGCACTTCAAGTCAATAAAAATGAAATGAAAATCGTAGGCTTCAAATGAAGTTACTGTGAAAAGCCGCTAGTCGCCACATTCTGGCACCTGTTCGGGGAGGCTAGTACGGGAATTGAACCCGCGCTGCTGGCCTGCCTTGGTCTGCTTTAATAAGGTGAACATGAGGGAACGGGGTAGCAGGGCGAGGGGCTGGGTGTACATGCATGCAGGGTTCAAATACACATCTTTGGATCCAAACCCTAGCAAAACACCGTAAATGAATAAAAAGAAGTGCCTCTGTTCTCATCCAGCCAATAACTATGATAATTATTCTGTCCAATGCATGACATGGAGACCACTGGGTGTTAATCACCCAGGTAACTGCAACCAACAGTGTATAGTCATCTGGCTTTATTTATCGGTGTGTGAAAACACGTATATTTTCAGCAGCACCTCTCCAACAGTGTAGCAAGATGCAGGCTACCCGTTCTCAGTCACCTGGAGGAAGTTGGGCGTGTACAGTGCAATGGGAGAAGGGGAATTGACTTCCCAGGAAGTGTAGAAAGACATCATATACCATCAAACTTCACTGCTGCAGTCAAAACTTTGGAGAGGTAAAGGAAGAGAGATAGATAAAGTTTGCCTTAAAGCACTACCAAGAAAGCAATGTCATTCCGAGGTGCTGAGAGTCAGTTCTCAGAACAGGGTTACAGTTAGTTTTCGCAATGAGTGGACTGGACTCCTCCATCATTTTGTGGATGTATTATCCTCCTATCACCTCTGGCTTCTATTAAACAACATTATGACAGTGACAGCATTTCAAGCATATTTCAATTATGTTTGAGGTCATGAACTATGCAAGGAGCGATCTCAAATTTCCCTTAAAGGGGAATAGGGAATTTCTTCGCAAGGTCCCCCCATTCATCCAACGCTATCCAACAGAGATGCAAGCAGATAGGGCAGGGGTGGGCAAACTTTTCCGTGCAAGGGCCACATTCAGAAATTCACAATTTTAAAGGGCCGCATAGTATATTAAGTAAAATAATTACTTCACCCGGTTATGATTCTGGGCGCCTCATATAGAACATAGAACAGGACAGCACAGAACAGGCCCTTCGGCCCTCGATGTTGTGCCGAGCAATGATCACCCTACTCAAGTCAACGTATCCACCCTATACCAGTAAGTAACCCAACAGCCCCCCCAATTAACCTTAAAAAAAATTTTTTTTTTTTTGAATGACTTGGCGGGCCGCATAAAGACCTTTGGCGGGCTGCATGCGGCCCGCGGGCCGTAGTTTGCCCACCCCTGAGATAGGGTGTCTCTGCCGCTCATTCACCAAAATTCCACACACTGATCCAAAACTCACTGGAAGAAAATTCAGCCCCAGTTTTGTTTTGGGCAACAGCACTGGACGGAGATGATGGGGCACTGGCTATGGGAACATCAAGTACTGATCTATACAGGAGTAAAACCCAGCTGGCTGAATCGATGGTCCTGTGGTCATCATTTTGCATTGTATCAGTTTGCACAAACCTGGTGGGGTATAACACTGAGAGGCTAGCGAGAGACACTGTGCCCGTTACCGGTTGTCTCGTTATTTGCTAAGTGAGTGCTTCAGAAATTCAGACCACAATCCATCCACTTCAGCTTCTATCGCTCTGTTAGCAGCATGTTACAGTGATAACAAAGTTATTGACTTATCATAGTGATCGGTCCCTATCCATTAGTCGACAACAGACCAGACATGACCTGAGGAGAACTCCAGTGGTAATTTCATAGAATTTACAGTGCAGAAGGAGGCCATTCAGCCCATCGAGTCTGCACCGGCTCCTGGAAAGAGCACCCGACCCAAGGTTAACACCTCCACCCTATCCCCATAACCCCACCCAACACTAAGGGTGGAGAGCTTTGGGAACCAGAGATCCAAATTTTCTCCCCCAATTGTAGTAGGCCCGTAGTAAAAGGTCCAGGGTCTGATTTGCAAACAGTGAAGACCTCATTGCCAATGGGGTTTGCTCAGAGTGCTTCCAGCAGCTACTGTAGACATGCTTGTGGGATATTCCAACTTGGGGCTTGTCCTTTCATTCTGATCTTACCAGGCCAGCAACGGGCATTATGCTGGTAGGAAGTGGCTCTGTAATATAACTGGGGTATGACACTCTGTCCTGGCAGGTGACAAGAAACAATTTCAGCCAAGGAAGCGACCATGATAATTTACCCATTTTACTCGTTGTAGACTCTAGACAACAAACAGGATGACTTTACTAACTAGAAGGACCCATGCAATCATATTTGGATGCTGTGCTCAGAGTTTTATTCAGGACAACAGGAATTCACATCAAATAATTGAATCTTCAGGCCCTTGGCTCAATTCATCTTGTTGCCACGTGCTGCAACTGAGAGCTCTTTTGTTTTTAGAAAAGTCAAGTTGTCAAGGTTGGAAGCACTCACGATTGGGAAAGGAACTCACAACTTGATACAGGCATACTGTTAAAAGTAGTTTTTAAAAAAGTATTGCACACTGTAATTAACTCCCCAGCACCCAAATGTATATTTGCCTCCCTAATCCCCCCCCCACCCTCTCTCTCCCCCTCTCCCCCCCCACCCTCTTCCCCCCTCTCCCCCCACCCTCTTCCCCCCACCCTCTTCCCTCCCTCTCCTCCCCCTCTCCTCCCCCCTCCCCCACCCTCTTGCCCCCCCTCCCCTTCCCCCCTCCTTCCCCCTCTCCTCCCCCCTCCCCCTCTCCTCCCCTCAGCCCCTCCCCCCACCCTCCTCCCCTCCCCCCCTCCCCTCAGCCCCTCCCCCCACCCTCCTCCCCTCCCCTCAGCCCCTCCCCCCACCCTCCTCCTCTCCCCCCCACCCTCCTCCTCTCCCCCCCCACCCTCCTCTCCCCCCCCCACCCTCCTCTCCCCCCCCACCCTCCTCTCCCCCACCCTCCTCTCCCCCCCCACCCTCCTCTCCCCCCCCCACCCTCCTCTCCCCCCCACCCTCCTCTCCCCCCCACCCTCCTCTCCCCCCCCACCCTCCTCTCCCCCCCCACCCTCCTCTCCCCCCCACCCTCCTCTCCCCCCCACCCTCCTCTCCCACCCTCTTCCCCTCCTCTCCTCCCCCCCACCCTCTTCCGCCCCTCTCCTCCCCCCTCCCCTCTCCTCCCCCCCACCCCCCTTCGCAAACTGTCGCCTACTTTGGTGGAGTAAATAATTTTGCCAGATGTACAGAGCTGCCGCTGTCGATCTGGTGCACAATACCCCACCAGTTATTCTATTTCATATTTTATTGTATTTTATGTTAGGGTGTGCCCTTCTCTTCTAAATATGTGTATATATATATATGTTTCTTATTCTGTGTACATAACGGTAATTATACCCTATTCAAAAACCCAATAAAAACATTTATTTTTTAAAAAGTAGTTTTTTAAAAACCTGAGCTAAGGTTAGGGGGGGGATTCAGCGCAGAGAGGTTGGTCTGCTTTTGCGTGTGTTGTTTCCGGTGGCTGCAACGACGGGATTCATGCCGCTATTCACCAGCACTCTGCTGGCTGTTTGGGACTCAGGACCTTTCCCCCCACTGAGGCCATACTTGAGTCGATTTTCGGCTGGAGCTGAGCTCGCCACCAGGATCAGCACATCATAGGTCGGGGCGCCAATTTGGCCGGCGGCCCGATCTCTGCACCCCCCCCCCCCCAACCTTGTCGAGACCCCTGGAATCCCCCCCCCCGCCCCCGCAAGGGGCAAGACCCCTAGCAGTGCCACTGTGCCGGGGGAGTGCCAGGGTATCACCCTGCCTTGTCACCAACCACCTGGGGATCTCTAAAGGCCTGCAAGACCTCCCCCACCGTGCCCGAGTTGCCATCACGTCTGGTCCACGTTTGTGAAAACCAGTGCGCAACGGGGCCCTGGTGAGTTCTCGCAGGCGCGACCGTTGATCCCCAGGGCCCAGCAAGGGCGAGATCCAGATCGCGCCGGGCAGGGCGAGTCAGGTGATTCGCGATCTGCCCGCCACGGAACCCAATTTGGGGCACTCGCGCAATTAACCCGTTGTACCCGGATCCACGTCAGGTGCAATGTGGTCGCTGAATCGCGCCACAGAAAGGAGTGAGTAAGAAGCAGAGTCAGGGAGAAGTAGATGGAGCATTCTAGAGACAGGAAAGGAGAGATGGAGGGATATGTTCAGAAAGTGTGTACAGGATGGAACAAAGGCAAAACAAAAACAAAAGTGTGGCTCGTTAGACCTGACCACCTTTGATCATTCCTGAGGGTTATTATGCCCAGATGTTCTTCAAAGGAGATGTCCTAGACAGTGTTTTGATCACAAACCCAAAGTGTGTGGGCCACAAAGACTTGCCACTAAAGGTTCCCTGACAACAGAAGGAACATTCCTGACAATAGATGGCACGTTCCTGACAACAGAAGGCACGTTCCTGACAACAGAAGGTGGTTATATCACCATCAACATTTGATCAGAAATAATCAAAGAGCCAGAACAGATCTTGGAGACTAAATTATTCAATAGCAGCAAGATTCCTTTCAGCTACCCACCCCCTTGAATCAACATTTTCATTCTGCAACGCTGGAAAAGAGACATGTCGAAGATCTTTGGCTTGCATACAAGAGGGTAATTATAAGAATGCCAGTGTAAAGGGTGGTATACTCAGAATTCTTGCATTTGTCACGGCGCCGAGGTCCCAGGTTCGATCCCGGCTCTGGGTCACTGTCCGTGTGGAGTTTGCACATTCTCCCCATGTTTGCATGGGTTTTGCCCCCACAACCCAAAGATGTGCAGGGTAGGTGGATTGAACACACTAAATTGCCCCTTAATTGGAAAAAATGAATTGGGTACTCTAAATTTTAAAAAAAAGAATTGTTGCATTTGCAGATATTGGAAGAAAAATAAACCGGGATTTATATCATAGGCATTTGTTTAATCACACCGCACACTGGGCAAACACCGACTAAACATTCCTCATCTGGGACCAGGGATTATATCCTCAGTTATTGCTCGTTGGCAATGAGCAGGAACAGCGATAGTTGTACAACCACCTCTGGCAAGAAATATGAACTTTGTCCTCTAATTTACCACTTTTAAGTTATTCAAAATTGTCTGTTCTAGATTAAACAAAGAGATTAATTGCGACAAATTGTCAACAACACGATTACTAGGGCAGCACGGTGGCGCAGTGGTTAGCATTGCTGCCTCACAGCGCCGAGGTCCCAGATTCGATCCCGGCTCTAGGTCACTGTCTGTGAGGCAGTGAGAATGTTTGCACATTCTCCCCGTGTTTGCGTGGGTTTCGCCCCCACAACCCAAAGATGTGTAGGGTAGGTGGATTGGCCACACTAAATTGCCCCTTAATTGGAAAAAATTAATTGGGTACTCTTAAATTTATTTAAAAAAACAACATGACTGCTGTTCTATCCGAATGGCGGAAGGTGAACGAGGCTGAGTACAGATTCTGTTCAACTAACAATTCCCGTGCGGTTCCTCGATATTGCCGCCAGAAATAATGGTGTGCACCTTGACAAATGCAGTGTGTCGCAGAAAATAATGCACAATTATTACCAGTTACAATGAATTTGCATCAAAAACAAACGAAAGACCGTTCCTGAGCTGAGCAAAGATGGTCAATCTCGGTTGCAGTAGCTCGGTCAATAGCGTATTCAGCTTTGTCAATAACTATCTCCTTTTTTTAAAAATGCAAAGTACCTGCTTCACGTCGTTGAAACTTACATGAGAAGTCTGTTCGAGCACAGAACAAGAAGGTCGTAGATAAGACACACTCCAAAGACGGTGATCCCCGTCTCTTTCACCAGCATCGCACAGGTACCAAGGAAAAGGCTCAACAACAGGAAGAATGGAGAGCTGGTGGGGGGAAAACATTTCCCAATATAGCTACAGTTCACACTCCTGCAAAGAAGAGAAAGATTTTCAGACACCAGGCGCAACAGTTATTCACAATTATCTAATCATCTCCAGCACTACAATAAAGCTAAAGAAATGCTGCAGATTCTGGAGAAGCCGTTTGGTAATATAGAACTCGAGAATTGCTATATAAAAAAAACACTGTTGAAGCTTTTCGTGCTGCACTCAACTGCATAGGTTTGCAAGCATAAAGGCAACAATTTATACTGTGCCAGAAGAGAGTACTGATTAGGTGGATTGGCCACGCTAAATTGCCCCTTAATTTGAAAAAAAATTAATTCGGTACTGTAAATTTTTTTTTAAAGTAGGCTGCTCTTTCCAAGGACCAGCACAGACTTTGTGGGCCGAACGGCCTCCTTCTGCACTGTAAATTCTATGATAATTCTATGTGGGCGTTGCTGACTGGGCCAGCATTTGTTGGCCTTCCCTAATTGCCCTTGAACTGAGTGGCTTGCCAAGAGTCAACCGCTTCGCTGGGTGGCAAATAGACTCTGTTAGGCTGAGATGCTAGCATGGAGAATGCACCAGATGACAGTTAACTGCCATGCTTTTGTTTCCATTCAAACCAGAGTCAACAAACTCTGATTGGTCAAAGCATAGGGAATGAACCAGGGAATAGCTGCCCCCCCTCCCCCCCACCCCCATCCCCCAAGCGGAGTCGAAAAAAGCACAAAGCATTAACATCCTCCTTCTGTCGGCAAAGGATAGGACCTTCCATGTGGATATATATAGCTTCCAGTACACGTAAGTGAGCACACTGCAAGCCTGACTGTGCCTGCGTGATGCCTGAACCAGATCACTATTCTGACTATTTCACAACTCGCAAAGTACTGGCTGTACCCGACCAGCCTATGTTCACCAAACTCAAAAAGAGTCCAACATTAGCTGTGATTCCGCGACTGGACAGCACTTGCTAAGCAATCCTGATTGTACTAAAAATTACACTGAAAACTAATTTAAGATTATCAGTCAGATTTCCACTTATGGGTGCTGTATGTTACATAAATTCACACAAAGCACCCTATCCTTTGCAGATAGAATGAACATGTCCATATATTGCATCTTTTTCAACTAAACAAAAGCTTTTGGGGGGAGTTATCGCCATTCCCTGGTTCATTCCCCAGGCCAATGCCTTGATCAGAATTGACCGGCCTTGAGGGCAGCACAGTAGCATTGTGGATAGCACAATTGCTTCACAGCGCCAGGATCCCAGGTTCAATTCTGGCTTGGGTCACTGTCTGTGCGGAGTCTGCACATCCTCCCCGTGTGTGCGTGGGTTTCCTCCGGGTGCTCCGGTTTCCTCCCACAGTCCAAAGATGTGCAGGTTAGGTGGATTGGACATGATAAATTGCCCTTAGTGTCCTAAATTGCCCTTAGTATTGGGTGGGGTTACTGGGTTATGGGGATAGGGTGGAGGTGTTGACCTTGGGTAGGGTGCTCTTTCCAAGAGCCAGTGCAGACTCGATGGGCCGAATGGCCTCCTTCTGCACTGTAAATTCTATGGCCTGGCTTGAATTTCAACAGAAGCTTGGCAGTTAAATGTTCCCTGGCATCATCTCTATCAATAAGGGTACATTTGCCAACCAATCAGCACTCTCTTCTCAGTATAAATTATAGTTCCCAAGACATTTAGTATTCTTACGAACACGTGATGAGTGCAAAACAAAAAGCTTCAATAGCATGTCTCCTTTTACAACCATGCTAGAAATCAACAGAAATGGACAGGAGGCTGTTAAATAAGCAAGTCCTTCCAGCCATCAGTTCTGATGCATTATGAACCCATCTCTTCTCTTTACATGTATACGTCTAACATTTTTGGTTTCTATTACATAATTTTGTCCCAATGACAAGATTTCTTTCTAATTGCTTTAGTATTTGGTTAATTTGAATTTCAGGACAAGTGATCACACAAGGCGGTGGGGAGTGGTATTGCCACTGGACTAATAAACCAGAGACCCAGGGTAATGCTCCGGGGTCCTGGGTTTTTAATCCCACCATGGCAGATGGTGAAATATGAATTCAACAAAAATATGGAACTAAAAGTCTAATGACAACCATTGTTGATTGTTGTGAAAACGCCATCTGGTTTACTAATATCTTTCAAGTAAGGAAATCTGCCATTCTTACCCAGTCTGGCCTACATATGACTCCAGACCCAACCAGTGAAGCAGTTGACTCTGAGCAAGCCACTTAGTTCAAGGGCAATTAGGGAAGGCCAACAAATGCTGGCCCAGCCAGCGACGCCCACATAGAATTATCATAGAATTTACAGTGCAGAAGGAGGCTATTCGGCCCATAAAGTCTGCGCTGGCCCTTGGAAAGAGCCCCCTACTTTTCTTTTTAAAATAAATTTACAGTACCCAATTAACTTTTTTTCCAATTAAGGGGCAATTTAGCGTGGCCAATCCACCTAACCTGCACATCTTTGGCCTGTGGGTGGAACCTGGAGCACCCGGAGGAAACCCACGCAGACATGGGGAGAACGTACAGACTCCGCACAGAGAATCACCAGAAGCCGCAATTGAAGCTAGGAACCTGGAGCTGCAGTGCTAACCATTGTGCCACCGTGCCGCACATCCAAGAAACACTTTCAATTGCTGAAGGCCCTGGACGAAACACGCAATCCTTAATCAACAACTCTCAAACCAGTGGGATGTAACATGGACATCGTACAGGACTAATCAACCATCTCATCAGCCATCAAATTCATCACAATTTCAAATTCTGATGATTTTTTTAAAAAAAGGAATGAAAAAGGTATAGATTTCGGATCTGAGTTAACTCTAACCTTCTATTGGGTTCAGCATTGCAGTCTCTCAACTGCGAGTGGCTTTGACGTCCCTATGATTAACTTCACTGCTCAATGTCTAATTAGCTGACCTGGGAGTGTGTGGGGGAAGAGCATTGGGTGGGGATGGGATTTGGTAGTTTTTAACTACCAACCACATTCTGCAATCTCACATTTCCACCCATTCCCACTCAGTAGTACAAAGTGCTCCACGCTGTAGTGAGATATGAGAACATAAGAACTAGGAGCAGGAGTAGGCCATATGGCCCCTCGGGCCTGCTCCACCATTCAATGATCATGGCTGATCTTTTGTGGACTCAGCTGCACTTTCTGGCCCGAACACCATAACCCTCAATCCCTTTATTCTTCAAAAACTATCTATCTTTATCTTAAAAACATTTAATGAAGGAGCCTTTACTGCTTTACTGGGCAAGGAATTCCATAGATTCACAACCCTTTGGGTGAAGAAGTTCCTCCTAAACTCAGTCCTAAATCTACTTCCCCTAATTTTGAGGCTATGCCCCCTAGTTCTGCTTTCACCCGCCAGTGGAAACAACCTGCCTACATCTATCCTATCTATTCCCTTCATAATTTTATGTTTCTATAAAATCACTCCTCATCCAGTTTCAACGAGTACAGTCCCAGTCTACTCAACCTCTCCTCGTAATCCAACCCCTTCAACTTTGGGATTAACCTAGTGAATCTCCTCTGCACACCCTCCAGTGCCAATACGTCTTTTCTCAAGTAAGGAGACTAAAACTGAACACAATACTCCAGGTGTGGCCTCACTAACACCTTATACAATTGCAGTATAACCTCCCTAATCTTAAACTCCAGATCAGACCTATTGCACAACAACAAGGCAATTAATTGTTTTTAATGAGTGAACGGATTAACAGCTCAAGCACAAATCAACTAATTTCATGCAATTCCTCATAATGTAGAAAAGTAACTGCACGCCACACTGCCCCCGATCAGTACTCCGACTCCAGGCTAGCACCCTCCATGAATTGAATCATGCAAGCACTGCAAGACTCAATGGGCCGAATGGTCTCCCTCTGGACTGTGGGGATTTTTTTCCCCCTTTATTAAAATAAATTTAGAGAACCCATTATTATTTTCACAATTAAGAGGCAATTTGGCCTGGCCGATCCACCTAACCTGCACATTTGTGGGGGTGAAACCCACGCAGACACAGGAAGAATGTGAAAACTCTATACGGACAGTGACCATGGGCCGGGATTCAAACCGGGGTCCTCAGCACTGTAGTCCCACTGCGCCACCGCACTACCCTGACTGGAGGGATTCTATGGGAAATGATCAGCCGGGATTCGATGGGAAAGAGAGCTTCTCTACCATCTCTTACAGACTTGTGCTCTGCTTCCTCAGCTGACTGGACATCAAAAGGTTGGACCTCTGGCCTACCCACAACTCGGCTCCCAAGGATTAGTCAGTTGAGGTAACAGTCGAGCTGACTATCTCCTACATTTGTACTTCCCGGACAACTAATCCCAGTTGAGCCCTTCTAACGAGACTGTTTTCAAATCTGTTCATGACTTCCATTTCTCAAACTGATTTGAGGAGCAGTTTTAATGGCTCGCCTAGATTTAGATATAGCTCTTGGGCCTAAAGGTATCAAGGGATATGGGGTGGAGGAATTTGATGATCAGCCATGATCGTAATGAATGGCAGAGCAGGCTCAGAGGGCCGAATGGCCAGCTCCTGCTTCTATTTTCTATATATGTTTCTAGCTCCTGTTGGAGGGCAGTGGTGTTCCAGTGATTCTTTGTTTTAAATAAATTTAGTGTCCACTTCTTTCCCCTCCCCCCCCCCCCCCCCCCCCCCAATTAAGGGGCAATTTAGCATGGCCAATCCACCTACCCTGCACATCTTTTTGGGTTGTGGGGGGTGAGACCCACGCAGACACAGGAGGAATTTGCATACTCAACACGGATAGTGACCCAGGGCTGGGATCGAACCTCGGTGCCGTGAGGCAGTAGTGCTAACCACTGGGCCACCATCCCGCCCTTGTTCCAGTGATTTTGGGGGTTAATCTTCGAAACATTGAATGCGGTTTCATATCAAAAATATCATATAATTCAATACGACCAAATCACTTCCAGGATGGATAGGTAAAAAAAAAAATTAAACCTGAAACACAATGGACAAATACGAGCAAAACAAAAACAAAAAGCCACCTCATATTGAAACAAAATCCTACAACTCTACAAGCAGTTCACTAGCTTAACAGAGGAATGACATAGCTTGTACGCACCTAAGGTAGGACAGAAAAGCCAACAGGAAGAGGACGCAAGCTAACACATCTGCTCGACCCACAATCCCCGTCACCTGGAAAAATAAGAACCACAGACATGAGAATACATCCACAGAATCACAGGAAAAGAGTTCACCTCCTCTCCCAAATCCTCCCACATCCCTCCCGGCAAGTAGGAACCGTCCCACTATCGGCTGCGGGCCTCCAAAACCTCTTCGCCCCGTAAACCTGTGCAAGGACGAGCTAGGCGACCCAAGTGAGAGTCCCATCTCTCAAATCCCCATTCTGAGGATCAAGCAAGAAATCTCCGAAGGTACGCAGGCAGGTAAAGTGAGAAAGCGGGCAAACAAATATGGCAGATGTGAATGAACAGGTTGGGTGGATTGCCCACGCTAAATTGCCCTTAGTGTCCAGGGATGTGCAGGTCAGGTTACATGGTAGATGGAGGGAATGGACCTGGGTGGAGTGTTCTTTCAGCGGGTTGGTTTGGGCTCGATGGGCCAAACGGCCTCCTTCTGCACTGCAGAGATTGTGTGATTTTATGAGAAAATGTGAAGTTGTCCACTCAGGTGTAAAGAATAGAAAAGCAGAATATTGTTTACACAAAGAGATTACAGAATGCTGCGGTACAGAGGGATCTGGGTGTCCTCAAATAAAGGTCGGCGTGCAGGCACAGCAAGTAATTGGGAAAGCAGTGGAATCTTGAACCGTATCGCATTGAGTTTGGAGGACCCAGGTAGGAAAGTCTTAGCACAGCTGTCCAGGCCATTGATGAGACCACACCCAGAGTACTACATGCAGTTTGGATCTCCTTACTCAGGGAGGGAAACACTTGCAGAATGTTCAGAAGGTTCACCAGGCCGATTCTGGGATGAAGAGTTGTCTTATAAGGAGAGGTGGAGCAGGTCTGGCCAACACTCATTGCAATTAAGAATGAGCGATTCCGAGATTCTGCTCGACAGGGATGACGCTGAGAGGCCATTTCCCTTCTGAAGGGGATCTAGAACTAGGGGGTATAGATGCAGAATATGAGATCTCGCATTTCAGATGGAGACGAGAAAGAATTGCTTTTTACTCAGAAGGTCATGAATCAGAATTCACTGCCCCAGTGATCGGTGGGTGTGGTTCACTGAATATGGTCAAGGCGCAATCAGAAAAATGGCTAATCTATAGGAGAGTCGAGGGTTATGGGGGCTGGCGGGAAAGTGGAATTGAGGTCACAATAAAGATCAGCTATGATCTTATTGAAGACACAGCAGACTCGAGGGGCCAAACGGCCTACTCCTGATCCTATTTCTTGTGTTCTTATCGCCTCAAATTGTGACCACGGGATCAGTAGGCCTCTTAAAGAAGGACCCTCTGCACCAGCCTGCACAGGGAAACCAACTGGGTTGGCCACTTGACGTGGGCCACTCCTGCAGCTAGTTAACACGTTGGGGTGGGATGAAACCCTTAAATCGGCATTAATTACCAAATTAAGAGCCCCTATTGTCCCTTTGGCAAGCATGTTGCCCAACAAGATGCTAGCACCAGTATAACTGCAGTAGGTGTACGTTGGAGGTGGTAGGCTGCCTGCAGGATCTTACGTGCCTCCCCTCTTCAACACCAGCCTAACAGCCTACTGATCCTGTCGGAGGGCACTCTATGGTCTTACTCCACTAGGTTCCCCTCCCCCGCACGCCACCATCACCCCACCCTCCACAACCCCTGCCCCACCCCAACAACCCTCAAACGCACTGCTGGCAGGGGAATTGCAATCCAGCCTCACAGAGACATGGGCACAAAATCGAGGCTGACAACCCAGTGCAGTACGAAGGGAGTGCCACACGGTCAAAGATGCGGATTAAGCATTAACCCGAGTCTCTGCCTGCTCCCCTCAAGTGGCACTATTTTGAACAGCAGGGCAGTTCTTCCCAATGTCCCGTCTTGAACCCTCAACCCTCAATATCGGTAACACATCATCTGGTGGTTTACCACATTGCTGATGGTGAAAGGTTGCTGTGTGCAGATTGGCTGCTGTGTTTATCTCAACAGTGACGACATTTTTTTAAAAATACTTCCATTGACCGTGCAGCATTTTGCGATGTTCAAACACCAATACTGAGCCAACTACAAGGGAATCGGACCAGCTCTTTGTGGTGAATGGTTCCATCACTCTTCTTCTTCCTGACTGACAGCGGGCACAAAAAACAACAGGCCGCAGCTGGATTTAAAAAAACATTTTTTTTAAATTTCCAAGATGGCGCCGGAGTGTGGTGACTCTCTGTGAGCTCTCCCCCGCAGATCCTCTTCCTACATCTTTTATAACCCTTATTATAATATGTTGTATAATTATTAATTGTTGCAATGTATGGAGCAATCTGTCAGGACTGTACGCAGAAGAATACTTTTCACTGTACCTCGGTACGTGTGACAATAAATAAATCAAATCAAATAAAGTTCCAGACTCAGCTCTGGTTAATTGAGGCCTGACTTAGGGATCGATACCAAGCACCTGATGCTGAGGTAAGACTCAGTGCCATACCTGGCTGTACATTTTCTTACTAAGCCAATAAGGCATGGCTTGAGAGGGAGAATTAAGTACTCAGCCTCAAGAAAATATTGCTGTTTTTTTTTTAAATGCCCTCGTCATTTTTTTTTTCTTTGCCTCCCCAAATTATCTCATCTCCTCATGGCCACAAGCCCTCCCTGATCAAGGAAAATGCATGAAAGCTTCATTAAATGGATGTTAAAATGCAGGGGGATAAGCTGTATAAATTAATGTTCAGTTGCGTGGCTAATAATTGAGATAGATGGGTGTTAAGATGCATGGGGAAGCATTTGCAGTAGCTAAGCTATTTTAACATGGCATGTTCATCCAGTTTAATTCCATTCGGGAAGCAGCCACATGAAATGCTGCAGGAAAAAATTGATCCATTCCTGCTATTCACTGAGCTAATAAATTAATTATAATCGAAGCACTTGCAAAGCACAAGAAGGTTCTTTCCTGGCTGAAGGTCTCTGAAATTTCTTGTGTATCGTACTTTGCGGGGAACAATTTTGATGGCAAATGTCTGAGAAAGGGAGGCATGGTCAAGATATAAAACTCATGATGCCCTAACTCTCCGGTAAGGATGAGATGGATAACCAAATTCAAATGACTGAATGATGAGGCACAAAGGGAAAGGTAGGAATGTCAGGTTTGATAGAACATTAAAGTCAAGTTACTGATGTTTGGGCAGCACGGTGGCGCAGTGGTTAGCACTTCAGCCTCACGCCACCAAGGCCCCAGGTTCGATCCCAGCTCTGGGTCACTGCCCGTGTGGAGTTTGCACATTCTCCCCGTGTTTGTGTGGGTTTCGCCCCCACAACCCAAAGATGTGCAGGGTAGGTGGATTGGCAACGCTAAATTGCTCCTTAATTGGAAAAATGAATTGGGTACTCTAAATTTATTTTTAAAAAGTTACTGCCGTTTAGCACTGAAGGCCATGTACTAGCAGGCACAGTCAGTACAGGATTCTCCATTTGGGGGAAATATGTGTGGCTGCCAGGACTGAATTTTGCGTTTCCGTTGGGAACACTATTCGGTAAGCGAGTCAGGATAAGCCAGTACTCTGCCGGGCGCGTATTCAGTGCAATTCCCGGCCCAGCGGTTGTTCTAACTGCTGGGGCCCGAGTTAGCGCTAAAGAGCCTGACAGCTGGAGCCAATTTTAAGCGCTTCCACTTACCACACACTCACACCAGCCACGAAGATGGTTCACAGAAGACCTGCAATCCCCCACCTGCCCTCCTGAGGTCGGGAGTCCGAGGTGGACACACAGCTCCATATCAGTGAGGAGAGGAGTGATACCTCTTCCCCAGGGTGGGCCGCAGACTCAAGCCTGCCCCCCTGAACACCGTCTGAGAGGTGATGGCAGAGGCAGTCAGCACCAACAGCCACACCAGGAGGAGGCAGCTGGCGATCCAGAGGAGTGGGGGTGCTGCTAACCGGCAGATAACCGGTTTAGCTCAGTGGGCTAGACAGCTGGTTTGTAATGCAGAACAAGGCCAGCAGCACAGGTTCAATTCCCGTTCCAGCTTACCCAAACAGGTGCCAGAATGGGGCAACTAGAGGCTTTTCACAGTAACATCATACTTGTGACAATAAAAGATTATAATTTAGGTACGGTTTCAATGGCCATGGTGCAGGTGTTCTCTGGGTGGGGTGAGCTATGTTGATCCCCTGCAGTGAGGCAGCATTTCTGAGGAATGCCAATACCTGGAGGGTCCCTGATTAAGCTTGGCCACACTCATGAAAATGAAATGAAAATCGCTTATTGTTATGAGTAGGCTTCAAATTAAGTTACTGTGAAAAGCCCCTAGTCGCCACATTCCGGCGCCTGTTTGGGGAGGCTGTAACGGGAATTGAACCGTATTCTGTACCTGCCCTGGGAATGTTTGATGACTGACACTTGAAGGGCCACATTCACCACTTCTCACGTGCAAAAATAATACAATTTCCACCACAGCTTCAAGGTCTTGCTCCAACGGAGTGAGGTGGGTACTGCCTGGTAGGGTCATTAAACCTTCAACTAGCTCAGTTCCTTCTTGTTGCTGCTAACTTTCATGACAACCGCTTTGATAATAGCCTTTGGTGTTTGAGTTGTTAGATCGTCCAATGTTACTGATCGAAGCCAAGAATAGATCCAGAGGCATCATCTCCATTTTCACTCCATAGGGAGATCACTTCCGTGCTGGGACAGACTTTGGGGCTCTAAAACTGGGCCAGGAAAACCTATCAGGAGTTCCCAATCCCCACGGATTCTGCCTGTCAGGTGCACCTTGGAGAAGACATTGGATGAGGAAAGGTTCAGTTGAGTTGGTCTTGATTCCGGAGATTGCTCTCAGCCCTTCGAGATTCACACAAGATAAGCAGCTACTTGTGGAAGGTGAAGGTACGCAACAAAACCAGTCAGGATAAAACAAGCGTCGACTAGACTGGGCTGCAGGAATAATTGATCACTGGGCCACCAGGTTTTATTCATGGCTTTTGTGTTCAGCTTTGATGATGATCCGATAATCAAGGACCTCGGTTTGCCCTTGCCCCCAAAAAGTGGCACAGAATGATAGAGTGTGGGCCGGCAGCCTCCAACCTTAGGGGAGGTCACAATCACAAAGAGCATTTGGGATCACGGGTTTCGTCTCCTCCAAGGCTGCACCCTGCACCAGGGCCCAACCCTGCCTTTGCCTCGCTTGTCTCTCAGTCTCAGGAGTTTTTTCTCTAACAGACATTTGGTAGTACAGAACTTGAATACTGCTGAGAAAAGAGACATGCTGTTGAAGTTTTTCATCACGCACTCATCTGGACAGGTGCGAGAATGCCAAATTTCAAAGGGAGTAACAATTTATACTGCATGTGAAATGGTCGCTGTTTGGTTAGCAAGTTGGCTCTGATTAGTAAATATGTTGCCATGGAGAACATGGCAGGTAAGTGCCCCCCCCCCCCCCATGCTTTCATTTAATTCAAAAAGATACATCATTACAACAAATTAATTTTGCCTGCAGAGGCTAGGTCCCACTGTATGAATGTATGTCATTTCCAGCAAGTGAGCAACAATGCTAGCCCGACAGATAATCTGAAGTTCAATCAATAACACACTCAGGGTTGTTCAGCAAGTGCTGCCCAATCGCAGAATCACACCTAATGTTAGATGTTGTGCTCTTGAGTTTTGCAAGCACAGGCTGTTTGAATACAGTCAGTCCTCTGCCTATTGCAAACAGCCAAAGGGACACGTTGCTTGATACGGCCAGCCAGTCATTGCAAAGTACGGCTTACATACCAGGTATCACACTGGCACTGCAATTCATACACCACATAAATAATTTGTGTGATAGGCAGAAGGTTTTTCTGGCTTGATGGCTGCACCGTTAGTGGAAAATACTATTTGTGTTGCTGCTGCATAGTAGAAGCGGAAAACAGCTGCTTTCACATAGTCACATTCAGAGTAACACAAGGTAGACTGGGCAACATTCAGTTCTGATAATGGCAGCCTCAGGCCCATTCAGGAGTATGCACGATGCATACTGGGCAGTCATCTGTTCAGGGTAGCCCACAGGACAGCTCTGATGCACCCTATTTCAGCATCAAGCTTGCAGTTAGCAAGTGGCTAGCGATGAGGCCAATCTTATTGAATAAGGAGCTGTAGGAATCCCAACGTGTATATCAGCTAGGGAAGGCAGGCTTACAGTAAAAAGGTAAAGTCACCGTAGTCTCAAGATGACCATAGGCTGCTTTCCCCTTTGAGGGGGGGGGGGAGAGCTGACTGGTGATGATTTAACCTGATGGTCACCACACCTCAGGCAAGGGGCAAGGTTAAGAAGTTTCTTCATGAAGAAACTTAGCCGGTATGGGAATTGAACCTGCGCTGCTTGCCTCGCTCTGGATCATGAACCAGGCTTGCAGTAGACAGTAGAAGAAAGATCAAAGAGAGGGAGCTCCCTAGACTACTCCTTCAAAGGTGAATTTGTGTGTGACATAGGGTGCATGAAGGCATGTAATTAAATCCTTACATGCAGCTGGTTTAGCTCACTGGGCTAAATCGCTAAAGCAGACCAAGCAGGCCAGCAGCACGGTTCGATTCCCGTACCAGCCTCCCCGAACAGGCGCCGGAATGTGACGACTAGGAGCTTTTCACAGTAACTTCATTGAAGCCTACTTGTGACAACAAGCGATTTTCATTTCATTTTCATTTCAGCTGCAGATTCAAATATAGTAAACGCGTCATCAGAAATATCCAAGTGCTGGGACGTTAGGATCATTCATGGAAAACATATTTTTCACTGAAGCCGCCGGAAATGTCAGCAAGAGCTGGCCCTTGAGGGGAACCGATGGTGTCGCCATCTATTTGGGTATTCATGGTGTCAGCAAGACTTCTGGTGGCGGCGATGATCGAGTGAGCCGCACATTCGGCGGGCACTCACTCCGGCGGGGCTTTAGGGGCTGATTCTCCACGATAGCGGGACTGCGGAGCGGCAAGGCGGCCTCCGCGGAAGTGCGGGGGAAGCGTGCTGCAGTGCATGGAACAGCGGGAGTCCAGGAGGCAGAGGAAGAGAGAGAGAAAGGGACAGAGGCAAGGAGCAGGGGAAGCTGACCTGGAACCTGAGATGGCGGACACACGGACCTCAGTCTCAGCAATCCAGCAAGCGCTGGATAACATGCTACAAGTGATGAAAAGCAGTTTTGAGTCGCTGAAGCAGGACAACTTGGACCCACTTCAGAAGGCAGTGGATCAGCTGAATCAGAGGCTTGATGGTCAAGATGTAAAAATTAAGGAGCTGGGAGAGGCGGTGGAGGAGATGCGCGGATGCGCAGACGATTGCGGCGTTAGAAGTCGACGGGCTGAAGGAGCGGCAAAGAAGACAGCGAGACAGAGTGGAGGAGTTGGAGAATAGAGCCCGCAGGAATAATCTGAGGATCATCGTCCTCCCGGAGGGGGCTGAGGGAGCTGATGCTGCAGCGTTTGCGGCAGACATGTTGATGCAGCTGATGGGGGCTGAAGCCTTTCCGCGACCGCCGGAGCTGGAGGGGGCATACAGAGTGCAGGCGAGACAGGGGGGACGCCCCTCCCCCCCCCCACCCTCCCCTCCCCCCCCCCCCCCCCCTGTCCGATGGTGATCAGGTTCCACAGGTTCATGGACAAGGAGCGGGTGCTGCGGTGGGTGAAGAGCGCCAGGAGCAGCACCTGGAACAACAGTGTTCTCGGTATATACCATGGTGTCAGTAAAGCTGAATTCACCTGCCCGAGCTGCTATGTTCAATACCTGCAGTTTCCGTCAATGGCGGCAAATCTAGATTGCCACGATATCATGATGCGGCGCAAACGTTTATGGCAAATTTGAGCAGCACATTCATGATTAGGTTCGCAATTCTTTAGAAACACATGGCTTCAGTACTGTTATTGATTATGCAAGTCTTCATGAAAGTGAAGGAATCCTTCAACATTTATGTGGAAGTTTCACTCAAAACTGGTGGTGGCAACGGACCTCATTCAACCATTCGTCCAATTCACTGTTGCACCTAAGCAGTCAGAGATAAGATTTATTTATTTATTTTTTATAAATTTAGAGTACCCAATTAATTTTTTTCCATTTAAGGGGGAAATTACCGTGTTCAATCCACCTAGCCTGCACATCTTTGGGTTGTGGGGGTGAAACCCACGCAAACACGGGGAGAACGTGCAACCTCCACACGGACAGTGACCCAGAGCCGGGATTGAACCTGGGACCTCGGCGCCGTGAGGCAGCAGGGCTAACCCACTGCGCCACCGTGCTGCCCTAGCAGTCAGAGATAAGATAGGATCAAATGGGATGTTCCTTTCTCGTGCCTTGGGCAGCAGGTATGTACAAGGACAAAATGAATCACGAGAATTAATCCCATCATGCCCGTACAAGGACTTTTATTGCCCTTCTGCAAGTCTAACAAACGTTTTTGTAACTTACTTTCCAGTTTTAATTTTTCTCCTCAATATAGTTTTAAAATGGCGTCCTGCAGCTTCACAGTCGCACACTGTCGGGTCCGATAACCTCCTGGCTACCTGCCCGCAACTAGCTGACCCATGTGCCATTCACGTGTTTGGGGAGGGGGGGAAACAAATGGGGTGTGCATCGGTAGGGACTGGGGAGAAACAGGGGATTGCCGAGTCTTCTGGTACTGTATACGTGAAGAGCTTGGCTGAAGGCTTCATCTGTGGCTAGTTTTTATCTTTTTACCCCTGTTCAGAAGAACTCCACTTTCCTCATAAAGCCCAGCCCTGGGTTGGGAGGAGAACGGCTCCACAATTAGGCGAGTTGCTTACCTTGTGGGTTAAGTCTATTTTATTTTAAGCTGCATTGGGTGTAGCAGTATCCACAATAAAACTGCTGTCTTTATGCCTGTCGCAGTCCAGTATATGGTGAATGTTCAGGCAATTTAACATTTTGAACAAAAATACATCAACGGTGGCAGTGTTAGCTCCAGGCGGTTCTGAAGCTGAAGTCATAAGAAACTACAAGCCGCCCAGAAAAGAGAGATTGATACATACATATTATGTAATTGTATTGTTTTTTCTTTCAACTGTATCTGATCTTTGTGGCGTGCATGAGGTGTGATGAATGTGAGAATGTCAGATATATTGTATTACATGTATTTGGTTTATTGAGGGTTAAAAGCCTGGGGGTAGTATGACTGCTGCAGTAATCCTTTTTAAAAAGGCCTATTTTAAAAGAAAGGCACTTTGGCTAAGGGATAATTAAAGCATCGTAAAAGTTGGGCAAACTGAATTTTGTTTATATGAAGGTTCCCTGGAGAGTAGATAATTAGAAACATTGTGCTTGATATAGTTAATGGGATGAGCCAGGGGTTGAAGCTGTCAGGTATTGAGTTTCAGTTTTAAGTTTTAGTTCAGTTAAAGATTTGACTCTGGACAGATCAGCACCTTTTCTCAAAACAGTTTAGTTGTGAAGATTTTTCCCGTGACCAGAACAGCAGTTTCTGGTAGATTAAACAGTTGTTGACTCGGGCAAGAATCCTGAAGGATCTTTTTTTCTCAAAGAGGTTTAAAGGCACCTCTTTACAACAAGTATTCCTGGTTTGGATGACTGTATTTAACACCTGAAATGGGTTTTGCTTGAGTGAAGAAATAAGGTAGCAGTTAGGAGATATTGTTTCATGATTTTGTTAAGCATTGTTTAACTGGTTCTTATAAGTTATTTTCTTTATGAGGTTAAAGTTAGTAATACTGCACATTCTCCCCGTGTCTGCGTGGGTTTCGCCCCCACAACCCAAAAACGTGCAAGCTAGGTGGATTGGCCACGCTAAATTGCCCCTTAATTGGAAAAATGATTGGGTACACTAAATTTATTTTTTTTGTTAAAAGTTAGTAATACTGTGTTAGTAACAAAGTTTGTTTCAAGATACTATATCCTTATTTGTGTATGAAATCACTCCTGGAGTGAAATATCTTTTCCTCGCAGTCTTTCAAATTAAAATATTGAGATTTGTGCCTGGTATCTGAGCAACTGTGAGAGTCCATTCCAGGATCATAATAGAGGTGATTGAGTGAGAACACGGGGAGAACATGCAGACTCCACACAGACAGTGACCCAGCGGGGAATCAAACCTGGGACCCTGGCGCTGTGAAGCCACAGTGCTAGTCACTGTGCTACCGTGCTGTGAGAAGTCGTGTTGCATTTTAAACCTTCGAGGCAAGTATGGGATAATAAATAACCTTATTTATTTTTAAACTCATAAAAAAAACTTGCTGCTGCAATTATTTAATGTGGGACAATCACTCTGGGGGTAGGTAAAAACACACAGCTCATATACAAAACACTGCGATCATTGGCAGCAAGGAAATACATAAAATTCTGTCTTTGACAGGGAAAAATGAATGTTATTTCATGTCAGTTGAAATCCTTAGTAGGAAGTTAAAAATTTATTCTACTAATCTCACATTCAAAGCAACAATGTCAAGGTGGCCTCAAGGGAACCTCAGTGTGATGTTCCTATACATGTGTAACACTGAATGCAGATATGAAAATCAATTGTATCGGCTGCTTCCTAGCCAAGGGTCATGAGCTGGAGCAGCTCGGATGGGAGTAATGGATGGGTGAGTACATAAAACAACAATTTATTATCAAGTACTTTAGAAACAATCTTTTATCTATAAAAAGTAAAGTTTAATGACAGTGCTGCCTCGTTGTTTGTTTTCTTGCTAGCATCGGAGGTCACTTAATTTTCAAATGTTAATTGGGGGGTCACATTAGAAAATTGTTTGGGACGCACCTGTGCAGTGAGTTGTAATTGGAGCACCAAAACTTGGCTAAGATGAGGGCTCCACATAACATAAAAACAAAGGAACAGACGTAGGCCATTCTGCCCCTCAACTCCATTTACATGCCCTGGTTCCAGATCCCTTGTTTTCCTTACCTACAAAGATCAAGCCCAGTTTCAAAAGTTCCAATTGATCAAGCACTTTGTGACAGGTGAGGGGGAAGAAAGTTCTAACATATTTGTCACTGGCATAACTTAATTGTGAAGGACTCCTTTCTGATTTCCAGTGAAGATATGGGTGCAATTAAGACCTGCAGACAGTAGATGATTCTAAGGCAAGCTCAAATTTCAGGTCACTTTTCCATTGGGGGAGCAGGGGAACCTTACTCAAGGGTCTTCAGACAAATCTATATTTTTTATTCATTTAAGGATGCGGGCTTGGGTTGGCTAGGCCAACATTTATAACCCGTTCCAAATTGTCCACAAAAAGGTGGTGGTGAGCTGCCTTCTTGAACCACTGCAGTCAGTGTGGTGTAGGTACAACCACCATGCTGTTAGCAAGAAAATTCCAATGGTACCAAAGTAATGATGATATATTTCCAAGTCAGGATGATGAGTGGCTTGGAGGGGACACTCCAGGTGTTGGTGTTCCTCGGCTACCATTGTCCTTCCAGATGGTGGTAGTCGTGGGCATGAAGGTGCTGCCTAAGGAGCCTTGGTGAGTTCCTGCAGTCCACCTTGTAGATGGTACACACGGCTGCCACTGTACATTAGTGGCAGAGGGGGTGAATGTTTGTGCCATTGAATGTCAAGGGGCAATAGTTAGATCCTCTCTTGTTGGAGTTAGCTATCGCCTGGTACTTCTGTGGCTCAAATGTTACCACTTGTCAGCCCAAGCTTGGATATTGACCAGGTCTTGTTGCATTTGGACATGGACTGCTTCAGTCTGAGGAGTCGCAAATGGTGTTCTACATTGTGCAGTCATCCGCAAAGTCCATGAACAAAAAAAAAAAGCCTCCTCTGCCAGCAAGTTGTTTAATCGTCCACTCCAATTCGCGGCTGGATGTAGCAGGACTGCAGAACATAGATCTGATCCATTAGTTGTGGGATTGCTTAGCCGCTTGCTGCTATGCTGTTTAGTAAGTAAGTGGTCCTGTGTTGTAGTTCTTGGCATGCTCTCCTACACTCTTCATTGAATCAGGGATGATCCCCCGGTTGGTGGTAATGGTAGTGTGGGATATGCCAGGCAATGAGGTTACAGATTGTGGTTAAGGACAATTAGGTGTTGCTAATGGCCCACAGTGTCTGATGGTTACTCAGTCTTGGGTTGCTAGATCTGTTCGAAATCTACCTCATTTAGCACGGTGGTAGTGCCACACAACGCGATGGAGAGTATCCTCAATGTGAAGACTGGACTTTGTTTCCACAAGTACTGTGTGGTGGGCACTTCTACCGATACTATCATGGACAGATACATCTGCAGCAGGCAGGTTGGTGAGGATGAGGTCAAGTAGGTTTTTCCCTCTTGTTGGTTCCCTCACCACCTGCTGCAGTCCCAGCCTAGCAGCTATGCCCTTTAGGACCTGGCCAGCTCAATCTGTGGTGGTACTACCGAGCCACTCTTGATGATGGACATTGAAATACCCCACCCGGAGCATATTCTGCACCCTTGCCACCCTCAGCACTTCCTCCAAGTTGTGCCGCCACCTCTGCTGGGTCTGTCCGGATGGTGGAAAGTCATACTCAGGGATGGTGGTAGTGGTGTCTGGGATGTTATATGTCAGGTATGATTCCATCAGTATGTACCTTGCCTTGTCTGCGAGTCAGTTCTCCCAATTTTGGCAAGATGTTAGTGAGGAGGACTTTGCCGGGTGGGCGGAGCTTGGTGTGGTGTTGTTGTTCCCGGTGCCTAGGTTAATGCCGGGTGGTCCATTCCCTTTTTGTACACTTTGTAGCGGTTGGAAACAACGGAGTAGCTTGTTCGGCCATTTCAGGGGGCATTTAAGAATCAAACGCATTGCTGTGGGTCTGGGGTAAGGACGGAAGCTTCATTCCCTAAGAGATTTCAGGGTCATCGTTAAATCCAGATGTTTTACTGAATTCATACTCCAGCACCCGCTGTGGTGGGATTCGAACCCGGGTCTCCTAGGCCTCTTGATAACTTGTCCAGTGGCAATACGACTACGCCTCCTCTTGACACAGAGAAGCTGGCAGAGGGTGGGGAAGGGGCGGGGAAATGAGAAATGCAGAGAGGATGGGGCGAAAGAGATCATGGTCTCACGGAGAGGGTGGGGGGGGGGGGGGGGGGGGGGAGATCAAATGGCCATTTTGAAAGTTCTATTATGTCGAGATACGTGACAATTTTACTGCAAAATCCTGCAGCATCGGTCTCTCATCTAAACTGGAAGTAGCCTCCCTGGGGGAAAGCTCTCTTCGCAGCAGCTTATTCCAGTCTCAATCTTCAGAAGGAGGTCAAAAATTAATTGCTGAAAATTCCACCCCCCCCTTTATGGTCTGTCTAAGCCTCTACCACACCCCCTCTCTTACACAGCTAGTCACAGCTCCTCAGGGTCACCTTGTACACGGGATGTTTTTTTATATCGTCTCTCTGAAGGTGAACCTATTTCATGCACAAACTTCACACTACAGTGCACTCAGCAAGCAATTTGAAGTTGCAGGACTTAACTCCTGAAAGTCTTCTCTCAGTCAGCTGCTTCACAGAGCTCAGTCCGTACAGTTTCAGGCTCCAATCTGGGTTCACCTGAATCGTCGAAGCTCGTCGATATTACATTGCAAATCTCCGAGTGAGTCTCTCGCAAAACAATTGATGGTTAACTCAGCGGCCAGTTCCCTGCGGGTCCTGAGGCAGATTCCAACCAATCTGCTCGGTTCCAATCTCGTACAAAACAGCAAAGGGGGAAGAAAGAAGGGAAAAGAGCCCAGGAGATCTGGTGGTCACAGGATTCACACTCGGATTGAAGAACTGAAGATGGAAGCGCATGCATGTTTCATATTAATGTGACAAATCTGTTACCCGGGCATTTTAGCAAACAATTTGAGGAAGTGTTGCGGCAGCTCATGTAGTGGGAATGACATATCAGCCCGGGCTCTGATACACACGTGCTTCGGCGTCAAGGTAGTCAAAGGCTTAGGACTCGAGGACAAAATGTAGGCTTACCTCTGATGCGATACTGAGGGAGTGCTGCATTGTTGGAGTTGTTCCGGTGAGACAGAAACCTAAATCTCTCTCAGTTGGCTAAAAGAGATTTTGCCGCTCTACTTCAAAAAGCAGCAATGGTTTTCTAAACCGTCGCTTCATTCCACCCCCCCAACCCCTCCATGTCCCTAATTCACCCTCCTTCCCCATATGGGCAGCACAGTGGCACCGTGGTTTGCACTGTTGCTTCACAGCACCAGGGTCCCAGGTTCGATTCCCGGCTTGGGTCACTGTCTGCACTCTCTCCCCATGTCTGCGTTGGTTTCCTCCGGGCGCTCCGGTTTCCTCCCACAAGTCCCAAAAGATGTGCTGTTAGATAATTTGGACTTTCTGAATTCTCCCTCAGTGTATCCGAACAGGTGCCGGAATGTGGCGACTAGGGGATTCTCACAGTAACTTCATTGCAGTGTTAATGTAAGCCTACTTGTGACAATAATAAAGATTATAATTGCACCCCATACCCCACTAATTCCCCACATCCAATTCCCCCTCCCCACTGGTTTCCAGGACCAATTTTTATTCCTCAGTTAACCAACACTCCACAAGACCATTAGATGTAGGAGCAGAATTTGACCATTCGGCCCATCGAATCTCCTCCTTTATTTGATCATGGTTGATATGTTTCTCATCCCCATTCTCCTGCCTTCTCCCGAGAACCACTGATCCCCTTATTAATCAAGAACCTATCTATCTCTGTCTTAAAGACACGCAGTTACTTGACCTTCACAGCCTTCTGCGGCAATGAGTTCCACAGATTCACCACCCTCTGGCTGAAGAAATTCTTCCTCATCTCAGTTTTAAAGGATCCTCCCTTTAGTCTGAGGCTGTGTCCTCAATTTCTAATCACTCCCAAGTAGAAACATCTTCATCATATTCACTCTATCCAGGCCTCACAGTATCCTGTAAGTTTCTACGAGATTCCCCCCCTCATCCTTCTGAACTCCATAGTAGAAAGCCAGAGTCCTCAACCATTCTTATATGACAAGCCCTTCTTCATGGTATCATTCTTGTGAACCACCTGTTGACCCCTCCAGCACATCCTTCCTTAGATACGGGGCCCAAAACTGCTCACGGTATTCCAAACGGGGTCTGACCAGAGCCTTATACAGCCTCAACAGTACATCCCTGCTGTTGTAATCTAGTCCTTTTGAAATGCATGCTAACATCTCCATCTCATTCAAAAACTGCCCGAGGCCCAGAATAAAAGTTCAAAAATCAATGTGCAACCTCCACCCAGATGTCGACCCCGGAAGTCCTCTGCATGTTAACCTGAAGAGAATCCTGAACCACGAATCCTAAAGTCCCTTTGTGTTTCAGTCTCCGAAGCCTTTCGCGGCCTGTCCCAAGCTCTCCCCACCTCCTCAACATATCTTTGTGTCATCTGCAAACTCAGCAAGAATGGCCTCAGTTCCTTCTTCTAGATCGTCAGTGTACATCATAGAACATACATACAGTGCAGGAGGCCATTCGGCCCATCGAGTCTGCACCAACCCACTTAAGCCCTCACTTCCACCCTATCCCCCTAACCTTTTTTGACACTAAGGGCAATTTATCATGGCCAATGCACCTAACCTACACGTCTTGTGGGAGGAAACCGGAGCACCATGAGGAAACCCAGGCAGACACGGGGAGAACGTGCAGACTCTGCACAGATAGTAACCAAGCAGGGACTCGAACCTGGGACCCTGTCGCTGTGAAGCCACAGTGCTAACCACTATGCTACCATGCTGCCCACCGTGAACATCTGTGACCCCAACACCGACGCCTGCGGAACACCACTAGTCACCGGCTGCCATCCTGAAAAAAAACCCTTTATCCCCACTCTCTGCCTTCTGTCAGTCAGCCAATCCTCTATCCATGCCAGGATCTTACCCTTAACACCATGGGCTCTTCCCCTATTTAGCAATCTCCTGAACGACATCTTGTCAAAGGCCTCTGGAAATCCAAATAGATCACATCCACTGGCTCTCCTTTGTCTAACATCCTCATTATCTACTCAAAAAACTCTAGCAGAGTTGTCAGACATGACCTTCCCTTGACGAAGCTGTGCTGACTCAGCCCTATTTTATCATGCACTTCCAAGTCCCTCCCGATCTCATCCTCAATAACGGTCTCTAAAATCTTACCAACGACCAGTCAGGCTAACCAGCCTATAATTTCCCGTCTTCTGCCTCCCTCCCTTCCGAAACAGGAGTGTTACATTTGCCATTTTGCAGTCCTCTGGAACCCTCTCTGACTCCAGTGATTCCTGAAAGATCACCACCACCAATGCCTCCACAATTTCCTCAGCTACTTCAGAGTGTCTGGGTGGGTTTCTTCCACAGTCCAAAAATCTGCAGGTTACGTGGATTGGCTATGCTAAACTGCTCCTAATGGGGTTGCAGGAGTAGGGTGCCCCTTCAGAAGGCCGGTGCAGACTGGATGGGCCAAATGGCCTCCTTTTGCACTCTATGATTCTATGAAAGGAGCCTGGGGTGTGGTCCATCCGGTCCGGGTGATTTATCCACCTTCAGACCTTTCAGCTTCCCCAGCACCTTCTCCTTAGTGATGGCCACTACACTCACCGCTGCCCCCCCCCCCCCCCCCCCCTCCAAAGTTGTGATATGCCACTGGTGTCTTCCACCGTGAAGATTGATGCAAAGTACCTATTCAGTTCCCATTACTACTTCCCCATCCTCATTTCCAGTGCTCCAATGTCCATTCCTGCCTCTCTCTTTTCGTTTATACATCAAAAAAAAAACTCTTGCAATTCTCTTCTATATTACATTCAGCTTACATTCATATTTTATCTTCTCCCTCCTTATTGCTGGTTTAGTGGTCCTCTGCTTGCTTTTAAAGGCTCCCCAATCCTCTGGCTTCCTGGGACAGAGAATCCAGCCCATTAAATTTAATGGCAGTGAGTCTATCTCACCTTCCATGTTGTGGGGAGTCTTGGTTATCAGTGGGGGGGGGGAGGGGAGATGATTTTCTACAAAGTGCAGATAGAAAGGACAGCGAGGGTGAAGTGACAGAGGCTGGTGGCCTCCATCCTCGCGGTGGTCCTACCCTTTCCCTTGTGTGTAGGACAAAGCTGCAGGCGCTATTTGAATTGCTATCAACAGGTAAGGCGTTGAACCAGCTGCGGCAGTCAAGGAGGGCATTTTAGGAACACTGGGAGAAGACCAGTTGCCTTTCAGCTCATCAGCTGAGGCAGCAGGCTGCTCCCTGGGAGATTATGCAAATAAGGGACTCGGGTGGCAGTTTGGGTACTGCCTTCACAGGGACCTTTGTGCTAGGGAGACCCCTGTCCCCAACAGGGACCTCTGTGATTAGGACCACTCCCACAGGGACCTCTGTGATAGGGAGACCTCCCGACAGGGACCTCTGTGATAGGGAGACCCCCCCCCCCCAGGGACTATTTTGGGGGGACCCCCCAGCACTTTCTGTGATAGGGAGACCCACCCCCATACCAAGGGACCGCTGTGATAGGGAGACTCCTCCCCCACTCCACAGGAACCTCTGTGATCGGGAGACCATCCCACAGGGACCTCTGGGAAAGGGGCCTCCCCTCACAGGGATCGCTGTAATAGGGGGATCGCCCAGTTCAAGAGCGGGCGTGAATCGATCGTCCCCCACCACCTTCCCAAATATCTTCGAAAAGTAATGTGTGGCCGTTGGGCCCACCAATCCCATTGGCAAACCCGATTCTGAAATTCTGCCTGCTGGAACAATTCTCCAGATCGTCCACTTTGGCCCTCAGTGCTTCATGCACACCGCCCATTGGTGACACCTCAGCTGCCAGAGGGGCAATCTGGTCGCTGTGCCTGGAGAAAATCACCTCCATGCTCTGTATCGCAGCGCCATGCGCTTTTACCGTCTCATTGGTCTTCTCCAACACCGACCAAATGGGAGCCAGGGCCTCGACTTACTGACACAATCCGCCATTGCTTCTCAAATTCCACCGCCAAAAGCATCTTGAGCGTTAGTGGAGTGGGCGGAGTCCCAGCAGTAGCCTCCGCCATTTTCTCTACCAAAGAGCCCCATGACGCCTCCGATTCAGTCAACCAATTTCTTTCTTCGACTTTCTCTGCCCTGCTCCTTCTGGGCATTTCCCTTATGTGGGCCCCTTATACCATCCATCAGCTGGCATTTTAAGCAAATGCACCCCCAGAAACTGGGCGAAAAGGCCTAAAAATACAGATCCCTAGCGGGCGCCACCTCGTGTGCGCCGTTCCCTAAATACCACCACCCAAATTCCACACAGAATTTATCAAACATTTATCACCTCAATCTACACATCCATCCGAATTATTCATCTTGTCTTTGCAACTGAAAAAAATTCCTGCCCTCTGTTGTTACTTTCTTGACTTAACCTGCGGTAAAACCCGAGACTATTTTACATTTTGTGCAGCTCGATGGGCGCTGCCACCTTGTAGACTGAGAGCTTGAGCAACAAACTGGTAGAATGACGGAAGAGAGAGGTTATTCACAGTGCATGTGATTCAGCTGCACGTCAAGAGCGTATGCTTAGGCTCCACAGGCAACCCCCCCCCCCCTCATTACTTTATCTCACAATATCACCCTATTCTTTCTCATTTATGTGCTTATCTAAGTTCTCTTAAATGCATCCATGCTGCACGCCTCAACTACTCATGTGACAGTGCGCACTATAGTCTCATCAATCTGAGCAAAAAGATTTTGCCTGAACTGCTTTATTACTGTAGACAAATGCTCAAAGCAGAGGAAGATAGAGAGCGATGGGAAGAAAGAAAGAGAGAGAGAGAGAGAGAGAGAGAGAGAGAGAGAGAGAGAGAGAGAGAGAGAGAGTGAGAGAGAGAGAGAGAGAACGAACGGCTTTGGATTGCTCTAACAAGCAGCTGGCACGGGCACAACGTCTGTGCTGTAAATTTTTATAGGCCTATTAAGGCAGGAATAAACAGAATGTTTGTGCTAAACCCACACTCAAATGCAGCTTCCAAAGATTCAGACAGCTACTTACAGCTTCGGTGTGAACAGGGTGCACGGCGAAGAGAAGAGCCGCCAAGACCGCCAGGCGTCTGTCTCCAAACACGGCCTTGTCACACGTGTAGAGCAGCAGCGACGTCGCAGCACAGTGTAGGCCCAGGTTGACCATGTGGAAATACAACGGAGTCATGCCACCCAGCAAGATATTCAACCTGGAACAAAATAGGGGCGAAGCAAAAGAGACTTATTCCACAGAATCACATTGACTTTCACAGCGCGATAGCAGGCTACTCGGCCCAACTGGTCGATGCTGGTGCTTATGCTCTGCCGCCCTGCTTCAAAGCAGCTGCGGCAATCGCTGCTGCTGTTCCACGTGGGAGCAAGTGCTCCATTTTCACCACTCTCTGGTTAAAGGTTTACTGACCGCTAACTTATTCGGACAGATCCCTCTCATTCTTAATTTTTTGGGGAACGCGAGGAGGTGATTCTGTCCTCAAACTTGTTCCATTATTCAATCACGTCATAACTGATCTGCATTGCAACTGCACTTAAAATCACAGCTAGCGGATACCTATCACTCTCAGTTTTTAAAGCTTCACTGCTCTCAGCATTCACAGCCTTCCTCATCTTTAAGCTGCATTCAAATCGTTCACCCTAGCTATTTGGGGTGAGGGGGGGGGGGGGGGGGGGGGGGGAGCAGCATAATTCTACCACTATAAGACTACATTCCTGCTGTTACATATTCAACGTGACCAGAATGACCTCACTCAGTTCTTCATTTCTGGAAAAAGAGAGGTGTCTATCCCTGCTGGTGATCCCGGAGAGAGGAGTCTCTCCCTGCTGGTGATCCCGGAGAGAGGTGTCTATTCCTGCTGGTGATCCCGGAGAGAGGAGTCTCTCCCTGCTGGTGATCCCGGAGAGAGGTGTCTATTCCTGCTGGTGATCCCGGAGAGAGGAGTCTATCCCTGCTGGTGATCCCGGAGAGAGGAGTCTTTCCCTGCTGGTGATCCCGGAGAGAGGAGTCTATCGCTGCTGGTGATCCCGGAGGGAGGAGACGGAGTCTATCCTTGCTGGTGATCCCGGAGGGAGGACTATCACTGCTGGTGATCCCGGCAAGAGGAGTCTATCCCTGCTGGTGATCCGGAGGGAGGAGTCTATCCCTGCTGGTGATCCCAGAGAGAGGAGTCTATCCCTGCTGGTGATCCCGGAGGGAGGAGACGGAGTCTATCCCTGCTGGTGATCCCGGAGGGAGGAGAGGGAGTCTATCCCTGCGTGTGATCCGGAGGGAGGAGAGGGAGACTATCCCTGCTGGTGATCCCGGAGGGAGGAGACAGAGTCTATCCCTGCTGGTGGTCCCGGAGGGAGGAGTCTATCCCTGCTGGTGATCCCGGAGGGAGGAGTCTATCCCTGCTGGTGATCCCGGAGGGAGGAGTCTATCCCTGCTGGTGATCCCGGAGGGAGGAGTCTATCCCTGCTGGTGGTCCCAGAGGGAGGAGTCTGTCCCTGCTGGTGATCCGGAGGGAGGAGTCTATCCCTGCTGGTGGTCCCAGAGGGAGGAGTCTGTCCCTGCTGGTGATCCGGAGGGAGGAGTCTGTCCCTGCTGGTGATCCTGGAGGGAGGAGTCTATCCCTGCTGGTGATCCGGAGGGAGGAGAGGGGGGTCTATCAATGCTCTCTGTATCTCTGGCCAGCTGACAGGACTGCATCATCCAATACCCCAGACATGAGTAAACACCCAGGAGACTGACTGTCGTGGGAAAATCACCCACTGGTTAAAAGCAGCTGCTAAAGCCCCCCTCTATTGCTTTAGTCTCTTGCTGGTCCTTTTGGGTCGCATCAGAAACAGACTCACGGGGACGACATTAATGATTTTCAATAAATCTGTGTGGCCGGGACTGAACACGAGACCATCACAAATTAATTCAATAGCCACGGCTGTGATCTCTCAAACCCCCCCCCCCCCACCATCCCTGCTCTTGATGCAAGTCAGAGCTGCTGGTGCTAATTGGGGAAATGTTCGGGCATAGGTTATTCTGAAGTAAATGTATGAACTGGTTTCCAGCTATGTGAGGGGGAGAAAAAGAGAGTCTGTGTCTGCGTTTTGTGAATAAAGCGATATTAAAGGAAGGCTGACTCCAGATCCCTCCCTAACACAGTGAATGGGAAATGAGTTATAATGGTCTTCACCAACTGGACTCTACGCTCAGAAATTCCCTCCTTAAACTTCGCCACCTCGCGCTCCTCCTTGAAGACCTACCTCTCTGTCCAAACTTTAGATCACCAGTCTTACCAGTCTTAATATCTCCATAACTATCTTGGTGTCACATTTAAACCGAGAACACTCCGGTGGAACATCTTAGAAAATTTCTACTGCATCAAAGGTGCTACATAAACACAGGCTGTTGTGGTTGTTGAAAGATGGACTGTTGTTCAACTAAGTTTTTTTTCCCCAAATAGTAATAGGCACAGAAACGTCAATGGTAGTTGAGATATATTTATTCCAACTCTTGATGTCAACTGGCATTGATCCATTCTGCTCCTGCTGCCAATCCTGGTGTTTGGGAGCAGGCAATTGGGATCATCATCATTCCACAGTGGTTAGCACTGCTGCCTCACAGGGCCAGGGACCCGGGTTCAATTCCAACCTCGGGTAACTATCTGCGTGGAGTTTGCACGTTCTCCCCATGCATGTGTAGGTTTCCTCCGGGTGCTCCGGTTTCCTCACAGTCCAAAGAGATGCAGGTTAGGTAGATTCGCCATGTAAATTCCCTCAGTGTCCAGAGATGTGCTGGGTAGATGGGCTTAGGGGGTTACGGCAATAGGATGGGAGGAGTGGACTGGAGAAGGTGTTCCTTTGGAGCGTGTAGATCCGATGGGCCAAATGGCCTCGTTCTGCAACTGTAAAGGATCCTGAGTTATACCGGGGAGGTTTCAGAGAAATATGACCCACATGATTGCTTTAAACCTCTTGAATTATTAACTAGCTCCAGTTTCCCACAGGTGTGACAACTGAGAGAATCCAAAATACGTTTGGCGAAAATCAAGATTTAAAAAAAAATTAATTGAGGGGAACGGGGCGAGGCCAGCAGTTATTGCCCATCCATAATTGCCCTCGAGAATGTGGTGGCAAGCCATCTTCTTGAACCGCTGCAGACTCAGTGCCGCAGAGTGGAACTTTCGAAACGCAGTGAAGGCAAAGATAGTCTGGTTTATGAGGGCGAGAGATAAAGAAAATCCGTGTTATCTGTAGCTGACGAACAGAAAGTTTTATCTTGCGAGTTGGCACCGTGGCTCCAGCCTGTTCATCGGCGTTTCCTGCCAGACGTTAATTAGCTGGTTTAGTAAAGGCGTTTGACTATTGGGTGCTTGTGTTCTTTTTCCAAAAAATCTGGCATTATTAAAACCATGTGACAGACGCCAGCAATGTAAAACTTAGCTGGAGAATGTGATCAATTGTTTGACATGGAAGCAATTGCTTGTCTTCCAATCTTTGCAAAGTGCCAGCAGACACAGAACCTGGAGCAGATGCCGCAAGACATTCCAAAGCTCCAAGACGACAAATAAATCTGCAAGCTGCATCCTTGGCACCACTGTGCGACTCTACAGCTGTCCCAACGCAATCCAATCACAAACGTTTACTTCACTCAGGCTCGCATGATCCTCTCTGCTGCACCTCAGGACTCTGTCCTTCGTCCAACACCTTGCATTTATATAGCATCTTCCCAATTGGGTCACAGGAGCGTTGTCAGACAAAATCGGAGGGCATTGAGGGATTTGGAAACAAAGATGAGACAGTGGTTAGCACTATGGCTTCATAGCACCAGGGTCCCAGGTTCAATTCCCGGCTGGGGTTCACTGTGCGGAGTCTGCGCCTTCGCCCCGTGTCTGTGTGGGTTTCGTCCGGGTGCTCCCGTTTCCTCCCACAAATCCCGAAAGACATGCTATTAGGTAATTTAGACATTCTTAATTCTACATGTACCCGAACAGGCGCAGGAATGGGGCAACTAGGGGATTTTCACAGTAACTTCATTGCAGTGTTAATGCAAGTCTACTTGTGACAATAAAGATTATTATTATTATATTTCTGGCTCTGTATCAAGGTAACTGCCTGGAACGGCAGCAAGCACGGGGTCAGTTTATTTTGATAGCAAGGGCTGTTGGGGCAAGGCACAAAAGGTCACAGTTTGGAGTCACATATTTGTGCCAAATCTGGATATTGGCTGCCTGCTGTGTATTTTTACCACTGCTGATGTATGTTTGATTCCCCCAGCACTGTCTGTATTACATGCGAGTTGGCATTGTTAATGCTTTTATCATAATAGGGAGATATTAGGAACTTGGGTCCAGAAATGGGGTCCAAGATGTAGCAGGCAATTTAGAGGTTAAACAGACTGAAGGAAAAGACTGCTAGCAACAGAGTTAGAGGGATACGTCCACAGCCTGAGTTACTTGTCCCATTCAGACTTAACATTAGTGGGAATATAGAGGATGCCCCGGTTCAGCCAGGATGATCCAATCAAGATCCATTGTCATTCAGGATACCCTTGTTTGACCAGCCAGTAGCCCATCACAGAGTCTGATGATCTATTTGTGAGTCAAAGAAAGATTAGTTGCATATGAATGGCATAGGTCTGTTCCTTTGCATAAATGGGAGTGGGCTAAGCGAAGACAACTATAAGGGACTCAAGTCTGACCACCTCAGGGGAGAACCTTTGTTTGAGGGAGAAGGTGGAGCTTAGAGAGGGAGTGAGGGAGAAATGAACAGTTACAGGAGAAGGCTGTGGAGGTCACCAGATAGGTCATGAAGGAAGCTGCTCCAGATTGAAGACTTTTGAAAAGGGTTCCAAAGGAACCTGACTTACAGCAGGAAATTGCGTTGTAAATACAAGTATCATCTGTGACTGCCTATGTAAGTGGAGTGAGAGCTGTATGATTATTGGACCCATTGTCTGATGGGAACTAATGTGTTAAAATCAACAGCATATAATGTGTCAGTGTTAAGAGCGCAAGTAAAAGTTTAAATATTGTTTTCTTTTGTTTTAATAGTTTGTTTATAATATAACCAAGCCTTATTTCTTATATTATCACTCATGGAAGGAATTGATCTTTCCGCACCACATTAAAACTTTAAAAGGTTAATGGAACCTGATTCAGCATCTTCACCATTGTTGATGGCTGACCAGACGTCTGTAACACTTTCCTCTCCTCAAGCACCATCTCATTCTCTTCTCTCTCAAAACTACCATTAATACCTCGTCCATAAAATAGCCCACCCTTCACTCTCCCATTCACACCCACCAGCCCCACCATTTTAGGCATTATTGTAGCCTGTTCCCTCTTTTCAGATGCTTCCCTTCGAAAACTGTAGTCATCATCCCTTCTTCTCAGGGGAAAGGCCATCCTCTGTTTCCCCTAACTGGCTCATGCCTGACCTCCGCTCTTTCTCTCCCCGGTCATTTACCATGTGGTCACCTTCCAGATCCATCAACCCCCTTGTCTGAATGACTTGGTAATCACTAGAAAGCGAATAACAGTCAGCCTGATGGGCAGTCTACCTGGCACCACCTCTTGTATGCACTGCAGCAACTCGTGTAGGCTTGTTGGCAGCAGCTTCCCAACCACTGACCTTGACTTCCGAGAACGTCAAGGGGAGAGGGTGAACGGTAACATCATCATTTCCAAGCTCTCTCCAGACCAGGCAATATCCAGACTTGGGCATATATTGACATTCCTTGATCAGAGCTGGGACTCCCAACCTAATTATATTGTGGAGCATCTACGACACATGAACTACAGAGGCTCAAGCAGGCAAGCCATCCAGGGCAACTAGGGAAGGGAAATTAATCTTTATTAGTGTCACCAGTAAGCAATGAAGTTATTATGAAAAACCCTAGTCGCCACACTACGGTGCCTGTTCGGGTACACCGAGGGAGAATTCAGAATATCCAATCCAACTAACAAGCACGTCTTTCGGGACATGTGTGATGAAACGGGAGCACCCGGAGGAAACTCACTCAGACAGGGGGAGAACGTGCAGATTCTGCAAAGACAGTGACCCAAGCTGGGAATCAAACCTGGATCGCTGGAGCTGTGAAGCAACAGTGCCAACCACTGTGCCACCGTACCGCCCCAAATTAATGCTGGCTTTGTTACCGATGTCCATAGTCGAAGGATGAATCAACTTTCCATTTAACTAAATCCTTGTAACCTTGCCTTCTCAATGCGTTACAAGCAGGACTAGTCAACAACAATGGATATCTGCACATTTACAGAACCACTTCTGTACTACAAACAGGGTCTCAGGCACCGAAAACTGCCAATAAAAGCTACAATACATCCATCCTTCTCTAATTTGACTAATTACTGTTTATTCAAATTAACTACAAAAAGAGACTACTCACAAGAGACTCCCTCCCTCTGTCCTCTCTAACTTATGGAGGGAAGACAAATTTCAGAATTCTGTTATCTTCCTCAGCACAATGCGATGTTTAATTAGACGGCAGATTCGCAGGGTTGAGCCGTTGTCCGCGAGGATTTTCAGTGAGGATGAATGCCAGCAGTGTGTTCAATGAAACTTCCCCAAGCGAGCTGGTTTGTTCAGGGCTTCCTCTCAAGCGCAATCTCTCTCTCCCTTGTGCTTCTCTCTTCCAAAACTGTTGCAACCCTTTCTACAAAAATGGCCCACCTTTAACTCTCCCATTCACACCCACCATTTTAGTCAACACTGTACACTGTTCCCTCTTTTCAAACACCCCACTTCCCTCGAAAAACTGTAGTCAACATCCCCTCTCCTCACAAGAGACTCCCTCCCTCTGTCCTCTCTAACTGGCTCACGCCCGAGTTCCTCTCCTCTCCAAGGTCCTTGACCACGTCGCCACCTCTCAGATCCATCAACCCCTTGGTCTGACTCTCTCCAATCAGGTTTCTGTCATTCGCAGCTCTGAAATGTCCCATTGGCACAATTGACACAAATGGTAATTATTCTTTGCCACCGCGAGAGTGTGTTTGATCCATCCGCTGACTTCTTAGCACCAAAAGGTTGGCTATGGTTGGTGCCCCTTTAAAGATTCTATCATTGTTTTTTTATAAATTAACAATCAGCATTGTCAAGATTCATGCTTCACTTCTGCTCAATTAATTATTTTCTAAATGCTGACAACTCATGCGAATCCAACATTTTTTTAAAAATTTCACATGCCAAGAAACCTTTTGTGAAACTCAACACTTGAGCACAAAATGGCATTGTTGACAATAAAACACTAACAATACAACTTGGGAAAAATACTAGATTCCTCCCGACCCTAATTTTTTTTTTATTGTTCTTGAGATGTGAGCAGCCTTGTGAAGACATGTTTGCCCATCCCGTTACATTGAGGGCACTTCAGAGGTCACATACAGTGGACTAGCCATGTGTAGGCCAGACTGGGTAGGTTTGGCATCCTTCCTTCCCTGACGAATATTTGTTCACCAAAGTAACAACTTTCTAGCCTACAAATTGGATACATTTTTGAAACTAAAATTATTTACAGTGCCTATACAGTAGTAGCCCGGCTTTCCTTTTAACATCTTCTGTAGAGTGAAAATAGCCCCAGAGAAACCAAAACCCCTTGTTTGGCTTGGAACAGGTCCATCTATGTAGTGGGTGCAGCTGCCTAAAAAAACTAAAAGATCACTGGGTCTGAGTAATCGAAAAGTTGCTGAAATTCCGTGAATACAGGTAGGAACAACTCACCTATTGCCCATAACGGCCTTGCTGAGGATTGTGAATACTGTATCCCTCAGACGTTGCATCGAATTGAACACATTCAACCCAACTAGTCTCTTCCGGAATCTATACTCCACATGGACTCCCTTCTACTGCATCACATCCTATCAGTAAACCCATTATTCCTTTCTCCCTCACGAACTTACCTAGCTTCAACTCACACATAACCCGTTCCAAGTAGTTTTGAACAATGTAGTTTCATCATTGAGTAGTTAAATTATGACATTTTTATCTATTGCACATAATACACATCCCGTTATTAATTATTTGAAAACCTGATCCAATTTTTTTTTAATACAAGTGTCCGCATAGTTATTTTAAAATTCATCTGCAGGATGTGGGTACCGCTGGCTAGGCCAACATTTATTGCCCATCCCTAATTGCCCTCGAAAAGGTGGCGATGAGCCACATTCTTAAACGGCTGCAGTCCATGTGGTGTAGGTACACCCACGGTGCTGTTAGGGAGGGAGTTATAGGACTTTGAGCCAGCAACCATGAATGAATGGCAATATATATTTCCACGACTGGATGGCGAGGGGAACTTCCAGGTGGCCGTGTTCCCAGGTATCTGCTGCTCTTTAACTCCTATATGGTAGTGGTCATAAATTTGGAAGGTGCTGCCTAAGGAGCCTTGGTGAGTTCCTGCAGTGCACCTTGTAGTTACTGGTGGGTGAAACAATGAAAGGGCTGTTGCCCCATTCTCTGGAACATTTGGTTCAGATTTTGGTCTCCTTCCACTTGAAAGATCACCATTGGTTTCTCAGCTGGCTGCTTGCGGTCAAATTGAGGAGTATTTTGTGGCCGACACTCTTCCTCCTGGGTGCTCTGCATGTTCCATGGCAGCAGCAGCCCCCACAGCTTCACCTCCACATCTCCGGCTTGGAGAGTTAGGCCCCCAGGAAGTTCGACAGAAGCCTGCTGGCTCTGACCCCAAGTCACCACCACCGCACTGTGGATCGCCTGGGTTCGATGAGGACCTCAAGCACCACTGGCATTCCTCATCACCTACAGAGCGGTTACTGACTCCGCAGAAGGAAGACAGCTAAGATACAGAAGCTGTCTAGTAACATAACAAGTATTCACAATCAGGAGGTGAATGGGGCTAAGATCGTGGCTCGTTAGCTCGTTATAGAGTAATCAAAAAGAACAAAACTTAGAACAGTACAGCACAGAACAGGCCCTTCGGCCCTCAATGTTGTGCCGAGCAATGATCACCCTACTCAAACCCACGTATCCACCCTATACCCGTAACCCAACAACCCCCCCCTTAACCTTACTTTTTAGGACACTATGGGCAATTTAGCATGGCCAATCCACCTAACCCACACATCTTTGGACTGTGGGAGGAAACCGGAGCACCCGGAGGAAACCCACGCACACACGGGGAAGACGTGCAGACTCCGCACAGACAGTGACCCAGCCGGGAATCGAACCTGGGACCCTGGAGCTGTGAAGCATTTATGCTAACCACCATGCTACCCCACCTTTTTGCTTTTTGCTATCCTTTTTGCTTCTTTGCCACATCTCTGGGAAGGCAAAAGATTTATTTACATTACACTTTGTTTCATTTTATGTATTGGAGCTGAAATTCTTGGCTTGGGATTGTATCACCTGATATTAAGTATATTTAAATTTGCTTTGCTGTATATATATACACACAAGTATAGCTTCGATCAATGTTGTAATTTTCAGGAACATACCTACAACTGAGAATGGGATATATCTGTTGGGAATATGAAAATGAAACAAAATAAAAATTGCTTATTGTCACGAGTAGGCTTCAATGAAGTTACTGTGAAAAGCCCCTAGTCGCCACATTCCGGCGCCTGTCCGGGGAGGCTGGTACGGGAATCGAACCGTGCTGCTGTAATGGGAGGTGATGGGGCAGTGGTATTAATGCTGCACTAATAATACAGATCCAGGATATCTCTGGGAACCCAGGTTTGAATCCCACAACTGTAGCTCGTGAAATTCTAATTAAATAAAAATCTGGAATTAAATGTTTAATGATGACCATGAAACCATTGTCGATTGTTGTAATTCACTGATGTCCTTGAGGGAAGGAAGTCTGACTTTCTTAACTGGTCATGTGACTCCAGATCCAGAGCAGTGTGGTTGACTCTTAAAATAGGGGCTCTGAAATGGCCTAACTCAGCTCAAGGTGTAAGCATCCTCTGAATAAACCTTGTTTCCCTTATGTATTCCCTTGATTTTCTGTTATCTTGGCTATTACGATTTTTGTATCTGGACAGTTACTGAAACCCCACCAGCCAGATGTGCTGTTTGGTTTGGCCTCTGGACACTCCTGGTACTATGTGTTGGTTAGTTTGGTCCAGTAATGACATTTTGATGGACTTGGCTGGCAGCCAATTGGCTACTTTAATTTCCCTGGACTTTACTAACTCTCGATGTTGATTGGTGTGGGCAGTTCCACAGGCTTGTTCTCAGGAGTTAGTTTTGCATTGAATCAAGAAGCTGAGGAGCCACAGGCCAGATCTCTCGCTCTCATCTGATGGCCTGTGATTAAAGACCTTTCTCTCTCGGCACAACCTGTGAGACTGTTGACAAGTAGTCAGTTTCATTTTGATTAAGCTAGAAGGCCAAAGCTCTGATTTCTTTCTCACCTGCTGGATTCTTCCTGAAGGTCCAGTATTAAGGCTTTTCTCTCTACAGTCATTTTACCCTGCAGACAGAGGGGTTTGTTTGAAATCCTTTTAAAATTCTCATGTGGAGAACTCTAGTCTTATCTCAGTGGGGCTGCTAGTTATTCTGTTGGAAAAAAGTTAGAATTGAACAGTCCTGAGGGGAATCTTCTCTGTGAAGGCCCAGGCCAATACAAGTTAAAGTGACTCCTCAGAGGGGATCCCACTGCCTGAGAGTCCGGCCTGAATGTTCCAGCCAGAAGTTACAAATCAGCTGGTAGTTTCAGCACTCTGCACCCTGGGAAGACAGCGGGCTACAACAATCTCAATATAAGCAATAAGGACACTAATCTCTCTTTCTTCCATTTTAATCCCCATCATTTTACCCCTTTCCCCTGTGTGCTCGTCTGTCTTGTGGGTGTTTGGGTAGAGGGTGGGATGATAAAGTGTAGTGGGGGGGGGGGGGGGGGGGGGGGGAGAAGAGAAAGTAGAAGATTTGCTGGCAAATATTCTATGATAATCATCATATGTCTTATCTCTATTGATGTAACAAATAAACTGTTTATTGTGTTTCACTTCCAAATCTGGTGTCTATAGGTCATCAGAGCAGTCATGGTTCAAAGATCTCAAACTCATTGGTTAATTATGTTGGGACTCTGAGGCCCGTGGGGCTAGGAATTGGCTGCGCACTAGCCCAGGGTGTTGTAACAAAGGGAAATTAAGGATGGGAAATAAATGCTAGCCCCAGCCGGCGACACCCACATCCCATGATTGAATAAAACAACATCACAGCCACGCCATGTGTGGTAGCCATTCCCATACTCTAACCACTCGGAGTGAAGAAATAGCTCCTGAATTCCTCCCTTATTGTATTGAATATCACACCATCCCTTCTCTTTCCTAGGTCATTACAACCACAATCTGCAGAAATATAGTGGCCACTGATCCAACATTAAGCTTTGCCCTTGTTGATTGCAAATGCTGTCTCAATAATTCTCCTGATGCACGTCTACCTTCTGTGGTGATATGCATCACTGTAGATACACAAGGGGTTAACGTAGACTAACTAGACACTAGAGGTAGCACCAGAGACTTGACACACAGACATTCAAACAATATGTCAGTAAGATAGGACACGACCAATGGGCATTCACGATACACACAAAGGTGACACCACCACAGGAGGGCATTACGCCAACCAATATATAAAGGACACAGCACACATGATCTTCCTCTTTCCAGTGGAGAGACTCAGTGAGTACAGACACAGAGTTGATTGAACGTCACACCCACCGCGTGGATTGTAGCAGACTGGTTCGTCAGTCTGAGTAGCTATAGAAGGACTAGCAGTAGAGTTGAATCCAAGTAGGAGAACAGCTTAATAAATGTGTTAAAGCTATCTCCAAGTCTGAACCTTCCTTTGTCAGAGTGCACATCAAGGAAGCAGCTTATGATCGTCAAGAGCATAACAAAACACCTTCATACCTGGTGTACCCACAAGAGAGAGAAAATCACACTCAAGAAGAGATCCCAGAATTCATTTCCATATTCAGTCTTTTTTTTTAACCCCCTCAGACACATCATCTGTACTGGATTAGAAATGTTCATGTTGTCTGGAACAGCAATCTTTTTTGAAGTTGGCTGTGCTGCTTTGTATCCATGACAAAAGTAACTTGTTCTATGTTCTTCAAATTCCCTTTCCCTCGTTTCCTCTCCATTATACAACACAGTTAATTTTTGGCCCACGCCTCACACCGATCGGAACAGTCCGCTCCTCGAGCCTGTACTGTCATCAGTTAGATTATGACTGACCTGTACCTCAACCCCATTTGCTCCACCCCTCCCCCTCCCTTGAACACCTGTACCCAAGAAAAATCTAGCGATTTCCATCTTATTCCACAGCCCAATGGATTCAGGTTTTCAGGACACCACTGAATCATAGAATTCACAGTGCAGAAGGAGTCCATTCAGCCCATCAAATCTGCACCAGCTCTTGGAAAGAGCACCCTACTTAATCCCACACCTCTGCCCTATCCTTTCTGGACACATAGCGTGGCCAACCCACCTAACCTGCACATCTTTGGACTGTGGGAGGAAACCCACAGACACGGGGAGAAAGTGCAAACTCCACATAGACCAGGGGTGGGCAAACTACGGCCCGCGGGCCGCATGCGGCCCGCCAAAGGTATTTCTGCGGCCCACCAAGTCATTAAAAAAAAAAAAAAAAAATTTTTTTAAAAAAAATTTTTTTTTTTTTTTTAAGGTTAATGCGGGGGGGCTGTTGGGTTACTTACTGGTATAGGGTGGATACGTTGACTTGAGTAGGGTGATCATTGCTCGGCACAACGTCGAGGGCCGAAGGGCCTGTTCTGTGCTGTTCTATGTTCTATATGAGGCGCCCAGAATCATAACCGGGTGAAGTAATTATTTTACTTAATATACTATGCGGCCCTTTGTGAATTGTGAATTTCTGAATGTGGCCCTTGCACGGAAAAGTTTGCCCACCCCTGACATAGACAGTCACCCGAAGCATTGAACCTGAATTGAATTGAACCCAGGTCCATGGAGCTGTGAGGCAGTAGTGCTAACCACTTGTGCCACCTTGCCGCCCCACTGCCCTTTGTGTGGAGAAGTGTTTCCCGATAACCGTCCCACATGGACTGACTCTACTTATGACTTTATTAAGGAATCACTCACGGGATGAAATGGTTCCTCCGCATCGGCTTCATTTAATCCATTTAGAATTTTAACTTGCACATGTAAGAGGGCACAAGCAAAATCGGTGCAGCCTTATCGTGGTCACGTCATCCTTTAACTAACCCTGCCACCCATTCATTGTGTCACTCCTGACTCCTCTCTTCCCCGCCCCTCTCCTCCCCCACACTCATATTACATCTCTTCCCCCCCCCCCCCCCCCCTCCACACCCTATTCTGTAAGGAAACACTATAGTCTCTGTTCAGTAGGGACAATTTATCCACACTCGAGAATCATGGGTATGTGTCCACTCCCTTTAATGTTCAGCATCATTGAGGTGATATACCAGCCAAAACCAGCTGAGGAGAAGTACTCTTTAGGGAGTACATGACAAGAAAATAGAGACTTGATATCTGACATTGAATTGCAGAGAACAATGGATAAGCAGGAGTAATTATCGACAGCAATTTATGTTGGTTCCAGCGACTATATAGAACATGGGGGAAATTAATACAGTTTAAAATCTGATGAGGGGTCTCCACCCAAAACTATAACCGTTCTATTTTTTCCTCTCTGTAAATGCTGTACATTTCTAGGGTTTTAAAATTTAAAACTTCTGGTATTTATAGGTTTATCGTCTCCACTTTGTGTCCCATGCTGTGTGCTGCTGAAGCATTCCCTACCTCTCATAGACAGAAACAAAGTGTGCCACGTTTCACATTTAAGTGGTTCACGTGTCCAAAAGGTTAGGGGGGGGTTGCTGGGTTACGGGGATAGGGTGAGCGTGTGGGCCGAGGCTTGGGTGCTCTTTCGGAGGGTCGGTGCAGCCTCGACGGGCAGAATGGCCTCCTTCTGTACTTAATGGGGTTCTATGATTCTACATTGGTAATGTTTTACACAAAATTACAATCAAAGTTACTCAAACGCACGCAATGTTTCAATCGCTAGCTTTGCAGATGTTGCAACATTCCATTGTGGTCACACACTCGGCATCAAATGTACACGTGAACACACACACCAATACAAAAAGCAGTCAGTTACAAACAGCACATCCAGCAAATAACTGCCTGGTCAGGCAAAATATACCATGCCTTGCTTTTAACTGGGCCCAGTTCCACAATACAAAGACTAGGCCAGTGTACAATATAAAGAGAACCACCCTCACTGTATGAAAACAGGACAGGAAGTATGATACCAACCAAGCTAGACTATCATAGAATTCCTACAGTGCACAGGGAGGCTATTATACCCATCGAGTTTGGATCAACCCTCTGAAAGAACACCCCACCTAGGCCAGTTCCCTGCCCTATCCCCATAATCGCTTTACCCCACCTAACCGGCACGGTGGCATAGTGGGTAGCACTGCTGCCTCACAGCGCTAGGGACCCGGGTTCAATTCCGGCCTCGGGTGACTGTCTGTGTGGTGTTTGCACTTTAGCCTCGTGGCTGCGTGGGTTTCCCCCGGGTGCTCCAGTTTCCTCCCACAGTCCTTAGGTTAGGTGAATTGTCCATACTGAATTGCCTCTAATGTCCAAGAGGTTAGGTGGGTTACTGGGTTATGTCGATAGGGTCGGGGTTCTTTCAGAGGGCCGGTGCAAACTCGATGGGCTGAATGGCCTATTACGGCATGGTAGGTATTCTATGATTCTATTCTATGATCTTTGGACACCAAGGGGTGATTGAGCACGGCCAATCCTCCTAACCTGCATGGGCAGCACGGTGGCACAGTGGTAGCAGTGCTGCTTCACAGCGCCAGTGACCCGGGTTCGATTGCGACCTTGGGTGATTGGAGTTTTTACATTCTCCCCGTGTCTGCGTGGGTTTCCTCCGGGTGCTCTGGCTTCCTCCCACGGTCTAAAGATGTGCAGGTTAGATGGATTGGCCATGCTAAACTGCTCCTTAGTGTCCCAACGGTTAGGTGGGGTTAAGGGGATAGGGTGGGGGGGGAGAGGGTAGGGTGAGGGAGGGTGCTCTTTCAGAGGTTCGGTGCAGACTCGATGGGCTGAATGGCCTCCTTCTGCACTATAGGGATTCTATGATCTTTGGACTGTCTCCACAATTATCTTATTTAAGGAGGTGGTGCGGATATACGAAATAGGCCATGCGGCCCCTCGAGCATGCTCTGCCATTTGATAAGATCAAGGCTGATCTGCTTGTGTTGAGTTCCATATTCCCATCTACCACCCCCCCCCCGATAACCATTGATTCCTTTGCCTGACAAGAACATATCTATTAATAAAATAAAAGCAAAATACTGCGGATTCTGGAATTCTGAAATAGAAACATAAAATTCTGGATGAACTCAGCAGACCTGGCAGCATCCATGGAGGGGGAGAAACAGTTAACTTCGAATCCCCATGACCCATCTACAGAATCTATCTACCTCCACCTTAAAAATATTCGGTGACCCCAGCCTCCATCCCCCGCTGAGGCAGAGAGTTCCAAAGTTGCACGACCATCTGAGAGAAAAGATTTCTCCTCATCTCTGTCCTCAAAGGGCGACTGCTAACCTTACAACGGTGGCCCCTTGTTCTGTACTCACCCACAAGAGGAAGCATCCTTTCAACATCTACCTAGTCAAAACCATTCAGGATCTTATATACTTCAATCAAGTCACCCCGCACTCTTCTAAACTCCAGTAGAAACCAACCCAGCCTGTACCACCTTTCCTCAATCCAGTATACCTCCTCTGAACCGGAGTGATATTTCACTGGACCAGTAATCCGTGGACCCAGGGTAATGGGTCTGCGGACCCGGGTTCGAATCCCACCATGGTAGATGGTGAAATTTGAATTTGATAAAATTCTGGAGCTACATTCCATGGATGACTATCATTGATTGGCACAAAGACTCACCTGGGCACTAATGTCCTTTAGGGAAGGAAACTTGCTGTCCTTATCTGACTTGGCCTAAATGTGACTCCAGATCCACAGCAATGTGGTTAACTTATAACTGCCCCCCTCCCCCTCACCCCAGCAAGCCACTCAGTTCAAGGGCAATTAGGGATGGGCAATAAATTCTGGCACAGCCAGCAGCCCCCACGTTCCACGAAATAATATTTTAAAACCAACATTTTTTCCCCCACCCCTTTCCTTCTCAAAGCAAAGGACGTATCGGCTGATCTTCATGTACACGCCCGCTGGTACTGAAGGCTCACGCCAACCTGGTTCTTTTCTTTCCCCTTGAAATGTGAGCCAGGAGCTGCAAGCTGCCCACAGTGCTGTGAGATACCTCAGCCAAGTCTGACTCTGCACTTGAATGATGATGATGTGAGGGACGGCACGGTGGTTTGCACTGCTGCCTCACGGCGCCGAGGACCCTGGTTCGAATACCGGCCCCGGGTCACTGTCCGTGTGGAGTTTGCACATTCTCCCGTGTCTGCGAGGGTCTGACCCCCACAACCCAAAGATGTGCAGGCGAGGTGGATTGGCCACGTTAAATTTTTTTTAAAAATAAATTTAGATTACCCAATTATTTTTTCTATTAAGGGGCAATTTAGCGGGGGCAATCCACCTACTCTGCACATTTTTGGGTTGTGGGGGCGAAACCCACGCAGACACGGGGAGAATGTGCAAACTCCACACGGACAGTGACCCAGAGCCGGGATCGAACCTGGGACCTCAGCGCCGTGAGGCGGTTGTGCTAACCACTAGGCCACCGTGCTGCCCTTGGCCACATTGAATTGCCCCTTAATTGGGAAATAAGTTTTAAAAACAGAAATTGAACGATAATGTGGCCGAAACAAAGGGTAGAAATCCTGGATTATGTTCGCCCCACTCTCCCCCCCCCAACCAATCCCAAATTACCCAGGGATTGGAACCGCTTGATGTAGCTCCACAGGCTGTGAGCCGATTGAGAGACACACTGCCTTTAACAGCAGGCCCACTTGGGAGAATACTAGGAGTCTTACCACAGACACTAGAGAATACTGGAACTAGCTTTGCAAATACATTTTCTTGAAACAATTCACTGGAGATGTTGTATAAGTATAATTATGTGCGCAGACACACACGTACACAATAGCATGGAAAACTAGCCCCTACCGACATGGGTTAAAACATCTGCATTTAATCGCCAACCTAGATTTCCACAGCTGCTTTTGGGCAATAGAAAATAATTAATAAGGTGACGAATACAATCAAACTGTCTCATTGCTGCGTAACATTTTTCATTCCCCCCAGCTCCCTCCCGAGCACACAGCAAGGAAGCCCCTACCCGTCTGTCTCTCACTCTTTAAAAGCAAGTGGAGCGTTAGCCAAAAATAATCCCTCATTGATGAAAGTACAGGGTGGTCGAATGGTTTTAAAGCAGCACAACATTCACACTTGGAATAATAATTTATCGTCACAAACGGACAAGATTGATTTCAAAGTGAGGGGCCACGGGTGGGGGTTTAAGGAAGATTGATTTTAATTGGATCAAGTTACACTATAAAAATATTCCAAAAAGAATTACAGGAATTGGACTTTGAATCTGAAGTTTGTTTATTTTTCATTTAAAGCTAATAAAACTCGGACGGGGAAAGAAAAAAAAAACCTCCAACCTACTTCACAATAAATGTTTTATTCAACAGCTTGACCTTCTGTCCTGACCCTGTAGTCTCAGCTCCACATTTGAGGTTTGGTAGAAGGGATGCGTCACTGCCAAGTCTGCTGGCTCGCCTTTCTGGAGAGATCTCTAACAGCCCTGACAATTAAAAACTGCCTTTGCACTTCCCCATCCCAAATACTCTTGGAACTAATAAATAAAAGGGTTCAAATACATTTATTTTTAATGTGCTATTTTGAATGCCCCCTTCAATTTTTCACCCAGGTACTCGTCAAAGCAATATCCTGGAGTTCAATCTTTTAATTCAGTCCACCTTGCCATTTGTCAGCTTCGGATCCAAAGGTGCCTCCAATTTAAAACTCTCATCCTCATCTTCAAATCAAGCCCTTGACCCACCCTCCTCCAGCCCAGCCCAGCTCTGGCCTCCTCCAGCCCAGTGAGCTAAAGTTAGCTGCGCTCCTCCGAGGCTGGCATCCCCCAGGCCCATCACTCTGTGGTTGGAGGACATGCCTTCAGCCACCTGGTTCCCGAGCTCTGGAGTACCCTTCCCAAACCTCTCCCTTCCCAAACCTCTCCCTTCCCAAACCTCTCCGTCCTTTCTACGCATCTCTCTGCTCCTTGCGGGCATCCCTTCAAATCTGCCTTTTGGCATGGGGGGGGGGGGTGTGAGGGGGCATTGGGGGGGTGAGGGGGCATCGGGGGGTGAGGGGCATAGGGGGTGGGAATGGAGGGGAGGACATCAGGGGGTGGGGAAGGAGGGGGGATATGGGGGGTGGGGAAGGAGGGGGGATACGGGGGGTGGGGAAGGAGGGGGGATACGGGGGGTGGGGAAGAAGGGTGGATACAGGGGGTGGGGAACGAAGGGGGTGGGGAACGAAGGGGGGTGGGGAACGAAGGGGGGGTGGGGAACGAAGGGGGCTTGGGGAACGAAGGGGGTTTGGGGAACGAAGGTGGCTTGGGGAACGAAGGGGGCTTGGGGAACGAAGGGGGCTTGGGGAACGAAGGGGGCTTGGGGAACGAAGGGGGCTTGGGGAACGAAGGGGGCTTGGGGAACGAAGGGGGCTTGGGGAACGAAGGGGGCTTGGGGAACGAAGGGGGCTTGGGGAACGAAGGGGGCTTGGGGAACGAAGGGGGCTTGGGGAACGAAGGGGGCTTGGGGAACGAAGGGGGCTTGGGGAACGAAGGGGGCTTGGGGAACGAAGGGGGCTTGGGGAACGAAGGGGGCTTGGGGAACGAAGGGGGCTTGGGGAACGAAGGGGGCTTGGGGAACGAAGGGGGCTTGGGGAACGAAGGGGGCTTGGGGAACGAAGGGGGCTTGAGGTGGGGAACGAAGGGGGCTTGAGGTAGGGAACGAAGGGGGCTTGAGGTAGGGAACGAAGGGGGCTTGAGGTAGGGAACGAAGGGGGCTTGGGGAACGAAGGGGGCTTGAGGTGGGGAACGAGGGGGGACACGGGGTGGGGAGTGGGGAACGAGGGGGGACACGGGGTGGGGAGTGGGGAACGAGGGGGGACACGGGGTGGGGAGTGGGGAACGAGGGGGGGCACGGGTGGGGAGTGGGGAACGAGGGGGGGACACAGGGTGGGGAGTGGGGAACGAGGGGGGACACGGGGTGGGGAGTGGGGAACGAGGGGGGACACGGGGGGGGAGGGGGGAACGAGGGGGACACGGGGTGGGGAGTGGGGAACGAGGGGGGACACGGGGTGGGGAGTGGGGAACGAGGGGGGACACGAGGGGGGAGTGGGGAACGAGGGGGGACACGGGGTGGGGAGTGGGGAACGAGGGGGGACCCGGGGTGGGGAGTGGGGAACGAGGGGGGGCACGGGGTGGAGAGTGGGGAACGAGGGGGGACACGGGGTGGGGAGTGGGGAACGAGGGGGGACACGGGGTGGGGAGTGGGGAACGAGGGGGGACACGGGGTGGGGAGTGGGGAACGAGGGGGGACACGGGGTGGGGAGTGGGGAACGAGGGGGGACACGGGGTGGGGAGTGGGGAACGAGGGGGGGACACGGGGTGGGGAGGGGGGAACGAGGGGGGACACGGGGTGGGGAGTGGGGAACGAGGGGGGGACACGGGTGGGGAGTGGGGAACGAGG